>NC_141691.1:912273630-912888842 GCF_964263255.1 Lissotriton vulgaris | reverse complement strand
GTCAGTCCCTAGTATATGGTACACAAGTACTCAGGGCATACGTACCCCAGAGGCCTCCCATGAGCTAAAGCATGTATTATGCCACCCATGAGAGGCCATTCAAAATGGATCTACAGGCCTGCCATTGCAGCCTGTGTAAGTTGGTGCATGCACCACTTACTTAAGATATACGTTTACTATATCTAAGGGTAACTGCACTTAAAACCTATAAGTCACCCCTATAGCAGGCCTTTACAAACCTGAAAGCAGGATGCCTGGTTCTAGGTGAGAGGGTGTCCCTGCATGAGCAGAACACCCCTGCAGCCTACGGAGCCCCTTTTCCCGGGTAGTCAGTGAAGCAACCATATAAAAAATACAGAGGGGCATTACGCGGCCACGTGATGACCAACCTTAAAACGGCTGAAACAAATCCTATTGTGTTTGGTGTCAAATATGTTAGAACCATACCTCCTCTCCAATAACCGGTGTGGGAGGTATGATTCTACCCCTCAGAAGCGAGCTTTGTGGGATCCCTGGTGTTCCCGGTACAAGCCTTCTGACTCCAGACAGCACAAAATGATAGCTGCCGACCAGAGACACATTTCTGCCCTCCTGCTGCTGAGCCAAGCTCAAGCAGAGGAAGACAGAACACTAGGCATCCTGTCATAGGGAGGTGTGACCACCTCCCAAACAGGATTTAGTGTGTGCGCTTGTCATGGACTTAAAGTCTGCACGAAGGGCACATTTGGTGTCCCTGTGCATAGTCCAGTTCAAACTAGTCCTGGGAGCTGTTGTCTCCCACTCTGGCATGAAACTGGACAAAGGGCAAGGGAGTAACCTTCCCCCTGTCAAGACCCTTCCCTGGGAGGGACCCCCGAATCTTTCCAACTCTCTGCCATGGGCACTTAAGGGTTAACCTGGCTGTAGAACCTTAGTTCCGTCGTGGACAAGCTTCTGACCTGAAACAACTGCACTTCGACCGTCCGGGTACACTGGACTTTGCTGAACTTAGTTTGGGCCTGACTCTGTTTCCCTCTTAGTCTGCTGCAATGTCTGTGACTGTGCACCATACAGGATCCTTGCAGGACCTATGGAGCATCAACTGAAGATAATCTCCCCTGGAGTGAAGGAGTCACTCACCCCGGTATTCGCAGGCACTGCAACACTGCTGTCCAGTCTGCTGATCCCAATCTCCCATGGACTCCGAAGGGTCCAGCAACACAGGAGGTGGTTTTCTATGTCCTTGAGACCCGAGCTGCCCTCTCACCAAGTTTGAGGCCAATATCCCTCGTTGGGCAATTCCTTAACCAGTGCATTGGTTCCGAGTAGCCCCAACCTCTAGCAACTTTCTCTACAAAGATCTTTATCCACCTTACACCTAGTGCTCTGTGGCTTGCTGTTTTGTGAAGCTGCTTGAGATCCTCTCACAGCTCCTGTGCCTCCAGACTGTGGACCCATTTGAGGGTCAAATTTGCTTTTCTTGGTCTCCCCTGGTTTCTCAAGGCTTGCCTGACTCCCCTGTGTGTGGTGAGTCTCCTGAACCTTGCTGGTCCGAACGGTACACTTTCTTGACTGCCTACATGTGTTGCGGTTGCAAAGGCTTGTTGGTGCTTCTGCCAGACACCGACCCCACAGCATTCAACATACTTCGTGGGGCAGCTCGCTCTGGCTCCAGGTTATCCTTCAATGTCACTTGGTCCCCGCAGCTGCAGAGTCAAGAGCACCATCAGCTAACACCGACATCGGTGAGCATTGCTCTACTGACCCCCTGGCACCTCTCCAGTGACCAAGACTCTGTCCCATCTGCTTTCACTCTGTCAGGTCTGATTTCAGGTACTCCTCAACAAGAATCTACATTTGGATTCCAACAGACATTCTTCTCCCTTCCAGCAGCGGCTCTTCTTTGAAGTCCTCCATTGGGTTTGACTGCGGTTTCCGACTCTACTTCACACCTATGCACCCGGATTCCCTGGGTTAGGTAACTTGGGTACTTTAGTATCCATGGGTGGGGTGGAGTTCCAACCTTCTGTCTTCCATGGTGTTTCTTTTTTATAACAACAGGAGAGAAAGGGCTTAAGGCAACACTCCTGTGCCCCCAGTCAAATATATAGTAAGAACAGAGGAGTGAATAGCACAGTGCTCAAATTATAATAATAAGCTACAAAGAACAGTGTGTCAAAAAACAAAACCCTTTCACAGGAATAGCAAACACCTCCCCCAGTTGGGTTGTAACTACAACTGGGCACCTGTATCCCACATTGTAGAACAGGACAGGGATCTCCCTTCTGTAGAAGGACCCTCACTCACCACTAGCTGGTGACATGCTTCATCATGGGGTCCCCGCTGGGGTGGTCTAATACCCCCCCAGCGTGCTACAACGCCTGTTTACAGCGGAGCAGGATGTGGTAAATGCAACAGTGCCCAAATCAAAATGTAGTGAGAATATGTGCAGATTAAAATAATACTAGGTTGTAGCCTTTATACCTGTTTTAATAATGACCAACCCGTATTTGTTAAAAGCAAGTGAGCAGACTGTATTAAGCAACCTGTGTCCTTAATAATTATAGAAAAATTGTGGTCAACATGTTTCTGCTGTTTGACTGCGATTTGCTCAGCATTCGTCAGGACCTTAAAATAGACCCCCAGTGGCATGCGCGCGCTAAGGCGCACCCTGCTGTGAGGCTCAATGTGTGAAAACAATTAACAATTAACCATCACGAGCAGTCTCCGTGATAAAGGTCAATACAAAATGTAAGACCTAGCCAAAAAACCTGTGAAGAAAAAGAGATTTAATTACATATAATGCACATGCTTACACAATGCTCAGTTTAAAGACAATTGATCCTTATGGGGCATCAGAACTAGACTAATGCACCAAATCTTAAGATGGCAATGCAAAGGTCCCACAGCGTCACATAGTGAACGCGTGCACCCTCGTAGTCTCTTGCCATCAACCCTAATGGGTAAGTGTTCTCAGAAGAACTAAATCGTAGTTCACAATCAAAACAGAGCTGATCACGTCTTCACCATGTGCCTGTCTTGTGAATATCGTGCCTAATGCTCGACATTAATTATAGGTAGTACTTTAAAAATTGCTTGGTTAACGATTGCGTTGTTGGAAAATCGCTAGGTCAGGGTAAACACCCTCACACAGGGAAGCGGTGGTATAACCAGGATGATGCCACATGAATGAAAATAAGCACGATGTGTCAGGAAAGAATGGACACCGGTGCTCATTGCGCAGTGATATGTTATATATATGCCGGGCAGACATTTACAAACAGACAGGTAATCAGGAAATTAGGTTCACTCACGCTAATGGCAATGCCAGGTCGACGGAATGCCATGCAAATAAACACAAAGCGTCACGACTTATGCTTGTGGCAGAATGGTCAGTGTAAGCCAGACGAACAAATAAGGCATATAGAACAGCGTGTGGACAAAAACCACACAACAAACACACTCAGTGACCGGATACTAGGGTCTACTCACGCCATTAGCGAAGTGTAATATCTCCCATAGGTAAAGACAGCATGGGTAATCTTCACGCGGTAACTGTCTTTAAAAAGAAAAACGCGTGATTTTAAAAGGTAAACAAACCGGCGAAATAGTTAACAGATGTCCCCGCTACCCTTAGGGGAATTAAATTAGACTTACTGCCTTACTCGCGGCTCCCCGCTCGCAAACTATGTTCAAGGCTGCCGTCTCACCAGGAAGAAGCCCATGGACCTCCGGCAAGCCGTTATATACTACTGCAGATTGGTGGAAGGCGGTGATGTGAAGGATAACGTCAGGACACGCCCGGTTGTCTATTAAAGCGGTACGCACTGTTTAATGTCATGAGAAGACTGACAGTCAGGGTTCGAGACCCCTGGTCCCTATTGTTCAAAAATATTATGTAAATAGTGCTGTTTGATACAAAAATTAGGCGCAAATACAGTGGGGGAAGCCACAACAATTACAAATTGATTACTAAGGTTGTATCTACCACGGAGCTCAAATCAATACGATGTTTACTGAAATGACGCCTAAAATAGGGATACAGGCTACAGGACTAAATGCCGTCCTGCCTTATCGAGGGAGTAAAAAATGAATTAAACAGCGGGAAAAGGCTGGGGTTCTCTCAACAGCCTGGTGTTGATGATAAAGTTTACAATACTGTTACCGGTGAAAGATTACAAATTCACGCGATTGGATCAGATGGCCTCAAGGGAGCGCCCTAGTATATGGAAACCTCAGGGTGGATACAGGTTTATAAGAAATACTGCTCCAGGGAATTTCATCGTTCAGCCCTGATTTGTGGGTGCCTAAACGGTAAACCCACCGTTGTTCCTTTTCAAACAGTTTTTGCTCAGAGCCAGAAGTCAGGTGCTCCAGTATTGTCCATTGTAAATCGTTTGGTGTGTGATTGGACTGTAAGAAATGTGTCGTTAGTTTTGTAGTGGTTTTCTTGCATCGAATATTACTTCGATGTTCACATATCCTGGGCTTGATACGTCTGGTGGTCATGCCCACGTACTGGAGGTTACCACGACACGTGATCAGATATACAACGTTCGAGGTGTTGCAATTGGTGTGTCTTCTTTGTTCCCACCTTGTGCCATCTGTGAGAATAAGGAATTTTGTTTCAGTGGTGAGATGACACACATTACAATTCCCACAGGGGAAATGTCCAAGGACGGGGGGTAAACCCCAGGCGTCCAATACACTTGGAACCTGCTTATTTGGTGGAGGAGTCTTTTAAGCTCGTAGCTCTTTTATAAGAAAAGAGGGTTTTTTTCCAATCTGTTTTGTTGCTGGTGATGATCCTCCAATTTTTCGAAATACATTTGCTTACTGCATTGGACAGAGCGTTAAAAGTGGTTACACATGTCAGTGGGGGTCTTCTTTCTCTTCTTTCTCACTGTTGTTGTGATCCTCCAATAGTCCATCTCTCGGTTGGTTTCTTGCTCTCTTTTGGCTTTTGTCTAGTATACCTTTGGGATACCCTCTTCTAGCCAGTTTGTTTGTCAGGTGTTTCTTCATAGTCCACTGGGAAGGGTCCTTAATCTCTAAAACTCCAAGCGCGACTTTCACATAGAGTTGTACAGAGCACGTGGTCATATTCCCACACTGCACCCATCCTCCGTGGGATCCCTATCTACTCACTTTGGGTGGTTCCTGGGGGTCCCAGTGATTTTACATCCTCTCGACATCCTCCTGACTGGATTTGGGGTTCTTATTAGGGGCACAGTGCATATTATTGCTATCTACTGTCATTTCTGTGCGTAAGTATTGTGTGTTTTGTTTCTATCTCTGTGTAGGAGATACTTTACCATACTAGATAGTGTTATCTAATATATACATATTTTTTATAACTATTGTGTGGTTCTCTTTTCATTTAATCTATATTATAAGATTGCATTCTGGTACAAGAAGCTGCTTTGAACTCCTTCAAGACATAGCCTAAAGGCTGCTCTCCACAGCTACCACTTGGATAGCTTTCTAAGGTTGTCTGAGACCTTTTAAACCACCATAAGGGTTGTGTGGACTGTGCTGTGTGCAAACATTAATTAGTGTTATAGCAACACCACGAATACCAGTACATATACTTACTATACTAATTATTTTAACCAATCACACATGACACTCAGAGTGACTGAAAAAAGTCCATTTTTATTTTTCTTCTTTTTTTTGTTTCTCAAAAAAGATTTCTAGATAAATTCAAATTCATCAAGAAAACGTTTTGCATTCATATTATTCAAATGAACAGTTATAACAGTTTTTCATGAACCACATTAAATTTCGCACATATACAACATTAATCCTGAGTCACATATATGACGAGACTTTCAACATTACATTTAAAAAAAACGATTAGTACATGAACAAGCTCAGGTTCCACATTTTGACAATACAGAATTTTTTTTTAGGAACAAAGATATAGACCGACAAAAAGAAAAAGAAGGAAAGAAAGACACAGGGGAAGGTTTAGAAATTGTTTAGAAAAACAGTCTTCACTTTTTTGCAAAACAACACAGCCCCAATAGGGACATTTACCATACTGTGTACTATTTGTGCAACCAAAAGTAACCATATACTTATGTTTTTTTGATTTAATCAAGCAATTCATAAAACAAAGGTTAACCCAATACTAAATTGTAATGTTCACTTGTTTGGTTAAATCAAATAAAGGTTGCCGCGTTTCGAACCCCTAACGAGACTTCAGCAGGGTTCTCCTCAGGACCTGAAATGAAAGAGAGCTAAAAAAAAAAAAAAAAGGTGCTCGTGTTACCAGTTATTCAAACAATTCACTACACACTCCAACCCTTAAAAGACCTCAATTCTTGATTTACCTTGAAAAAAATGTATTTGCACTGCACTATCTATGCCAATTCAAATGACTGTGGAAGAAGAAACTGTGGTAATAAAGAAGAAGCAAAGACAGGGAAAGGACTCAATCAATACAATTGTTTTCCTTCAGTGAAAGATTATTTTTTAAAAACTGGCCTCCCAGGGAAAAATTGGAGGGCTGCAGAAAGATTTGTTAGGCACTTACTTAAGTTGGTTTCTAATCACGATGCAGGGCGGTGGCACGTGTCACAACATCTTATTTGTGCTGGTGGAGACAGTGTTTTTATGATGATGTGTCTTTTGTAAAAAAGAGAATCAAAATAAAAAAGGGCTCATGAGTTGCCTGGCTGGAGCCTGTAAGATTGTAATTAATGGTTATACCTATAAAGGACGGTTAGTGTCCTGGGCAGACTCTTCTTAAAGGACCGACTGAGTCAACAGCCAGAAGCCTTTAATTTGTATTTGTTCTGAAATTAATAAAGACATCTTCGTAAGATTCAGGCTCATGTTCTCAAAGGAATGAGAATAGGAGAGGGAAAGGGGAGTTTGTAGTTTCATATACCTGCTTCAAATCTTTCAAAACCCTTAATGTGTACCGATCTTCAAGGCATATTACCAAAGCAGGTGAAATGAAATTATCGCCGCTTTGGCGGCGATAATTTAATCGCCCTATTAGCAAGCTGTCGTTAACATGAGTTAGCAACAGTTTTTAGGTGATAGCGAGCGGTTTGGGGCCCACTTTGCATGTCAGTGATATTTATCGCTAATGACATGCAAAGTGGGCGTACCAAACCTGTTAGCGACTGAAAGCAGTTGCTAACATCGCTATCGCCTATTATCAACGCAGGTGTTGTGATTTAAAAATTTGCGCTCAGCGCGAATATCACAGAAAACTAACGCCTGCTCAGACCACTTCTTAACCTGTATATCCAATGGCAGTTAAATATTTAGGTTAAGACCCTATTGGCATTATTGCCTGAATATCGCTGGATTCCCAGCGATAATCACGCATTTCGCCGCTATCGGCAGATATTTTATCGTATTGGAGATAAACGTTGCTAATAGCACGTTATCTCTGTGATAAAATCCGGTGATGCGTGGTAATAAAGAAAAATTCGATAAGCTTATTTAGCGATAAATATCGCTAGTTGTTGATGATATGCCCCTTTGTTCTCTCAGCCAGAAAACATCAGTTTGCCTCCTCTGTGCTGGGGCGCAGCTTTTTTATGATGGCACAAGCGTTGGCCTCCTAAAACATCATGTGACCGCATCAAGTTTGAAAACTTTGTTGTTTTTCGTTACTGGAATGCACTGTAAAACGAATGGCTATAATGTTTTGTAAGGATTGGAACATCGGGTAGTTCTCAATTTCGTGAATCATCCACAGAGGATTAGTGTAACAGTCTGGAATACAAATACTTATTTGTGTATTCTGGTGAATGACATGGTATTGTTAGAGGGGTTGTGTCCTGGGTTCTTCAAACAGCCTAGTATTATCATTCCACTTTGTTTAATTACTAAGAGACATTTTTGTCCCCTAGTTCTGCCAGCATGCTTGACAATTTTGAACCCAGGGATGATTTATCTATACACTATCATCATTATATAACACAGCGAGTGCTATGCTTTACCTCACACGTTTGCCAAGAGTGAGAGCAAGACAGTGTCAGTGTTCTCCCTGGCTCTATCCTTCTTTCTCTAATGTATATCTATAGGACGATAACCATGCTGTCACTTGTGACATCGCTGCTCACAGTTTTTTCAGTGTCACACTGGGTGAATTGGGAAATTGGTAATGTTAGGTTTATCTTGCATTTCACTTTCTTTGGTTTCCCTTACAGTTATATGCTTAAAGATAGTACCTATCACCACATTCCATCTGGAGCAAAGTGCGCTCACTGATGAAGTTGGGTGAGTGCTTCCACTCACTAATAATACACTATCCCAGAAGCCCTGAAGTATAAGGTCTCCATATATATTTCTTTGGTCCTGACAAAGATCATGCACCCTTAGGGGCTTTTGCAGGCCGAAACATGTCGACACAGCCACTAAGTGTCATGGACCACTGACTCATTCATTAAACACCGCTTTGTTTTTAGACTTATCCCTATCCTATTCTTTTCCCTCAATGGAGATTCTATTGGATAGGAGATCATTGTATTCCACTCACCACTGTCAACATTCAGACTCTGTCTCTCCTGGTGGAGGTTTTGATCTCACTTGATGATGATGCTATCAACCGAACCACACTACACGAAGACTACATACACTGTAGTCTGTGAATGTGTGGGTAGGGTCTCAAGAGTCTGAAAGGTCTGAGACTCTGGTATTGAAACTTATGTGGGTTATTGCCCACCCTTTTCTGATCGATAACCAGTATCTCTTGGAAGCTCAATGATCCTCTGCTTCTTCCTCCCTCAATTTTTTTGATCCGAACTCTCCAAAGTAACCTTACTTGACGCATAGACCTCCACACTGTCAGATTAGGTCATCAAGTTGCTGAACTAATGTTAATATTAATGTTGTAGTGCTTATATAGCGCACAATGACCCCAAGGGGTATCACGGCGCTTTTACACATACCGCTCTGGAACCCCTCCTGGCCTTTCCATGTGAAGTGCCCACTCCTGGGCCCCCCAAGGTGAGGCCAGGCATCCTGGCGCTGTTGGGGCCGTTGTGGAGATTAAGCAAGCTATTGCCCAGAGTTGCAGCGTGGGACCCATGATTAGAGTAGGCACCGAGGCGAGAATTATCAGATCCGGGGAAATTTAGCCCAAGACCCGCCTGAGGCAGGAAATGAACCCTGGTCCGGGCCAGATCTCTGCATCAGGGCCTGCCGCTCTATCCATTGAGCCACACTTCTCCACCTAACTGTTTCACACTTTTTAAAAGTTTGCAAAGTTTTCTTGTTGACCAATGCGTTTACATTTAAAAGTATGTTTTTTTTCACACATCTGTGTCTCAAGACCTCTCAGGTTGTTTTTGATGATCAAGGACTCTAAAAACTCATACAAATATTCTCTATTTTTATAAATTGTTGTTGTGTCTCTTTCTTGTTGTGTGAATTTTGCATTTCGATATTTGGTGCTCTTATATACTTTACACTAAGTTCCTTCACCACATCCCTTATACACTGCCAAATAAGAAACGAGAAATACAGAGACCATTATGGATTTGACTTACATGAATATGTAAATGTTGAAAGCAGCCATCTCAGAATGGCATTCCAAGGAAGGTTCCAAGTCCAGACAGGAAGATATTTAATACAGGTGTTCAGTACCTGTCTGGCTTTTACCAAAGAGTCTACCACCAGCTCCAGATGCACCTTAAGACTCAGGCCCAACTAAACTAACAGCGACACGAAGTAGTGAAGAGCTTGGCATGTGCGATGCCTGGTTCTGTGAAACCTGTCAACCAACATAGAACTCTATGGGAGACTGTTAGCCACTGGTAAGAGGAATGAGACTGAGAGTGTAGCATCTCATCAATGCAGAGTGAAGGCATGGTGTTACAACGCAGTGTCACTGCGATGCCTGTACACCTGGTGGGTGTGGTAAGGAAAACCTTCCTCACCTTTTGGGTGCAACAGATATTTCCTCATTCAAAATTATGAAGATTTTCATCCCATCTGCCCTCATGCACATTGCTCGCTGCGGGCGTCCCAGTTTAGCCTAATAGCATAAAACCTATCCATACTTCACAGGTCATGTAAAGAAGCTGAATCCCATAATGGTGTTTACAAAGTTGGTTTGGCCTTCCAAGCCACCTTGTGATTAGCCACTCCCTACACCAGTGTTACTACTCTAGTATGCTGCAGTATTCCAGACACTACACCATTGTCATAAATGAGCCCGAGGTAGCCCTTTATGTGCCACCACAATTGCTGTGACAAAAATGCCCAGCATTATCAAATCACCAGCTGAGATGACCAATAATAGCAACACATATTAGGGAGCACAATACTTCTCTTATATGGCACTGCATGCTGTTGCCTTATGTTGTCTATGGAAAATCTCATGGTTTTGGCATGTTCATGCATTCAAGAAAGTTTATTTAGCCAATGCTGCTATCAATGCAGTAAGAATTTTCACTGAAGAAAGGGACCGGCCGAAGGGACAGCTTTTGACTTGAAGCAAGTAAATGAATGCAAAATGATTATGGTTTTCCTTCACAAATGCTCAATTTCAACCTAACAGTAGCTCCAATCTCATGGTAAAATGACTTGCTACATGCAACCATTGTTTGCTTATGGCAGTGCAAGCACAAGCCACACAAAGGTGTCAATGGAAGAGGAGGTGCACTGCTCCCAAATATGTTTAATTTCTTGACCAATTTCGAAAATATGGTTCTACAGTTACATTGCCTGAATAAATGCCCAATTTAGATCATGAGAAAGTCAGTGCTTAGATTATAGAAGAAGGAATGACGGTTCCCATAGCTCTACTCAACTCTCGGTGCACCAAATACCAAGGCTTCTAGTCTTAAAACCACCCTGTGCATCTTTACTTAACTACCAGACACACCGTGCCCCTTTATCTCATTTTTGCAGGCCCCTGCTTTCTTCCTCTGTGGCAGATTTGGAGTCATTCTGTTTATTTGTCTTTTTCATCGGTGTGTTTTTCCCTCTCTTCGACTCAGTAAATGTCTGTGCCCACCACCGGCAACCACCGGCTAAAATGAAGCATTGCCCAACGTACTTCAGACATATAAGAAGCCGTGTTTAATGAGACAATTGCGCATCATAAGGCCATGACAAATAGATGAGTGCTGTAAACACGCTGTGGCTTAAACACACTAGATCTATGGCACAGGCTGTAACTAACTGTGCAATTCTTATTGCAGGTTATAGATAACTGCATGACAGCATGTTAACCTATTCCAGTACTGTTGTAGAGAAGATGGCTCAGCGAATCAACATTTGCTTTTTGCATCAACAGTGGTCTAAAAATCTCATTCTGATACTGACAAGGTCAGCTTAGCTTTCTATTACTTTGAATTTGTTATATTGAACACCGTGGAGTTGGGTGATTAGAATCATTGATATTAAGAGTTCTTAGAAAAGGCAGAAATGTGGTGTGAAGTGCTATATAAAGCAAAGGTTATTATCAGTTTCATAGGACTCAATCCTGTTACAAGGCCGGAGGGACAAGAACACAACATGAACATGATCATACAAAATCACTAACAGCTAGATTCATGAACCATTTTTGCGGGAGCAAACAGTGCGAATCGCAGAATTCGGCCGTTTGCGCCCGCAAAAATGGCATTTGAAATTCATCATTGGGTCATGGACTCGCAATTTGAGAAATCCCAAAAAAATGTGATTTTTCAAATTGCGATCGCATTTAAGAAATCTCAATTTGAGATTCCTTAAATGCTATTCATGACTCAATAAAAAATTGCGAATTCGCTATTTTTTGCTGCTATCTACTGCAAAGTCAGACTTCGTGGTAAATAGCGAAAACTGAGAACAATGCACTTTTGTGCATTTTTCTCAGTTGTATGTTACACACACACATGTCCTTTGGAAATGTGTGTGCGCAACATGACTCTACATTTTCATTTCAGGGGTGCTACAGGGTGTCCTTTGGACACCCCTAGCACCCTTGAAATCGCATCCTTATTTGCGATTAGCAAATTGCTAATCGCAAATAAGGAATAACTCCCCATTCATTCCTATGGGCCTTTAGGCCCATAGGAATGAATGGGGAGTTATTCCTTATTTGCGATTAGCAATTTGCTAATAGCAAATAAGGAATGTGTAGGAATCGCAATTTATTTTGCGACTCCTACATGAATCCCGTTTTGCGAGTCTGTAATAGCGATTCCTTATTATTCGCTATTACAGACTCGCAAAACATGCCGATGATGAATCGGGCTGTAAGTGTCTATTAGGAATAAATACTTTTTCCCTTGACACAGAGTATCAAATCAAATCAAATCAAATCAAGCTTTATTCGGGTGTATGAGAAACAACCATAAAAGCACAATACAAATCATGTACAAAGACATTTTTCAATGGGGTTATCTTCTTTAAAAAAGCCAACTGATAAAAACAAGGGTAGACAAACTACAAAAGTTTCATGGTGTACATCAAATAATTTCAGTTACATAATAAATATGGTTTCACTCGGAGTCAAGCTATATAAACAGAATAAAATAATAGAGGTTTAAAAAATGTCTAAAAGTTTTTACCATGTGAAGGAATACAATACTGACAGTCATTAAAAGAAGCTAGTTAAGGAGGGTGTACAGTCCTAGTTCAACCCAGATTTTGCCTGTGTTTGATGACTAGCTTCAGAAAAATCGCTACCCTTCTAGCAAAGAATTCAACGTCTAGGAATTGAAGAGCAAGGTAAGCCGGGCGGCACCTACGGAGGCCCATGATCTTGAAGATTGGCAGAAGCCAATGGTGCCTCAGTTCCTGATAGAATTTACAGAAGAGTGTGATATGAATTGTTGGAATGTCTGACATAATATCGACAGACAGAATATCGAAATACAAAAATATCGGAGAAAAATATCAACATCAAAAATATCGGAATCCTATCTTCATAAAGGTAAGTACAAAAATATCGAAAAAATAATATCGTAGTACAAAAATATCGGAATCAAAAATATAGTTTTTTTAAATATATTAATAATAATGTAAAAATAATTTTAAAATACATATAATTTTACAAATATTAAATAAAAATATTAAAACAAAATTAAAACTAATACATATACATTTAAAATAAATAAAACACTTAATAATTTAATGTAATTTTTTTTAATGTTATTTATTTGATTTAATGTAATATTTTTTTGTTTTTACCCTCTACGCCTGTACCCCAAAAACCCAAAACTGACCCTTAACCCTAAAAATATCCCTGTACCCCAAAAACCCAAAACTGACCCTGAACCCTAAAAATACCCCTTTACCCAAAAACTGTAAACTGACCCTTATCCCTAAAAAAGCCCCTTTACCCAAAAACTGAAAACTGACCCTGAACCCTAAAAATACCCCTTTACCCAAAAACTGAAAACTGACCCTGAACCCTAAAAATACCCCTTTACCCATGAACTGAAAACTGCCCCTGAACCCTAAAAATACCCCTTTACCCAAAAACTGAAAACTGACCCAGAACCCTAAAAATACCCCTTTACCCAAAAACTGAAAACTGGCCCTGAACCCTAAAAATACCCCTTTACCCAAAAACTGAAAACTGACCCTGAACCCTAAAAATACTCCTTTACCCAAAATTAATTAATATTATTTAATTACCAATTAATTATTAATTAACAATAACAATAAAGTAAATATATTAGCACATTAGCTGTAATTAATTTAATTTAATAATTAATATTATTTTTCCCAATTAATTAATTAAGAATAACAAAAAATTATATATAAAAAGAATTAATATAATTAATTAATTACCAACTAATTAATAATTATAAATATGTACACAATTATATTAATTAATTAACTAATTAATATTAATTATTTACCAATTAATTATTAATTAAAATATGTACAAACATATATTAATTAATTAATTATTATTAAATTACTTCTCACCCTATTCCCCTATAAACCCATAACCCGCTACAGAACATATTTATCAATTAATCAATTAATTAAAATTAATTAAAAATTATTTCTCAATTAATTAATTAACAATTCCTACTAATTAATAATTAATGTAACATAATTAAATTACTTCCCACCCTATTCCCCTATAAACCCACAACCCGCTACAGTAGTAAAAGACAATATTTATTTAAATTACATTAAAAATAAATAATAAAATATAATAAATACAATATAATATACACTAAATTTATTTAAAAATTGATATTAGTAACATCGAAGTTATTTATTTCGATATTATTGACATCGATATTTAAAACTTCGATATTACTGATATCATACTAATATCGATATTGAGACTGTCGATATTACTTACCTTCGATATTTTGTCCCATCGATATTTAAACTTCGATATTTTTGTATATCGATATTTAAAAATCGATATTTTGTCTGTGTACCGAATTGTTGATTGGGGTGAGCTGTCATCACAAGGACAGGCTTGAAAAGCTTTTTTCCAGATGTTGATTTGAGGAAAGGTAACCAGATGGTGAAAGCTGTCTAGTCTGAACCTGGTTAGTAAGAATCTCTCATAGCCCGTGAGGTTGAATGTTAAATAGGGCTGGACCTTAGGTGTAGTTTGGATCTGGAGTGAGTGCTGGGTCGTAACTTTCGAGACTTCACTGACAAGTCGGAGGGATTCTAGGTGTGCCAGACAGATCTTTTTAAACTTCTTGCGGGAGATTACAGCTATTGTGGTAGGAGAATGAAAGTATTGGATCATGCCTAGGTCGGTAAAGAATTTTCTGATATAAGCAATCCAGTTGATCTTTTGTGACCTATCAAGGGAGATGCAATCCTCTATAATTTCCCTGCAGAGGGTCGTCTCACGTGCTGACCAAATGCGATGCCACAGGAGAAGGGGTTGAATCCGGATCAAGTCTGATAAATAGGGAATGCCCAATTCCAAGTGGCAAGCGTATGTGGATGTATCCTGCGGTACTGCCAGAATGAAGCGTAGGAAGATGTTTTCCCCCCTTTGCACCTCATCAATTTTGGCATGCCCCCAAACACCTGCCCCGTAGAGTGCACTTGATGTGCACTTGGCTCTGTAAATTTCTAATAATTCTACTGTAGGGCGCCTGCCCAGTTTATTCGCGAACTTAACCAATGCAGAAGTTGTCCTAATAAAGGAGAGTTTCCTAGATTCTTTGGCGGGCTTCCAAGAGCTTTTCAGATCAAATATTATTCCCAGATAGGGATACGTGGGAGTGTTCTCAATGTTTTCTGAATCTACGAACACTGGCTTGATGTTATGAATCCTCGATCCTGCAGCCACAACAAAGGTTTTCTTGATATTAATCTTTAGGTCGAGGCTAGCCATGTGTGTGCTGTATCTAATAACAGCACGCTGTAGTTCCATGGGAGTGCGAGCCAGAATTACTGCGTCGTCCGCATAGAGTAAGACCGGGATTGGGCGATTTTTATTATAGGGAGGTCCCAGCTACCCGTCAACAATGCCTTTTCCAGGTCATTTGTGTACAGATTGAATAAAAACGGGGCCAGGACACAGCCCTGCCTTACCCCACGGTCCACTCTGAATGACTTTGTTAGTTCTCCCTCCGTGCCGTATCTAACTTTGGCAGTTGCATCTGAGTATAGTTCGCGGAGGAACATTAAAATAGGAGACTCTATACCCATATCTGCCATGATTGACCAAAGCTTATTGTGGTTGACGCAGTCAAAAGCTGCGGAAAGGTCAACATATGCCATATAAAGGGCCCCTCCTTTGGCATTGACGTATTTCCTTTTTAATAGGAAAAGGTTAAGTGCTTGCTCAGTAGTTCCTAACCCCTTGCGGAACCCAAATTGCAGGTCGGAAAGGACTTTGTTTTCTGAGGCACACGATTGGAGGCGGTGTAAGATGACACGTCCTGCCACTTTCCCTAGTGAGTCCAGGAGGGAGATTGGGCGATAACAGGATGGAGATTGGCGATCTCCCTTCTTGAAAATAGGTACTAGGATTGACTGGGACCAGGAATCTATGAGCCCCAAGTCGCAAGTTGCCTGCAGGACCCTTGTTATAATGGGGGACCATAGGTCCAAATTGGACTTAAAAAGATCAATTGGGGCCACGTCGGGGCCTGGGGCCTTACCATTTTTACTAGCCTTAAGGGCAAATTCCACCTCCTCATGAAGTATGTGAATGGGCAGCGGGAAATGCGTCTGACCCTTCCCAGGTGGAGTAGGTTGGTTTGCAGTTGACGAAGAGCCGAATATCCGCTCAAAATGCTCGACCAACACGTGCTCGTCAATCGCTACGTCCATACTGGGTTTATCTGTGGTGTCTGTTAAAAAGGGAGGCTTCACCACCTTCCAAAAAACGGCACTGTCCCGCATAGTGCAGGATGTATGAAGTTGCGTCCAGAGTTCTTGTTTAAGGATCTTTTTCCTGGTCTTTAGAGCCTGATTATAGGTCCTTCTAAGAACTGCGATAGCCTTGGGGTTTCTGTTTTTGTTGTTTAAAGCTACTTTTAGGTTCTGGTATGCTTTAGTGCATGAGCTATCAAACCACCCCTTAGTTCTAGATTTTCCTACTTTCACTTTGACAAAGAGGATTTCCTTGATTGCTGTCAGTAACCTTAAGAAGTTTACCAGTATTCCCTCACTGGTGGTCTCAGGGTCTAAACAATTTTCAAATTCCTGCCTACAATTAGTGACCAAAGTTGTTATAATGGCCTGTGAATCCACTTTTTCCCATTTCAGTGAATAACTGTTGGTTCTGTCCATTGAAAGATTGTTCTGGGCTAGGAGGGTTTCGATATTAGGCCTCTGATAGCCCTTGTGGACTTTTAGGGTAATACTGTTTGGATAGTGGTCGATAAAGGCAATGCCATGCGTTTTGCAGTTTAAGAGAGCTGTTCCTACTGTCCCGGACGTGAATATAAAATCTATAGTACTGAGCCGACCTCTACCATTATACGTAGGGGCGACAGGAACTGGGGGATTTACCAAGTCGTTGACCAAAGTAAGATCTAAACCTCCCAGAATTTCATTAAAAGTATGCCCAACTAAAGAGTGGGAGAAGTGAGTCCACCGGGTCATTATTTTCATCCGTAATCCCACAAAGTAAATTGTCACTGTTTTTACAGAGGGTCTGGTTGAAGTCTCCGCCCCAAATAATGATCAGCTCTTTACGTGCTTTGGCAGATAAATTGTGAAGACAACAATCTAACTCTTTAATTGTTTTTATTAGGTCATCCGCATGTAAATTATTATAGAAATTTACAACTACCAAGGCGGTATCTTTACTTTGATGGAGGCTAGGGTATTTGATAATTTGGTTGCAGTTTAACTGGATCAATACTTAGAAGTTGGAGAGTATTGGATACATAGGTAATAAGTCCACCCTTTGCCCTACCCGAGGTAGATGGTAATGCTGGGGAGGAAAAAGGTTTGTACCCTGGAGTATGAAGCTCCGTCGTTGCCCATGTTTCCTGAAGGCTTACGATACTATATTTATGGATAAAATCCAGCCAGGAACTATTTCCAACCTTCAAGCAGAGACCCGCAATATTCCAAAACAGGATGCCCAGGGTAGGGTCAAGGTGGAATGCTATGAGGTTAGAAACAGCCTCTATATCGTCGAAGCAATTATGAAGCTGTACAAGATTGGGTGCAGCTTCCACAGTTGTAGCGCCACTATCCAGTGAGTTAGGTAAGGTTAGGGAACTATTAAGTGCCCCCGCCACTATGCTTTAGGTCAGAGGGCTAGAAACAAGTCAGTCTACCTGGTCCAAGTCCGAAAGCTTGTCAAAATAATTAAAAGTTGGTACATTATATCAAAAACCCCCACCATCTAGATGGGCTCTATTTGCAGTGTCCCATTGCTGGTTAAGTGATTGTGTTGGGCGCAGGTGAGGGTAGAAAAAGGTCAGGTCCTTAACCAAGATATTACTTTCAATAGACTGCAGGGACCAGCTAGAGATGTGTTCTACGACCCACCTATCCCCAAAGTTTAAAATGATACAGTCCCCCGGAATTTCCTTTCTTCTGTGACCCAGCCAACTTATCCTCCTAGCGAATAGTATTTGCCCCGAAATGCCTGGGGGCAGGGGCCTGTTCTTGTTGAGCCAATGGGCCGCTTTGTTTCGTAGCTCAGGGAAAGATTCTGATCTTCCTTTGGGAAGTTCCAGGGCACCTACTAACACCACCGTGTATGGTAGCGATTGCGGGGGCAAGTCTATGCGTGAGATGGATCTACTTGGCTTTTTTGGGGGAGAGATCCTTTGTTATATTAGGGGTCACTCCTTCCTGCCCCTCCACAGTGATACCCTGACCTAAGGGTGCCTCTGCTTTTCTCAAATCTTTTGGTTCTGCTATTCTTAGAGTTGTTGGTGTTGGTCTGACCACTGGATCCACAGCAGTCCTCGCACTTTTTGTTGACGATCTATGGGCAGGCAAGGGTTGGGGCCTGTTGTTTGGGGGAGTGTTCCGATTGTCGGGCAGGGTTGCTTCGTTGCTAACTTTAGTTGTGCTACTCTGGGTGGCTGCCCTGTGGTTGACTGGCCAACTACCATTACTTTCTCCAGGTTATCTATTTTATCTCCAATGCGTTTTACCCTTTCAAGAAGGGGAGCCATTAGAGATTTCAGTTGTATCTCTATCTTGCTAAATAACCCCTCAGTGTGGGATGGTTGGAATAGAGGGCTGAATAAAGTGTCCTTGCTTGTATTTTGGGGACCACTATTGTTAATTAAAACAGGTGCAAGATCTGAAAGAGTCTTTTCTGTTGTTAAGGCCCTTGGTATGTTTGATTTACTGGCTGTCTCTTTCTGTTTGTATTTCCGTTTCTGAGCTCCCACTTTCCCCTTAATGATTGTGAACGAATGTTCTAAGTTACAATTATTTGCCTTGAACTTAGCTTTTTAAACTCTAGTTGTAACCCTCGGGGATGATTGGCTCACGTTTGATGGGGTGGCAGGGATCGAAATTAGATTTGTTGGAAGACCGCCAGTCTCAATGGAAGTGAGATCCTCGAACTGCGGTAAGGGGTCTGGATGTGACTCATTAGCAAAAAGAGTGGGGGTCAGAGATAAACTGGTCAAGGGAGGAGGGGACTCTGATGGTGTATTACCTCTACTAGGAGCGCTGTTATGGGTATTAGAAGCATAGTGTATGCCTGGGAGAGATGCAAAAGATGGACCCAAAAGTGAGTCCTGTGAATTAATGGTGGTCGCGGATGTGTTGGTTGGTAAAAAGGGCGGAAGAGATCCAACGGGGAGAGAAAGGCGTCTCTCAGTATGCTCAATGGCGTTAGCCACCACCACAATGGTTTTCTGGAGCATGCGATCAATCGCCGTCAGGCTAGGGAGTACAGGCT
The DNA here is from genome assembly GCF_964263255.1 of Lissotriton vulgaris. Lineage (NCBI taxonomy): Eukaryota > Metazoa > Chordata > Amphibia > Caudata > Salamandridae > Lissotriton > Lissotriton vulgaris. The sequence goes on along the minus strand of NC_141691.1, from coordinate 912,869,575 downwards.
TTTCGGGGCCCTGCTTTTTTGAGGGCATTGTTAAGAAGTTATTTTTCCCCTATTAGTATATATTCAAGAGGGAATGATGAAGGAGTGAAAAAAGCAAGCATCCGGTGATTGGAATAGTAGCACTAGGGGGTTGCACTATAACATGTGACAACAAAGTCTACCAGCCTACTGATAATCAGGCGAGAGATAGTTCTTACTTCTGGTAAGTGATGTCCAAGGAAAGTCCCTTCAGCAGGACCAAGAGGGGGGGCCCAGCCCGGCCTCCTTCGGCCACTAACGGCCACAAACGGTCCCGCCCTTGTCCCGGGCTTCTCCCGTGCTCCTCCCGCGCGCTCCCGCGGGGAGGGGAAGGTATTAGTGTTATATAGGCGGAGTCATGAGGGCGCGGCTTACTCAGGGCCCAGGTGGTATGGCAGATAGGTTCCTGGGACTTGGAGTCCGCCTTGGTGTTCCGGCGGGTCTCTACAAGCCCAGGAGCATGACTCTGTGACCCCGATCAGTCCGCCAATGTTCTCTGCTTACAGGGGACGAAACCAGCAAGAAATGTCCATGGAAAAAAATTCAAGGTCTGCCCAGTGATCTCTATGCTGCGGCACTCGCGAAGCGGGTGCGGCGAGATCTTTTCAAGTTCCTCCTCAGGTGAGGGTGCGGCTTACTCAGGGCCCAGGTGGTATGGCAGAGAGGTTCCTTGGACATGGAGTCCGCCTTGGTGTTCCGGCGGGTCTCTACAAGCCCAGGAGCGTGACTTTGTGACCCCGATCAGTCCGCCAATGTTCTCTGCTTACAGGGGACGAAACCAGCAAGAAATGTCCGTGGAAAAAAAATCAAGGTCTGCCCAGTGACCTCTATGCTGCGGCACCCGCGAAGCGGGTGCGGCAAGGTCTTTTCAAGTTCCTCCTCTGGTGAGGGCGCGGCTTACTCAGGGCCCAGGTGGTATGGCAGAGAGGTTCCTGGGACTTGGAGTCCGCCTTGGTGTTCCGGCGGGTCTCTACAAGCCCAGGAGCGTGACTCTGTGACCCCGATCAGTCCGCCAATGTTCTCTGCTTACAGGGGACGAAACCAGCAAGAAATGTCCGTGGAAAATAATTCAAGGTCTGCCCAGTGACCTCTACGCTGCTGGAATGCAGTAGACTACAACTCCGAGAATTGCAGCCTCATAGCAACATCCTCTAACCCTAGGAAGCTCACTTAAAACGTCTTTCCTAAATTATGTATAATATATTGTGGTGCATGTTTGGCGCGCTCTAATGCTTCCTGCCAGGTTCTCTATAAAATGCAGAAAAACATAACCCAGAGTATCAGTCCAGCATACATCTCAGTTTGCTAAAACATCATCCCTGCTGCTCGATAGAAAATGTTAATATCAAAATGCTGCTCATCTGATGAGATGTCAGACAATTATGACAAGAAAGAAGTTGCAAGGAGTTCACCTAGCCAAAATGGCTGCTGAAGTACACACGCCTGTCAATTCTGTCATAACAGAGTGGTTAACCTAGTGAATAATAGTTAAACACTAAGCACATGCATGACCACAACCAAACGGTGCACAAACATACATCAGTGATATTTGGCACTGACCAACCACTAGATGCCCCAAGTGAGACTAGAGAGGTTGACCTACATTTTTCTGTAAGACGATAAGAAGGGAGATTGCCAGGGCGAGGTGGTTGGTCCACTCCAGCTGTAGGAGAGGTTTGTATAGGATTGTTGGTGATGTGAATGAAGCTGTTGAGTGTGTCCCTTTTTTGAGCTTGTATTGTCTGCAACATTGATGTCCCCCAAGCGAGTGGGGTGGGCGTGTAGGTTCGATGAGGTGGCAAATTCCTTATTTTGACCAGGAGGGCTGTACATGTGATGGAAGGTGGTAGTGTGAGTTACAGAGAGTGGTGATAAGTATGTGAGGAGCTCCATTGAGTTGAGTGTTGAGTGGCACCTGCGTCTCTAGGGTGAAGGGCCAATAGCAATTATGGATGACAGTGAGGCCTTCTCCCTCCTTATGTGTCCAGTCTACATGATGACAGCTGTAGCCTATGGGAAGAAGGCTGTCTATGATGTGAGAGGTTGTGGGGGTGAGCCATGCTTCTGTGATGAAGAGGGCTTGAAGTTTGTGATAGGTGATGAGGTCTGTGATGATTTGTGCCTGGAATACTGCAGAGAGTGTTAATGAGCATGCTTTGGAATATGTGTTGTGCAGTTTTAGGGTGTGCAGCAGGTAGGGAATGTGCATGAGATTGGGACTATGTGTTGTGAGCATGCTATGTTAATGTTTGTGTGGTCTAGGTCTAGATGCAATTGTGGAGATTGGCAATATGCTGTGTTGGGTGAGCTACATCATAGTATCTTACCTTGTAGGTGTCAGTTTCTCAGTGGTTCAGGTCCAAGGCTTGTATGTGAATTTAGGTATAGAAAACATAGGAAATTTTACCTTTCAATATTTTCTCCCTCATTATTGTAGTCATTGTTGTGATCTATTCTTATTACAGAAAGTTACAAATAGTATCATTTAGTAACTGTCATACTGAACTGAACCATTTCCCTCCTGATTTCCATTCTCCCTTCTACCACCCTTATTCCTATTTCCTCATTATATGTTTGGAACATTCCTACCTGGTAACCGTCACCATGGAACATTGTTGTGAGAGAGCTGACTGGATTTGGTGATGCGACTAAACTCACCTTTGCCTTGTTCATGAAGGCTTCATCTTGGCATGAATGCCCCTTCCCTTGGAAAATTTGACCCTCACAAAAGTACATTTCTGACTACTGATTCAAGTAGTGTTGGCCTTGGTGGCACGCTCAGTCAATGGGGTGATGGTGAGGAACACATTGTAGCATTTGCCTCATGCTCACTCAAAGGTCCAGAACAGCACTACTCTGTAGTTGAAAGTGAAGCTTTGGGATGTTTTTGAGCAGTAAAGCATTTTAAATCGTTCTTGTGGGGCATACAGTTTGTAATACATTCTGACCATTAACCCAAAGGTTTTGCTTTCATTACCTTGGGATCAGAACATACCAAGCCTAGAATAACGTGGAGTTATATAGAAAGGGTTAACCCAACAAGTACTGGGACCTGGGTATTCATATGTTACAGGGAAGGTGGTCCCAGTGCGCACATATTATAAAAACAAACAATCATTAAAAAATTAAATCTGGAGTGAAAGACAATAGTCAAATAATTTAAAGAGGAATGTTATTTAATCACATCCTCTTAAGGGCAGTGCTGCACAAATCATTATACAATATATACAATGTGCCCAGAGGGAAAGAGGAGAGGGGAGGGGGTGGGAAAAGTGATTGTGAGGGTTGGGGTTTCTTTAGAAAAGGTTTTTCAAAGATCCAGTGAGGTCCTAGAGTATATCATTAGACATCACATATGCATTTCATTAGCAAGAACCATATTTAAAGATGATGTAGATCCTAGGCCATATATTAGAACACAGTGGTATTAATCTGTTGTTCATGGATAGGTACAGGTGATAAAGTCGACGTTTCGACCCCTCTAGGATGTAGGTTTAGTTGCCCCCTTACTACGGTGTCTTCCTCAGGACTGGGGTGGTGATGTGGGTTTAAAAAGGGCACCTAGGGTTAAAAAAACACTAATTAAGCTAAAAAGAAAAATCACCTAATGTCGCATAGGCATAGAAATGTGCCATTATTTACCATAAAGCCACCCTAGTGCAGTGGCGTAGAATCAACGAAAGCTCGTGGGCCTGTAGGCTCCTATTGCAAACGGAGAGCGCGATCGCACCTGAAACAATAAGGTGCATCCGTGAGTGGCCCATCTCTAATAGCCACCAACATCGAGGTCAAAGCCTCAGGTTTGTAAATGAATTTGATCAATACTCTGCTAAGTAGCTTCAATCAAACTTAGGTGCGGGAAACATCACATAATGGACATTGCATATTAACCTAACGGTATCAAATTCCGAAAATGGGCCTTGAAAGGACCATTCTGAAGCACTATGAAACAGCCTTTCAGACGTCTGGATAACGCTGTATTATTAAAAAGGGGGACCTAACTATCGACACACCACAAATCTCAAAGCACACAGCTAAAAAATATATACCTCTGTTCATCTGTAGTTCTATCTCCACTTATTTGAAGGGGGAATCTAGGAAAAAATGATTGACATATTGGAACTAATGGGCCTGGTGAGCTCGATACAAACATGGTAAATCACAAGTAAACGCGGTGAAACTCACGATCCACTGAGTTCATGAGATCAATGGCGCAGCCCGTGCCTCAGTATAAGAGAGGGGATTTAAGAATAAAAATGCCTGATCAGTGGGAGCATTCTACCTTGTTATGACATAAGGATTGCAGAGCATATCTCCCAGCCATGGGAGCTCGAGGTGCTTACCGCGGGTGGCGATGCTGTTGCTGGAATCAATCCAAAAGCGGATTGCTGCCAGTCACATTGCGCTAGTTAAAGGGGCGTGCACGTGTCACGGCGGTGCCCGTAGACGCTAGATGCTGGCACCGAACCGGAGCGGTTTCGAGTCAGGAAGGACACAGTAAAAAGTCTTAGAATTGCTGAATGTCTAACATGCAGGGGCATTGTATACTGCCAGTGTTATGAATCGTGGTCCCAGAGGGGGGGATTAACGATCAATAAACTTGGATGTTACACAGACAGAAGTTATAAACAGAGAGGCATGTTGTTACCCTACTTCTGTGCAGCAAAATAACCGATACATCGTACAACGTTCAGGTAAATTATATGATCATATTGAACTTAAGGTGAGATAAGGAGATTCATTATGTCAATAACAACAAACAGATCAACGGAGGGTCCCAGGGAATATTTACCGACCACACAGTTACAGCCCCCTCAACATAATATACAATACAAAAAGAATAACTGTGGGTCAACTATGTGTCAGGCTGTGTCGAGATGACTAAGAGTGTACTCTAAGTATGTTAGTAGAGCACACAACAGGATATCACACTGTATGGGAAGATATCCATCAGTTACTCGCCCTTTGCCGCCCTTGCATCATTGGAACCACTTCCAAAAGTGGAGAGCCTTTGTTGTTGCCACCTATTATGGGAAAGGCTGCTGTTATAAAGTTAAGGACTTAAAGGGGAATGGGGTTAGTAACTGAAAAAATTGTGAAAGTAAAAGAAAATGTGCTCTATAATAAAATTGAATAGTGAAACCAAAAATATTTTATTCTGGTGCCGTTCACTTCCAAAGCTAAAAACAGTCCAGTGCAAAATTGCCAGTAATTAAACCTAATTGTCACTAGCCTGATGTAGTGGTCGACATGTTTCTGCGGTAATTTAAAGATCACTGAGTATCTCCCGCTTCTTCAGGACCTATATCTTTTGCTACTGCTAAATGGTGAAAAATATAGAAAGAATTTTATTTGATACAGATATCACCTGTTCAAACCTGGTAGTCCTCCTAATTGTGCAGGGGATGTCCCAGGAGGCACATCATCAAGACAAAGACAAACATAAATAAAAGACACATACAAAGATAAAAACGACATTACCATGGTTAGTGTAAGTCATCTTATATTGTCAACTTATTGTTAGGCAATCCTGCGTGAGCAGCTACTATTCGCTGGGTCACACAACTCCTCTCGCTCACCTCTAGGGTAAGAGGAACGTGCCTCTCCTCGCCTGGCAACAGCTCAGGAAGATAGTGCACCGCTCTATGATGTAGAGAAAGTGGTATATAGAGTCATAGTTAAAACCAGCGCGAGAGCAAGACATGAAAGCGCTCCAAACAATGTAAAACGAGATACATGTCTCTCAGATTCCACCCTATGTGCATCGTGTCCCTCTTCAAATGCCTCCATGTCTCTATGTTTTATATTTGGTTGTGCCAGCTCTTTACTTGTGCTATACCAAATATGCATTTCATTTTGAGAGAGTGCAAAATAGTATTGATATTCGATCACAGCTTCGATATTAGGTCAGAGCTTATTAGGTCAAAGCTTATGTGTCCCGATATTGAATGGACATGTGATCAAATGTCGACCCTTCTGTCCCAGTTGTAGCAATATACACTCGTACCACGGCTCATGTAATACTGGCCATCGTTTGCGCTCTGGTTAGTTAAGAATCCAAAGGCAACACACACAACACCCCACTCCTGTCAATGTTGCGTCTGCTTACCTGCCCGTTGGTACACTCTGCAACCATCTGAGCTGTATGGGGAGGTGCCGGGCCGCCTAAGCAGACGTTTCTTGTTATCTGATTCGCAAAGCGTGATTGGTTAGAGATGACGTCACTATTGAGTTTACGTTAATGGGGCGAGATTACGTGATCATATCAATATTCATATGGATTTTGGAGTGACATAGAGGAATACATTCCATCAAACGATGGTCACATAGTACATTACATGGTATTGGAGTAGGAACAAAACGTTACTGTAAACGGCCACACATGAATTTTGTGGCAATAACGTGTCGTACCATAAGATACGGAGAAAGCATAATTCTGATCAATCAAAATAGCATTATCTACACATACAGGCAACATTGGCATTCTCAGTATGCATAATATCAGATTTTCATGGATCATTTAGAGACAGGCTAGCTGGGCATAGTTAGCATCATGTTCATTTAGCCCATTAGTTATCGAATCAAGTCGACTCATCCATGTGCTTTCCCTGATATTTAAGATGGAGCTGATGTTTCCACCCCGTGGACCTACAACAACCCTCTCAAGTACAACCCACTTCAGGTCATTAGGTTTGTGGTTAGCTTCCTTAAAATGCTTCACCAGTTGGGCCCCCTGTACCTCACATCTCAGTCTGCTGCAATGCTGCAGGATCCTCGCTTTTACTCTCTGTTGGGTTTGTCCAACATAAATGAGCCCACAGGGGCATGTGATACAATAGATTACATTACTTGTGTTGCAATTCGTTAATGTTTAAAGCTCCACCGTGTGTTGTTTGTGGGTGAATTGTTTGGTTTGGGAGGTTAGTTCACAAGCTTTACAACTCCCGCACCTGAAATGTCCTACTGTCACAGGTAAGTTCCACAAAGATTGTAAAGTGGGTTGCGGAGGAGTTTCCAGATATGATGCAACCACATGGTCCCTGATGTTTTTGGCCTTTTTAAAGGAATGCATGGGGAGGGAATGCTGTCCAATATCCTCAGCGATTAGACCCCAATGTTTGGTTACAATTTTGCGGATAGCATTACTTTTTGTACAAAAGGTAGTGACACAGATCATTCGTTGGAGGCTTCCATTGTTTTTGTCCTGAGTGGTGAGCAGTGCCTCACAGGGACTGTACCATGGCCTCTCCTGGGCTTTCTTTAGTAGTTGTCTGGGGTAGCCCCTCTCAAGAAGTCTTCCGTGAAGATCCTCAGATTCCTTAAAATAATCTTCCTTTTTGGTGCAGTTCCTGCGTATTCGTAGGAATTGTCCCACAGGCAGGTTGTCCCTCAAGCCACGAGGATGATGGCTATTGTATAGTAAAAGTGAATTCCGCTCAGCTGTTTTCCGGTACAGTGTTGTAGATAGTTGACTGTTATCCTCGTGGATCGAGATGTCTAGAAAGTCCACTTGGTGGTTGCTTGACTGTAGTGTAAATTGAATATCTCTGCTTTGTTCATTCAGCCAGACATGGAAAAGATCTAGCTCTGCTTTAGTGCCTGTCCACAGCATGAGCGCATCGTCGATATAACATCGCCACCAGGTGACATGATTGTGGCTGGGGTTGGTTACATTGAGGACATACTTCTGTTCATAGTCATCCATATAAATAATAGCTAAATCAGGTGCGAAGGCCGCCCCCATTGCTACGCCTTTCGTCTGCATGTAGAAACACCCTTGGAAGAAGAAGAAATTTCTCATCATGGCAATTGTCAGTAATGAAATTATGAAGTCTGTTGGCCCCGCCATAGGTGCTGGGCGGAGGTCCAATACTCGTCTGATCACATTGAGCGCTTCATTCTGTGGGATGCTTGTGTAAAGCGACACAATGTCGCAGGTGACAAGTAATTGTTTCATATTGTCAAAAGGTTGAGTGTCTACCAAATTGATAGTCTGGAGCTTGTCACGTAGGTACGTTGTGGTGGATTTAGCGATGGGTTTCAAGAAGACATCCACGTACTTACACAATGGTTCTAAAATTGAGCCGCAACCAGACACAATCGGCCACCTGGTGGTTGTTGCATGTTCTTATGTCCTTTGGGTAGCATATAGATTGTCGGTAGCCGAGGGTCACGTTGGTTCAGGAAGAGAAATCCATGTTCACTTAGATAGCCTTGCTCTTTACCTTCTTGCGTCACGGTGAGTATATCTGCTGCCAACTCTTTTGTAGGATCATTGCATAGTTTTCGGTAACTCACACCATCTCCTAGCTGGTTGTAGATTTCCAATTTGTACTTATCAACATCTTGTACAACAATTGCTCCCCCTTTGTCAGCAGGCTTAATGACAATGTCTTCCTCACAAACCAAACAATTCACCCACAAACAACACACGGTGGAGCTTAAAACATTAACAAATTGCAACACAAGTAATGTAATCTATTGTATCACATGTCCGCGTGAGGCACTGCTCACCACTCAGGACAGAAACAATGGAAGCCTTCAACGAATGATCTGTGTCACTACCTTTTGTACAAAAAGGAATGCCATCCGCAAAATTGTAAACAAACATTGGGGTCTAATCGCTGAGGATATTGGACAGCATTCCCAAACCAAACAATTCACCCACAAACAACACACAGTGGAGCTTAAAATATTCACGAATTGCAACACAAGTAATGTAATCTATTGTATCACATGCCCCTGTGGGCTCATTTATGTTGGACAAATCCAACAGAGAGTGAAAGCGAGGATCCTGCAGCATTCCAGCAGACTGAGATGTGAGGTACAGGGGGCCCCACTGGTGGAGAATTTCAAGGAAGCTAACCACAAACCTAATGACCTGAAGTGGGTTGTACCTGAGAGGGTTGTTGTAGGTCTACGGGGTGGAAACATCAGCTCCATCTTCAATATCAGGGAAAGCAAATGGATGAGTCGACTTGATTCGATAACTAATGGGCTAAATGAACATGATGCTAACTATGCCCAGCTAGCCTGTCTCTAAATGATCCATGCAAATCTGATATTATGTATACTGAGAATGCCAATATTGCTGCCTTCGCATTGTATCTTGTTTCCACTTTAGGTACAAAGCATCAAGACCACTACCTGTATGTGTAGATAATTCTATTTTGATCAGAATTATGCTTTCTCCGTATCTTATGGTACGACACGTTATTGCCACAATATTCATGTGTGGCCGTTTACAGTAACATTTTGTTTCCACTCCAATACCATGTAATGTACTATGTGACCATCGTTTGATGGAATGTATTCCTCTATGTCACTCCAAAATCCATATGATTATTGATATAATCAGGTAATCTCGCCCCATTAACGTGAACTGCACGAATTGTCTGTACTATATGAGCAACTGGTTGACATAATGAATCTCCTTATCTCACCTTAAGTTAAATATGATCATATAATTTACCCGAACGTTGTACGATGTATCGGTTATTAATTGCACAGGAGTAGGGTAACAACAATCCACTCTGTTTATAACTTCTGTCTGTGTAACATCCAAGTTTATTGATCGTTAATCCCCCCTCTGGGACCACGATTCATAACACTGCCAGTATACAATTCCACTGCATGTTAGACATTCGGCAATTCTAAGTCTTTTTACTGTGTTCTTCTCGAGTCGAAACCTCTCCGGTTTGGTGCCAGCATCTAGTGTCTGCGGGCGCCGCACGCCCCTTTAACTAGCGCAACGTGACCGGAAGCAATTAGGATTAATTCCGGCAACAGCATCGCCACCCGCGGTAAGCACCTCGAGCTCCCATGGCTGGGAGATATGCTCTCCAATCCTTATGTCATAACAAGGTAGAATGCTCCCACTGATCTGGCATTTTTATTCTTAAATCTCCTCTCTTAGACTGAGGCACGGGCTGCGCCATTGATCTCACAAACTCAGTGGATCGATGTGTTTCACTGCGTTTACTTGTGATTTACCATGTTTGTATCGAGCTCACCCAGCCCATTAGTTCCAATATGTCAATCATTTTTTCCTAGATTCCCCCTTCAAATAAGTGGAGACAGAACTACAGATGAACAGTGGTATATATATTTTTGCGGTGTGCTTTGAGATTTGTGGTGTGTCGATAGTTTGGTCCCCCTTTTTAGTAATACAGTGTTATCCAGATGTCTGAAAGGCTGTTTCATAGTGCTTCAGATAGGTCCTTTCAAGGCCCATTTTCGGAATTTGATACCGTTAGGTTAATTTGCAATGTCCATAACGTGATGTTTCTCGCACCTAAGTTTGATTGAAGCAACTTAGCAGAGTATTGATCAAATTCAAATACAAACCTGAGGCTTTGACCTCGATGTTGGTGGCTATCAGTGATGGGCCACTCACGGATGCACCTTATTGTTTCAGGTGCGATCGCGCTCTCCGTTTGCAATAGGAGCCTACGGGCCCACCAGCTTTCGTTGATTCTACGCCACTGCACTAGGGTGGCTTTATGGTAAATATTGGCACATTTCTACGCCTATGCAACATTAGGTGATTTTTCTTTTTAGCTTAATTAGTGTTTCTTTATTTAACCCTAGGTGCCCTTTTTAAACCCACATCACCACCCCAGTCCTGAGGAAGACACCGTAGTAAGGTGGCAACTAAACCTACATCCTAGAGGGGTCGAAACGTCGACTTTATCACCTTTACCCATCCATGAACAACAGATTAATACCACTGTGTTCTAATATATGGCCTAGGATCTATATCATCTTTAAATATGCTTCTTGCTAATGAAATGCATACGTGATGTCTAATGATATACTCTAGGACCTCACTGGGTCTTTGAAAAACCTTTTCTAAAGAAACCCCAACCCTCACAAACACTTTACCACCCCCTCCCCTCTCCTCTTTCCCTCTGGGCACATTGTATACATTGTATAATGATTTGTGCAACACTGCCTTTAAGAGGATGTGATTAAATAACATTCCTCTTTACATTTTTTGACTATTGCCTTTCACTCCAGATATAGAATAAAGTGGTGGCTACTAGGTTTAGAATGTTACAATTCAACATGCAGTGCATACTAAGCAGCAAGAATACTGTTGATGACTGTCTATCAAGGCTACCCATTAAAATTGCTATAGCTTCTGAAGAAGGTAAATTGGAGGAGCTTGTTCTGGTAATTAATTTAGTAGGAGTGAACAGAGAGGAACGGGAGAGGTCCATGAAGGAGGATAATGAATTGCAGCATTTGAAGTCTTTCATCTTGAATGGTTGGCCTGACTCAATTCGGGAACTGCCTAGTCCATTACAAAAATTTTGGGAAGTCAGATACGAGCCGGAAAAGTCAACCTTTCTTAATTCCGGATTGATCAAATAGTTCCACCTCAGACATAAGAGAAAACATTGTACAGGTAGCATATCAAGGACATCTAGGCCACAGTTTAACCAAATGCAGAATTCCTTCAGAATACCGGTGTCCCAGTAGGGATAAGCTTATAGACAGTAAAGTGAGAAACTACACAGCGTTTGCAGAAATTGACAGGTCACATGTACAAAGCCTCTTTATCTCCTACTGAACTACTTGACAGGCCTTGGATCCAACTAGTTAGGATATTATTGGACCGATATTTAACAAGTCACTCTCTGAAAACGATGTCATTTTAATGGTTGATTACCATGCCCAATGGGTGGTGACAAGGTGTGTGAATAATAAAACAACGTTGGTTCTTTTACAAGATGTTTTCTATAAGGAAGGTATCCCAGAAATACTCATAACAGACAGTGGGGTAAAGTTCACCTCTGAAACAATGAAAGATTTCCTAATGAAATCTGCCATTAACCATCTCAAGACAGACTTGTATTGCCCATGTGCTAATGAATCGGTAGAGAGAACCAACAGGTTGGTCAAAGAATTTCTTCAGAGAGCAGAAGTCATGAGTACACAGGAAGTTTCACAAGAAAAGAAACTATATGGTCACCACACTACACTTAATAGTGTTACTGGCATTTCCCCTGTTTTGCCCCTAAAATGAAGACTACCCAAGTAATACCTCACACCTGCCTGAATCAGAAAGAAGAGAAATGTAAAGTTAGACAGAAAATGATCATGAGAAAATTCCAGTCACACCAAGATGGGTACAAGAAACAACCTGATTGGTTGAAAGGTGTAGAAATTGAACCTTCTCTAATCATAAGTGATTGGGTGAAGATAAAGGTACTTAAAACATGCATGGAACGGAGCAATAAATACTCACGTCTCTATAAAATCATTCAAATGGGCCGCAATGTGATTGAACCGAACAATGGACAAACATGGAGTGTTGACAGAGTATCCAAATACAATCCTGTATCCCAAGACATGAGGGATCATCAACCAGGTAGCCTTTACATGCCAGGTCTTCCCAGGAAGGAATCCCTGAGGAGAGAGCACCATTTTTGGCACAATGATTTTATCCTGGGTTGATTATCTTCTGTGCTTTCCTTCCCTCTTCAGTGTATTGCATTGTGTTTCATAGAATATGTTCTCTTAGGTTCTTTGTTCCTTATTCCCACTATTATTTTGTCTTGTTGAATGTTTACTCATTTTAATTTACTTTTTGTGACATTTGCCCTACTGTTTGGTGACCTTAACGGGGGAAAATGTGTAATAATATATTTTTGGGGGAGAAATTACCAAATAGTTTGTTTTATTCATTGTGATATTTCTCACTATTCTCCCAAACCTGAGTGTACCATTTCCCTCCTGCTTTCCTTTCTTCTTTTTACTATTCTTACTCCTTTTTCCTCATTATATGTTTGGAATGTTCCTATCTGTTCTCTATCATCCTAGAACATTGTTGTGAGACAGCCGACTGGAATTGGTGATGCGAATAAACTCACCTTTGTCTTGTTCATGAAGGGTTTGACTTTGATTACAAATGTAAAGATATTCTGGCCCATCTAGATGAGAGAGACTGGTGCTGTCATTCCTGTAAAAGTATATGTTGTACTTAGTGGAACTTTTTTCAGACTTCCCTTTGTCACGTGTCATGAATGCAATATCTGTATGTCATTTGTCTGAAATGACTTTCACTACAACTTCAGACTCTAAAATAAAACTGTTTCTTTTTGCTGCTTTTGCACACTTTCCTCACAGTAGCAATTGCATTTTTTAACACAGCATCACCATTTACCGAAAAAACTCATGAATCGCTGGATTGTAAGCATTCATAACCACTTGATCTCAGCTCAATTGTTCAGGCAACCAACAAAATCTTCAATCCAGTGGTAGTATTTTCAGAACAGTAACTTAATTATCGAGTCTAGTCTTTCAGTTGTTTTCTGTAAAAAAAAATGAAAAAAAAACTGTACCTAGTGATACTTATACATACTGTACCTAGTGATACCTATACGTACTTTTGGAGAAAAACAAATCAATTTTAAACTGCTTCAATGAAACATTCCCATTCAACTCATCACCTCCTTACATATCTGTTTACAAATTCTTGAGCCCTCAGGATCGATCTAGGGAATAAAATAATAGAACTTTACTCTTTTCAGGCTGAGATTTCCAGCGGAGTCAGTTGTTTCTATATAATATTAAAAGTATTACTTGCATTCTATCCAAGGGAAAGGAGTATCTCCTTGAACAGACATAAATTCCTTTGGTGGGTTGTCTGTGTCTTGTGAGTTGCAGCCTACCTGTGCCCAGATTGCAGTGAGCAGAGTCCAGGAAGTGGTAAGGAGATAGACTAGTGCTGTCCTTCCCAAGACAAAAAGCAGCACCCCCCCCCCCCCTCAGCAACAGGGATTTTCTACACCAGAGGGTGATTCTTTAAGCTGTTTAAACTGTGTTTACTAGGACCTGTATACTTCGTTTTATGGCCAGCAGAGGGAGTAAAGTTTTATTCAAACAGTGTTGTTAGATTTCAAGTTAGTGAGGCCCTTACCTGCTGAAGTCCAAAGTGCAGATTGAGCCTGTCTGTCACCTAGGAGATTCTGAACAGGAGAAGCAGCTTCCCAGCCCCCAGGCCAGCAGACCATTGGCTATTCAGCTACCAGGCAAGTCTGAGCCCTCCTCTCACACCTGCCCAGGCCCTTTAAGGCCTTTCTGGGTGCACCCCAAATCATTCTCCTCCATCTTGTGAGTTGCAGCCTACCTGTGCCCCAGATTACGGTGAGAAGAGTCCAGGAAGTGGTAAGGAGACAGACTAGTGCTGTCTCTTCCCAAGTCAAAAATTGTTTAATAAACAATTTTCACTTTCTGTTTTTACTGTCCTTGCCTGTGGTTGTTACAGTCAAAAATTGTAGTTTTAGCCTGCATGTAATTGCATATTTGATCACCTGTGTTGTGTTTTAAACTTGTGGTTTTCCTGCTCATGATTGCCTCCATTTAGCGTGTTGAATTGTGGGATTTTCAGTCCAAACTCCGTAGTTTGTTCCTCTCATTCCTTGGTGACAATTCTGTTTTCCCTCCAAATGTCTCCTTTGCTCTGTGCTAGAACCTGTATGTTAAAACAGTGCACTCCCATCCTCCATTTTGTGTTCACAAGCCAGTGAAACCCCCCCTCCACCCCCAGCAACAGGGATTTTCTACATCAGAGTGTGCTTCTGTGAGCTGTTTAAACTGTATTTACAAGAGGCTGTGCACTTCGTTTTTTGGCCAGCAGAGGGAGTAAAGTTTTATTCAAACAGTATTGTTAGATTTCAAGTTAGTAAGGCCCTTACCTGCTGAAGTTCAAAGTGTGGATTGAGCCTGTCTCTCCCCTAGGAGATTCTGAACAGTAGAAGCAGCTTCCAACTCCCTGGCCAGCAAACCTTGTCTGAGGTCGCTGGGACCTTATATGGTCTGCTAGTGATTGGTACATGTCTACACGGATTGGTGGTTGTATCTGGTGTTTCTATTGGATTAGGGTTAATGTCCTCATTGGTTGGGTATTTGTGGGTTCTGATTGGTTTCTGGGTCTGTGATTCAATCATTGTAGGGTTGGGACTAGGGCTAGGGTTAGGATTTCTATTGGAAGTAGGGACTAGGGCTTCCTATTTTATTGGTTGTTGGGAGTAGGGTGGGACTAGAGCTAGGGTCAGACCTTTAATTGAAAGTAGCGATTATGGCTTTTGGTGTGATTGGTTGCTGGACTAGGTGTGAGGCTGAGAGTAGAGTTAGGCTTTCTATTGGAAGTAGGGACTAGGGCTACCTGTGCCATTTGTTGCATGGACTTGTTTTGGGACTACTAGTAGGGCTAGGGCTTTTATTGGACGTAGATATCAGGGTTTTTGAACTGATTGGTTGCTTGGACTAGGGCTAAGATTAGCTGTAAGTTCCTGGTCTCCTATTGGTTCTAGATTTTAGGGCTAGTGTTGTGATTGGATAGTGTTAGGGCTAGGGTTCCCATTGGCTGAAGGGGTCACCTGTGTACTAGGGATATAAAAAAGGCCAGGGTTCAGGCGTTTCAGCCCGGGCGCAAGGATAAGGGCAGAGAGGACAAGGGCAGGTGCCTGTTTGAGCCTGTTAAGGGCAGAGAGAACGAGGGCAGTTGCCTGTTTGAGCCTGTTAAAGGCAGAGAGGAAACGGGCAGTTGCCTGTTTGAGCCTGCCTGAGACTGGTCGGGACTAGGGCCAGAAATGCTGTCCTTTTTCTCACACTTACACCAAATGTACACCACACAACACTCTGCACAGATTAATGTACCAGCATGCATTACAAATCCAACCAAACCACATCTACACACCCTACTATCCCAACTACCACACATATCCACCATCACCTACAACCAGTACACAACTCTATCCCACACCTCTAACCAATACACTCATCACTAGCACAACGCCAATCAGCACCATACATAACTACATCCCTTTCAAACACACTCTCTCTGCTATAATTATACCTAACAGATCAACTTTTATCACTAACAAACATATAATCATCCTTCCATCAGTTGTCCAACAAACACCCTCTTCTCCCTTCTATCATAATAACACTAACACACAACACACACACTGCACACCACCATACTTTGTAACTCTTGCAACAAACCAGTCTAAGATAAACACTCTCACCTCTACTTCATTCCCTCCTACAAACAACATACACTCTACTCATAAACACATCACCACCCCCTCTACGTCACAACCTCCTCTCACAAACAATACTACACAACCAAATCCATTGCATGAAACATATACATCAGCACCCTTTTCCACTACTCCTCAAAAAGAAAACATAGCACACACACCAGCACAACAAGAACTTCAAAGCGCAACCCCTCATAATACTTACCATCACAAAATACAAACATATACCCACTTTCAAACCACACAAAGGAACAAACTCCAATGCCAAGCTTTCACTCTTCCACCACACCTAACACAGATATAGCAATACAGCACATCTCTTCTATCAGCTTCTCATCCATTGGACCATTTAGAACATTACTACATGACCAACATGCTGCACCACCTCCCCTGACTTATACATACCCCATGTCTACTCCACAACAATGTTACACCACAAAAGCAACACAGCACTCCAACTCACTCTCAAACACCATCACTAAAACACATACACATGCAGACTCATCAAAATGCCTTCTTAGCATGCTGGATGAGGAACACGATACAGAACAGCTACACGATTGCTATCCTAATACAGCTAATACCAGCACTAAAAGCACATCTGCTACAAACCCACACAATACCGATCACTCTTCTACCAAACAAAGTACCACTATCACCAAAGACCACTCACCAAACTGGCTACTAATAAATGCTCGATCTCTCTCTAAAAACAAGCATCACATCTACGAACTTCTCACCTATGCAAAACCAGACATACTATTCATAAGCGAATCATGGTTGGGAGAAGATATGGCCCCAGTCCTGCATGAAGCCATTCCTCTAGGCTATAAAATAATCACTCAAAATCGTATAGCTAAAAAAGGAGGTGGTCTAGCTGCTGAATTCAGGCAAACAATACATATCACTAAAATTGATAACATCTCCATAAAGAATTGTGAGGCTCTTCTAACAAGATGCAACCCTACACCGTCTTCCTCCTGTAACTTCCTGCTCCTTTACAGACCTCCACCTAGCAAGGCAACATTCCCAGACGCACTTATAGACACAGTTTCAAACCTGATAACAATACACTCCAACCTATGCGTTCTGGGTGACCTTAACATTTGGTTTGATAAACCCAATATGACCCATCCAAAAACTATAATCACCGGCCTTGACGGATTGAACCTGGATCAGATTATCCACAATCCGACACACACCGCTGGACATATCCTAGATGTCATTTTTGCTAATACTGAACTAGTTACCTTTCAAATTATAACTCCAGTCACATGGTCAGACCAGCACTTGCTTTCCTTTCAACATAAAACATTGCTAAGCGACTCACCTAAAACTACCTTACATCCATCCACCTATCGGCTGTAGAACAAACTCAATTTGGAAAACTTGAAAACACAACTAATATCCAGTACAAATCTGGAAACCATAAATTCTGTTCAAAATCTATATGAGTGGCTACAGGAAGCTTTTGACATCCTGATACCACTCTAAACCACACAACAGAACAAAAGAAAAAAAAGCGCCTTGGAGAAACATAGAAATAAAAGACATAAAACAACAAATTGGAAAGCTGCAACGTACCTGGCTCAAAACAAACGCCAAACAAGACAAATTTCACCTATAGAAAATTAACAGATTATACAATTCTGCTTTAAAAAAAGCTAAGAAAAGGTAATATTCAGACAGAATTCAAAATGCTAGATGTGCAAATAAAGAATTCCATAACATTCTCAATGAAATTCGCAAACCAAATTGCCTAGAAGGAACACATCCTGTTACTCACAGACAAATTGGCAAATAATTACACGGACAAAGCAGGCACGTTGGAATCGTACTTAAAACGGAAACAAAGCACCACCACTAACTCTTGTACAAAACAACAATGTAAGAATGCTCTAATCAAGCCTCTCCGTTCCTTCCAACACATCTCACACGATGACTTTATGGACCTGGTCAAAGCAAGCAGGCCTGCCGGCAGCCCATCTGACCTCTGTCCGCCACAAACTTTCAAGACAATTCTTTTAACAACCTCTGCTGCACTCCAGTAAGAAGAATCATCAATGATTCCTTAACTACTGGAATATTTTCAGAAGAACTCAAAAAGTCATACATACGCCCTTTACTGAAGAAAACAAACTTGGACCCGCTGAACCCTGACAAATACAGACCCATTTCAAATGGACCGTTCCTGGGCACACTGATAGAAAGAGCAGCGTTCGCCCAGGTGTCACAATTCATTGAAGAGAATGACATACTTTTAGACTTCCAAACAGGATTCCATCTGGGAAGAGGCACTGAATCTGCCCTCTTTGCCATCTGAGATCACCTAAAGAATACAGTTGACCGCAACAGGGTTGCTGCGCTACTCCTCTTGGACCTCTCAGCTGCCTTTGACACGGTTGACCATGACACTCTGAAACCAAGACTCTATGAAGCCGACATAGAGGGAACTGCTCTAGACTGGATCACGTCCTACCTTCGAAACAGAACTAATGTCATCCATACCCCACCTTTCTCATCCAAACCGTATTCAGCAAAAACAGGGGTCGCTCAAGGTTCTATCATCTCACCCATGCTTTTCAACATCTACATGAAGTCATTACCGGTACTGATCAATAAATTTCACTTTACGTGCTATAACTATGCAGATGACACACAAATACTCCTTTAACTGGAACGCCCCAAAGACATTGGAAAATCACCAATTTTCAGCTGGCTCAGAGCCGTGGATCAGTGGATGACCTGGAGCCATCTCAAACTGAATGCTTCAAAAACTGAAATTCTCATGTGTGGCGAGTGGAAACATTACAACCCCTTGCAGCATGGCCTGATGAACTGGTATCACTGCCTAAAGTATCGAAGGCAGTAAGAAACCTCGGAATGACCATAGACTCCAAGCTGTCGATGAATGCCCAAGTGGATAAATTTCCAGATAAAGCTTTGCTACTATAAAAACACTGCGACAAATTTTACCTCATTTGGGATTTCCACACAAGGTCCAAGCTACCATCTTCCTTGTTCTGTCCAAACTCGATTACGCCAATAGCCTCTAATACAGATCACCTTTAACGACCATGAAAAAACTACAACGGATTCAGAACTCGGCTTCCAGACTACTCTTGCATATCAAACCGCGAGACCACATCTCCCCTGCCTTGAAAGCCCTGCATTGGTTACCGGTTGCCAGAAGATCCACGTTCAAGCTGCTTTGTATCACCAACAAAGCAATATGGGAATGGGACCACTCTTCATCAGGAATAAAATCACCAAACACATTCAACAAAGTAACTTTCCCTCTAAAGGAGCATCTTGCCTCAAAATCCCACCATACAAGAAACAAAACTTGGGTGGCACATCCTTCTCTGTTCAAGCAGCCAAACTATGGAACTCTTTATATCCCAACATAAGGTCCACCAACAACCACCTTATCTTCAGAAAACTACTCAAGATTTGGCTCTTCCCCACATAAGCACCATACGCAAACAGAAATTTACAGCATATCCCTCTGTATACAAGAATTTTTTTCACTATAGATATGTACCTATCTTTGTGTATTACTTTCTATAAATATGTAAAATAATTATGTTGTTGAGAGAAAAAATAATAATAATAATAAATAATTAAAAACCTTCTTTGGTCTACATGTACATACTTCCATTGTGCATCTATGTACCTTTCATGTACTTGGATCTATGTGTCTGTTACTATTCTCCTGAAAAAGCATATCCAATGTACTACCCTATTTCTCATCCTGTGCCTCTATCAATATCTTTAATCTACATATACTTACCTCCTTTATGTATCTATATACTTTCAATGTAATTAGGGATCTATATATTTATCACTTTCTTCTAATTTAGCATTTCCAATGCACTACCATATTTCTAAGCCTATACTTCGCTCAATACATCTTCTAGCCCAACCTTCTGACTCATCTCAAACTTCTTCTACTACTCCTTCCAATGCACTACCCTATCTCTCATCCTATACAACTATCGATATATCCTCTACATCCACCCTCTTGTTTAACCCAAACTCCATACCACTACTATGATTGCCAAAATAACCCTTTCTAGACTCTCTCCTACTCTACCCCTCCTTGCATCATCTGACACCTGTTTTACTAAACCAATCCCCTAAAACAAACCTTTCTAAACTCTTCTCTCTGGGTCCTCCCCTCCCAACGCCTTTTTACTCATCCAAAAGCCTCCTCCTACTGCTAAGACCTAAAAAAAATCCTTCACTAGTTTTATCCCTCCACGAAATTAACAGACTAACATGTTCACTTCTCAAATTACATATTAAACTATACTAATATACTACCCAAATACCTGAATAACATATCCACTACTCAAATTACTTCATATTTTTTTACTATACTAATTTTCAACAGTAATCCTTTATGGGTTCTGGAGTGCCGTGCTACTCGCCAGAAAAGCGCTTCAACACCCATCAGGGATAACAAGTGCTATATGAATGCAAATCTTTCTTCCCCTTTATCCCTTCACTATCCTTCTCATCCAAGTAACTGACTAATATCCACCATTGAAATTACTTCATATTTCACCATATTAATTCAGCACTAATCCTTTGTAGGCTTCCTGAATAGCGTGCGTCAACAAGCGCTATATAAATACAAACCTTTGTCCTCCTCTATCCTTCTGCTATCATTCCAAATCCAAATAACTGACTAACCTATCCACCACTTAAAATGTACTTGCATGTTTCACTATACTAATTCAACACTAATCCTCTATGGGTCCCGGAGTAGCTTGCTACTCGCCGAAAAAGCGCTTTGATGCATCGTTAGGGGTAGTAAGATCTATATAAATGCAATTACAATACAATACAATACAATATTATCAAGAACGGAGTCAAGATTATCGCCGCTTTAGCGGCAGGAAACTGCCGCTAAAGCGGCGATAATGGGCTTGGTAATATGCTGTAAAGAATTCCAATAGAAGCTCATGTTCACACCAGAACATGGGCTTCTATGGGAATTCAAAAGGGCATATTATCAAGCCTATTATCGTCGCTTTATCGGCAGTTTACTGCTGCTAAAGCAGCAATAATTTTAACGCCATTTCTTCATAATATGCCCCTTAGTTTCCATAAACTAGTTATAAGATGTTTCACCAGATAACATTAACTTCAGTTAATCATTCTTAGTCCATTCGTCACCACTTCAAGATTTTTAAACAACAACAAAAACTGTAGCCAACAATGGGTATCAATAATAAATATAAGCATGTATATTGTCTTAAAAATTAAGAAACACTGGATTACCTGCGAGTAGATTTTTCTTGAAAGGTAAGTCTTTACTATCTTCTCCCATGTGATCGTCTTCTTGCATTACCCAACAAGTCCACTTTTAATGTCAGCCACAAGATGGGATACACTCTAATTCTGGCTAACACAGTATGGGCCTCATTTACAAGAAATTACACATTGCTGCAATAAGACAGCGATGTATCAAAGTAACTTATGCTGCGGTAAGACAGTTTACGACAAAATGAATTTGTCGTATTTACTATACAGGGCACCATGGCGTAAGGTCCCAAAGCACATCCGAAAATCTGACAAATCTGTGGAAAGGATGGCGGAGCGCATCTGCCCCCAAAGTGATGCATGGCTGAATTTGTGCTTAGGAGAAGCTCAACTTCAGCAATGTGTCACAAAACAAAGGAGATGCATAGGTTCTGACTGATGCCAGTAGCCTAATGTGTGGGGGCCAATGTAATGAACTGTAAAATGGTGGAATAATCATCTTGTACACTATTACATTGGTCCTAGATGTAAGGCAGAAACGTTTAAAGTATGAAGTATGGCTATATGTCCCCTTACAGTGGGTGTAGTCCACCTATGTTTATGTAGAGGCCTAAGTATGTTTGATATAGTGAGTGACATTTGAATGTGAGTGGATACAAGTATACATTGTAATGGAAAGTGGTCATTCATGTGTTTCCTACCTTATGTGTGTACTTACCTGCTGTGCTTTGGAGTACACTTGACTGGACTGGGGAACCCATTCCTCCATGGAGGTGCGACAATCCTGGCCTGTGCCTTATGTGAAGTACACAACTTCACAATGCCTTGCTGCAGTGGATGAGGATATCATCGGTGCTATGGTCCCAGGTTGGTCCTACAACATGATTGTCACATGTGTAGACCTACTACCAGTAGAGGGGATGTGATTTAATAACCAATTCCAGTGTGTAAAGTGACATCAGCTGGTCAGATTCCTATTGAAAAGCCCTCGCCATTTCCTACGTCTGGGTTGAAGAGGCATAGGAATGTTGAAGTTTTCCAGGCTTAGTGCGAAGCATCTTAAACATGCCTCACACATTGAAAAACTGGTAAATATAACTGCGTCAGCTCTTGGTGGCTTTTTAAGAGGGAACGCCTACCCTCCATGCATTATAAACTACATAGCTCAGCCAGTTCCAGCGCATGTATTTTTTGATGCAGGCCTACAAAAACTGATGCATTGGGCCTTGCAAATATGGGGCAATACGGATCAGAAAATATGCTGTTGATGGGTAAAAAAAATCAGGCAACAGCGGTGCAAGCTCCTTGTAAATGAGTCTTCATAGGAGGTGCACCAATATTTTCCACGTAATTGTAGTTACACATTCCTGACGTCTTCTTACTGTTGTACGGAATAAACATTTCCAGTAGGAACTGTGTGTTTGTTGGGAAACATAAACATTGGGATTGGTGCCAGGCTAATTCTATGCACCCCCTCAGGGTTTGTTGTCCTGGAGGACAGCTAGCTGACAGTGCCACTAAAACTCCCCCTAACTCAGACAGGAGGCAAATGGTTTGGGCAACCTCAGAACATGACAACCCTGTCTCCCAAGAAATCGTGATAACAGATCTAGAACTTTTTCGCTCAGTCACTCATGTGCTCTGAGAGAGAAATACAACATAAACAGAAAAGGCCATTTTCCATATTTATTGAACCATCGTGATTCTTGTAGAAAATGTATGTGCTGCAATGATCAGCAGCCAGAAGCAGAAAAAAAGGATTAGAAGTGTAAGGTCGGTGAAAAGATTGAACAAATCCACCATTGTGCTAAAACAGCGTATATATGCTAGCATATAAGTTCTAAGTATAGCACACTCCTCCTATGCGCTCCCTAACCTAATTTTCTAGGGGTTGTGTGCGCTTTGCCAAGAATCCCTTAACCCTTTCACTGCGGCGGCAATTCTGCCGCAGCGCTGAGGGTCGGGGGGGCACGCAGTACTCCGACGCTGGTGACGGAACCGCTCCGTCACGCCCCTCGGGTGAGCTGTGCTTGTGACGGAGCGGTTCCGTCATGGCCCCGCCCGCTCAATAGAACTCGCCGCGCAAGCGTAAAATCAGCGCCGCACAGGCGCGGCGAGCGGGCCGTGACGGAACAGTTCTGTCACCAGCACAGCCCACCCGAGGGGCGTGACGGAGCGGTTCCGTCACCAGCGTGGGAGGGGTTAAAAGATGATTTAACTCACTTTTACCAGGAGGCCAAGTATGTTGGTCCCCATCTTGGTCACATGTTGGACAGCCCTCCTCACAGAGGGGTGAACATGAACCAGCTAAGCTGAAACAGCAACACAGTAATGGCCTCGCAAGTGACTGAGCACGGAAGTGCATGCCTATTTATAACAATGGTATCCATGCTTTCATGTTGATGCCTCAGCAAAGCTGACATTGTTTATTGTCTCTGTGATACATTATACTGCTTCCCCTATTGTGAGGGAATCTACTGGTGGAGGTCCATATGTGCCACCTGAGATCAGAGATATTAGGGGCAGCTGGTGCCTCTGAGGCCTCTGAGGGCAGTGTGAGACAGCTGAGGTTTGTGTGTTGAGGTGCCTTGGCCTCTTCCGGTATCTCTGCTGTGTGGACTTATTGGAGCTGGCTGGGACCGGGGGGGCTGCTCAAATCGCTGTTTGCGGAGGAGAGAGGCCTTGTGCTGTTGATTCTAGGGCCTAGGATGCCTCAGGAAAGACAGAGGAGTTGTGTGGGCATAAGATGCCCCACTGCACCACAAGACTAATGAGCGGGGGCTGGTGCCAAAGAATAGAAGCCTGTGAGCCTGGCTGTGGCGGCGGTATGGAGGCCTTCGGAGCTTCCAGTGTCTGAATTTGGAAGTGTGGAGGGACTGAGGAGGAGCCTCTAACCTTACCTGACCTAACGAATGGTGACTGCTGAAACCGGGGAGCTAGATGAGTAAGAGGCATTGCCCTGAGCATCGTACTTGCCTATTAAACTTGAAGGTGGGGTAAGTATGCGACCACTGTGGGACATAGTGGGCCCAACAGGTCTTCCGGGCTTTGGAGGACTGCTCGGGCCTACAGCGGCACATGGTGACCTGCAAACAAAGAAGTGGGTCAGAGGTGCGACGACATAGGGCAGCAGAGGAGGTATGGTCACCTCCTATAACATGTAATGCTGCTGTGGTGCCTGTTAGTAAGGAGAGGTACCAGGACATTGCTTGTGGCCCTCTCTGCTTGATACCTGGATGGGAAGGGCACAGGCCTATAATTAATCACTTCAGGGAAGAGCATTTATAGGGGATCTTTCATTGGCTGCTCGGGCCCCATGTTGGGGGCGGCTTTGACTATGCTTCACAGAGATAAGCACTTTGCTCAAGCTGCCTGCTCGCTGTCCCTCCTGGGTGCTGAAAGCGGAGCAAGAGGAGAACAACTTGGTGAGTGTGAAGGATTGCTGGTTTCTCTTGGATGACCACACAGGATGCGGATGGCATGCATCGGGTATTGTACCAAGGTGGCCTGAGGGAGATGGCTGAGCTCTGATTCAGAAGAGTTCCGGAGATATGTCACTAGCAACCCATAAATAGGGCTGTGGGCAATGGGGATAGACAAGGCATTTGGGGGACAGTGGAGCAACACAATCATGCAGTATATGCCGCCACAGGGTCTCCCACAGAAAAGTACGCATCAGTCGGGCACCCAGGTATCCAAGATGGAGGGAGAACCCTTTGAAGAGGCATTGACAGCAGCGATCCCAAACGATTATGGAGGGTAAGATCGATATGGCACCAGCGAGGTGGGACGTCTGCGCATGGACCTCAGTAAGGTATCAGAAGGAGTGACTGTCATGGAGCAATTGACTGTTGAGCTAGACTGAGATGTGGTTACCCTGATGAAACAAGTGGCATGACACAGGACTACAGCGAAGATGCTTGAATAAAGAGCAGAGGGCTCTGAGGGTCGCTCTTGCTGCAATAACTTGGGCCTGGTTGGGTTTCTGGAGGGGGCGGAGGGCCCATCCGCAGAGATCTCCCTGAAGAAGTGGCTGCTTGATATTCTCCGGCCGGCTGGCCTCTCCCCTATATTCGCAGTGGAAAGAGCGCACAGGGCATTGGCTATGCGTCCTCAGTCGGGAGTCCCCCTAGGGCCATCATTGCAAGGATATTTTATTATCAGGACAGAGACTGCATACTTAAAAAAGCCTGGAAGGCAGAGATGTTGAATTAGAAAACCACACCATTGCTATCTTCCCTTACTATATATGGAAAGTGCAGTCACAGAGAAACTCATTTGTGAAAGTTAAACAAGTACTCTGATCCATTGGATTATTGTATAGGCTACTGTTCCCGATGCGGCTTAGGTTCATGAAGCACAGGAAAAAATCATTTCTTTGATAGACGGAAGAAGGCTTGGGCTGTGCTCTAGCAGTGGGACAAGATTCCCGGAGGAGGAAGTGGCACACAAAGAACTGGTTGGAGTGAGCACAAGGGTCGGCAGAAAATGACTAACTGAACTATCTCTCCAGTCAACAGTCAATGCCTGGAGGACACTGTTGGAGTGAGAATTGAAGTACAGCAAGATGGCACATTAGTAGAAGAATTGATGGAAATTGATGTCCTGATTCCTACACAGGACAGGGGAGAGGAGAACATGGGGCAGACTCTGTTGGGGTCTGCAGAGCCCCCAGTCGAATGTCTTTTTTGCACTGATCCAGCTTTGATGATCTTGCCTTGGTCCTGGTTTGTGAGTACACTGTGAGAGGGGTGGGGGTGAAAAAAGCTATGGGCCAGCCACATCAGGCTTTGATGTGACAGATGCTGGGTCTATATGACTTTAATGATTGTTTTGTGTTGCAAAGTGCTGATGTTTGATTTTTCTATGCAGCCACCAATGGAGGGATTACCTCAGAGTATAGTTAGGGTAGCTTGAGCAAAACCCTGAGTGGACCAACGCCACATTAGGGGTGGAAAAAATCACCTGTTGAACTCGTTCATACCCTGTGAAAGGTTTATTTTAGTCTAGTTAACTGTGAAAAGGTAGGGATCTGAACTTTGGGACGGCATGCCAGCCAGTTGATATACAGTGGAGTGGGGATTTAGGGTAATTGGGCTTACATAGCTCAGAATGATGGGTGATCTAGACAGGTTTGTTTACTGTTGTCATGTGATTGTCCAGGGTGGGGAAGGGAATGCTGTTTCTGTTACTGCTTATACTATAATAGATGTCATGCTATGGAAAGGATGCAGCAAGCAGATAAGGATACAGGCAAGGCCATGGGTGAACACAGACTCACTGGAGCTTGTGTGGGAAAGGAGGGGAAGGGGATGGGGTATTGCTTTTCACCATGGTACAAAACTATAAGATGGTCAAATGGGATGTACCAGGTTTCTGGGAAATTATGTGAAAAGTTATAGGGTGCTCTCCTATCTCAGACGAATTAGGACAAGCATTGTATGCCTGGAGAAAAATGCATTTCACTGACCCTGAGGCACACAAACTAAAAAGAAGATGGAAGGGACATTTGTTTGCGTTCAATTTTTCATCCTGTGCCTAAGGGTTGGAGATTTGGTTGGCACCTGGGATCACCTTTTGCACGCTTTACATGGCAACAGACAAATTAGGTAGGTACGTCCTGGTCCGGGGGTTTGGATGGGGTGGATATCACTTTTGTTAATGTTTATGCCCCCAATTTAGATGACAGAGATTTTTTCCTACATATACAGTCATTGATGACGAATAATATGGTGAGCGCCTGTTGTTGATGGTGATTTCAATTGTGTTCTAGATGCAGGTTTAGACAGGCATCCCCCAAGGGAATTGACAAAACCAGGAATTGTGCGTGCATTGGCCAAAATCATGAATAATTTGGGTTGTGAGAACTGATTGCGGGGATGATATCCCAGGAAGATGGTGTACTCCTGTTTCGAGGTCACTCATGACACATATAGTAGATTAGACTGAACTTCGGGCACAGCCAATTTGAGGCTGGATGTGAGGTCCATATGCTATCTGGGCAGGTTTCTATCAGATTACTCTCTGCTGCTGCTCGGATGGAGTTGTGCGGATGGAGATATGGGCGGAGGCACTGGCAAATGCAGTCAGACACTTTTCTAGATGTTCTGTTTCTGACAGGCTTGGGAGAAAAGGTTACTGAATATTTGGCGGGTAACTGAGGTCAGACAACCAGTAGAAGCCCTGAATGGGAGGCACTCAAGGTGACCATTACAGGGGAATGTCTTGGGAAAGTCTGTGTTCTTTGTAGACAATTGCATCAAGAACAAGGTGATCTGGAGTAAGATGTATTTATTGCTAACAGGGCAATGTGGGAGATACTGAAGAAAGGGAAACAGTTCACACGCTACAGCATAATATTGGGGAAACATGGGACAGATTGTTGAAGTTTGCACGATGGAAACATAGACAACGTTTACACCGGGAGGATGATAAGCAAATTTAGAGCATGGCTACTCATCAGGAAGGTGTACAGGGTCCGAATAATATATATTGGCATTGCGTGGACAAGACAACAGACTATCAAAGACGCCCTGGGGTCCCACCTGTCAGCCCTTTATGGGGGGGAGGGGACCAATGCCACATCGATGGCTGAGTATTTAGAAGGGATGGTGTTACCTGTACCGTCACTTATGATTCAAGTAGCATTGGAGGAGGATATTACTCTGGAGGAGATCAGGAAAGCCATGAGTTCTATGAACAGAGGGAAAACAGTGGGCAGCGATGGTTTCATGGTGAAATTTCACCAGGTGTATACTGTGTATCTGACAGGGCTTCTGCTAGAGGTGTATCGTGAGGCACAGAGAAGGGTGTGCTCCCCAGACTCTCAGGGAGCATGCGGTGTGTATGGTCCCTAATCCAGAGGAGCCACAGCAAACCAGTCAGCCTATAGGCCTTTTACCATGCTTAAAGTGGACATTAAAGTATTGTGTATGGTCCTGGAAGAGAGACTGAGGGGGAACATTGAAATAGTAGTGCATAAAGACGAGTGCAGGTTTATGCCCAGGAGAAGTACCTCATTTAACCTGCAGAGACTAGCTCATGTGATGCACTCCGTATGCGGCAGTGATGAAGAGTGGGGCTGGCCTCACTAGACATAGCTAAGGTCTTTGACACAGTTGAGTGGCACTATCTGAAGATTGTACTTCAGAGGTTGGGTTTGGGACCTGGCTTCTGTAAATGGGTGAATGTTAGACCTGTACATGATGTCAGTAGTATGGGTGTGCAGTGGGAGGTTGGAGTCTGAAAGCTAGAATGTGCGATGAGATACGAGACAGGGTTGCCCACTCTCACTGCTCCTCTTTGCTCTGCCACTGGAACTGCTAGCGGTGAAACATGCTGGCTGAGATGGATGACTATGGAATTGAGATTGGGGCAACCACGTGCTTGATATCCCTATATGGGGATGATGTAGTATTTTACTTGTAGTGCCCGGCGGAATCTGTCCAATTGTTGGCAGGACTGGAGGCCTTTAGAAAGTAGTTGGGGCTCTGTGTTAACAGGGAGAAGTCACTGCTGTTCCCACTGTGGTGCTGGAGGCACTAACAATGGCAAGTTTACCCCCTTGGGATTGAGATGGGAGGTTGCTTTCTTCCGCTATCCTGGTGTGGTGGTGGGTCATACCATGGAGGACCAAAAGCGCTAATGTCTGGAGCTGTTGGTAGATGGCCTGGAATGGTCAGTTCGCTTTTGGTATACATTACCCCTTTCAATAGTGGGAAAAGTTGCATTGGCAATTTTATTTTACCTAGTTGTATGTATGTGTTACAGAACATCTTGTATACATTGCCCTGTAGCCTCTCCAAGACCTTGGGCAGCTTATTAATCACCTTGGTATGAGCTTAAAGGCAGAGCAAACTAGCAAAGCTGCAGCTCAAACAAGACATGGTGGAGTTGGGTATGGTATCCCAGACCTGGGACTCTATTATTATGCATCTAAGTTTATGTATGCTGCACATTTGGTGGCTGAGGAAACCAATTGAGAGATGAGACTCCTGGAAGGCATGTATAGTGCACATCCATTGATGGCACTGTTTATGCTTGGATCCCAAACGGATCGTGGTACCCCATATTTGATCAAGCATGTGGCAGAATTGTGGAGAGAGTGGTTACCAGAGAATTTTGGAGGCCGCCCTTTGCCAGAGAGCTGAAGGTGTGGATGTGGCTTCCCTTTAGTCGTGTTGGGGAGGACATGCCAGTAGTGAGATGGAAGAAAGAGGATTGTGAGACATTGGGTTATCTGTACGTGGAAGAGAAATTCCTTACTTTCACTCAGGCAAGAGAGGCATTTGAGGTGGGAGCGGGCCAGTTCTTAGAGTATATTAATCTGGCAAATATGGCACAGGGATTTCAGTGGAGTTCCCCGACACCCCCAGATTGATGGCCAAGCTACAGGTCCTATTTACATTGTGCTTTGCATGGCACCTATCGACACATGTATATAAGGCACTCAAGGAAGATAGGGCTTAGCCTGAGCCTGCAGCATGACCAGTGTGGGGTAGTGCAATTAGGGATGCCCCTGACAGACTCGGAAAGGACCTGTGAATTGGTACAGAGAGTTTTGTGCAAAGGCAAGGGTCAAATAATTTGTTTTAAATTTGTGCATCGCACTTACCTGACACTAAGTTAGCTCCGTAGAATGTATGTGACTAGGAATGGTGGAATGCCCTTGGTGTAGGAGCAAGGGGGCTTCATTACTGCATATGGCATGGGAGTGTAAGGGGGTGAATACTTATTACATACAGGTGATTGTGAGCCCTCATAATTGAGGAAACTTCTCAAGTGTGTCTGCTTGATTTTGTCCCACAATTTAGGAAGGGGAAGATGCACTGGAGATTTCTAATATTGGCCCCAGTGCTGGCCAGACATAGAGTGGCTATGGGATGGTTGAGTACGAGAGCCCCTTCACTAGCACACTGGTGCAGGGATATGTAGGAGTGGGCCAAGGATGCACACATGAAACTGAGCCATAGGGATGATAAGCTACTGGAGGATGTAGAGACCTAGGTCATCTTGCTGGAGAAACTGCAGGGAAACCAGAAGGAGGGGCAGCAACAGGAGACCCACCATCAGGTACAGTCCCATGGAACGTATCCCAACTTGACTGTAAACATACAAGGGTGAACGAGGCAGGGAAATAAAGAAAAGACATCACTTAGGACCTTAGAGGTCTGGTGAAAGCAGGGGTTATGGTGGCAAGGAGGGGAGCAGATGAACGAGAGATAAATATACCACCTGGGGAGGGCTCTGTAAACGAGTTTCCATGGATTAATCTGTACCGTTCTGAATATATGGGAGGGAGAGGGGGAATTGTTACTGAGGAACAGGACCTGGGGAATGGCCGCTCGACCATCCCTCCTGAACCTTAGCGCTGATTGTGGTATCGTAGCGCTGCTCCCCCACCTCTGACATTATTGAATTTGCACTAATTAGACCTGCACCCGCTTTGGCCGCGTAGCGCTCAGCCTTGCCCTGCTTTACTTGCAATTACTTCGTGAATTGTATTCTATCATTGAATTTGCACTAATTAGACCTGCACCCGCTTTGGCCGCGTAGCGCTCAGCCTTGCCCTGCTGTACTAGTAATTACTTAGTGAATTGTATAGTATTATTGATTCTGCATTAATTGGACCTGCTCCCGCTCTGGCCGCGTAGTGCACAGCTTTGTCCTGCTCTACTTGTGACTCTTCGTGAATTGTATTTAATAGGCATTGCTTAGCCTGATTTGCATATAACATCTAGGAAAGCTGCGCACTGCTTTCACTTAACTGAGACTGCTATAATTGTGACAGTGTCCCAGCGCCAGCCCGCACTTCCCGGTCCTGTTGTTGTTTATCTCCCCGTCCCCGTCCATTTTGTTGTGCCTGCAACCCGACCCTCCCCCTTCGCTCCCGCCTCCCAGATCCCCCTCCCACGCTCCGCCCCCTCCATTATCCATTAATGCCTGATGTCCCAACGCGCTACGTCCGCGCCGAAGGTGCGCCAAAGGTAAGCCCGTCTACGCCCGTCCGCGCCTGGACCGCGCCCAGCGCCAGACCCCCTGCCCCTCGCGCTACCCAGCCCCCCCGCGTCACCTACGATGCCGCCACCCTCCTAGCCCTCAACCCCGGTCGCGCCCCCACCTGCGTCCAAGCCGCTCCCGGACACACCCATGGACCATTCTCATGCTACTCTTGCAAATTCAGCGGCACCGACAACATCTCCGCTACGACCACAACACAGATCCCCGACCCCAACCACCTAGAATGCATCCTTCTCAACACCCGCTCGGTCCACAGACACGCCATTGACCTATGGAACCTACTAGACACCATCTCTCCGGACGTCGCCTTCCTAACGGAAACATGGATGAACGCTTCCTCCGCCCCTGACATCGCCATCGCTATCCCTGATGACTATAAGATCACACACAAGGACCGCACCGACCATACAGGAGGTGGAATCGCTATCGTCCATAAGAAATCAATCCGCATTTCAACCAGCTCCGATGCCAACCTCGCCAACTCCGAACACCTTCACTTCCAGATCCACATCGACCCCAAGACCACACTCAGAGGCACCCTCCTCTACAGGCCACCAGGACCACGCGCAAAATTCAGTGAAGACATCACGGACTTCATCACCCCACACGCGCTCCCCTCCAAAGACTACATCCTTCTGGGAGACCTCAACTTCCACCTTGAAAAGATCAACGACCGCAACACCGCCACCCTCTTGGACAACCTCGCCAACCTCGGACTTAAACAACTGTCACTTCCCCCACCCACATCG
Source organism: Lissotriton vulgaris (assembly GCF_964263255.1). NCBI lineage: Eukaryota > Metazoa > Chordata > Amphibia > Caudata > Salamandridae > Lissotriton > Lissotriton vulgaris. The sequence continues at coordinate 912,837,462 of NC_141691.1, read as the reverse complement.
CAGGCCACACTCTCGACCCCATCTTCACCTCCAGCAACCATGTCTCCTTCAGCCACACTACGAATCTCCTCTGGACTGACCACAGCTGCGTTCACTTCACCTACAACATGCCGAAACCCATCATCCACCTACAACCAACTCTACAAAGAAACTGGAACAAAATCACCACAGAGCAGATCTCCACATCGCTCCTTCAAACCTCCCCAGCCCTCTCCTCTAACACCAACGAAGCCGCCTCCAACCTCACCCTTTGGTTATCCAACACCGCAGACAACTTAGCACCACTGAAAAAACGTCAACACAAACTTGGCACCAAGAAGGCCTCATGGTTCAACGACGACCTCAAGAAGTCCAAGAAACTGTGCCGCTCCCTTGAAAATGCCTGGAAAAAGGACCCATCCACCAGCAAGAAGGACGCCTTCAAAAGCGCCATCCGCACTCACCACCAAATGATCCGAAAAGCCAAGAAAACAGCATTCAAAGATCGACTTGACAACAACGCCCACAACAGCAAGGAACTGTTCAACATCGTCAAGGAATTTTCCAACCCCTCGGCCAACTCTAACGACATCACCCCCTCTCAAACCCTCTGCGACTCCCTAGCCTCTTTTTTCCACAACAAGATTGCTGACATCCACAACAGCTTCGACAACCAACCTGGAAACCAACCCACCCTTCCATCAGCTGACCATCTTCCCCCCGTTAACACCCTTAACGCCTGGAACCCAATCTCCACTGAGGACACCATCCGCCTGATGAATTCCATACACTCTGGATCCCCCACAGACCCATGCCCTCACCACATCTTCATCAAAGCTGACTCCGTCATAGCTCCGCACCTCCGAGACGTCATCAACTGCTCCTTCAACTCCGCCACCTTCCCGGAAAGCTGGAAACACGCTGAACTCACCGCCCTTCTGAAAAAACCCACAGCGGACCCCACCGAACTCAAAAATTACCGCCCCATCTCGCTTCTCCCATTCCCGGCCAAAGTCATCGAGAAAGCCGTCAACAACCAGCTCGCCGCCTTCCTCGAAGCCAACAAATCACTCGACCCCTCTCAATCTGGCTTCCGAGCTAAACACAGCACTGAAACCGCCCTCATCGCAGCAACAGACGACATTCGTACTCTACTGGACAATGGAGACACAGTCGCCCTCATCCTCCTCGACCTCTCTGCAGCATTCGACACAGTCTGCCACAGCACCCTTCTACAACGCCTCAATAACATCGGAATCCAAGGAAAAGCACTTGAATGGATCACCTCGTTCCTCACCGGAAGAACCCAGAGAGTCCGCCTTCCTCCATTCAAGTCCGAGGCCTCTGAAGTCATCTGCGGCGTGCCTCAAGGATCATCACTCAGTCCCACCCTCTTCAACGTATACATGAGCCCCCTCGCGGCCATCGCCCGCCAACACAACCTCAACATCATCTCTTACGCGGACGACACTCAACTGATCCTTTCTCTCACCAAGGACCCCAGCACCGCCAAAACTAACCTACACGAAGGAATGAAAGAAGTCGCTGAATGGATGAAACAAAGCCGTCTGAAACTGAACTCAGATAAAACAGAAGTCCTCATCTTAGGCACATCCCCCTCTGCCTGGGACGACTCCTGGTGGCCGGAAGCCCTCGGAAAAGCACCCATTCCGACAGACCACGCACGGAACCTTGGCGTCATCCTGGACTCTTCACTCTCAATGAACAGACAAGTCAACGCCGTATCCTCTTCCTGCTTCAACATTCTTCGCATGCTCAGAAAAACATTTCGCTGGATCCCCTCCGAAACAAGGAAAACAGTCACCCACGCCTTGGTCACGAGCCGACTGGACTACGGAAACACCCTCTACGCAGGTACCACCGCTAAACTCCAGAAGAAACTCCAACGAATCCAAAACGCCTCAGCCAGGCTCATATTAGACATCCCACGCAACGAACACATCTCCGGTCACCTTAAAGACCTCCACTGGCTACCCGTCAATAAAAGGATCACCTTCCGACTGCTTACCCACGCACACAAATCACTCTACGACATCGGACCAGATTGCCTCAACTCTCGACTGTCCTTCTACACCCCCTCCCGCCAACTACGCTCTTCCAGCCAAGCCTTCGCCACTGTACCCCGCATCAACAAGACCACCATGGGAGGCAGATCCTTCTCATACCTGGCTGCTAAAACATGGAACTCACTCCCCGCTTACCTTCGCCTCACCCAGAACCACCTAGCGTTCAGAAAGCAGCTTAAAACATGGATATTTGACAAATAACCCTCCTCCCCCTCCTAAGCGCCTTGAAACCCTCTGGGTATGTAGTGCGCTATACAAATTTTATGACTTGACTTGACTATTCTTTACAAAGCATTGCTAGAATGACTACACCACATAAGGGTATTGTTATTATTGTTTTGATTTTTGTTTGCATTCTTTTGATATGAGATGATGATAATAGCAATGCTTAGACCAATTGATGTGTCCTTTCCCATGTCCCACTGTGCGGCACAATGTTAACCGAAACTTAATAAAAAAAATGTTTAAAAAATATTTTAAATGCAGCTTAAAAAAGGCGAAGTCAAAAGTTCCAACCAAACAGAATAGCCAATTGTTTATGTGTCCTGAGAGGTAGACAAACGTTTCTGTTCTCCACTATAGTAGACTGTGATCCCAAAGGCACACCATGGAGCAGGTTTATTGAGCAAATGTGTTCCCATCCAGCCCCCACAGCAGCCGTTGTGGGAGTGTCCACAGACAGTGGAAGGTCTGCAGAACTGGAGACATGATCCAATTCACTAGGAGCAGAATCATTCTAAGAAGGCTCGTAGAATGCATTCAGAAGCAAAGGCATACGCAGTGGACAGTGGTAAAAATGGGCCTTTAAGGGGTCCACCAGTACATTTATGTCCAAAGGCGCAACCATTTACGTTGCTAGGCACAAGTCCAAGGAACACTCGAAAGTGCACTGTAGACAGCGGAATACCGGCTGTACGCAATGAACCCAAACAGGCCAAAAGTACAGGAACCAATGCTCATTCAATTCTTGAAGCAAACATGTGCGGAAGCATTCTTCCTTGTGTTCATGGGACAGGAGCACTTGTAGTAGTGCCAGCTCCATTCCATCTTGAAATGGGACATCCAATGAGGAGCAGAAAAATTAAAATCACAGTCCAGATAATCATGAACAGGACCAATGGAAGACCTCCAAAGACGCATCAGAGCACGGAGAGAATGAATGATGGAATAACTTTGAAGACTGTCTAGAAAGTGCTAACCAAACCAGACCTGAGTGCTACCCTCATGGTTTGTGACAGAACAAAAATGCAGTTCACCAACTCTCCAAAATGTGTGAAACTATTGCAGAGTAGCGACTATATTTCCGAAGAGGGCATTGCAACTACAAGATTAAATGTCTCCTTTGCAGATGTTAAGGCCATATCTTTCTGAAACAGTAAGGCTTTCAGTTTGCTTATGGCGTCAAAGTGCATGTTTGAAAGTTCTACTGAAGGCCATAATGTTGCCTCCCTAACTATATGGGCAGGTAGAAACAATACTTGTGTGCAAGTTACAAAAGAAGAAACAGTGACAAGATAAACTATGCCAAGTTTCATTCCACCAGGGAACCCAATTGTTTCTGGGGTGTGGCTCAATTGTGTGGCTTTTGCTTTCTCGCCCGCCACTGGATTCAACCTATCCTGGCTGATGAGTCGTGAAATCCAAAACCGGTCCTAGGAGCCTTGTTTCAGGCAAGGGAGGACCTGGCTTGGCAGTTCGGGGTGGACTGTGCCCATGAGGCACAGGGTCAAGACTGATTTGCATATGGCGAGGTATAAACTGGGGTGGCATGATGAGCAAAAGAATGATGGATTTAACACAGATATCTTTACTGGGGGTGAGTGTTCTGATTTGTTCTGCACTCCATCCATCAATTGTGTGTCTTTTCAATTCTCACCTTAAGTGCGCCGGGTATGCCCAGACGTGGGTCCCGGGCTCACTGTGCCACTGGATTCAAGCTATCCGTGCTGACAAGAGTTGGAACCCCAAAACTGGTCGTAGGATGCTCATTTACGGTACAGGGAGGTCCTGGCTTGGCAGTTCAGACTGGACTGTTCCCATGAGGCATAGGGTCAAGACTGGTTTGCATGTGGCCAGGTCTAAACTGAGGTGGCATGGTGAGCAAAGGAATGATGGGTTTAACCCAGCTCTCTAGACTGGGGTAAATGTTTTAATTTGTTCTGCATTCCACCCATCTATTGTGTGCCTTTTGATTTCTATTTTGGAGCCCTTGGACCGATATGTGGATTTCTTCATCAAGGACTTTGTCTTCAAAACATGCTGTTACATTAAAGACAAATGGGTATGATCAATCAAGTGGAACATCTTACCTTCGACCCTGAGTCTAATATTCTCTGTACATTGGATGTAGAATCTCAATACACCAATATTCAACAGATAGATAGTTTGAATGTCATTCAGAAAAGCAGAACTCTAGATCTTGTCCACACTCTGTCCCCACATCCTTCATTTTATACTGACTCAAGATTTACCTCACGCTCAATTTCTCATCCTTTGATGGCCAATTCTTTCAACAAGGCAAAGTGACATCAATGGGAGCTGTTTTTGCCCACAAAGTTTGCAGCACTGTATATGAATGATCTAGAAACTAACAAAATATTGGCATATGTTAATACATTTCTTAATAATGTCACCCTTTGGAAGATCTATATAGATGACATTTTCTTGCTATGGCATGGTACCGAAGGGACTTTGTTTGATTTCCTCTATTGGCTTGATACACACTCCGATAAATTGGGATTCAGGCTTACACATAGCAGGTCAGAGATATCCTTTCTAGATTTACTAATTAAACATTTTGACAGTGAGTTCTTCATCACTCTGACTGCAAACCCACTGAGAGGAACACTCTTCTTTCCTATGGTAGCCACCATCTTGAGCATTGAGGGACTCACTACCCTTTTTCTTTGTATTAGAAGGAATTGTTCTTTCAAACAGGACTATTTTTTAAAAGCCAATATTTTAGCTGACAGACTGTTCACCAGGGCGTACCCCCACAAACTAGTCCACAAATCCATCAAAAGGGCATGGTACTGCCATTGAGAAACACTGCTTACACCCAAGACCAACGACAATCATGATCGACTAGTGTGTAAACACTAGCCAATACTCAATGCCAGAGGCCTCAATCTTGAGCATCCTTTATTTGCATTCCAAAAAAACAGAAACATTAGAGACCAATTAGTTAGAGTCAGCCTTCTGACCAAAAAGACAACTGAGACCCTTACAGACCTTTAGGGGACGACCACTCTATTGGGACACTCCAAATGTGGCAATTGTGTTGTTTGGCAATTCACAATTGAAAGCAAAGACTTCATATTTGGCAATATTTCTATCGCTCTCAATCAGTTTTCTAATTGTAATACTACAAATGTTGTCTGTGCTATCTTTTGCCCTTGCAATCGAATCGACATTGGCCAAACGACACAGAAAATAAGAATCCCAATTTGCCAGCACTGAAGTCGCCTCCGCTGCGTGGTACCCAATGCACCCTATATCCATAACTTTACGGAAAAGGGACTTACAGAGGACTACATTAGTTGGTAAATAAACAGCGTAGTCAAACCACCGCCAAGAGGTGTCGACATAAGCTCCATACTCAACAAGGAGTAACTGAAATGGATACTTTGACTAAAAGTCAATAAACTGGTTCGAACAATCTGGTGGACTGGACCTCCCTGGTGTAAATTCTCATCTGTACACTATTACAATTTAGTGTAGTGCAAACGGCTCCTGTAACCTGTTTTTATGCTCTCCTGCTATGTATATGACAGAAAACACCAATATGTGTTTTCTTCTGGCAAAAAGTATCTTGTATATGCTCTGGAAAATATTCTCTCTCCCCTCTGCATGCGCATATATTCTCCTTGCTTGTTCTTCTCTACCGTTAATTTGTAGACATACACTTTCTTATTGTGCTTTATTTATTGTTGTCCTATCATTGATGATAGAGACCACTTAGTTAGAGTCAGCCTTCTGACCAAAAAGACAACTGAGACCCTTACAGACCTTTAGGGGACGACCACTCTATTGGGACACTACAAATGTGGCAATTGTGTTGTTTGGCAATTCACAATTGAAAGCAAAGACTTCATATTTGGCAATATTTCTATCGCTCTCAATCAGTTTTCTAATTGTAATACTACAAATGTTGTCTGTGCTATCTTTTGCCCTTGCAATCGAATCGACATTGGCCAAACGACACAGAAAATAAGAATCCCAATTTGCCAGCACTGAAGTCGCCTCCGCTGCGTGGTACTAAATGCACCCTATATCCATAACTTTACGGAAAAGGGACTTACAGAGGACTACATTAGTTGGTAAATAAACAGTGTAGTCAAACCACCGCCAAGAGGTGTCGACATAAGCTCCATACTCAACAAGGAGTAACTGAAATGGATACTTTGACTAAAAGTCAATAAACTGGTTCGAACAATCTGGTGGACTGGACCTCCCTGGTGTAAATTCTCATCTGTACACTATTACAATTTAGTGTAGTGCAAACGGCTCCTGTAACCTGTTTTCATGCTCTCCTGCTATGTATACGACAGAAAACACCAATATGTGTTTTCTTCTGGCAAAAAGTATCTTGTATATGCTCTGGAAAATATTCTCTCTCCCCTCTGCATGCGCATATATTCTCCTTGCTTGTTCTTCTCTACCGTTAATTTGTGGACATACACTTTCTTATTGTGCTTTATTTATTGTTGTCCTATCATTGATGTTGATATTTACATGACAGAGCCACTATTCTTGATAACTCTCTGTCTTTAGGCTCTGTATATTGTTGCATGCTCACCTATGCTTATTCCAAATATGACAGCTTTAACATGCCTTGGTAACTGCTCTTAATGTAACATTATCATTTGCCTGTTTATTACTATGGGCCTGATGTACAAACCATTTTTGCACTTGCAAACTGAAGATCAGCCCCTTTGCGACCGCAAAAAACTGTCATGGCATGCACAAATGCTATATTGCGAATCACTGACAAGCAAAATAGCGTCTGCGTGTCTCGCTATTAGGAAGGAGCATCCCTTTCTAATAACAAAACTCAATGCCATTTACTATAGTACCACCTACTTCAAGCCGGGAGTAAACCATTCGCAAACAGGTAAGGGCCCCCAGGGACCACTGCCTTACCTCTTTTTTGAATGCATCCTGTTTACTTTACCTTGAAGGTAAACGGTCTGCATTAAAAAAAACTGCATTATTTAAAAAGCAGTCCCAAACATGGTAGTCTGCTGACCACAGCATGACAACATCCCTAGGGGTGCTAACCATTCCCAATGGGGTCGCAAATTGCACTAGCCTCATGAATATTAATGAGGCATACAATTTGCGACCCCATTGGGAATTGCTAACAATATCTGAGACACTATTGTATATTCACATTGCGAGTGGCAATACGATGCAATTTGCGACTCACAAAACTGAATGGTTGTACATCTGGCCCTATGTGCACAAATGCTATTTTACTCCTATGCGCTAGCCTCATGAATATTAATGAGGCATGCAATTTGCGACCCCATTGGGAATTGCTAACAATATCCGAGACACTGTGGTACATTCACTTTGCGAGTCACAAACCGACGCAATTTGCGACTCGCAAAACTGAATGATTGTACATCTGGACCTATGTGCCCAAATGCTATTTTACTCTTTTTCCAATATGGCCGCTCTACTGTGCCATTTCTTCAGTTCTAACTCTATTTTTCAATTAACTATGCTGAGCACCCTCCCACACTCATTCCCTCACCCGTGCTCAACCTTACATCATCAGGTTGAAACATGATGACTATTTCCGCATACTTTCACTCACTACGGTTCCGTGATAAGGGATTGACTATGGTCTGGTATACACATCGTTCAACTGGTAAGCGCACATGCAATATCATTGCCTGGAAGTAAGGATTCATCTTATATATCCAGGACATTATGCTCATTTTTCTATTTGATTCACAGCAGATTGAACATCCTACCTTTGGACATTCAACACATCTTACCCCGATCAGGTAACTGACATGCATGCTTTTCTCTTCGTGCTTGCCCTGTTTGAGCTTGTTTCAGTAGTTGTTACCATGTTGTAAGTTTGAATACTCCTATTAGTTCCAGATCTTGATCCGGCTCCCAGATTCTAATGTGTGTCAAACATATCCTTCTTCATTGATCCTCTGGACTTTATGTATATGATTTTGCAACCTTCCATTTAGGTCAGTTGACTAGTTTTTTCTTTGGGCTCTTTGCTTGATTCCATATTGGTTTTTAGGTCTCGCAGAGAGACCTATTGCAGCCAAATCACAAAGCTGACTTTTTACGATCCGGATTTGTAGAAGTGCACATGCTCGTGAACGCGCTTCTATCCCCCTGCCTTGCTCTTCAAGGGCTCCCCTTACCATTCGCTCCTGCCTCCCCGCCCACTGCTTCACACTTCACGGCCACCAGGCGTGACTCGCATTTCTGCCCAGCCCCCCTCCCAGTCCTGCCCGGCCCCCCACCCTATCACTGGACATTGTGACCCCACACAACCAAGTTACTATTTTAGATATTTGTTTAGCAAACCAATGTGAGCTATAAATTGTGCGATTTTTTTTTATAGCAATTCTCGGGTAGAAGCCTCATTGTCTTTGGCACTACATTGTGGGGCTGGTATATACTTTTCTCCCGATGGTGCTTTGTCTCTTAATTCAGCCCTGGCAGCCCTTTCATTTTATACGGCTGCCATGAACATGTTTAAGTGGGTGTCTAGGAAACAAGTGTTTGTGTTTACATTCTGCTCGGAAGAGTAGAAACTGTGTTCATGCACTACACAAACCTGCTACACGAGGGCGCTCCTCCCCAGTACAAACGAAGCAGGCGACTGTCTGCAAGGATAATTGTGCAGTGAAGCACAGTATTTACGTAGCTTGACTTCGGCAGTTGTGCCATTTCTGTGCTGTGAATAGCAGCTTTTAACTTTACTCAGTTGATCGCCTTCAGAAACAGATGAGTTTGATTTGGGCCTTCTGTGGATTTATGACGTGCACATCACTCACCATAAATGTCATGGCAATAAGTTCATAATTCACAGCAACATATTTCCACCATATACCACCCAGTAGTGAATGTATTTACACATTTGTATTTTAAGCATTGCAGCCATCCATAAATGAATTGCATTATGCCGCTCAGGAGACGGAGCAAAATGTGTTTTCTATTCTATCATGTAATTCGAGAGCATACTTCTGCAGCAAAGACGTACAAGATGCAATTACTCCTCCATATCGTGATAAAGATATAATTTCCAAGTTGTGTTTACAAAATCATGATCAATTCCTCAGCCCAACTTTCATTACGTTGTGTGGACTCTAAAGGGCACACCCCTTCAAAACATTCAGACTGGTGGCACTTAAAACACTCTATTGGGAGTGACAGAAAATAACGCTTCTTTGGTGCAACCAATGCCTGTTATCAGTTGCTCAGTATTGTAAGCAATGAAAAGTGCAAATGAAACGAAAAGGTAATAGTTTGAATGAGAGAAAAGTGTCAGACAAAAAAAATGTCTTGCAAGTTCCGAGCATTCCCCACACACTCAACATTTTCCGTCCTCCACCCGATAAAGATGTTCTTGTAAAGTTATCCCCGAGTGTCAGATACAGGCCAGAGTGTGTCTTCAGATGCCGGATGCTTTCTTCATAGCTTGAAGCTGTGTCCTTGTTCCTGGAACCCTCAGAGCTAATCTTGTTAAAGAGGTTTCTCTTTTTTTGTGTTAACTAACATTTAGGTCATATTTTCTCCTGATTTAATTAGTAGCGATGGTCTCCTCTTCGGAGAGGCCTTTCTTTTCTGCATGGGCACGAGAGGGCTCTGACAGAAGGCCACTGGAAGTTTTCTTGGGCTCTGTGTGGCTTGTGGAAGGGAAGAAGTCCTTTGCGATGGAAGAAAAGGTAGTCTCAGAAAATCAGGGATTTTTGCAAAACCAGTTTTTTAGGTCTCGTCCTATTCAATTGGGCAAGGAATGAATAGGACGAGACTATTGGCCATTTGTTGCCACACCACCATCAAAGGCTTCTGCTTCCCCTCACTCCCTTTCCTTCCCCCCACTCGCTGGCCACCTCAAACGCGTGAGCTTTAAAGGGGCTTGCTTAAAGCTTGAAGGCAATCTGCTTCCCCGCCCCCCTGGTGTTTCTTCTCGCTCGCTAATCAGTTTTTTTCCCCTCCCACCCTTCCTTTGATGTCCGCCGCCCTGGCATCTGCCTGTCACCTAACACGGTCGTTGGTGCTAGCAACCTCTCACAAAACTGCATTTACAATTCTTGGCTGGTTTTAGAACTGGTATGGGGACGATCGAGCAAGCATTTCGGTTAATGATGATTGTTTGGAAAGTTGTTGTACTGGGCAAAGGCAGTCTGTACCTTGCATTTATAGATCTAAGGACTGCCTTTGACCTGGTCCCACGTAACCATCTCTGGAGTGTACTCGATGCACTAGGTATTCCCCCATACTTACTGAATATGCTGATAAAGTTCCATGCAGACAACTTTGCACAGATCAGGTGGGGTAATCAGGGACAAAAAACATCACGAATACCTGTAAATAGAGGTGTCCGCCAGGGCTGTGTGCTAGCCCCCACTCTGTTTTCATTATATGTCAACGGAGTGGTGGAGTATTTGCTGCAACATCCTGCAGACGCACCATCCCTGGCTGGCAGGAGAACGCCTACCCTCTTATTTGCAGACGATACCCTCCTGATCTCCAAATCACCTGCGGGTCTGCAGAGTCTTCTAACCAGCTTTAAGACCTTCCGCGACTTAAGGGGATTAGTCATAAACACAGGGAAGACCAAGTTCTTGGTCTTAAATCCCCCGAAGAAGTCAGTTAAACCACCTACCCTAGATTCAGTTCCTCTCGAGAGGGTCAAGGAGTTCGATTACCTTGCCATTCGTCTCTGCGACTCTATGAGTTGAAATCCCACCACCAAAAAATGCTGCTGACCCACAAGAGGGTGGTGGGGGCCCTCCTTAAGGAGCAACGTGCCTCTTCCCTCAAACCAATTGCACCGGTTCTTGATATCTACAGGGCACGAGGTGTCAGTGCAGCTCTCTACGGGGCAGAACTATGGGGTGTACAGAACGTGGACCAGCTGGCCCGCTCTGAAAGTAAATTTCATAAGGACTTAATGGGCCTCCCTTATAGCACACCAACTCTTCCTCTTCTTTTAGATATAGGCACCCGTCCCATTAGCGATCAGGCGAGGTTGCGCCCACTCCTTTTGTGCGCACGCATTTGGAGAGTCCCAGAATTGTCCAGCTACGCAGAAGGTTTAAAAGAGATCCTCCTAATGCCTGGCTGGGCTAAGATCCATTGGCTAAGGGAAGTCAAGCGCCTCCTTATAGACCTAGGCCTTGAAGATGCCTGGATTACTAGATCTGCCCCGCCCAAGTCAATATTGAAGAAGCTATTCTGGAGTTGGGTGATTGATGGCAGGAATAGTAATGCCAACTTGTGCAAGTCCACGCTGGAATTTCTTTTGGTTAAGGAGGTGCATTTCTGCGAGCCATATCTCGATACCATTCTAACTACTTGGGACAGGGCTCTATATTTTAAATTCAGGGTAGGCGTACTTCCAGTGGGGACACACACTGCCAGTTGGAAGGTCCCGGCGCAGACAACTCCTTTTTGTCCCTGTTGCTTGAATAGAATAGAGTCAGTTTCACATTTATTGTTTGAATGCCCGGCCTATGTAGTCCCTCGCAGCAGATGGCTGAAGCCACTCTGCAGAACTCGGGACTAGATCCCATAAGGAGGCTTTAAGAATCTTAAAAACGAAACCTCGGCCCTGTTTGCAAGTGGCCTGGCGAAATTTTTAGGCTGGGCATGGCGTATTAGATCCAACAGGCTCTCGCACCTTGTTTGATATGTATCTTAGATTGTTTTTATGCAATTTCTCATGCAATTTGTTGTCTGATTTGTATGTTTTTACTCATGCACTGGCTTTTACTGTTTTTTTTAAATGTACATGTATTGCTTTTTATGATATGAACTATATCGAAATAAAGCTATTACTACTATTACTAATTCTTGAATCTTTCCTATCTGTGCTTGTTACTTTATCCACCCGGATGTTTGCAGCATCCAGCAATGCTTTCCTTTTATAAATAGTTCCATCTTCCTTTCATCTACTGCATCGCACTATAGCTGATTTGTTGTGAATACTGCGCAGAAGTATTAGGATTTCTTTTCAGACTTCTCTACATATAATCCCTGGCCTAATCTGTGTAACCCTAGCAATTTTACTGCTTCGTTTCCTCCTTCACTGACAAGCCAACACGTTTTTATTTGCGTTACTGATTTGGCAGCAATTCCATTTACCTTAGCTTTTTCTATCCTCGCCGTCATCTGCAGTTTGGCGGACCCTAGACCAACAGGCACTGAGTACTCTTGTTTCGATCCGCTGCAGGAGCACCTCCGTCGTCAGGTTAGGATTTTCTGATGCTTGTACAAACAGCTGAGATCTGTCTGGGACATCCACATCTCCCTTCAGCTGGCATTTTGAATGGCTTCCGCACTTGATACCATCAGCCGTCAGGGTAAATTTAGCTAAATGTATGCTTTTATCAGCTACAGCCTCATCTGGAGATAAATTGCGCATAAACCTTTTTCAACTGTGTATATGACATTTGAAGCTCATAAAGTTGTACTGTTATGGTAATTGTTCAGTGTTAACTACAGCGTTGGCCAGTTTCCCCAGCCCCCAAAAAGCAAAGGCCCTACATGAATTGTTTTTCCTATTGCCTTAAATATAGCTGCCCCCCCCTCTCCATAGGCTTTTGTGGGGCAATGCTCTAAGGGTTCTGAGTAGCAGTACTTTTTTTGCATCAGAGTGTGTGGTAAGACAGAGCTGTTGTCCTGCTGTCAATCCTTCACTTTCTCTCTTTCCTTATCCAGTCAAGCATGGACTTAATTTGAATGTGATCTTTCACAGCTCTGGTTACAGAATTCAGATATTTGATCTCCTTTGATGTATTCGGTTTAAGATGTGTCTGTGGATCGTGGGCTGTTCTTGTTCCAGATTTCTGCAGCTGACTCTAAATTCTTTGTTTTATTGAATTGAATCATTGTCTCCTAATTTGATCTGTTATTCTTGACATGGTGCTCATTACCTTTCCTCCATAACTAAAAAGTATTGGCATCACCTGTTATTTCCAAGTTTCAAGGTAGTGAAGTGTACTTTTAAATTTTTTTTCCTCCCACTTTTGAATTTGTATGGCAACTCAGCACCACTCAGCACCACCACAGCATCACTCAGCACCACCCCAGGATCACTCAGCGCCACCACAGCATCACTCAGCACCACCACAGAACCACTCAGCATCACCACAGCATCACTCAGCACCACCACAGCACCACTCAGCACCACTCAGTGCCACCACAGCATCACTCAGCACCACCACAGCATCACTCAGCACCACCACAGCATCACTTAGCGCCTCTCCAGCATCACTCAGCGCCACCCCAGCATCACTCAGCGCCACCCCAGCATCAATCAGCACCACCACAGCACCACTCAGCACCACCACAGCACCACTCAGCACCACCACAGCATCACTCAGCGCCACTCCAGCATCACTCAGCGCCACCACAGCACCACTCACCACCACCACAGCATCACTCAGCACCACCACAGCATCACTCAGCACCACCAATTACTCAGCACCACCAATCACTCAGCACCACCACATCACCCCTCAGCACCATCACAGCATCAATCTGTGCAACCATTCAACAACAACTGTTTCAAATATGTTCTCTCAATGTTTCAAGCTTTTATACAAATGTCACAAAAAGATGTTAATATTTCACTTCTGTTCTTGGATTTTCATCACAATAAAATACACTGAACATAATCTTCACAAAAGTTATTTGCAAAAGTTTAAGCTATTGCCATTATAAATTACAATCACTTTTATTTAAGTATTAAATATTTAAAAACATTAAATGCCATTGTTATTTGTAACATCAATACATCTAAGTCACGTAAATACAAAACATGTTGCATTACAAATGCTATAGGTGTCACATTTGCGAAAGTTTGAACTTTTGGCATTGTAAATGACAAAGCTATTAATTTAGCTACTTTCAAAACCAACACATAAATAAAAAAATTGTCATTTACAAGACCAATAGCTCAAACTTTCCTAATGCGAGACCTATTGCATTGCAAATGCTTGTTATAATAGCACTCCTTATTTCCTTTTGATCAAACCTTGGTTGGCATTCTTGCTCAGACACCTTAAGGCACAGCCTTGCCCTTCCTGAATTGGTTAGTTTACTTAAACAAATAGCCTTGTTCTGGTTTTCTCTGTGGCAGCATTGCTTGCTCTATTGGCTCTTTCAGAGCACTACCTTACAATATGTGTTAGTGTAATATTAGCCTGTGTTCTAGATTTCACTACCACCCTGATTTTTGACTCTTACAAAGTTTTTACTCACAATAAGACGCCGATTACCATGACTGCACATTGGTAGTCATCACTGTGACCACTCATGTATCCTTCACCCTGCACGCTTCATCAGCTTCAATAATTGCAATATGTGAAAAACCTTTTCTTGTCTTTTTTCTCCCTTTTCTTTTATCCCATTTCTGTCAGCAGGCATTTTTCCTCAGGCGTCACTTGTTGTGTCCTTATGATGATCCCATTATCATGTTAGGGATCAAAACGATGTCGACCTCACCACCTTGAAACATATTTATCTCTATATCATAAATATGTGCAATGGTGGTACTTACATGTTTGTAGCCTATCAATTGTATTTCGGCCACTGCTTACAAATGCCTGAGTTTAGTAACTCAGTTTTTCATTGAATATTGTCCCACTTTCATGTTTTATTTTTTTCAAATAAGTTATATAAACCACAGAGATTTATATAAACATAGACAACATTGCATCTCTGTGGTTATTAAATTTTTTAATTCATGTTGTTAGGGACCATTTGATCCTTTATAAATACTTGTAGGCTCAGGTCCTTTCCAGACCACTTGGGTTCCCTTGTATCTATAAAGTAGGTTTCATTCTATAGCAACCTTGATCATTCAACAAAAAATAACTCCCATTCGAGAGCAATATGAAAGCTGGATGAATCACTGCAGCTTGGGAACAATTCAAATAGCGATATAAGTTTGCTAGAGAAGCATCACATGCCCTGTGAGGTGATACCTCCTTGCAAGCTAAGGAGTCACTGTTGCAGTCTGAGACTCTGAGAAATATTTCAGAATCCTTATTTGGACAATAGAATTTGACAGGTAATTCCCAATATTTGTGTACATACCCTTTCCCTAATGCTTTACAGCTGTCCACTTGATGGTGTTCTGAGCAGTGTTGGAAATAAAATGTCGAAATCAGCAGAGTAAAAATTCAGCGGATTAACCAATCTGAGGAAGGTGCACCAGCAAAAGTGAATTGCAGCCTCTCCAATTTCTCTATTTGCAACATAGTGTATGTCACAGCTTTGCACGCCATTAGTATTAGCTGTTTTGATAGTAGGTATCATGAAAACAAGCTTGTGGCTTTAATACATTGTCATGGAAGTGTCTGATGGATCTATGCTGTGATTGACCATGTTGTAAAGCTGACATGTCAAGCTGTATAATGTCAATTGTTAACAACACTATGCTGCCCTAGAAGTACATTCTAGAGGATAGTGTTGTCATTCCCTTGTCAACCACTGCTAAAGCCTTCTCTAAATTAGGCCTGATAATTTTGTGCAGTCTTTCAACAGCTTCCTGCTGAGAAACCTTCCGTATTTCATTGTATATTGCATACAAGAAGTGTTTGTGGCTCGATTTTCGAGGACCTAAAAAGATGTCCCATAGTTCCAGGCCATCAGAAAGAAGGAACAAGTGAGCACCAAACAAAAGAAGACACTGTGCAGAGGGAGCAAGATGGAACTTGTGTAATTTCCTGCCTCTCCGCCGCCTCCGCCACAAGTCTACTCGTCTGTCTGCTATGCAGCCTAGGACAGAGACACTGCTGTGCTGGGCTCCATGTGCATTGGTCATAAGCCGCTGCGGCTGCCATCTCCCGCCGAAAACAAGCACTGCTTTTGGGAGTGACAGAGTATGGAGCTCCTGCGTGAGGTTATCAGCCTGGACGGCTTTGCTGTCAGCCCCGGTTGGTGTGACCTGTCTGGACTGTCTTCTGTGCTGCTTGGCCGCTTTCCTTTGGGCTCCGACGTCTCCTACGCTACTGCGGGCTCAGGTCAGGCAAATCATGGCGTCCCGCAGAGTCAGGGGGTTAAAAGCAAAATACCCCCCAGAAGTAGCTTAGGATCCTTCGTCTCAGCGCCCCCGATTCCTGACTTAGAACCAATGCCCAAAGATAAACAGGAGGTGGGAGGTAATGAAAAAGCTACAAACAAACCTGCTGGGGAGGAGTTCCTAAGGATGGAGGGAGTTTCCAGCCCTCAGTTGCTAAAATGTTCTCTGCAGCTGGCTTACCGGCCAGCTCATTACCCAAAAGGGGGAAACAGCTCTAAGCAGTCCAGAGAGCGGTAATGATGATGGAGCAGCACACTCAACCATGGAAAACCAGGGCCAGCTCAATGTAGTACAGTCTGCCCTGCAACATGCTCTCCAACTACCGGGAAATCTTGGGTCAGAGTACACAATTGAATCCCTTGGGCCAGAGTACTTAGTGGAAGGCATGATCAGTCTTGACACAAATACTGAAGCCTTAGCTACACCTTTGACAATCTCTGTGGAAAATAATCTGACTCCAGTAGGGATCGGGTCCAAGGTAAGGGAGCAAGTTATTTGGGACCTTTCATCTATTGACCCTAAATCTACCTGCACACAATGGTCCCAGATTGCAATGCCTCCCAAACCAGCGGGCGAGCACCTTTTTTCGGTGTCAGACGGGTCCAACTCCATGGCTGAAGAAAGCTCTTCTACTTCCACTGACGGTGATATTTCTGAAGCTAACTATAGTAACTTTTCTAAAGGAGCTGACATGGTCCAACGACAAAAAAACACATCTGTTAAACAAAGAGGGAAACAGTCCGAAAAGCACAGCCAGCTAAGCTATTCAGGGTCTCAACTTACTTTTTCCCGTATCAATGAACCAGATAAGACCGTGGTTGGAGGGAACTCTTGAGTTTCACTGGATCAATCAGAGGAACCCTATATGGCTGCCATACTATCGTCAATTAAACAATTTCAGGAAGAAGTATGTGGTGATAACCGACAAGTAAAAGGTGCCACTAAGAAACTGTAAGGGGGTCTTAGAAAATTAAATAAAATCTGCTCGGACATTGGTGAACGAGTTACTATAGTTGAGGGCGACACCGATAGTCTGGAATCTGAAGTCACCGCCCTGAAAAGCCAGTGCTCCACTCAAAGTGACTGCATGACAGATGTCATGTGGAAGATAGAAGAACAGGAGAACAGACACTGCCGATACAACCTCCGCCTACTTGGGATTCCAAAAGGGGTGGAGGGGGAAGTTCCTTGGCGCTATATCATAAAACTCCTGAGGGGGGCATTTCCTGAGCACACAGAGCGGAACTGGGAGCATGAGATCCAATGGGACCACCCTTTCCCCTTCACACAGAAGAAACTATATGCCAATACGAACGAAGCTGCATAACCCCAAGACTTGTTGGTATTTTTCGGGAACTTTCTACTTAGGCAGATGATCTTTGACCAAGCCCAGCAGAGGTCCCAGAAGGGCTACGAGGGGGTGTCTTTTTTCGCAAAGCCTGACTTTTGCTATACCATAGTAGAACGAAGAAGGCGTCTTGGCCAACTAATCACTCCCTTTCAGCAACAAGGATTACAAGTTTTTCTTATGAACTATGCAAAGCTGAAAGTTATTGTGAACGATTCACCATGCATTTTTATATCTTAGATTAAGGCCCAAGAGTTTCTCTCTGAAGTCAAGGCCAGAAAGGGGCAGAGCTAATGTCAACTATGGATTATTATGGGTCTTTGCTCCAAATCTGTTGTATGCTAGATAACTGTCTCTCCTTGTTTGAGGCAGGCCTCAGACAGGCTCTTTAAAGGGCCTGCCCGTTCTAAATACATTTTGGGTAATCCTCTGGAATTCTTGAGTCTGGTCCAAGTAAGGGTCCAGTGGGCAAAATTCAAGACAGTGGTTGCTCTTTTTTTCTTTTTCTCTTGTGCAAAATGTTTTAGGCTACGTACTTTTGGTACTTTCCTCTTATTTGCCTGTTAAGTCTTTATGCACTATTTTTGTTTACACGGCGGGGATGGGTGGCGGGGTTCTTACTATAGGTATTAATCATTCAGGTATTACTTTATTGCTCACACCTGGGGGGGACAGAGGTCCAAGGGGGCGGGGTAGAAGTAGAGGTGGGGCGAGGAGGGAGTGGGGTTGAGCCTGTAAGAGCTTAATTTGTTTTTTTATGTGCAAATTGTTTTATGTATTTGTGGAGTATTTGTCTTTAGAATCTACAGAATGCGTAAAAATCTGAAATGGGCTACTCAACTTTATTATGATGGGTAGCTTTTTCCAGTACGCTTATAATTAGGCTGCTGGGGGAACTGATCCCTGTCTTCATGTATGTATCTAACTCAGAAATACTTTAACAAATTGACATGACCAACATAACGCATCTTAAAATTGTCTCATTGAACATCTGCGGGCTAAACGATATCTGTAAAAGATAAAAGACAGCTCAGGGACTGCGCTTGATGGGGGCTGACATAGTCTGCCTGCAGGAAACACACATACAGGGCTCCCAGACACATCTCCTAAACACTATGGGATACAGTCTTATTGGGGGAACATCACAGGGGGCACGCACAAGAGGGGTCGCTATTTTAGTACATCACAAGCCCTTGCTTCAACCCATTCGGGCTAAGTTTGACTCCCAGGGAAGATGGGCGCTAGCAGAGTGTTGATTAACTCCTAAATACTCTTTCACCTTATGCTCCATATCGGGAGCACAGTGGATGACCCCGGAGTGATTAACTGGTTTTCTAGGGAGTTAGCACACTGGCCTCTCCCAGTTATTGTATAAGGAGAACCCCAATATCAACCTGCCCAGCAACTGGGGAGTGAACAACAAACAGGGGTTTGTAAGTGGAAAAAACAAGATCCTGCAAGCTGTAAAAAATCTTTTCCATAAACATGGCCTTGTGGATGTGTGGTCCTCTCTGAAACCAAACCAGCTAGGTTATACAATTTACTCTGCACCTCATCACTCCTTTGCATGATTAGATTATTTGTTGGTTTCATCCTCTTTGATCCACAACAGCGGTATTGATATTCTTACTCGAGTCCTTTCAGACCACAACCCTCTAATTTTAAAATATGGGGCATGGCTACTCGTAAGAAAGTCTCGTCCTGGAGCTTCAAGAGAGCACTATTACTTGATGACGAACATCAAAGCTATATGAAAAGCTGGATCCAGGACTTCCTAGACACTAACATTGGTTCAGCCTCTACTATAGTAGTGTGGGACACTCTAAAAGCTTGCGTTTGAGGAGAAACCTTACAACTCTCACTTAGAAAGAACAGGCAGGAGAAAGTTTAGATTGTAGAACTACAACGAAAACTAGCAGAGGCAAACCTTATAGTCACAGTCCAGACCAGGGGAGAGATAGGGTCAGCACAACTTGCTGTAGCTACCATCAATGCAGAAATAGGTTCAATACTGGGGAGAGATCCACAGCCAAGTGGGCTGCCACTCGCGGAAAAATCTATGAGTGTAGTGAGCGATAGGCCATCAGTTGGCTATAAGAACTAGGCAACGGATTACTACTAATGAGACACACTCTATTAGAACTTCTTCAGTGTCTATTACTACTAATTCCGATGAAATAAAATCAGCTTTTCATGAATTCTACCAAGGTACTACTCTGAAGAAGGTACTGGTACTGATACACAAGAGGACAGGCAGCTATGGAGGTTCAGGAACAATTGGAGGATCCTTCCTCTTAGGATGAAATTTCCATGGCTCTGGCTAATCTACCAGATGGGAAGGCTGCTGGTTCTGACTGTATTCCAGTCAAATTTTATTAAGTTTTCTTCTTTCAAATTAAGGATAATTTTAAATCGGTGGCGACATAAATCTTTAATGGTGCAATGCCATCCCAATTATGGGCACAACCAAGATTATTGTCTTCCCTAAAAAGACAAATCTCCATTAGAAATAGGCTCTTATTGCTCAATTACTCTCATCAATGGAGATTCTAAAGTCTATTCCAAAATATTTGCATCTCGACTATCGGCTAAAATTGAAGTCTTGTGTCTAGGTGGTAGCACGGGTTTATACCCAACAAGGGAGCACATTTGGAGGACTTTTACTCTGTTTGACGCAGCACAGACCACAGGAGACCCGATGGCTGTAATACTTCTTCTTGAAGCTGAAAAAGCATTTGATCCGGTTTCCTGTAATTTTCTCTGGTGCGTCATGCAGAGAATGAACTTCGGGCTTAAAGCCATTCAGGCCATTAAGGCACTATATCTTACTCCCATAGCCAGGGTTTCTAATAATGGGTTATTGTTGGAGCAAATCAAAATCACACGTGGGACCCGGCAGGGTTGCCCCGGCTCCCGCTGCTTTTTGCTATGTACATAGACCATTTTATTAAAAAGCTGGAGGAAAGCCAAGATATTCTGGCCATTCGTAGACTTGGCCTAAAAACAAAAATCATGGCTTATGCAAACAAATTAGCCCTTGTGACCCCTGATTCAGAGAAAACTATAGTTGCAATAGAGCAAGAGGCTCAGCTATTCGGCCCGGTATTGTGATATGCACTGAATAAAGGAAAAACCTAAATTATAGCAAACAAAAAGATCACCTGGACCGATAAAAGAGTTGTTTCCAAAACAAAATATTTAGGGGTAGACATCTTGGCTCAGACTGATTTGATAGTCTGGGCAAACATGGACCCACTTGCGCTAGAGACAGAGAAGGCTTTGAGTCGCCTTAACAATTTACATTTATCTATTGTGGGCCAATGCAATGTCCTTAAGATGATTTTCTTTCTCAATTTTTAAATTTTATTTAGAGCTATTCCTTTGGAGGTTGCTATTACAATACTTTTAAGATTTGATTGGCTATTCTCTCAGTTTGTATGGGCATTCTATCAACCCAGGAGGGCGTTAAAATTTGTATCTCTCCCTCGGAAAAGAGGGTGTTGGGCACTACCCAACCTAAAATTATACTATTGGGCTAATGTTTTACAGTCTTGCCCAATACTCATGCAAGATCTACCATCAATCCCGTCACTTTTTGAACTACTACTTGTCCCTGATGCTTGGGGGTGCTTGTGGTGCCAACTCAAATTTGGCTATTACAAGAAGGTTAAATTAAAGACCCTCATGGGAGCATATAAACTGTACGCAAACACCTAGGAATTGGTAGATTGAACTACTACACTCCTAATAATAAAAACCCCAACCTACTAGATATTTTTGGGTCATAATACTTTCAAAATTGGGTTAACTCAGGCGTAAACAAACTAGCTGTGCTTTACTCGGCTGAAAGGGTCCTGACTTTTGAGGTACTACAAACTCAATTTAACTTGAGAAACAGGGCCACCTTTAAATACCACACAATTAGGACCTTTCTTTCATGCAAGACTGGGGGTCTGTTGGCTTCAATAAATGTGAATTAATCAAGAAATTATGCACACCCACCCCCGCGAATTGGGGTAAGCTATGAATCTTCAAGTAGCTGAATGCCTGATTTCAAACAAGTGGCAGCAAAACCTGAACACTACTAACAACTCCTTCTGCCTTGAACTTAAACTTGCCCAAAACGATCTATTATCAGCCAGTTTTCAGGTGTAGTTTTATAAAACTTGTTTTTTCTATATTTTACTCCAAGCAGAATTGCGAAGTGGGGGGACTGAAAAAAGTACCCATTGTCCACGGTAAATATAGCACAGACTCAGTTCACATATTCGCTACTTGCGCAGAGCTCAGGTCGCTTTTAATCAAGAGACAAGCCATTCTCGGACAGGTCTTATACCGCAACATCCTTTTAACCCCTACAGCAAAGCGCTACCCTCGCCCCTTTACAGGTCCGAACTATGGGGCTTTGAGAATACCATCGATCTCGTAAGTTCCTTAGAGGCTTGGTTTCTCTTTCTACCTCTACTCCATTGAAGCCCCTATATCAGGACATAGGAAGACGCTCTATTAAGGACATTGCATGCCTCCGCCCCCTACTATTCTGGGCACGTATAAGAAGGACCCCAAAGATGGCCAATATTGCTGCTGCCCTTAGTGAACTAATAGCAGCAGATACAGGAAATAAGATCAAATGGATTTTTAACCTTAGGCAGCTTTTATCAGATATAGGGTTTGGGGAGGTTTGGGCCAACCAGATTCTGCCATCCAAGCAGGATTTAAAAAGTGCATACTGGAAATGGGTACAGGTAGAAGAGATGTGCAATTCCAATTTGGGGAATCTTACTGAGCGCTTCATGGAACACAAAACTGTCCGAAAACTTGAACCATTTTTAGATTTTATTCAAATTCCAAGGGACAGGTAGCTCTTCATGAAGTTGAGAATTGGGATCCTTCCGCTAAATGAAATGACAGCAGCCTGGAAGAGGCGTAATCCATCAACAGCTTCCTCTCCAGGCTGCGCAGCTCCCAATGAGTCTACCGCCCACTTCCTATTCGCGTGCCCAGCTTACAGGGCGGTTAGAACCAAATGGCTTCAACCCGTTTGCAAAAAGCTTGGTTCCAAGAATTACCGGGTGGCACTACGTATTTTAAAAACTGACACCTCCTCCCTCTCTTTGGTCTGTGGTGTAGCAAAATACTTGGGCTGCGCATGGCTAATAAGATCAAAGCTTCTAGTGAAAAGTAGCAGCCAGGTAGTGCCCATGTTCGTCTTTTGATGCATTGCTTTTATATCTATTAAATAGCCTTTTAATGATCCTGTGGTACATACTTTTAATATGATGTATAATGTTCAGCTAGATTAATTTATCATGTTGTATTGTATAATGATTCTTTTAAAAACATGAATTTAGGATGTACATGCTTTTATGATAATTTTTTATCGAATAAAGTACATACAACTACCTACAGCTATTCTGCTAGTAATACAAGATAGAAAGAGTGGCGGGCCTTAATATTTGTTGCTATCGCAATGCTCAGGCTTTGCAGAACCTCAGCTTGGATAGATACCAGCCCTCCCTTATTTTCACTGTGGCTGCCTGGCTTTATTCAATAATTACCCTGGAAAAAGCCATTTACTCTAAAAAGGGTATCCGGGCCAAAAAGAAAGGGGTAGCTATCTGGGAGCCTTTGTTTTGCTGCCGTAATCAAACTCACTCTTAATAAAGCTAGGTTATGAGGGGTATTTCCCTTGGACTCCGGACACGGGCAGCTTAAATAAGAGGGGGTGTTTCTGCCCAAAGCTCCGACTTCATCGGAGAAGGAGTGGTGGCTAATTAATATAAGTTTATGTTTATCTTATGCCCTACCGAAGACAAGTACCATAGATGGGGTTTTTAAATATTAACCAATCGCTACTTTTACAGACCTCGCCAGGATGATTAGCCTAACTATGCACATTAATTATCTGTATATTTGCACAAAATTGTTATCAATGTATTACGACGTATTGTTGCACAGGTCTCTTTACCTTCTAGGGAATCATGTCCACTCAATTACTTGCATTAACTATTTGCATATTTGCACAAAAAGTTTTGTAATGGATTATGGTGCATTACCGCACAGGTGACTTTACTTTCTAGAGATTCATTTCTATTTAAATTGTTTAAAGTGTACTCCTTATCTTAGTGCACCTTATGCTGATTTTCTAGATTCTGATACCCAGGCTTAAGCGTTATTCATAATTATTTGTCTCTTAGAATTGGCATTTGCTGTATTTTTAGCCTCAGTGTGGGGGGTCGCTACGCTATGTTGTTTCATTTTTTTCTGTCCTTTTAACTGCATATTTAAAAAACAATAAAAAAATGTTTTTATAAAAAAAAGAAAGAAGGAACAAGTGATGTTTCACCTGCGAAAGTGTAAAGGGTTTTAGCCAATTGACACAAAACTTACCAACTCTGTGTGTTGTCACCACCCCTGAGTAATCCGTCTACACGTAATGCTGAACAGGTCTGCTTTTTTTAAAGTCCTCGGCGAGTAAAGTTAGGAATCCTAACTTTACTACTACTAAATGCCTTTTGTGAATATTAAAAAGTCGTAAAGTTAGGATTTTGTCTCAGTTTAGTAGTAGTAAAGTTGGGAGTCATAACTTTACTTCTTCTAAATGCCTTCTGTGAATACCAAAAGTAATAAGTTTAGGATTTTATCTCAGATTATGTCTGTCAATCGGTCCCTGTGTTTCTGTATTGGTTGCTTCTACAGTTGTTTTTGTGGTAGTAACAGACAGAAGGGAAACTTCGCTGTTGTTCACTGTTAATTCTCGTTGGAGAGGGGATGCTTCATCTGTTATTAAAGCTTCCGTTCAAACTTCCTGTATGGTTGTGAGAGGAGGCAGGTAGCTACCCAGGAGCCCACCTGTCTTACTATTAAGAATTGGCCACATAATGTGGTTTGATCAGAACAATGGAGACAAATCTCCTGTATTTATGACTGGCAAGAGGTGAAAGAAGTACAGTTCTGGTACCTTCAACAGCCAGGATAGATACAGGCCCAAATTCTTTTTTGTCCTCAATTGTTTTCCCTGACCTGATCCTCAAACGTTGAGATCCTGCCAGACCCCACCAGTACTTCCTTCACTTTCCATGTGGTGGTGCATTTTACTTGGACAGTGTTTTGTCCGCCCTGAAAACAGTTCAGCTCCGGTAAAACAGCCACACGTTCATTTAGATCAAATAGTGTTTCCACTGCCACAGTGCTGGGACTGTTGAGGTCTGGGACTCACATCTTTACCCCAAGCAGAATTTCACAGGTAGTCCAGCCACCCAGGGAATTTCTAGGCAGATTGTTGAGTGCCCTTTGGACCCCTTATAGATGATGGACACAACTGTGGCCTGAGCCTACTACCCTAGCTGTTAAAGTCCCTGCTTTTAGTTTCCACAACGCATTTTCCTCAGGATGGTACGGGGAGGAATAATGCAGGGTTACACCCAAACTTCTCATTGGCTCTTTGTAAGCTTTCTAGCTAAATGCCAGACCCTCCTCAGAATGTAATTTGCCAACTGCATATGACATGATAAAAGCTTGCAGATCCTTTATAACAGTATGGGCGTCAGCCAACCACTGTGGCCATACCCATAGGTATGAAGACCAGGAATCAACTGTCACCAAGATGTACTTGTAAGTCCAATGTGATGACAAAGGGTTGCTGTGGTCCAGATAAACACAAGCCAGTGGCTTGTTATCAAATAGTAGAGGTGCCTGAGTGAATGTGCGACAGTGGAACCATTCATCTGCTGGCAGATGTCCCATTTGAGGGCAAAGTCCTTGGTCTGTTTGTAGAGACCTGGTCACCAGAGGTGTTGATGCATAATGAAATTGTAGCAGTCTCTCTCTCTCTCGCCACAGTTGTCTGTACCAACGTCAGTATCTTTTCTGTATGTGCAAAATGCATTTGAGTATAGGTGTATAAATGCCATTTATGTGCAATTGGTACCGTGTCACCTTCATTGAATGTCTTATAGGTGTACCCTGTTGATGCGGTCACCAAGTTTGTTGTGTTTACACACAAGTTTAAATAGTTTGCAGCTAGCATGTCAGCTTATACTGAACATAGTATTGCTGTGTGTTCAGTGCCACAGTATGCGCTTGATAAATCCGGAAGAATTAGGTTGTAAAATGAATTTGTCCATTCTGCACAATCTGGAAGTAAGTTCTGAACAAATCTAGAAATCCCAAATTGGATTATAGCCTCTTTGTGTAGTAAGAGGTTGTAAGAGTGCACAATTCTCTATGAAATGTGTCACAAGGCTTTTTCCTTCACTTGACAACTTATATCCCAGAAACCGGACATTAAGGTGGGCAATTTTTGATTTCTCAAAGTTTCATTTGTAGCCCATGTGAACAAATCCCAGAATCTTACAATCTATTCTTGCCTAGTTCTCTGAAAGGTCATCATCCATCATATGTATATATATATATATGTCATCGACATAGGATAATACCTGATCATAAAAATGTTATAGTAGTTTTTACCTGGGCTGGAAACAGAGCAGGCCGTTCTCATATCTTTGCGGCAAATGACAGAACTGTTTTTGAGAACCTAGAAATGAAAACATGGTCAAATACCTGCTTCTTTTTGCTATATTTTCGCAGAACAATACATTTTAGATTTCTGTTTTGTATTTTTTGTGCACTTCGTTGTTCATGAGTACTGAACCTTGTGCATTTTGTACTGCAAATGTGCAAGCAGCTGTGTTTAGGTGTCTGTAATCGAACACAATATGAATTATCTTGTTTCATCATGGGAATTAAGGGATTACTATGTATAAAAGAAGTACAACTTTCTATTAGACCCTGATATTCAAGCTCTGAGAGAATATCCCTAACTTGTTTTTTAGCCTCATTTGTAATGGGTTATTGGCTTTGAGGTTGTGGGGTCATCCTTATGGTATTTCAGGGTAAGGGGAACCATCATCCCACCCCACATAGTTGCGGTATAGTGCAGGAACTAGTGTTAATGCCCACTCCTCGCTGTATGAATGCTTAACTGACTCTGGAAAGAGGTCAGAAAAAGCAGGTAAAATGATAGTTTCTCCATTTGGGCAATCCATTACAAAATCAGGTGGCCAATCCTTTTCGGTCAAAAGAATACTGCAACCATATGCCATGTCCTCTCAAAAGAGAACACTGATGTTTCTAGATATGTCCCCCTCCAATTGGAGTAGGATTTCGTATAAACCATGTGGGGCACCTACTCTGGTATCCCGAAAGGAATGAGATGAACTTGTATCAGTATCCTGAAACCTGTGAGGTGGTCTAATATTATCATGGTTTCACAGGCTATTGCGCTTTTCAGTGGCTTCCTGTTGAGGAGACTCCCCCCCCTGATTTAGTTTTGGTCTTGTGTTTCTTATTTTCCCATTTCTTCTTTGTAGACAACACAGTGCTTGCTTGGAGCCATCCTTCTCAGAATTACTCTTTAATCGTGGTTTACCAATTTTGACTCCCAAATTTTCTCTACCTAGTGTAGCATAGGTTTCTTTGATCATTTACAGTAATTTGCGCTCCTGATATTCAGGAGCAAAATGCCTTAGACAGTGGCGTACAGCCAGTGCTGCTGATCCTCCCTTTTTGTTACTCAACATAATGGTGGATATACCGGCAACATTTCTCATCATTTTCAGGTCCAAGGAAGTTGCTGCCTCATCCTCATTCTTGATCTTTTCAAGCACCTCTGGCAAAACAGCCAATGATGATATCCTGTGTGTCCGAGTAAATACTGCAGCAATAACTGTACCCCATGTGGTGCAGTATTCTAGTGGGGGAGCTATCCCATCAGCAAGTAAATTGATAATATTCTGTGTTTTTCTTGCTGAACCATATGGGAAAACACTGTTTCAAACTGGCTTGCCTTTTGTGCAATCTATAATGGAATGACCTCCCATCTGATGAAAACCTTTACCATGACTGCATTCAGTGTTTGCCGGCTGATGCCGCGTGTGGCCAACTGTTGCTGTGCACCTTGAGCAAGTGTTAAGTGTTCACATACCAAAGTGAATCCAACATCAGTATAATTTCACTAAGTGCATAATGTCTGCTAATGTACTGCCTATAAATAATCAACATTTGGATGCGTGTGTACCCGGCTAAGATTGGCCATGTCGCTCCCTCATTGCTAAGGTGACCTAGTCTAATGTTTTCTATTGTGTGTGGAAGGACACCATCAAACCAATTTCTGAGTTTTTAGTATGGGAAAGATATTCCTATTTATTCGTATGGTCTGTTGATATTTGGAACATTATCTTGTTTGCATTTCTGAAATAGCACTGTAGTGTAGTCTTCTGCCAGTAATGTAACCCAAGAATAGAACACCTTTGTCCTATATGCTTTGTGAGCCTCAAGCATGAAGGTGACATCTTCACCCATAAGTGTGAGATCCTGTTGTAATGGTTTCTGAGTAACCGCATATCTGCACTTCTCAGCAATGTTGTGTGTCAGCTTCATCATCTCCTGACATAATGAATTTTAGAGAGGATATCACAGTAGGAATTAATCCTTTGAACAGTTCACGTTTGAGCAACCTTCCGCCAATACATAGGGGTTACCAAGTCAGCTTAGGAGGATAGTCCTTACCACCACACATGTCTACGTTTAGGAGGTAAGCGGGTCTCCAAATTTGCATGAGAGAACTACTAAGGTGATCCAGTAAATATAAACCGTAACTATCATCGTTAACAGCACCATGTCGTATGGTTTCTACTTTTCCAGTAGGAACTGTACGTATTTTGGACAACATAAACTTTGGGTTTGGTGCCCGGCTGGTTCTATGCACCCCCTCAGAACATTCTGTCCTATATGGCAGCTGTCTCACAGTGCCACCATAAGCCCGCCCCCCTAACCTGGACAGCTAGCGAATGGTTTGTACAACCTCTGAACATGAAAACTCCATCCCCCAAGGAATCATGATACGAGATCTTGAACCTTTTCACTCAGTCACTCGTGTCTCTCAGTGAGATATGAGATACACAAAGACAAAAAGGGGTGTGTTCAATATTTATTGAACCATCATGATTCTTGTATAAAATATATACACCGCACTGATCAATAGACAGAAGCAGTTAAAAGTGATTTGAAGTATAAGGACAGTGAAGAGACTGAACAATTCCACCATTGTGCTAAAACAGCATATATATGCTGGCAGATAAGTACTGAGCATCTTGTACTTCTACTAAAGGTTCCCTAACCTAGTTTTCTAGTGTGTGCTCTGTCAAAAATCCCCTATAGGATGATCTAACTCCCCTTTACCTGGAGACAAAGTATGTAGGTCCCCGTCTTGATCACAGGTTGGACATCTCTCCTTACAGAGGGATCAACAGGAACCAGCTACGCTGAAATGCTAACACAGTGATGATCTTGCACATGACCTCCAAGTGCTCCACTCACAAGCACGTAAGTACATGTGTATTTTTAACAATGGTATCCATTAGTCTGTATTGAATGCATCACCTGAGGTGACATTGTTTATTGTCTCTGTAATAGCAAAGTCATCTTATTAAAGAGATAACAAATATCAACATTTGCACAATGTGTGTCAGGCCTTGTCCGAAATGTTTAAGGTGTTGTGATAGTTTTCTTGCTAAGTGGTTTTGTAAGCAAAGTGGTTTCCAAGAAACTAACCTTGAACTGTCATGCATGCAAATGTGTGTCTAATTCCATTGTTGGAAAGAGAAGGCAACTTAAGAAGCGTGCACATGTTGAACTGGCAGTGTTTCTTACCCGGGCTTAACTGATCCATGTGACAATACATCAATGGGCCTGAAGAGCAATGCCAGAGGCTGTTCTAGCATTATCTTAAATGTTGCGCTCTGCACATCAGCATGACTCCAGTATGAACGCCGGATGCCTCAGTGCAAGCTCCTTTCTTCAAGCTGATCTGGTGATCACAATGGATTCATGAGGTTTCGGTGTGAGGCTCCTACCTTGTGCACTGCCCTTTGGCAAAGATTGTAGAAAGGAATAAAACTTTAAAGTCCCAAGGTTTCCTGGGATACTTTAAATTCCTCTGCCTTGGGGATAAAGGCTTGTCAAAGCGGATTCTTCAAAGCAGTGTCTCCACTTCTGACTCAGTCTGAGGGGCTCACAGTGCCTCAATGAGATCATAGCACCACAACTTCCCAGTTAAGCAGTGACACTTGATAATTTGAGTGTATCTAACAACTCAGCCTGTATGTGCCCTGCATCCTCTTAACAACTTCTACAGGGCTTGGAAAACCCTCACTTACACCGTGAGAGAACTTACATTCTACAAGCTCTACAAACTTGTTTAGTCAAATTAATTTGCTATACCATTGAGGATTCCTCACTTAGAAGTGACCATAAACTTCAGTGGAGATCAATCGAGGACTTAAAAAATCTGTTTCTCATGATGTAGCATGATTTCTAAATCACAATACACAACACATTGACTAATTAAAGACATGAAAAGCTGAAAGTGTACTTAACACACATTAGACACAGTGACAAAAGATGAAGAAAACATGCATAGAAAGTAATACTAATATAGATAAACGAGTTGCACTAAAAAAAGAGATTCTTTTGAAAATGTTGTTTATGAAAGTTTATGGAAGGAATTATGCTATTAATAAAGTGGCCTCATATTTCTAATGAACCATTTAGAAAAGTTGGTGCAAAAACGTGTAGAAACTAGATACAATCTTGAAAGTATGCATATAAATACTAGCAATTTTATAGTTTATACAAAATTAAAAACAAATTTTGTAGTATGAACATAGAAATTTGTGGGAGTAGGGTATTTCTAATGTTAGCTAACTCCACAAATAATCTTTGCTGAACGTTTTACATATTTTCAGATTTTAATTGATTTAATTACATTATATTTGATGTTGATTTAGCGTTTCATTTAAAACTTGTGATGTTAACCTAAAGGCTATATCGAAAATGCTTTTCTCTAATGCTGATCTTTCCCCTGAGTTAATGTAATTGACCATTTACCACTAATAAAATGTTGGTTTATTTGTTCTGGTAGTGTATAAGCCGCAACATTGCTGCGTGTTTCTTCAACATTCTGAAATATTCTTGTGGGAACAGGATTTCAGCTACTGCTATAAATGGTTACGTTATGTCTCTTTTCCACCGATGTTAGGCTTGTGTGAACTCTCAAATCTTTTGCTTCTCATGATCAGCATGGGAACGCATCTCACTGCTGCAAGTGTCCTAGGTGACATTATGAGAAGCTGAACACATGATAGTCTTTCAATTGTGGTATGATGCTACATCCCTGGGACACTGTTAGAAAAGAAGAAACCCTAAAGAAAGCACATCTCCATACCTTTTCTTTTCTATTTGCGAGAGGGTGCTATGCTGATCGATTTTTTAGAACTTTTCCCTACTTTGAACTGCCTTGCTGATGCTACAGTCGGTAGCTGATGGACCAAACCCTTCTTTGCTGAATCATTTTAATTGTAAATTTCCTGTACCTCCTAGTTCTATGCTAATGAGCTAACCCTTAAATAGACTTTGATCTGAACCATTTCCCCTTCTTTGTAGGATGTGAGCTGTTAAGACATTGAACGATCTTTCTGCCTCAATGGCGGTGGGACTCAAGCCTGCCTTAATGTGTGGCCATTTTTGTACAAGCTGTATTATTCTTCAATGAAATTCTCAAGAGATTGCTTGTCGCAATTAACTTTGAATCTTTAATACAATAACCAAATGAGTCTAATTTCTATCTGAGTCTATTATTGAGTCCTTTTGGTTCTTCCACTCAAACTGGGTTGCTTACTAACTGCAAGCTCTGACAGAACATCAAGGGGTCGATTCAGATCCTGGAAAAAAAACGTCCGTACGATTTGTATCCGGAGCCCTCTCCGTACGAATCATAAACATGCCGTATGACCCGACGAGTACGATCCGGACCAGGGTATGAAGACGTGAATTGTACGGTCCACGTCAGGTAAGGGCATTTCGTACGGAAAAGCACACAATCACATACACACCGTACGGTCCGTAAACCCCTTGATCGCGGGGTACGGTGCGTACCACTGCGAACATGGGGTGTAAGCACCATACCCCTGCGATCGCAGGGTGTATGCACTGTACAGCCAGCGAACATGGGGTACGGTCCATACACCCTATGATCGCAGGGGTACGGTGCGTACACCCCATGATCGCAGGGGTATGCATCATGGGGTGTACGCACCATACCGGAGGGGGGCGTTCCGTACCTGTTTCGGAGCAAACTCTGATTTTACGGCTGTTTTCAGCTCCTGTAGAAAAAGGGTCGTACGGTACGTACCCGACACAAATCATACTTGCTGGGTAGGAAAAACCAGCCGCAAACCGTACAAATATTGCGTACAGCGGGTTCCGAGGGAGATTCGTATGGGGATTTGATTCATACGGTCTCTTTACGATTCGTACGGAGTCCAGCTCCTGGTATGAATCGTACTTCGTCGTAAGTACGGGGGACGTTGCAGGGTACGATTCGTACAGGAAAAACGCTCCGAACGGCTATTCGGAACGGTTTTTCCCGAATCAAAATCAACCCCCAAGTGTTTGGTTATTGGTGTGGTGTTTTAGGGTAGGAAATAAAAGAAATACATGTATGTTTTTTTGTAAATATTTTCTAGTTTAAAAGAATTCTTTTTTTGTAAATGTATTTCATAATTTATTTTATATAATATTTGTACCTTCTGTTATATGTAATTAGCATTATAATATGTGTTCTTTTAATGTTTAATATTTTTTATTTTTATGTTTAAAATTTTGTTTATTATTATTTGAATGAAAACATTTTTTTGTGTGTAAGTGTTTCAGTGTGAATAATATTTTTTTTTCCCGCTGTCCAACACTCGCCCTACTGGTGCATTCACTGGAGTGAGAATAGTAATGTTTACTCCTCAGCTATCCAGCATTTTCCCTACTGTTGCACTCACTGGAGTTGGAATAGTAATTTTTACCCCTTCACTATCCAGCACTTTGCATACTGTTGCCCTTACTGGAGTAGGAATAGTAATTTTTATCTCTCCGCTATCCTGCACTTTCCCAAATGTTGCACTCATTGGAGTTGGCATAGTCATTTTTACCTCTCTGCTATCTAACACTTTCCCTACTGTTGCACACTCAGGAGTGGGGATAGTAATGTTTAACCCTATGCACTTGAACTTGATCACAAGAAACTATGAGAAGATCGATATATATTTTATTAGGTAAGATAACTGCCTTTGTCTATATGTTCTAGACAATCGTAATTGATCAACTACTTGCAATCCCCGTCAAGAAAATGAAAAGTAAATATTCCATTATCTCTCTCTTTATACTCCTACAATATTAGAGAACTAGAACACTCCAAGGGAGCAATACTATCGAACATCAATCCATACAAAGGGTTCCAGTTGGCGGGCGCTAAATGTTTTATTACTAAATCAATCAGGTAAAAAATAGCGATCAACATCCTACCTGTCAAAACTAACTGGAAGTATTAAACCCGTTAAACTAATTGTTTATATGACATTGCTTCATTTTTTCCTCTTTAGCTTTATCAAACCTAAGAAAATTTATCTAGAACAGCTTCTAAAAAATTTTCTATTAGTAAGTATCCTATGACTAAAACTACAAAATATCCTTTACAGTAAGGCCCGTTTGAACAAGGCGAAAAATAGATCTATAAAACAATACATGCCTATATATACATATATAAGAGTAAATAAGGCACTACCTTTGATATTCATATCAGACAATAAATGTGTTGATCATCATCAAGTTTGGCTTTACAATAAAGATTTTTTGACCATTTATACAAATTAAATAAAATCAACTCTGTGAATAATTTGTTCTTTAAATCCTAAAGGAAAAAAATCTTTAGTCAAATGTCCTTTATATCATCTGAACCTCACCCCGTATGAGTGATAAATAAATTACCGCAAGGAATTGACAATGAGAATATAAATGTTTACTAGAATGTTTTTATCAAACTACAGCTACTAAAAACTCCTTTGTTAGAAACTGTTTTTAGAATGTATAAAAACGTAACATTGAAAAGATATAACATTATGTTCTATATGCATCTTCACTTTATAGATATTGTGTGGCTGCTCCAGGAAGAAGGCGCTGGCCGCCGAAACGCGCGTAGAGACTGAATTTTTATGCCACCTACCTTTTTTATTGTTTTTCAATTTGCACATAATAATGTTGATGTTAAATATATATTGTGTATTTTTAATCGTGATTTGATACTTTATAAATGTCTTTTTAAACTGTATGAATTGTTTAATAAAATTACGTTTTTAAAAAAAAAAAAATGTTTTTCAATTTGCACATAATAATGTTGATGTTAAATATATATTGTGTATTTTTAATCGTGATTTGATACTTTATAAATGTCTTTTTAAACTGTATGAATTGTTTAATAAAATTACGTTTTTTAGCTAGCTGTAGTTGACTTTCTATAATTCTTTACCATTAAGGTACTCTTATTCTTAAGTTGCCTAGGTTGTTAATTTTCATGTGCACTCATTGGAGTTGGCATAGTAATTTTTACCTCTCTGCTATCTAACACTTTCCCTACTGTTGCACACTCAGGAGTGGGAATAGTAATGTTTAACCCTATGCTATCCAACACTTTCCCTACTGTTGCACTCACTGGAGTGGAAATACATTTTTTTACCCCTCCGCTATCCAATACTTTTCTTACCGTTTCATTCAGTGGAGTGGGAATACTAATTTTTACCCCTCTGCTACCCAACATTTTCCCTACTGTTGCAGTCTATGGAGTGGCAATAGTAATTTTTGCCCCACCCCTATCTAACACTTTGCCTACTGTTGCTCTTACTGGAGTGGGAATAGTAAATGTTACCCCTCCGCTATCCAGCACTTTCCCTACTGTTGCACTCACTGGAAAGGGAATAGTATTTTTCACCTCTCTGCTATCCAACAATTTCCCTAATGTTGCACTTATTGGAGTGGGAATACATTTTTTACCCCTCCGTTATCCAACACTTATCCTACTGTTGCATTCATGGGAGTGGGAACACTAATTTTTACCCCTCCGATATCCATTTCCCTACTTTTGCACTCACTGGAGTAGGAATAGTCATTTTTAACTCTGAGCTATCCAACACCTATCCTACTGTTGCACCAAGTGGAGTGGGAATAGTCATTTTTACCCCTCCGCTATCCAACACTTTCCCTGCTGTTGCTCTTACTGGAGTGGGAATAGTAATTTTTGCCCCTTCCCTATCCAACACTTTCCCTACTGTTGCTCTCACTGGAGTGGGGATAATATTTTTTTCCCTCCGCTATCCAACACTTTTCCTACTGTTGCTCTCACTATAGTGGCAATAGTAATGTATGCCCCTTTGCTTTCCCACACTGTTGGTAAAAATTTATATTAAATGTAATGTATTTTGTTCACACAAATATTCATATTTAACATGTTATTATATAATATTTTAGTTTATGCATATATTTAAATTGATATTTTTTACATTTATGTTTTTACATCAATATTTTTGATTCAATATTTTTGTACCTACCTGTGTAGGTATGAAAGTCAATATTTTTGTAGTCTATATATTGTTTGCGATATTTAGGAACATCAATATTTTTAACATCGATATTCTATCAGTGAACCAGCATACAATAAACATTTTACCACGCTTGTGCTGCAACATTCATGTCTTGATGGCATCATTCTCAAGCATACAAATAAAGACATATGGAATCTAGCAGATTTCATTTGCTTGAAAGCTGGTTTCATGGTGATAGGAATGATCACAACGAGTGGCGTCACAATGGAGACAACTAATTCAAATTTTACAGCTTTTCTTTCCCCAAAGCTGCCACTTATTGGCTGAAAAACACACAACTAAACACATGGTTAAGAAGTTACCTAGTATCAGGAGGGGCATAAAGTGTACATCATTGTCAGTGACACTTAGAGGGTCCCCAGTAAATCTAGGATGAGCTGTTAGTTATTCTAAGAAGAACAGTAAAGAAATATAAGTGGAAAATATAATTGATGAAACACACAAATTACATTGTCTGGTGTTTGAAACTACTACAATGTACAATTATGACTTCTAATCAAAATTGCAGCTGGATATTGTTTACTAGAGTACATATACAAAAGGCAAACAGTTGTCAATTGTCTTCTAGGTTTGAAAACAATAAAAATCACTGTTTGAAGAAGAAGCCAAAATGAATAGCATGATTGAAATTCTTGAGAGGGAAAATTTCACTCTTTACTGCAGCAGATGTAACTGGTAAAATTGAAAATTAAACATTAGCATTAAGTTCCTATTGCAGCATGCAGCAGATGACTAAGGCGATGATCTTGTATCAAATACATTACTCCTAAAGAGAAAAGAGAAACTTTATTTAGCAGAAAATAAATGTGAACAACATTGATATACTAACATGACCAAAATAAGACTGCTCAACATTCCAAGATTAAACACCTTCAAAGAACTTTTTAAATCAAGCATAGCGGGTATAGTTTATCATGATTATTTTGAAAAAATTGAACAATTATCTATATATTTTACGACACTAGCCGTGCAGTATGAACTTTGGAATAAGTCTTTACCCATGGGCTCTCTTTTTACACTGCATACCCACTTTCCCTTTCTCTGCATTTCCCACTTAACATCTCCCACCTTCCTACTTCCTGCTCATCTACCACCATATGAATAGAGTAGGCCATCTCCACCGATTATTCTCTGGTTAAAGTTATTTTGGGCAGTTCTCCCCCTGCCGTGCCCATGTGTACAAAACATATCATGTCCCCTCAATCTTCATCAGTGTTCCTTTTGATCTGTTGCCTACCTGATAAGCAGTTGTTGATCTTTATCCCTAATGGTATGCACAGCATATCAGCTCATGACTTTCTACCCAGAGCCTGGTATGGGTGCTGATGCTGCAGCAGACTATTGACTATAAAAGCAAAAGCAAAGAAATGTAACATGCTTCTCTTCACCACTATGTGGCAATCTCCTACATCACTGGAACAGTGAAGAGCCGCACTGCTCAACACTGGCCAAGATTGGGGCTGAAGAGCAATGGGGTTCATCTGTGACTGAACATGTATGTTTGAGTGTGGGTCATTATGCAATCCGTTCTTTGGTGAACACTAGTGTATTTCCTACACATGACAAGCAGTCATTTAAGGATACATTGTTGTTTTTTCTTAAAGTGACAGGTTGATGCTTAGGGGAAAAGTTATGCATTGCCAAAATAATATTAAACCAGATATTTGAGATGTAGTTCAAGTTGAACTGGGGACACTTACTGATGATGTTGTGCTATCATTTAGCAGTGCTAGAGGACCCTCTGTGATGATAGTTAATCCATGACTAAAAAGAGAAGGCACTCTCTAACACTCCTAGGGTTTGAGGGGGTATCTCCTATGTTTATTAATTGCAATTTGGGTGACAAACTAAACAGCACATCTTTCTAAGTTCAATGGTCCTGTGATATGAGGTGAGTGAGATGATGTCATATAATTATATGTTCTTGTTTCCCATATCCATTCTCCATCTACAACATGAAATCGGAAGGATGGGCTCAATAAGGAGTTGCCCAACTGTAATCCTTCCTGAAGGAATGGGTAAAGGATGTAAAGGATGTGGAATTTAAGGTAGAGGTTCCCTTTCATTAATAGGGAGAGCTAAAAAAGAAAGAAGAGAAGAGGCAGAGGTACACAAAGAAAAATATATGAGCTAGTGAATTTTCTGGACAATCTTGGAATTTCAAGGGCTCATGCAGTTCATGAAAATGAAGATTTGTGATCCATTGATCCATAAATTCCACATGAATAAGCATAAGAAGAAGTAGACCTTAAGAGGTGAGCCTATGAGCAGCTTTGATTGCTTAGTCTGTCTACTGGAAGGTGTATGCTTGTATTTACAATGGAATAATGACAACAAAGATTTCTAGGACAAAGAACCAAACCTCAAACTTGTGGCCCCAATGGTTTTTTAAGTGCCAAGACCTAAACTTAGAAACCCGCCCCTTCCATGCCACTTTGCAGGTGAAAGAACAGGGCGTGTGAACAGCTTGAATGCTGAGTGTTGGAGACAAGTGTTTTGGGCTTTGCTCTTTGCCGAGGCACAGGTACCCTGAATATAAACATGACTGCCCTGATAGAGACCACGATAAATCCTGGCCAACTCTTGCAGGTTCCTCATAGAAGCACAGTGTCTCAGGACTGAGCATAGTAATTGTGTGCAACTTTGAGAATTCAACACTAAAACACGTGTGGTGAGGTTGTATTTGATTTCTTACAAGGAATCTACCAAACAAGACAAGAGCCTAAACAAAGAAACCCATAAATGAACAGATGTTAAACCCACAAAAGAACCTTGCATTCAGGAGTTGGGTACAATAAAGCAAATTATGACCTTTGTTTTAAATGAAAGAAGGTGGGATACACAAAATGTTATCTGCTTTGAATATCACAGACATTAGGATTCTTGCATCCTCCAGGCTGGACTTACAATCCTTAGCCCCATTACCGAAAATGACAAGAGTGACCTTCCATTTCATGTTAGTCATTGATATGGTACTTTTGTCTGCACTGGGTGCCCCTGTAGCCCTTAATGGAGTCCTAGTAAAATTAATAACAAAGCTGAACACTGGTGGGGGATAGCAGCATAAATTGGAATTGTCAATCATATTTGAAGGCAATGAATGACAGAATGTGTATCAGTAATTAATAGTATACCTGAAAGTGAATATAGCAGACACAAGGATTGAGCATGTCAAAGATAATGCTAAGAAATTGTTTAAAATATTTTAGGGATTTTGTGGTGCAAAATCATTAGTGAAATAAATGCAGGATATATAATAATACATTCTATCATAGTTTTGGGAAAGCATTAGGATAAAGCAAGAACCTGTCTGTGAGAAATTGGGTTGTTGGTTGTGGAGGGTGTGAGCCCCTCTCAAGCAACACCAACAATCTTTTTCAGGGAGAAATAACAAAAGTCTCCAAATAAACCTGTGCATATCCCTCTGGTAGATTGGCACAAAACCAGTTAAGCTTCACTTAGAGTAAATGTGTGAAATAGCTATGTAGCGCACAAACAATATTAAAATGAAAAAAACAATACAGAAAACTTCCAAACCATTTTGAAAAGATAGAGTAAAATGTAATAAATAAAAAAAGACCTACAAAATAAAAAGCCAATCAGTAGACTGGAGATTTGAAATTCAAAGTTTTAGAGAAGTATAGTGCCGAAAAGCACAAAGCGCTAGACCTGGGGAAAGTAACAAGTTCAGGCCGACCACGTTGGAGTGTGGGTTAGATATAGAGATTTGGTAAGTCTGGCTGAAAATGTTATTTGTTCAAAGTCCAGCATGAAGAGTTTAATTTGCAGTGGAGGAGGTTGCGAGTAACGAGGAGAGCAATGCAGATGGTAGATTCTGTAGCGCGAACAGCAGGCTGAGTGACGCTGACAGTCGTTGCAGTAGCTCGAAGATCCTGTCGGGCACCGTGGATGGTCGCTGCTGGGGCTTCACGCTGAAGGTCACCTTGGGTTGCCATCGCTGTAGCACATAGTGCAGATCACATGTTGCCAGTCATCACTGGTGGTTGCACTAGTGCAAACAGTCAGGTCTACCAGCGCGTCATTTTAGGGGTCATCAAGGGCCGCAAGATCTTGGCCCAAACTGGTCTGTTTGTGGCTGCAAAGAGCCCACAATTTCAGGATTTCTCCCTTTTTCTTCAGAGACATGCACTCTGACTCCACCCAAGGGCACAGAACATGGGAAGGAGTCTCTAGAGGATCACGGTCTCATTCTAGCAGAGGCCAGAAGGACTCAGGCAGGTATAATTGTAGGTTCAGGCAGGTCTAATTGTAGGTTCAAGCAGACCAAGTTGCAGCAAGTCAGCTGGGCAATTGCAGGGAGGCCTCTGGAGTTTGTTGAATTCCTGTAGCTCAAAACAGTAGGTCAGCCAGCTGCCCCTAGGTGTCACTTTGCCTAAAGCAGCAGGGCATACCTCTGGCAGTGTCCACAGGTCTAGGAGCATACTGAAGAGTGGGTCCGAGGTTCCTAGTTTAATACCTCGTGCCAGCTTTGAAGTCGAATAAATTTCTGGAGGTTTCTCCAACAGATGTTTCTGAAATATCTTGCCTACCTGCCCAGGCTCGGCAGGGTCTTAGGTCAAAAAAGGCTAGTGTGAAGTCCTTTGTGTTTGTGCTAAGGCACCTCCATTGATATGTAAGTGGGGCTGTGCACAGATCCACCCTTCTTATCCTGTCAGGATGCCCCATCCTCTCAACACCTATCATCCCCTTTGTTTTCATGCCCAGGAGGGATTCTCAAAGGTCAACTGCCAACTACCCTAGTCATGTGTCCCAGGAACTCAAACCCTGAATTTACCAATAAAAGAGGATTTTAAATTACAATTCTTTAGGCACCAAACATGACATCTCTTTGGGAGGGTAGGTCTCACAGTAGAGAAAAACCAAATGTGTGAGATTTTCATTACCAGGAGATGAAAAACTTAAAATTATATGTCCAACCTCTAAATGCAATGTATCCTGCTGTATAGGCTGTTAAGGGCCAACCCCAGAGGTCACGTATGTGTTAAACAGGGATGCTTAGGCTTGTCAAAAGGTTTATGTTGCCAATTTGAATAGGCAGCACAATGGCAGGCCTGAGACATGTTTTAAAGTGCTACTTAAGAGGGCACGCAATAAGTGCTGAAGGTCCACTAGTAGCATTTAATGTAAAGGCCCTAGTTACATGATGTACAACTTTTCTAGGGTTTTATAAGTAAACTTAATGTACCAACCAGGTGTAGGTCAAGTTTACCATGTTTAAATAAGAGAGCCCAAGCATTTTAGCACTAGTTAGCAGTGGTAAAGTACACAGAATCCTAAAAGTCATTAAAAACGGGTTCATGAAAGAAGAGGGTGAACGCAAAATGTTTGGGGGTGAGCATGCAGAGAGGGTCAAGACCAACACTATCCTTGAGCCTTAAGATAGTGAAGAGGTGACATGAATTCCACATCTATGTTGCATTAGGAAAAATAATTCAAAAGATTACTTTCAGAGTGAATCTTTGGGCTCAGTTAAATGTACCACTGTTCATCTTCATTCGTGAAACCAAATCAACAAAGTCTAGTCTTATTTAATTTAATACAAACCATTAAAGTTTTCTTTGGCAAAAGACAATGTGCCACAGAAACCAAAGAGCTATGGGTACAAGCCATTTACAAAATAACCCTACAAGTCTCCAACACATCCTATCATTGGGTCTGGGCAAAATTGCTACTTCTAGTCAAAATCGCATGTTAATTTTTTTTTATTATTTGTTAATTTTAAACAGAAGTAATAGAGACATAATACAAATATGACAGATAATACAAATATGACAGCTTTGAATATATTCAATTGCTGCAATCCCATACAAGGTACATTCTGCTCAAAGTCAGGCTCATGACAGGGAGACCAATTTTACATAACTCACAAATTATCTGAGATAGCTTATTTCCCACTGGATGTGTGTTTTGCTTCCAGCTTAATGAATCAGCTATTCTAAATGCTGCAAAGCACAGGAGCACACGAGCCATGCTAGCTTCTGTGACATATGTTTTGTTAGTGTCTGAGTTCTGGTTTAGGACAGTTGTGGAATATATTCTTTACCAGTAATGAGAGATACTAAACTTTCAGGGCCTCATTTATTAGGTTTTGATGCAGGACAGCCCCACAAGGAATCTTGCTGTGCTACCCTCCATCTAAAAAAAAGGACAGGAATGCGCTGTGTCTATGAGATACCCAAATGTTGCTGTCCTTTTCCCTTCGCTGGTGCACAATGGGCTGCTATGCGCCAACGCAGGCACCCTTGGACCATGGTGCAAGGTTGCCTGCGTTGCGGGGTTGTTTGATTTTGGGTTTCCTTCCTGCACAAAATCAATTAAGGAAATGTCCTCTTTCTATGTGTGCTGCAGAATGCAGAACACTACTGTTGCGTAGACAGGAGTTGGAATAATAAATTAACCTATTCCACAATCCAGCACATATTTTCAAGGCCATGAAAAGCCACATAAACTGGCTTTACCTGGTCTTGTAAATATGTTGCGGCACCAGAACGTCAAAAAAATGACGTTCCGACAGTGAAAAAGTGCTGCAAGAGGCCTCATAAATGAGTCCCTCAATATTTAACACAACATTTTATGTAGTGCCCCAAGGGCTTGGCTTTCTTTCTCCAGGCATTGGGTATATGCAGCCCCTACAGTCTCCAGAGACAGATAAGTATACCTGTGGATTGTGGTTGTATTTAAACAGGCAGTAGTCTCAAAATTAATATTATTTAAACTTATTTTTTAGGGTTGGCTTTTTTCCACTTTAGGCAGGCGTCAGACCAGGCTGGTGCTGATGGAAAATAACTCACCTAAATTTAGAGATCCCACCACGTGGTATGGAGTTGCTTTGTCTGTAGTACATTGGCCACTTTTACAGATGGGCGCTTAGCAAACATGACTACCAGGAGAACATAAATGTTATTGAGTCTTGCTCAGTATTCTTTAGTTTCACAGAAACAGCCCACCAAATCAAGGTCTGTTTCTGTGAAACAAAATGCAAAAGTCCCTAATGAGTAGGTAGTTTTCTTGCGGCGAGTCACATGTTCGTAGGGGTATAAGTCCTGCTGATATACAGAGAGGTACCCATTTTCACAAATTAATAATGAGTCTTTATGTTTACTTTTTGCTCCACTTTATTTAAATACTCAAACACAGAATTGGTACAATTATCACTAAAGCTAGGATGCAGAAGAAAAAAATATCACCTTTATTATGAATATTTCTAGAGCATACATCATATTCACACATATTTCGCACCTTATGAATACTCTATCCAGTCTTCAGACTGATCTGGTCCTCCATTGCCAGCCGCTTCAGAATGTGATATCAACAGAGTTTGTTAGCTAACTACCATCTTCCTGATGTCAGTACATTTTTCCACGTCATTGATC
The DNA here is from genome assembly GCF_964263255.1 of Lissotriton vulgaris. Lineage (NCBI taxonomy): Eukaryota > Metazoa > Chordata > Amphibia > Caudata > Salamandridae > Lissotriton > Lissotriton vulgaris. The sequence continues at coordinate 912,794,815 of NC_141691.1, read as the reverse complement.
TGGCTGGAGCTCTCTCTGTGTTTCATTGAAATCCTCAGTGCTTGACTGTAATTAAGTCGAACAAATCCTAAAGGTTGCCACAGGAAGATGCCCTTTGGACTTCTATGACTATATGTGAGTCTGATACAGGACATGCAACTCTAGTGCCTCTGTGAACTTGAGGACCACTGGGAGCTAAGGTGTGCAGGGAGATTCCCAAGTGGACTTCCTTTACCTCAGATAAGATAGGTGTAATAATCACACGAAAAGAGTGTTATAGGAAGAGAAGTCCTTTTCCTCCTCAAGAAAGTTGCTCATTCCGGGTTCCATTTGGAATTTTGAGGCCATTCCCCATGCCAGATTCTTCCTCAATCTTGGGTGAGCCCTCACAGCTAATAAAATTAGTCCAGGGTTCTTTGGCTGACTCTGTGCAGGTTGAGGCCTTATTGCTGTTCATGTAGCAGAAACATCATTTTATTTGGAGGGGTATTATAATTACATTTGCAGAGCTCACTAGCAAATAATCCTTTGTTGTATTAATGTGAAGTTTCATAATTGAAATGTAATAACATAAAACACGATGTCTAGACCATTTAAAGTAACATGAAGCATGAATGTAGAAAGTGGATGTAACTAGTAGAAAACATTATCGTGAAGAACTTGTCTTGTGTAACTGACCACCATTCATTTATTAAATGTGTTAATTAATGTCATTGTACATTAGGTAAATATATTCATTGAATGTGCCTTATTTCCAATGCAAATTCGTAAAGCTCACTTGCCTTTTCCTTATGTCAGACAAATCTTTCAGGCCTGAAATGCATTTTCCCTGGAAAGTCTTGCTTTGGAGTTAAAAGCTGAATTTAATGTGTTATGCAGGATTTGTTCCTTCTTACGTTTTGTGTTGCAGGTGAAAGAAGTGCTCTGGTTAGCTAGAATATTGTCTTTGTTTAACCAGTCAGACAAGGAGAGGAAAAGTTACATTGTTCGGTCTTGTGGTAAAGTCACAAGTCAAAGCCAGCTAAGGTATCATCCTCCATTGGCTGGACCCTTCTTTGATGCAAATTTCATAGCTGATTTCCCCCCTGCCCAAGTAACTAATTCCAGCAATGGCCAAGAGGTCGCAAGGGGAAGGTATCATATGTGTGGCAAAGAAGGAGCTCAAGGCTAATCTTTAATGATTATTCATTTTGCGTGAACTTCCCCGGGCCGAAATGTTCACCAAGTTGAAGGAGAGTTTTAGTTCAGAATGAGAGGCTTTGGCTCATGAGATAAGGTCTATGACTGCACGGAGAATGATTACTCGTAAACTTATCATCTCTTGCTTTTTATAGGAACTAGTGAGATTGTGCACCTGCTGGGTGTTATGAAACTAACATTCTCTGACCGGGTGAGTGGTAGTCTGGATGCATCAAAACAGATCCTGCAATGCGGCTTTGGTTTTGCAGACACCATTGCTCGGTCTAGGGATACAACTGTCACGTTGTGGAAATACACTTGGATGCATTCCGCTGGACTTTTAGAGGATGTCACAGGCTATGCTTATGGACCTGTCCTTTGACAGAGAATGGTTTTTCAGAGAGAAACACCACTTTTCCTTAGAACACTTCAAGAACACTGAAATTATGTCTCAAGACCTGAGCCTTGCCTCTCCTGCTTGGCAATTCCAACAACAAAATCAAATGCTTCAAGGTCATGCTGGTGCTGTAGATCCTTGCCAATGGCATCTGTCTAATCCAGCCCAAACACATCTGCAGATGTACTGCTCATTTTGAGGTAGCTGTGGCTCTAGAAGGGGTCATCAGCTGCGGCAGCGGTATATACAGTTCGCACCATTCTCTGTGGCTTTGCTGCCTCAGTAACCCTTCGATTCTTCGGTACACACCACTATCTTCCGGTGGAGGAGGGTTTATCATTTTGCCACCAATTGGCAGGTGATTTGATAAACCGCTTGGTCATCCAGCTAATCCACCAGGCATACACCCTCCACTTCTTACCCTCTGTAACAGTTTTTTTCAGGGCATGGTTGTGAACTAATGCCTTGTTCTAGATGCCACAGAAGTGAGGGGCATGAGATTTTATTCCTATTTCTTCCTGGTTCACAAAAAGAGTGTAAGCCTAAGATCCATACTGGATCTTCACGTTCTGCACCAGCTCATCCTGCAGGAAAGTTCAGGTTGCCACACTAAAGAAACCTCCCACATCAGTCAAAGATCCTTCACAAGGTGTGTCAGTATGTGCGCTGGTGGTTGGACACCTCTTTTCAACTTCCCGAGGCTTTACCCTTTAACCCCACAAAAGCTCAAGCTACCATGGTCTCAGGTACTCCCTCACTGGGTTGCTTATCTTTATGATATAATGGTAAAGGGCCTTTAGTGTGTGTTGGAGGGGAGCAGCAACTGTACATTATTGTGCTCTACTTGTGGTTGGTTCGTCCTGCCCTGAAGGCATTTCTAACTTCCATCTCAGGAAGCAATATCCAAATTCTGTTGGACACCATCCCCTACCATTTTAACAACAGGCAGGGTGAGGTTGTGAACGTTATGTTGGGAAATTGTTCATCTGTTGAAGTGGGACTATTGATGGGGGCATCTTCCCAGTTGAGGCTCCCCAGCCAGCTCCCTTTATGTGAGGGGAGGCTTTCAATCACTTCTCAACGGAGAACCACCAGTGGACACCCTGAGGTGATGAAGGTGGTTCTTCAATAGTCTTTTGTTTCCATTTATGGATCTCTTTGTCATGGCGTTGTACAGGAAGCGTCGTCCTCTATTTTCTGCCAGACATGAGCCTATGAATGTTTCCTCTGGGGATGCCTTCAGATTTAACTGGTACTAATACCTACTGTACACATGTATGTGATTCTGCTTCTGTGAAGAATGCTGGAAAAGATGCTAGAGGGTCAAGCACAGCTCAGCCAGATTGCCCTGCTGGTCGAGGAGGATTTGGTGCGCCGATCTCTTGTCACTCACAATTTGGATGCCTCTTTCTTTACTGGGCAGAGTGGGCCTGCTCTTGCAGCGGATGCACAGGTCCTTCACCCATTCCCTAAATGCTGCAGCTTCATGAATGTAGATTGGGCAGTACCAGCTGGACTTCTTTGCTTTTTTGATGAGGTTATAGATGGTATCTTGGCGGCCAAGAAGTCTGCTACAAAATACATCCATGTAGGCCACTAGATAAAGTATGTGCAGTGATGTGAATCAGAAGGCAGTAATACATTTACATTTTACTAGTCCAATGTCTTGAGACCGCACTGTCTGTTGTGCAGCAGAGTCTTGCAATGGCTTCAGTTAAAGACTCACTAAAAGATGGTTTTGTTTCTGTGCCATTCAGATCAACGGTCAGTGGTTAAGTTACTATTAGTTTGCATTCCAGTTGGATTTTAACCTTTTTTGACTTTTTGATGGCATTTCTGTTCAGGCCAATGATCAGTTGCCCAGTTGACTTCTCACTCTAAAATTAGTTCTGGTGGTACTTGTGTATGACACAGGGTTGGAGAACTTCTGTAGCCCATCCTTTTCCCTTTTATGTTCAGATAAATTGGTTCTTCACCCATGTCCATCCTTCTTATTCAAGGAAATTTCAGCCTTTCTTTCACCTTACCAACTTTCTTCCGTCATACATTTCCTACGTAGGAGAAAGAACAAGTGCAAATCTGGACCTCAGTCATGCAATGTCTTACTGCATTGATCCTACTTGACAGAATAGAGAAGATAAACAGCTCCTTGTGAGCTCTGGTGGGCTAAAAAGGTCAAAGAAGTGACCAAATGTACCTTTTCGCACTACTTCATACCCTGTATTGAAATTTGTCAAGATTTGGCCAAGAAAGAACCCATTCATGCCCTCCATGCTTTGATGAATGACAGCTGTCTAAAACTGAACTCAGTGAAGACAGAGTTCCTCATCCTCTGATCCTCCCCCAATGCGTGAGACAGCTCCTGGTGGTCCACTGCCCTCGGAAGCCCACCCCGACAGACCACGCCTGGAACCTCTGCATCATTCCGAACTCCACCCTCAACATGACTTGGCAGGTCAACGCCATCGCCTCCACCTGTTTCAACTCCCTCTGCATCCTCAGAAAGACCCTCAAGTGGATCCCACCCAAAGCCAGAAAAACTGTCACCCATGCACTCATCACCAGCAGACTAGACTATGGAAACACCCTTCATGCGGAAATCAACAAATCCCTGCTACAGAAACTCCAGACCATCCAGAACACCTCAGCCAGACTCATCCTCTGCACCCCACGACATGAACACATGACCCAACACCTGCGAGACCTACACTGGCTCCCCATAGAGAAGAGAGTAACCTTCAAACTAATTACCCTGGCCTAAAAATCACTCCAAGACCCAAATACAAATACCTCAATGAAAGAATCTCTTTCCATGCACCCAAAAGACAACTCCGCTCCGCTGACCTCACCCTAGCAACTACCCCGCACACCCGCAGAACCAGAGCTGAGGAAAGAGCCTTCTCCCATGTCACCGCCGAAACCTGGAACAAACTCCCAGTCAACATCAGACACTCCCACACCTGCACACCTTCAGGAAGAGCCTCAAGAGCTGGCTCTTCGGCTGACCCGGAGCTGCTTCCCCATCCCCCCAGTGCCTTGAGACCCTCACAGGTGAGTAGCACGCTTAAAACCCCCTGATTGATTGATTGATTGAATGATTGATTCTACAAAGGCCAAACTACTTCCATGACTCTTTCTAGAAGCCTTAGGTTTGTTGCCACCCGCCATCATCTAGGCAGTCATGTGGTCATCCTTGCATGCTTTTGCACGGCACTACTGCCTCACATCTTAGGCATGCAGTGATGGGCACTTTGCCTGAGTGTCATGCATGATTGCCTTAGTTAACCAGCACTATTCAGTGCCATCTCCCTGATTTGGTATAATCCATTCAGTAGTTTTTGATCAAATAATGCTCCAACATTTTGTTTATTTCACGCCGATAGATCCATGGAAATGTGGGGCACAACTCTCATTATGATTGATTGGCAGTATCTTGAACATCTTAGTTCCGGCCGCCATCTTGGGACTTGGGGACAAGGTTCCAGTGTCTTTTGGAAAATTAACAAAAAAGGAGGAAGGGGCAAAGTAGAAGTTGAGTGTATTGTGAATTGACTTCCTCTGTAGCTGAAATAGTTTAAGATATTATTTTTGTGATCGTATGGTGGATTTGCGGGTCCATTGCGGGTCTATTGAGTTGCTCAGTGCAGCCTTCTGAGTGCTGCGATGGATCAGTGAATCCATTTTAAAAACACACAGACATACACCCATATACACGCACATGGACACACACAACCACACAATCTCACAATCTCACACACTCACAGTCACTCATTTACCAATACATATACACATGAACACACACTGTCTCACACACACACACACAGCCTCTCCATGGACACAAACACAACCTCCCCACAGATTCACGCACAGGCCCTGACAATCCCATATTCAGGAGCCACATACACACACAATGCCACTCAACTGCACACACACACACACACATACTCATACCCTCTGCTCAGCAAAAAAATGTTATTGTTGGACTTGTAATGTCCAAAGTCGACTACTGTAATGCCCTTTATCTTCACTTCAGAATAAATCACTCAACATAATTCTGATTTTACAGAACGCCGCAGCCCGCCTACTTTTGAGCATTCTTAAATATGAATCTGTCTTTTATGCACTTGATCTTCTCCACTAGCTTCCGGTGAAAAAGCGGATTGACTTTAGGGCTTTATGCACTGCCCTTTAGTCAATCCACGGCACTGGCCCTGAATACTTTAAACAAAGCTTCTGATGGCACAGTCCATCTAGATCATTACGTTCAGCATTAGCATACAACCTAATAGTTCCCAAATTCAAAAATTCCCGTTGGGGAGGTAGAAGCTTTGTTGTGGGGACTGCCAGAATCTGACCCCAAGAACTAAAAAGAAAAAAAAGATCTGACATTCAGAATAGCCCTCGAAACTTGGGTTTTCAATCAGTAATCCATTTCCATTCTCTCTAAATAGCAGTTCCTCTATCCTCGAGATAGCGCCTTGACACCTTCAGGTAATTGTGCGCTATACCAGTCACAGTTTCATTTTATTTTAGGTTATCTGTGATATAAATTACATCATCACATACACAGGGCCAAGTACAGAGGCAGCACATACAACCCTACATGTTGAGGCACAGTGCAACATCAGAATGGCTAACTTGCAGGGAGGTACCTCACAAGCCAGACTCCCTGGGAGCCAAAGATTGCTCCTCAAAAAGACTGAAGGGAGCTATCTCACAATCCAGGCTCCCTGGGAGCACACTACCCACTTGTCTCAACAGTTCCTGGAAGGCTTTCATTCATAGGGGTGGTTTGCGACCCAGTGGAGAAAGATGCGTTTCTCTGCCCCTATGCCACCTCGTCAGACCCCCTTTCACCCCCATGGAGGGCAATGGTGAGACCTAGGGTCTTTTTTAAGAACTATTGGGAGTCTGGCCCTTCCTTCCCTGTTAACCTCCGTCATTCTTGGTACAATCACGGTGTGGATAAGGGTCCCAGGATGCCCAACCCCAATATGGCCGACAGTGGTGACCTTTCCCCGCCCCCTTGCTGATCTTTTACTTTTACTCACAAAATCCTGCCAGGACTATGCCTGACCTCAAGAGGATGTCTGGAATCTCCTGGGACCATGGCTCCACCCCTACCCGCACTATTCTGACATTCCCCTGAGTACACTTCACCCCTACCTGGACAGCGGAGTTCGAGCATTTTGGACGATGCCCGGTGGAGCTGCTCTGTTCAGCTAATTGAGGAGATCAGCATTGGGTTATCCCCTGACCGTCACCTGCCCAGCTGGACACTGGACACTGTTTCTCCCCTTCTCCCTGTCTCGCCCTCCCCCCTCTGCGTATTCCTGCCATTCTGCATTTTCCTGGTCTCCCTTCTTCAAATTTTTCTGACCGATGCCCATTGGACCTTCCTAGAGAGCTTAAGAGGAGACTGTCCTGGATTATATCCATGGCTGTCACCTGCCCACTCGGTCTTTGGAATGACTTTCCCTTTATCTCTTTTCCATCTTCCCCCCTCGTCCTCTCCCTTCTCACTCCAACTCTCCCCTTTCCCTCTCTATTTGTCTCTCTGTACATTGGACACAGTTCTTCCTCATCTCCCTGCTATGGCTCCTTCGTCCCCTCCTTTCCTATAAATTCTCTCAACCGCGTTGTTTGTTTACTGTACCTTACTACGCTATTGTAACTGATGTAATTTGTAACGCAATGTTCCTCTGCTATAGCGCTCTGATACCTACGGGTCTAGCCAGCTTTATAATCCTTTTGATGTACCTTCAAATGAAAAGTTCCCCTGGTTAAGCGCTCTGATACCTCCGGGTCTAGATAGCGCTATATAACCTTCGCAAATCAAATACACAAAAAAACTGTTTTTTCCTGAATGCTGAGACCTGAGAAACATGGCTGATGACCGGTGGAGCTGCTTTACAGCTAATGAGGAGTCTGGGCCTGGTTTTCCCCCTTGACTGTCACCTACCCAGCCGGACATTGGGCATTGTTCCTCTTCGTCTCCCTGCTATTACTCCTTCCTCCCCTGCCTCCTACGAATTATTGAAACATTGTTTATGTGTACTGTACCTTACTATGTTCTTTTATCTTATGTAACTTGTAACGCACCGATCCTAAATGTAAAGTGCTCTGATACCCTCTTGGGTCAAGTTTGCGCTATATACAACTTTTTAAATAAAATAAATAAATATAACATACACCTACACAATGACACACCGATACCCACACAACATCCCCACACACTCACCGACACAACACCACACATATACAAACACATCACACATGTACTACACCCTCATACATTCACACTACCACCTTGGTGGAAGCGATTGAAAGCTTTATGACGACACTCACCAAACGATTGGAGATCCTTGAGGCGGAAATAACAGCCAAAAAACAAAGAAAGTTCATGAGGGATTACAGAGACTACGAGTCGGGCGTACACTAACATTTCACAAGAAGTACGACCACCTGTTTGATAAAGACGGAGGGGGCCTGAAAAAACCAATCTGTAAGGACAACAGCATCACTATCTCGGAAAGCGATATATCGGATGGGAACATGTCGGATGGATCTGTCAAATCAACACCTGTAAATCCGAAACAAAAGAAGATGCCTAATTTTTTAGATCAATTTCAAATGATCTATCAGGGAAGGACAGAGCAATATTCCCAACAACAGGGCCAGAGCTCCCAGAGAGGGGGCGGACGCGGAGGCAGAGGCAGAAACAGAGGAACAAGCAAGCCAAAAAACGATGCAAGAAAAGACGCAACCCCAGTGGGATTATTAACAAGGGGTAAGAAAGCCCAAACATGACTGTTATGAACCTGTCTAAACGGATACTATCGGAGGAAGAAGTTGGACTACTGGGACTAGGTTTGTCGTTTTGCCCTACCTCTAATTTTAATTTTGCCCAAACTCGTATTGACTTGTTTTATTTCTCCCGCAAATTGAAACTTAAAAAGTGGTTTGATACCCAACAACAATCGAATGTGGTCAAAGACACTAGGACACAAAGTAATTTGAATTTGAATGATGTAGAGTTACTTAATATTCTGACATCACAAGAGCACCCTGATAATGATGTTGATTTATCACAGTATGATCTGAGTGGTAATAGTAACCCGCAGAGTGGTTTTAAACTAAAATCAGTATTTTTGCCATTGGTGGAATGTGATGCTATCGATGTTTTCGAAAGGGGTGTATTGAAAGATCTAAAAAAGATGAGGTACTGTCAGATACCGAAAGGCAATAGAAATCTCACACGAGAACAATGGGAAGCATTAGAGAACTTAAAATCAGACACATCCATTGTCATACGTCCCTCCGATAAGGGAGGGAACGTAGTAGTTCTTGACAAAGAGGCATACCTTAAAGAAGGGTTAAGGCAGTTGTCGGACGAGAACTGTTATGCTAAATCGGATAAATCATGTTTCTAGCATCACAAAAAAAGTATGGTGAAATGTTGAGTGAATGGCAAGCACAGGGACTGTTGGAGTGGGAAGAGTATAACTATTTGAGGTGCCCATACCCACGTATCCCTGTTCTGTACTTGCTACCAAAAGTACACAAATCTCCCACTAATCCACCAGGGAGACCGATTGTGTCATCCATCGGGTCCTTGCTAGAAACAACATCGAAATTTATTGACCATTACTTGAGACCATTTGTCATGAGCTTACCTGCTTACCTCAAGGACACTACTCACTTTCTTACCATCATAGACGGTATCCACTGGGAACTCAGTTACATCATGATTACATTAGACGTGTGTAGCTTATACACGTCTATAAAACATGATCTGGGACTCAGAGCAGTAGAACATTTCCTCAAGAGGCGTTCCATTTCCTTTTTGTCCCATTCCAATATGATTTTGAGTATGATAACATTTTGTTTGAAAAACAATTTTTTGCTGTTTGATGATGTTGTCTACCACCAGCTACAGGGCACAGCGATGGGCACCTGCTTTGCCCCCAGCTATGCCAATTTGGTAATGGGCTGGTGGGAGGAGCAGGTGGCCGCCCAGCTGGAACACCATGATCGCTGTGTCCTGTGGCTTAGGTACATAGACGACATCTTTTTGATTTGGGAGGGGGACCTTAACTCTGCTAAAGATTTCGTTAAACTCCTCAACAACAATGAGTATAACCTAGGTTTCACTGAACATATGAGTCAAACTAAGATCGAGTTTTTAGACGTCTTGGTGGAAATTGTTGATAACACCATGCAAACGAAACTGTTTCGCAAAAGTACTGCGGGTAACAGTATTCTGAATGCAGCCAGTTCCCATCCGAGACAACTGATATATAGTATCCCCTATGGCGAGCTCCTTCGCGCCAGGCGCAACTGTAGCTCTAATGAGAATTACCAAATGGAAAAACAAACCATGATTGAACGCTTCAAAGAGAGAGGGTACAATAGCAAAACCATCAGTGAAGCCTGTGCCAAAGTAGATGCTGTGGATAGGAACAAACTTCTCTACCCCAGCATCGAGGCTCCAGAAGATAAAAACACCCTTCGTTTTATTACAAAATTTTCTGGACAGGCCACACAAGTTCTCAAGGTACTCCAAAAACACTGGCATGTTTTGCTTACTGATGCGAATCTTGAAAAACATCTGAATCAGACACCTCAGATAACTTTCCAGAAAAGTAACTCTCTTAGGGATGAACTCAGTCCTAGCTTCATCACATCTAAGGGGAAATCGAAAACATCAGCTAAAGGTGGTTATACCGGATGCAGGAAATGCAAAGTTTGCAGTAACAGCACAGACTGTAACATCTTATGTATGGCAGGCACAAAGAAAGAACTGACCATCAAAAAGAAACTAAATTGCAACACCATGTACTGTGTATACGCCTTGTTATGTCCATGCGACAAGGCGTACATAGGGAGCACTATACATTGTGCCAAGAAACGTGTCCTTGAACATATCAGGGCAATTAGGCACAATAACAAGCAATATCCTGTTGCGAGACATTTCTTTGAACAGCACTTCCAGAATGAGAAATTGTTGAGGATGGTCGTGATTGATGATGTCCATCCGGACATCCGGGGGGGCAATCGCAAGCTAGCACTACGTAAACTGGAATCTAAATATATCATAGACCTTGAGACCATGATGCCACAAGGGCTTAATTCCAGTGAAGAATTAGCTATCCACCTACATTAATTATCCCCTGAGTGTGCTGTAACTAACATGTACTAGGATGTGAGTTTCTGAGACTCTGTTGTTTTATCTGCTGCCGTTATGATGTTTTTTAATTGTACATATAATATTAGATGATTATAGCAATGTTTTTGTTTGTTCATTTTTTAGGTGGTGGCACATACTCTTTGTTGAAAGTGGTTTGGACTTTGCCTAAATAAGATATTCTTGAGGATTGAGACGTGCAATAACTTGCCCACTGGGGCAAAACCCTCCGTGCCGTTCGATGCTTGGACATTATTATAATTTTGACCCATTGGGGCATCATGCAGTAATACCTATTGAAAATATTATATAATTTGTGCAATTGCATTTCCAACAGACATTAGAAGGCGTAGCACAACTTCAATTGTGTTGTTAATTGTATATATTTGTGACTAGGCTAAAATGGCGGAACCACTATGTATGATTTTTTCACTTTTTTCACTATGGTGTAAGTCCTTTTTTTCATGTTTATTCACAAACAGTATATTTAAGTATGGTCACTGTGTAGCTTCTTTAGCGTGATCAAGACGTAAAGTCGAAACGCGTTGCTGTGCAGTTGAATGATTAAACTTTCTGCAATCCATGTGAGGTGTCCGTGGTGATCTTTCTCGAGGAAGGAAGTGCTGGTGTGATAGTTTACAGGGCTTCCGGTGCCCTGACCACGGACCGCCCGACAGACGGCTTCTTCCATACCGGAGCTGGGTTGCTTATATATATATATATATATATATATATATATATATATATATATATATATATATATATATATATATATATATATATATATATATATATATATATATATATATATATATATATATATATATATATATATATATACATACACATGTACATATATTAACACATTGCTGAAGACATGCATGGCATTTTTTTTATTTAACACAGATTAACCACAATGCTTTATAAAGCCAGAATCATGGTTATAGTGCAGGGCATTACAGTGGATTCACAAATCGAGGTAACTCCTTAGGATATTGAGTGTGTTGTGCACTCCTAAAGGTAGAACTTGATAAACCAAAGGTTACAGTGGCATTATAATTATGAATTTACATTATATATAATGTTACATTTAAAAAACCTTACCAATTCACTGGAAAAAAACAAAGGTGAAACTGACGCTGTATTTAGTTTAGCAAAAATAACCTCAGAAATTCCACAGTTATCATTAATTAGATTACTATAACTTGTGCCCCCGCTATGCAGTGCTCCTGACCTCATGTATTAACAGTGGGGGCTGGTGGATTTTCAAGTGGTGGTGCACAAATTTTATAACTGAATATAATGAGCGAGTAAGCTCGAAGTGCAAAAGGATGGTGGAGGTGGTGAGGTGGGTCCACCCCACAAGAACATTTTGAAAAATGAATTCACATATTTACTGGAAATTGTTGAAAAAAGGAGATCCAAATATAGCATTTTAAAGCACTAGTGTGAAAAAACGTTAGAAACAAGCCAAAATGTGCCCAATACTCAAACTGGTCTGCTTGCAAAATGACCATGAGTGAAACACATCAAACCAATGAAAACATAGGCACTTACCTGTAACACACCCCTGCCTCTTTGGTGTATTAGTTGATCAAGTCATCAAGGCCCAGACCATTGGTAGAACATACATGACAAATACTTAAAAAAATGAGATGGCGAAAGACAGATCTATCCATTGCATTTCATCCTTGAATTTTTTGTATTAGCCAGACAAATAGAAATAATATTTTGCAAAAGTGAGTTTCGTTTGTAAAATATTACATTTATGTACCATAAATTTACACAGACAGAAGATCCACATAACAGCACAAATTGAGGTCCAACTTAAGGAACAAACCTGACAAGCTTTTGCGTGGAAGGCAGAGATGTACCAAAAGTGACTCATGGTTTATAAAGTGTTTCAAAAGTTATAATACAGAAAAAAAAACATTTAAGAAACTAAGTTTAATTATGAAGTTGATATATAAATAATATAGCATAAATGTAAACATAAAAACAGATAGTCCCTCCCCCGACTCCGTCACTGCTTTAAAACCCCATTGTAGTTGCTCTACTGAGTGGTGGTGTTCTGCCTGTTAATGTCCTGTTAGTCTATAGCTGATGTGCTGATTGAAGCATGTGCGCATGGTAGCTTTTACTTGGCACATGCTTAGTCTGTATATTTTATGAGCATGTGGGTACTAGGTGTGTGCGTGTGTTTACATCATATGTGGTGTTCAGCATTCGTGTATATAGCTGGAAAATCAGACCGTATGTGAATCAGGTATGTGTAATGTCAGAGCTTCTAAAGTACATGTGCCTTTTGCTCTAATTGAATAGCCATTTTTCTCCTGTGCGAAATGATTGAACTGTTCGTGCCTCACCTTGTTGCTTCTCATTTCATAGGGTGGGACTCAATTTCTTCCGATTTCTCCTGCCAGGACACTTTCTTACTTTTTCCACTTTCATTGGTGAAGTGTTTCTGTGAGCCATTGTGGCCTGACTGGAATTATCTTCAAAGGAGCCAGGACGAGTCTTGATGTCATCAAGGTCTGCCTACCCCTCAGTTCTACATTTTGTGATTACGGCCAAATCAATTAATGTCCAAGTGGCAACCCGCATTTGCTGTTGGTTGCCTGTCCACTTCCCACCCATCGCTGCTTGCCCCGCCGAACTGTGTTGCACAGATCTCCTCCCCCCGACTCTGCTTTTCACATTTCATTTGATGCAGTTTTTTTTATAGCGTCATCACCACATTAAGGTAGTCGAGCGCTTAACATTAGCACCAGTTACTTTTTTTTGCAGTTTCATATAGTGCTAACACCACCTAAAACTATTAGAGGTCTTTACAGCACCACCCGTTCTTTTACACGAAGACACATTATTTTTTTAGGCACAGGGAGATTAAGTGATTTGCTCAAATTCAAGGATGTTAAGCTGACGACGAAAGTCAAACCTGGTTTCTCAGCTTTATAGTCAGCATCTGTGGCCCTTACGCGGACGACATCTACCTAGCCTATGCCTCAGTTCCACATTTTCTGATTATGGACAAATTGCTTAATTTCTGAGTTTTAAAACACAATAAGCAATGGCAAAGCCAGTAGGTGAAGGAGCATGAGGCTGAGCCAGCGTGCCAGGTTCTACAATAACACATGCTAGAATCCAGGTGTGCGGCTACTGTAGGACTTTGAACGAGAAGCATCATGTGAAGGAAGGAAGGGTAAACCGTAGCAGGCCAAACCAAAATTTCACACAAAACTCACTCACCTACGTACTTATTCTCTCCCGGCCTGGTGAATGGACTGCAGGGAAAACAAACTATTAACCAACACTATAGAATAATAGAATAATCTGGAAGTAGGCTGCTGGAATCCTTCCTCAGGCTCCAGCCCACGTATCATAACAAAATCAACATGAGGTGCTGGGTCTCATTGAAAGAGACAGAGGGAACTGACAACCCCACTCTTCCCATGGGCATGTGAATAACGCCAAAATAAAAAGTCCATTGTCGGCAGTAACACACCAAAAGTACCCACCAGTGTGTTGCCACTGCCTTGCTTTATGCCTTCAGGTCAAGATAAATCTTGCACAGCCAACGCATAAGCAGGGCCAAGGGCCATCCACCACCACCCCCTCAAAAAAACTGAGATTTACACTTCTTTGTCACCAAGCAGCAAGCACAATTTACTGCTGGCTACTCAGTGTGTCTTCTCTCTCTTTTGTTATTTCCCCAGGTTAGCAGGGACACATCCATCTAGCACTTTAACACCAGCTGTCCCTGCATATTACATCTGTCATGACATGTTCAATTACATCATTGATGACGTTACTGATGACGTCTCAAATGACATCATTGGTGACATCACTGATCACTGTGTGTGCGTGGATGTGCTTCTTGTAAAACTCATAGTGAAGGGAGTCAATGGCTGACGAGGGCTAACATTGCCCCCTGATGCATGTCGAAGTCAGTATATGAAAAATGTGAATGACAATGTTCACAGAATAATGGTGGAAGTCTGCCTGAAATCTCCTAGAAGTAGCTATTTCATAAACACTTTTAGTAGGATTAAAAGGGCTTGGCTAACACAGACCTAAAAAAGTTATCAATTTGGCATTGGCTGCTAACATCACCTTTGAGAAAGAAGGCAAGAAAGGAAGGAAGGATAAAGGAAGGAAGGCAGACAAAAAAAGAAGATTGGCAAAAATGGAATGAAGGAAAGCAAGAAGGAAGGAAGGACGGGGAGAGGGAAGGAGGGAGGCAAAATGGGAGGGAAAGAGGGGGAAAAGGAAGAAAAGAGCAAAGAAGGAAAGAGAATAAAAAGGAAGAGGAAAGAAAAAAGGAAAGAAGGCAAGACAAAAAGAAGAGAAGAAAGAAGGCAAAAAGAAAGAAAGGAAAGAAAGAAGATAAAAAGAATTAAAGAAGAAAAGAGAAAGAAGAAAGATTGAAAGAATAAAGTAAAAAAGGAAGGGAAGAAAGAATGCAAAAAAGAAAGACAGAAGGAATAAAGAATCAAATAAGGAAAGAAACAAAGCAAAGAAACAAAGCAAAACCTAATAAAATCCAGCAGTAAAGAAAGAACAAGGGAAAGGAGGCAAAAAAGAAAGAAAGAAGGGAAAATTGAAATGAAAGATTAAAGGAAAAAAGAAAGACAGAAGGTAAAAAGAATGAAAGAAGGTAAAAAGAAATCAAGACAGAAAGAAATAAGGCTGGGGGATGACTGCAGAGTTCCACGCCTCTGCGTAGTCTCCTGTGACTCTTGACCCGCGACCCCGCCTCCGTAATGGCGTTTGTGATCCTGAGGCGTTGAGACGCTGGCGGACGACTGCAGGTTGCTGCTTGGAAACTGGGAGCCGGGAGCCACGAGTTGAAAGAACACGGACTAACGTGTGAGCCGCGGTGGGGAAAAATAGGAGGAAAGCATCAGAAAGCATCGAGAGAGGTGATGCCTGAGACTCTGCCCCGCTGATTCGGTCTGCTGGATGGGAGATCGGCCCATGCTAGGACACGATGTTCATCTGTCCTTTTCGAGGTGAGCGCGTCTTTGGCAGTGGGTTAGATACGGAGCTTTTGGAGCAGGGCTGGCTGATCATCAATGGAAGGAGGTATATAAACGGATGATGGCTTGAAGTGCTAAGTGGAACTAATGGAGAATACTGGCCAGATATCAGGCACCAGGCCGAGTATATAGAGTCTGGCAGAAGCGGTGACTATTGCATCCATGAAAATTGCCGGGTTACCTTCTGGACCCTGTGGAGTTGTGTGGATATGTTCGGTGTAGACTGTGGGGATCATTCGGGGCCGCAACGGATTGCTGTAGTTTAGGCACCAAAGCTTTTTACATCCTTTAAAAATAAAAAAACCGAACTAAAAAAAAACAACAGAGAAAAAAAAGGGAGTGTACGTCTCTAAAAATGGGCAAACCTTTGAAGGATGATGACGCGGTTAAACTCAGTAAAGTGGAAGCGGCTGCCCGACAGAAGGCCAAAACTCGTCTCGCTCTGGATAGAAAAGCTGCATGTAAGGCTGCTAGAGAGAAAAATAGGGATACCAACAGGGAGGGGAGCCCTGTAGTTGAGGACACAACACCCGAATCTTCAGATGCTGAGCCGCCCTCCTCCTCTACCCCCTGCAGCATAAAGAACAGCAAGAGGCAGCAACAGAGGGGGACAAGATGAATGATATTAATACTGTAGATTTATTTCCTCAATCAGAGGCGGAAGCTCATCCTCAAACTCTTAACCCTTCGCCAATATTGGTAGCGTCAGCACCTCAGGCAGAAGGAGAGAGGAGAAACAGTGGTACGGGTGGAAAGGAAGTGAGAGACTTTCCACTGTTTGCAAAAAGAACAACTCCGAAGTCTCTCATTCCTAATTCATCACAGCTTCCTTTGGTCTCCATCACTTTGGATCCCCCAGCCTCTAGTGTCCTCTCTAAGGGCCCTGACATGACAGTATGTATACCTCAAACTCAGCTTTCTACAGCAAATGAAGCAGCAAGTGGTGGGGAAATCATGCATGACACAACTCCCGGGAGTGAAAGAGTATCAGGACCCGACTCTAGCCTTCTCGACACGGAAGCGAGATCTGAAGCAAAACATCAGTTAGACATTTGTAAGATGCTCAACCTAATTCTCGACGAGATCCGTGAAATTAAAAATAACCAGAGAACGGAGCTTGCTGCTTTTCACGCCAGAATAGATAAGCTGGAGGAGTTAACACTGGCACTCCCTAACAGGGTTTTGGAAGCTGAGTCAAGGATATCAGTCCTGGAAGACCAGATGAATCTGGTATCAGGAGAGACCAAAGAGGCTACAAAGAAGAGGATTTCAATGGAAAATAAACTTGAGGAGTTGGAAAACCATTCTCGTAGATCAAACTTGAGGATTGTGGGGGTTCCAGAAGGAACAGAAGGATCCGACACAGTACAATGGGTTAACTCCTTCATACAGAAAGTAGTTCTACCAGACTTTGAAGGAGACTTAATGATAACAAGGGCCCATAGAGTACCAGCTCAGCGTTTTGCGAATTCTCCATTTCCAAGAACTATCCTACTAAACTTTGCGGATTTCAGGATTAAGGAGCGGATTCTCTCTAAGGCATATCACAATGTCAGTTTACTGTTTCCGAAACTACGAAATGCAGGATCTTCTCAGATATGAAAGCTACTGCAGCCAAAAGGAAAGAATTTGTAAAATTGCTGCAGTTATTTAAAGCTAATGGTGCCCAGGCCTCGATTGTGCAGCAATCAAAGCTGAAGGTTCTCGTTAAGGGAAAATTCTTTCTGTTTACTGACTTAGAGGAGGCTCAGACTCTTCTTAATGAGATATCCACAAGGGCCTAGGCTTAAGGGCTTAACAGAATGCTAAATATGAGGAATCCAAGGTTATAAAAAAAAAAGGATGTGTCAGGGGGGATCCTTTTCCTCCTTTCGTTAGCAAAAAGGAAAAATTCAAGGCGGGTGTTCCTGGGTCAAGGGTCACACCAGGGTGTAAGGAGAAGACACCCGAAGAAGAAAGTAAAGGTGGGATGTGGGCCGTGTGGACGGGGAGGGGTCTCCCACATTCCAGGGGGGGGTTCAGGGTGGGGGTGGGGTAAATGCAGTAAAAAAATACAAGTTCAGTAAGTTTTCTATTCTTAATATTGGTTGGTACAGAATATGTTTAAAATTTTACAGATTCATAAATGAGATTTGTTCCATGCAATATCCTGTCCATTAATGCGAATGGGCTGCTTAATAAACAGAAATATGGAGCCCTTTTGAAATGGGCAATTGCCCTTAAGCCTCAGGTGGTCTTCCTTCAGGAGACACACCTGAAATCAAATTCTCCAAAGTTGTTTCTGCCTAGATCTTTCTCCTATGGGTTTTTTTCCTCAGCTGGGGTTGCCCAGAGGGGTGTCGCTATTTATTTCTCAAGGAATTTACTCTGGGAAATTGTGCGAATGCAAAGAGACTCTAAAGGTAGAAGGCTTTGGGTTGTAGCAAAATTGGTGGGAAAGGTATTCAACTTTGTAAATTACTATGGCCCAATTTTTGATGACACCTCGGCCCTGACTGAAATTAGTGAGGGGCACTTCGGGGCAAGTTATAGTAGGAGGTGGTTTCAACTACATCCAGGATTTAAAGAGGGATACTTCTAACAAGAACAAGAAGCAACTAAAACCAAAGACGAAAGGGGTGCTAGAGGCTTTTATGTCAGAAACCAATTGCGGGACTCCTGGCGCTCCCAAAATCCCAATTTAGAGTCCTACACATTCTATTCTAATAGGTTTCATACAGCCTCTAGAATAGACTTCTTTTTATCCTCTGGATCGCTTCAAATTTCCAACGCATTGATAGGCTGTAATCCCTTTTCAGATCATGGGAGGATTGAGGTTGAACTGATACTAGAGGGTATGGTAGGGGAGCGCTCTAGGTGGCAGATGGATCGCACCCTTTTACAGAATATGACATGGGTAGAGGGTTTCAAAGATTGGATAAAATAATTTTTTCTAGTAAATAAGGACTCAGCAGAGCCTGTTGCAGTATGGGGTGCATTTAAAGCAGCAGCCCGGGGAAGGATTATAGCATTTTCCAGCAATAAGGCAAACGACCGAAAGAGAAAAATATTTGCCCTTCAGTGTGCTGCTGAGAAGGAGTACGCATTGAAACTGAATCAAAAGCCTAACAATTGGGAACAAGCCAAAGTATTGCTTAGGGACTTCTTCACTCTGGAAGAGATAAATAGCTCAAAAGCCTCTCAGCAAAAGCTGTATGAAGATAGTCAACTCATGGGGAAGCTTCTGGCTAACTCAATTAGGTAAAAACAAGAGTCTTCCATCATTTTGAAAATTCAAGACCCTTTAGGTGGAATAGATACTCAAAGTGAGGGAATTGCGAAAATATTCCTTGATCATTACGAGAGAATATACTCTACAGATATTCAAGTGGAGGGAATATTGATCAGGGAATATTTTGATAATTTGAATATTCCCAAAATCTCCAATTCCAGATATAATCAAATAGGCTACGAAATAAGTCACCTGGAAATTCAGAATAGTATAAAAGCTACAGCGGGAGCAAAAGCTTCAGGGATAGATGGGTTCCCGATCGAATTTTATAAGGTTTTCTTGAAGGAATTGGAAGATCCCTTGAAAAATGTATTTAATCACATTAGAGTAGGCGGTAAGGTTCCCTCCGAGTTTAAAGAGTCCACAATTATTAGTTTTGTTAAGAAAGGTAAGAATCCGGAGGATGTAAATTCCTATAGACCAATTAGTCTATTGAACTCTGACTATAAGGTTCTCATGAAAATTTGGGCTCAAAGATTTGTGTTTGCAGCCCAGGAGGTAATACATCATGACCAAACGGGTTTCATAGCCGGTCGATATACGGCTGCTAACACAGAATATTTAATACAGGCGTTAAATTATTTTAATGTTAATTCAATTTCTGCATGCATTTTTATGATTGCTGCAGAAAAAGTATTTGATTTAGTTAACTGGTCAGCGTTATTTTTTTCCTTGGGTTATTTTGGATTTCCTGCCCCAATTATTAGTATGTTACAGAATATTTATGAAGGGGTATCAGCCCAGGTGATAATCAATGCTAGGCAAGCAGGGAAGATTGAATAAACCGCGGCACTAGGCAAGGTTGCCCTTTATCACCCCTGCTTTTCACCTTTTTTATCAAACCCCTGGTAATCAAAATAAGGAATAATGATGCAATATTTCCCCCAATTGCTCGAATGTTGAAGTTAAAATTGTTTGCCGACGACATTATCCTGTATATGGCTCCTGATAAAGAAAATATTTTACATCTTATGAAAGAGCTTCAGGAATTTGAGAAGGGACCCTATAAGATATCTAGGGATTTATGTGACCAGAGAATATCAAGAACTTTTTCAACTGAATTATATAAAAACAAAGAATAAAATCAAGAGCCTTTTAGAACAATGGGACCTATTGCCCTTGTCACTGAGTGGCAGAGTGGCATTGATAAAGATGAACGTACTGCCTCTGCTTTTATTTTTGTTTAGCAATATTCCAATTAAAGTCAATATGGCCTTTTTTAACGAACTCGAATCCATGATGAGAAGATTAATTTGGAATAAAAAGGCCAACAGAGTCAAACTCGCGGTGATACAACTTCCTGTAAACCAAGGTGGGCTCGCTCTTCCCCATTTAAATACAAATTACGAAGCAGCTTTTTTCGATATAATGGCAGGATTACTAAAGGCCAGACAGACAAGAGACAACTTTTTTTTGGACAGAATGCTTGAGGAATCAGGCTCTCAAATTTTTATCTTTTTAAAAACTGCAAAGCTTCCAAAAAAAACACGATATAAGACACTGATAGGGTACTCATCAAGATTACGGCTTTTATTTAAAAAACACGGTTCAGATGGATCCATTTATTTGAAATTGTCAGAATGTGCTAAAATGGGTCTTAAGATATCTTCAAATCACCTGACAGAATGGGAAGCTGCCGGATTTTGCTAAATAAGGCACCTACTCATTAAAAATACGTTAATTAGCTGGCAAATGGTTATAGATAGAGCGCATCCTAGGCGGCTCATGTTTTTTCAATACCTGCAATTGATTTATTTTAGAAGAAAAGAAGTAGGAAGTTTAGATACAACACCCAATGTCTTGTTAACAGTTCTATATTGGGAGAAACATAAGGATATTGGATTTTGGTATAAAAAGTTACTCCTTTCTGGATCATTTTCTATAATAGTTAAACATTTGGAAAAAATAAGTCTCACATTACAGTGTGTATTATCAGATAAAGACTGGGAAGTAATATGTCATTTAGGAAACAAAGCACTCAGAGCAGCTAACTATAAGAGAATGTCCTTTCTTTCTCGCTGGCTGGCGTATTATACCCCGGAGGCCTTGCAGAGAATATTCCCTGAATGTGAGAATAAATGTTTTAGATGCAAAACTAGGGGTCAGGGTGGCTGGTATCATATTTTCTTCTCATGCCCAAACTTAGAATCCTTCTGGAAAGGGATTTTCGCAGACTTGGAGATGGCAACTGGGAAAATTCTACTACCAGAGGCGGAGGTGGCCCTTTTTGGTATCTGTAAAGAAAGGCACAGGTTCAATAAATCAGAAGAAGTGTTTATTTTTATTTCCACTGTCGTAGCACGGTCCCTGATTCTACTAAATTGGAGATCTACAGTGATTCCAAGTCAAGTAAAATGGGTTAATAAAATGAGAAGAACATATACTTTTGAGAGAGCCTATGCAGGTAGAGTGGGTGCGATTGCAAGATTTGAAAGGAATTGGAAACATTTTGAGAAGCTTGAATTGATAAAAGGAAGGTGATTGTTATATTTTTGTTAATTTTAAGATGGTATTGCATTTGCATTTTAAGAACTGCAAGTATCTATTTGCTGTGTTATATCAACCGTTTGTGCACTTTATGATATATACTAGCCAAATTTTGCACGATATTGCATTTGCACTTTAAGAAATGTATGAATATTTGTGCTGCTATACATCGGCGGTTTCTGCACTTTATTGCACTAGTCACTTTATATAAGCCAATTTTGCACGCAATCACACTAGCACTTTTAGAATTACATTAATATTTTTGCTGCTTTAAATCGCCGGTTCTCCCACTTTATTGAACTAGCACTTTATGAACCATATAGCAATCTTGATGCTGCTTATTATCAGTCGTTTATATATTAGCCAATTTAGTACGTTTTTGTACTAATATTTTAAGAATGGCAATAATATTTTTGTATATTCTTATTGTATTATATCGGTAGGTTTAAAATTTCAATGTATAATATCAGTTGTTTCTTTTCTACTAGCATTTTTATACCGATATGGTCAGTCGTACGCTATTGCAGTTTTTGTATTTTCGCTGTGGTACTCTATTGTCTAGGGTTGTCTCTTGCATATTGTACATTTTTGTCTAATTATGAAGAATTTAATGTACCAATGTTTTTTTTTTTTCCTACGGCTTGTTTAATAAAAAAAAAATTATAAGAAAGAAATAAGGCCAAAAGAAAGTAAGAAGGAAATAAGGTAAAAAAGAAAGAAAGAAGGAAAAATTAATAAGGAAAAAGGTAAGAAGGAAAGAAACAAGAAAAAAGCAAAGATGGCAAGAAATAAAGATGCGAAAAAGCAAAGAAAAAAGGAACGAAGAAAAAAGATAGACAGAGAGAAAGAAGAAAAAATTAAAGAAAGACAAAGGAGAAAGGAAGATGAAAAAGGGAAAGAAAGATGGAAAGTAAGAAAACAAAAAAGACAGAAGGAAAGAAGGAAAGATAGAAGGAAAAAAGGAAAGAAAAAATGAAAGACAAAAAAGAAAGAAAGAAAGAAAGAACAAAAGAAGGTAATAAAGAAAGAAGGAAATAATTGAAAAAGAAAGAAGGAAAAAGTAAAGAAAGAAACAATAGTAGATGGAAAGATGGAAGTTAGAGGGCCCATAGTATAAACTATTGGATAATAATATACAAATTACACCCCACCTATATTTAAATCAAACTGTTAACACAAGTGGTGCAAATGAAATCCGATAAAGTATGTTTTTCTTCCTTGGCAAAGTTTCTTTAGGAACCCTTGGCGAAACTAAGTCCCTATATGGTATACTGTGAAATAGCAGGAGTCCACTTCAAACGGAATTTACAACAGCATAGGAAGAATCTAGGAAGTGATAAAGCTAGAATGTGCTCTGCGCTCACTTCAAATGCATTTTACCATCACATCAGGCAACACTGGCACTAAACTGAACTACATTGTGTGTGAATGTCCACATTGTGAAAGAGCAAAATGCAGCCCTCAAAGTGGCGGTTAACTAGAGGCTTAAACAGGCTGATCCATCGCCCCTTGTTGTATGATATAGTGGGCAGAAGAAAAATGGGACTGACACAAAAACAGACCAATGGGTGAATAGAAGTGTCTGAAATCCCCTTTAAGTAAGTGTATTTCACATATTATTTTAGTGAAGTCAAAAGTTCTTGGCTTAAACCAGACCTAATTGAAACACCAGTAAAAATGAAACACCAAGCAGGCACACAGAATACAGAAGGAAAAATGCTCAACAGAATGTGTCATAGTTATTATACAGATACTTTTATTTATAAAAGCATGTGTTTCCTGATTAAATGAATCACAGAAGATCGTAGTTACTACACGTTTAACGGGAAGGTAAAATGCGTTTTTCTTTTCATGAAGCACTGCACACCTGTGTCTGGAAGCGGCACATCTTTCCTGTACACCTTTATTAAAGGTAGCGAGTAGTACCTAGTGTTAAAGGCATTCCTGCATGCTCTTTCTTGCACACTGCTTGTCCTTCTTCAACACTGTTCCCTTTTCTATCCTGAGATGTATTTGGCCAGAGGTGACATTAAGACACATTATATTAAAGAAACACAGCAGGTCATCTTAGGCAGGGTGGCATGCTAACGTGAGTGAATAAAATGTAATTGGTGACCCTGGACGCAAATATAGTAAGTATTACACCCTCCCAATGTGCACTTTATCCTATGTTTGTTTGACTGTGTTTAGAATACTAAATCTGACCTAGCACTCCCTTTACCTCAATGTACACATTTCCTCTAATGTTTCCAAAACTGTACTTAGAATACTGTATTTGACTTGCTTATATTAGTTTTATTTTTTAGTTTCAATAGTTTTTATTGAATTTTGCCATACGCTGTTGTAACATTCATTGGCAATGTTTCTACTTTTTATTAGAATTTTTTACATTTTGGTACGTGTTTTAGTTATTCTTAATTATCACATTTTGTTACATATTTAATATATTAAAATTTGTTTTAATATTTTGTATTTTTTTACTAATCATTACATTTCCTTCTATTGTTTTTCAAATAAGTAATTTGGTATTTTGTAATTAACAAAATTTGTTATTGGTACAACAGATTTATTGTTAAATTATTACAAATGCATTTATTTTATTGTTTAGATAATAAATTAATATTTATATGCTATTTTTAAAATATTTTATTTTTAAGAAATAACGAAACTCTTACTTTGAGTTTAATTCAATTCAATTCAATTCCACTTCATTCGGTTACCATGAAAGTACATAAAAAACATGGTAAAATTATTAAAAACATATAATTCTATTTTCAATATAATAATGGACCAGATTAATAAACATCATTTAATTTCTGATATTGTTACATCATAAACGATTTCCTACACTTAAAAATATTTTTTTTAAAAGCTGTTACAGACGCTATCACAAATTATGTCTCTAGCTGTTGTAGGGCCATGAATGCTGGGCGGCATTGCCTCATACTAAATGTTTTTAAAACAGGGATAATCCATAATTTTCTCTGTACTGAGTAAAATTTACAAAAGAATACCACATGTATAGTTGATTTTCCAGAGGTATCATCGCATGGGCATTTACACAGTTCTTTTGACCAGTCATTTACCTCAGGAAAACTTATTGATCTGTGCAAAATGCCCAAGCGGAAGCGCATCAATAAGAATCTGTCATAATCACGTGTTATCAAACCTAAGTACAGCTGCAATTTAAAAGTTGTTAATGTGAAGTTATGTGCTTGCACCGTTATTTTATTCATTTCTACACATAGCCTCTGTTCACTCAAAAAGCTTAAGCATAAATTTTAAGGTCTTTCCTTCTTACTTTGAGTTACAAAATGTTAATTACAATTAGATACACATATTTACCAGTATAATATCTATATTTTTGAATCACAACATTTTAGAAGTTTATATTTTTTACATTATATGCATGTGAAAGTGATATTTTAGGTATAGATATTTTCATAATGATATTCCTGTAGCACACTATTTTTACATTGATATTTTGTTATAGAATATAGTAAAGACCATAGGGGTAGCATTAGAGGTTAAGATGGCAGTTAGGTCTAAATGCAATGTTTTCTACTGGGATTGTTAGCACCCGGTCAGACAGCAGAGATGATCACAAACCCCACTACTAAACAGTGTTGCAAGTGAATGCATCCATCAGGGCCCTCACTAGTGATACGGTGCCCTGTCCTTATTTGCACGACAACAGACAGCACAGAAGCCGGTCCGGAGACACTGACGGGCCGAGCGGTGCTCCTCCATACCTGAGCTGCAGCCAGGTGGGGTGAAGCGCCATCACCACAGCTAATGGTCTGTGGTGGATCTATTTGACCTGGCTTTTGCAGGTGACATTTTTAAATTCACTTTATATCAGCAGTAGCTAACATAGGGTCCTGAAGAAAGCATTGGTACTATACCACCAGAATGCTGAAACATGTCGACCATCATTGCTCACAGATATTATGTTAAATCTGTTTTTGCACTTTACCTTTTAGATTTGGAAAACTGAGAAGAAAATTAAAGTCTCACATCTACTCAGTATTATCCAATGTTAATTGATTTTTCACTCACACTTCTTTTCTTTGCACTGCTTTTTTCAGTCGCCACTTAGACTTAAAAATACCATCTATAAGACCTAGTACTAACATTATACCATGTCCAAGGTCTTGGAGCGGCCTTAATAACATCAATAGGCTGTTTTTCCTTTGTCTCCTGGGCAAGGAGAACCCAAATGATGTCAACAAGGGCGGTATAGAGTGGCTACTGATGGGAAAATGTACCCATGCCCTCGAGCTTTAGCTCACATATATATGTATTTTTGTCACACTTGGGTGCATACTTGGATATTCACCTTTAGCTTATTGTTTTTCCATGTTGAGGCTTTGTTTTCACAGTGAGTTCTTTAGTCTCTGACTCCTAGATATAATTTGTTGTTATGATATCTTATTTGCACGACAGCACAAGTTTAAACAGGTGTGCTGGGCAAAAACAGAGACAGGGTGCCCTTTTGCAATGAATGCTCTGCTCCAAGGACAACTGCAAACTCATGCTGCCTTGAAGGCCGCACATTCAGTGAAATACAGACCAATTGCTTCAAAGCTACTCTGCATTTCACAGTGCAGGTGGACCCCACCTGCACTTTGAAGTGGGCGGAGGGATACCCTTGCAGGCAGGTGTTGTGAGTGACTGCCCCCACCTGCAGGGAGATTTCTGAGGAGTCCATGGAACCCCCTTTTGCTACTCCTCCAAAGAGCTGCCCTCAGGGGGCGCACTGATAGTGTGATACCTTTTTGTGGCGCACTGTCATTCGCCTCCTAAGAGCATGTTTGCCTCTGCACCTCCATCCATAATACAGTGTGGGCGAAGAGTCAAAGTGATTCTCTCATTAGCATGAGGCTAGGCTCTCATGCAAATCAGAGAAAGCCTTCTTTTGATAGTGCTGGTACTGCATGTGTGCTTGCACTATCTTATTACAGAAGAGGCCACACAAGTGTTGATGGCCTTTACCTACTACCATAGTGCCTGGGGGCACAAAAAGCAGGTGCACACGCCAGTTATACCCCGTGCTACTATCTGTATTGCAGACTCTTGTGCACTGAACATAGCCATTCACAATCATCCACCCAGCAGAATGGAAATAAGCAGGTGACTTATGAGGCATTATCTTGGCCCTCTTCTAGGGGATGATACTAGTTGAGTCTAAAAAGGTCCAGTATAAGTAGAACGATTTTTTGATGTGATAAATAATAAACAGCCAATATTGTTTTCACCATGACACTACAGAATGTCCCTGATGATTAAGAGACAATATTTTATAACCTTTCTTAACTCCAACTTAGCAGAAAGGTGGTATTACTGATTAGGTTTTAATTTTTTTACTGCATGCAATGGATATTTTATTATTAAAAAAACGGAGGCAGATATCAGTCCAGAAAACGTCCGTACAAGGATTACAAAGGATTGACACAATTCAACCTTATGATAGATGTTGAAAATATTTGGAAAACTCCCTCACAAGGACAGGGGATTAATGCCATGAATAAGATTTGGTGAAGCCAATGATCCTTACCAATGTGGCTTTTATTATCTGGTACATAAGCGTTGCAAAGAAGGCATATTTTCTAGGATCTAAACTAGAGATGCTATCCTTCAAATGCCACCTACCTTGGATGAGCAAAGAGGTCAGGATTAAGTACTGCAGCAACAATAAACATCTTTGTCAGCCTTGGAATCACTGGGCAGCTTACTAATGCTTTACCACCAACATCTGCACTCGTTGTTGCATCTGTTAAACAGAATACACAGTAATAAGCATGGCTGCATGTCTAATACAGGACCACATAGGCTCTGTCTCACTACTCAATCCATAGAGGCTGAAGTAAAGGAGACATGCCAGAATGTGAGCTGGCATAAAAGCGAGACGGCATGAAAACAGGGAAGTCCCAAATTCATGGTATTTGAAAATATAGTGAGATGGGAGTTGACACAACACTTGAAGACCAGAATAAAGAGGCACCAGAGTTACCCTGAGCTGGGGCAAAGAAAGGGTGAGTAGCTATTTAGGGAATACGGTGTTCCTGCCGAAACTTAGAATTTGGAGATCATACCAGAAGCACCAGAAAATATTAGGGTTTCTTCTTAAATATCGAAGATACAGGTAAAAGACTATAAAGATGAGGTGAATATGTCTGAAATTGAGTCTTCAACCGTCTACTATCGAAGTGAAGGAAACTCATTAATGGAGACACATCTCTCCTCTGACATGAGCAATTAGAAGATTGTAAGGGTCCATAAGTGTTAGATGAGGGTGCAAGACTCTATTTCATAGAATGCGCTATCAAGCATGTCAGAAGACTCCAGAGACATAGTGTATCAGATAAGGATACCGAGCCAGTCACTAGGATGAAGCAAATATGTATCTGGACTGCAGCTCTTTGATCTTTGCACTATCCATTTATTCATTCAGTAAATCTTTATTCGGCCTAAACAGCCAAAAAATAATACAATAATAATGCAGATCTCAATAACAACAGCCATTAAAGAATACAGTAATAATACAAATATCAATACAAACATTCAATGGATCAATTACGGCAGAATCCAACTACAGTATGCAATAAATGAGTGTTCTGTAGTAACACACTATTCTACCTCTTTTTCATTTTCCACTGTTTTGTTAAAGGGGTGTGTGGCAGAGCAGACCTCCAGACCCTCGCCAACACTGGAAAAAACTAAGTGAACACAGACCTGAAGCTCTTATAACCCTCTGAGGTGGCACAAATGGCAAGACAGGGGCAGTAAGAGATACTTTGGCAACCTGCAGGTTGATTTGGCCACTGCCACCAGAGGCGTACCGTTATGTATTTCGTCATTGAAGGAGAAGCCATCAACTGTACATTTTGAGTCGCACAGGAAGGCTGACAGCGGACAGGGGAACTGTTGGGAACTGATCCTGCAGCCACAAAAATGTAACAATGAGTCTCTACATAATCCTCAGAAAACTTTGGTACATTGATCACCTTCTCTCTCCAAACCCGACGTTGTCTACTAATATGTCCACAACAAGGAAATCTGAGATTGAGTTTAAAAAGGAGTGCAGCAGGGACGAACTGAAGACAGGCAGGTCTTAATTATGACTGAGATCATATGAGAGAGTAGAGAAGCATCAGAACACTCCCATAGCCTCTCGCTATATGACCCCAGGGATGGGACCAGGATGGGAGGAAGTC
This sequence comes from Lissotriton vulgaris, assembly GCF_964263255.1. Classification (NCBI taxonomy): domain Eukaryota; kingdom Metazoa; phylum Chordata; class Amphibia; order Caudata; family Salamandridae; genus Lissotriton; species Lissotriton vulgaris. The sequence goes on along the minus strand of NC_141691.1, from coordinate 912,766,059 downwards.
ATAATATGCAAATGAAGACTGCGATCTTTACATTTTCTCTTCCTTAGGCAAATGACTGTTCTGCAGTTTGGGCTATAGATCCTGGTGATAGTATGGGTATATACCTGGAACATGAAGAGGTAGGGAATCATGAAATGTCAACAGAGACTCTGACCTCTACCTTTTCTCTAACCCAGGAAGGAGACTGGCCCCCAGATAAAGAGAAAAAAAGGGAAAAGAGCAACCCATTTACCAGGCCTGAGGAGTAACATTTCCTTATGAACATTTCCAAGTGAAAAAACACCTGGAGTTATGACGTAATAACTGTGATGATCCATAAACTGAGATACTGAACAAATAAATACCTTCTTGAATGAATTGAGAAGATTTATCCCACACACAGTTACTCTTAGAGTGTCCCAGCACTAAAGGTAGGTCTATCTAACAGACCGCGATATAAGCCTGTTTGAGCAAAAAGACATGTTTTAAGAAGCTTTTCAAACTGAGATTCATTATTAATGCTATGAAGCTTGAGTAGGAGGTGGTTCTGAGCTTGCCTTGCCAAAAAAAGAAAAGGAGGCCCCCTTTTGTCTAGTCTGTTTGGTTTTAGGAATCACAGCAAGAAGAGATTCTGATGACTATATGGCATGAGAGGGACGGTAACATATAAATTTGTCTGATAGATATTGGGGGCGATAGCCATAGAAGCCTCGATAAGCAAGCACCAAGGTTTTAAACAGAATCCTTTTCTTAACTGGCAGCAAGTGCAAGCCAATGAGGTGCTGAGAATTGTGTGTATGACAAGAGATTTTTTGCAGCAGACGAGCAGGCTCATTTTGTACAACATGTAGCTGATTGATGAGACAAGCGGGTAAACCAAAGTACAAGATATTAGCATAGTCCAATCTTAAGGTGATCAAAGCAGGGGCCACAATTTTCCTGGATTGAAGCGGCAGAAGAAAAGTAAATGTCTTTAGTACCTGTAGCATCACAAGAGCCCGCCACAACGGCCAGCTAAGGCTGAAATGAGAGTTCCTGGTCCAGCTTACTAACTCCCAAATTCCTAGCCATTAAGGCAGGAGGTGGGGAAGATGGCATGGAGACAGGCCACCAATTCTCGCCACCCAGGGACAGGGAAGACCCAAATAGCAAAATGTCCAACTTATCAGTGTTGCAATGGAGGTTACTGGCCCGCATCCAATCACGAACCGACCTGGGTGGCCGGGAGCTCATTCTCAAATGAAAGAAACAGCTGTCTGCCATCTGCATAAGAGGTGGATGAATTCTTGCACCATTTTAATTGTGTCTCTGGTATTCATAGAGTGGAATAAGGATGCACTTAAATTGGACGAGTTTCAAAAAAGGTTTCACCAGAATTCTGATCTACATACCAGTACACTTTGTTACTAGATTTGTAATCAAAGTTCTGGGAATGAGGTGTTTCATCATATCTTTGCTCACAGGTCTATGGTTTCTAAAAAGAGATTGAGTTAGTGTCATTGTGGATAAGTTTTGAAAAGTGTTTTCTTGTGCTATAGATAGGTCACTAGATATATATCTGTGAATAGCAATTAGGAAGATTCTGTGCAGGAGACTTTTTAAAATTGCTGCTCATTCCAGGAAAGTCTAGTTAAGCATTATTTTTGTGAGATATGCAATCTCTCGTTGCACCAGCGACCGCCAAACTAAATCTAGAAAGAATAAGTATTCTGACATCTGGCAGAGAGTATGGCAATTTATGGTATCAACTGGGAGGTCTATGCTGTCTTCTGTTCTGTGTTTTTGATTATTCAAGACTATGCCATCATTACTTAAATGGTGCAAAAAGTAATTTTGAATGCTTCTCTCAGTTTATAAGAATAGGTGATACAACATATCTAGAAAACAACAAGAGGAAGCTCATACAGGTAAATTGAGAGGTCTACACAGGAAATTGGCTTTGCAAAGTTTAAAGGGCCAGATGTATCAAGCGTTTTGCGAATTGGCACGTTTGCGAACTGTCAAAAGCTTTTTAGGATGTATCATCTCAAAAGGCATTTGCAGAATAGGGAATCGCAAAAAATTGCGATTCCCTATTTTGCGAATGCATTTAAGGAATTACAATTTGCGATTACTTAAATGCATTGCAGGAAGCAAAAAAAATTGCAACCTGCTTTAAGGAATCGCAAATTGCCACCAACTTCTAGTTGGTGGTAATTTGCAAATTCAAAGAAAAATTTACTTTTTTGCATTTTTCTAGGGGCCATGTGGCATACTTAACTGATTTTAGGGCCTGTATGTGCACCACATGTGAAAACATGCATATTTCAGGGGTGCAACAGGAGGTCTATTTGGCACCCTTGAAAGTACATGCACAATTTGCGAGCACCTATTGGGTACTCGCAAATTGCGCATGCAAAACCCATTCATTCCTATGTGCCTCTAGGCCCATAGGAATACAATTATGGTACAACGTTCAGGACAAAAATTACCCTTGTGAATCAGCCCCATAATGTTCTTTATTAGAAGTGCAGGATAATATTTTATAGGCAAAGAAGGTGTATGGGGGTTTATATTGTTTTTCATTGTATTTCCAGTTAAAGTTCACGTTTCTTCGCAGAGAAAGTTTGGATTCGTGTAGAGCTAATTTCATATTTGCATTTTAAGGAAGAAGATTTTGTGACTTTTTTATTTATATGATATTTCCCAACCTACTTGTGGGTGCTGTGATTTTTTTATATGATTATTTAGTAGGAGGGTCAGGGAGAGTTACAGGGTTCCAATATTAAGATATGGATTGTTTTTAACACATTTTTCTGAAATGTGTTTTTCTATATTTTCTTCTGGGATTTTTTTATATTTTATTTTACAAAGGATAACATATTTATTACAGAAGCCACAAAACTTCAAGAACATATTTTTAAATTATGTATATTTATTTCATTACAATTTTATTTTTAGAATATATTTTGAGGTGTTGTGAAAGGATCTGCAATTGTTATTGCTGTAGAGTGTTTATTGCGATATTTTGAAAACCCTTCAAAATAATTTTTCTTTACCTTTACTTATTTTCATTGCAAGAGACATTTCTTAGTTTTAGGCATGAGGATTGATTATCTTACAGTTACGGCTTTTGATAAGGTAGATAGATCCTTGCTGTGGAGTAAGTTAACTAAACTAGAGATGCCCCCTAGTCTATTGAAGTTAGTCATTGCGCTACACACAGACACTTGGTGTAGAGTTTTAATGGGTGGTGAGAGAGGACTGTCCCGGGTTATACCCACAAATAATGGACTAAAACAGGGCTGCCTATTGGCTCCCCTGTTGTTCTCCCTATATATTGCTGACCTCCCTAAGGCTATATTATCATCTAGTAACGGAATTGCACCTATTTTGGGGAGAACTCCAATAGCGTGCTTAATGTACGCAGATGACATTTTAATGCTGGACCTCACCCCAAAAGGTTTGAATGACCGTTTACAAGCTCTGTCCTCCTATGCTGAGGCTCACTTCTTGAAAATAAATATTTCAAAGAGTAAATTTATTTGCTTCCATGGAAGGAAAAAACCCAAATATGAAAATTATTATTGGTCCATAGGGGGTGAAAGGTTAGAAGTAGTGAAATCATATCCCTTTCTTGGAAAGATTGTCATGAGCAATTTAAGCGAAAAAACCCACACTGAGAACAATAGCAGAAAAGCCCTTGTTCAAGGGAAGAGCCTCATTTCCTTTTACAAATCAACAGGTAGAAGGCATTTTTCCACACTGCTCGAGGTCTACCGAGCAAAAATTCCCGCATCCCTAATCTATGGACTAGAAATAGTGGATATGGTATGTTGGAAATTTTTGGATTCTACCGAAGGAAAAATATTACGTAACTTAGCTTCTGTAAATACTGCAAATTCTACGTCTTCGTTAAGACGAGAATTTGGTCTGCACAGCTCTCGGGCCCAGGCAGCTGCTAGTGTGGTACGTTGGGTTTTCAATATTGCTGGAGGAACGCCTGGCACCTTGAGATATTTAATAAGAAGTGAGCTGTTGGGTTCCTTTAATGCTTATTCCTCTATTGTAAGGAATTTCCGACAGGCTGTTACCTTACTACAGCTAGATGAACAAAACCTATTTTTACAAACTGCTGCCCAACTAAGGTTATCCTTAAAATCTGCCTCTTGGGAGTTGAGCTTTAGAGTTGATAGTGGGTCAAGTAAAACTGCGAGCAGAATGTTTCCCATTGGTAAATTCTGTGAAATAAAAACCCCCCAACCATACATATGTTGGAACCTCCCCCATGGAGTTAGGCGATTTATCCTTTTGTTAAGGTATAACTTACTTCCTCTGAACTGTCTTCTGTCCAAATGGCATGGTGGTTCAGATATTTGTAATTTCTGTAATTGTAATTCCCAGGATTTGTACGATGTCGTCTTTGTTTGTCCGGCTCTTATGGCATTTAGACGCAAATGGTTGAGACCTATGTGCCTCCAATTGGGTATTTATACTGCTTATGATTTTATTGAAGCAATGCTTAATCCTCCAAACGAAATGTTTTGTTTTAAATTGTTTAACTTTTTTAAATGTTTTTTAACATTATATTGATAACTGAATATTCTGTAAAACTTCTTTCTAGTATTCTCATGAAATTTGTTGTTTATTCTTTATTGAAGTTTTTATGTGGACCTCAATTGAGTTCCGTTATCATAAATAAACACATTTGAAATTTGAAGTTATGAAAAAGTATTGCATTGGTTGTTTTAGGTTTTTTTATTTTATTTTGTTACAACGTGCTCTAAGCTAGAATTCCCAAATAGTTAAAGCCACTCATACTTTCAAACCCTTGTTTTCTTTCATCCAACAATCTATGTAATTCAAATCTGCTGCCAGGGCACATGACTGCCTTCTGTAGCCTAGTGACATTTGCTATAAGCGTTTCCTCTCGCCCTGACTCTTCTTGATGTTTCCACCCTGAATACCCCACTTCCCTAAAATCATTCACCCTAGTGATGAAATTCTCCCACACACCTTCACTCTCTTCACAACTCAGGGTGTGTGGAGGCAGTCCATGTAATTTCTGTATTGGTCAAATTCATACAGTGCTTAACAGTCCTGCAACCTCCAATAGACAGGTCCTAAAACTCTCAGCTGTAATGGCTGAGGGATAAGACAGATTTACTATTAACTGGGTGTCGTCTGCATACGATACCACTTGAACCCTATGCCTTTTAATAATGTCAAATGCAAAAACAACCATTGATAGACAGAATGGAGAACAATGTCATACAGTCACCCCAGTACAGAGATCTGGGCATAAACCCATTGTTTTCTTGCTCACCATGTCCCATGAGTCACATGGTCAAGCCTGAACTGTGATAGCAAAGTGAGCTAAAGAAAGATTATGCATTTAACCCAGATCTGTGACTGGGGGTGAGTGTCTGAAAAGTTTCAGAGCTCCGTCCATCTTCTCCTTGTGTTTGCTTTTTAATAATGTCAGCCAGGTTTTATACATATTATATATGTATATATATAGTCACTGAAAAAAACATAGGTTTCAGGTAGGTTATAGTTAGGAATTATCACTTAAAAAACCTTAGAAATTCACTGTAAAAACCATAGGTTTCAGGCAGGTTATAGTTAGGAACTATCATTTAAAAAACCTTACAAATGCACTGAAAAAACATAGGTTTCAGGGGTGTTATAGTTAGCTGGACATTTCACTCGTACAAAACCATTGAAATTCCTCTGTTATAGTTAGTTGTACTAAGTATAACTTGCGGGCCTGTAATCCACTGCTGATGATGTCACATATTACATCATTCATGACATGGTCAGTGACATCCCTGTTGACATCACTGATGACATCTCAAATGACATCACTGATGACATCACTGATGACATCATCCAGTGAATGTGGTTTGATTTGTTATTTATATAATTATTATATATATAGGAATGGGCATTGAACACTGAGTGGATGTAGAAGTGTCTGGATGGAGAATTTAGTACTTCTGTGATTGACTGTGTAAGTGAGTAATTTAAAGTGTCTCACTAAATATATGGACTGTGTGAATATTTGTTTCACTCTGTGTCTTGTTGTGTAAACTACTGCATAAGTTGGTTACTAGGTATGTGAAGCTCTATACTAGTTTTTAATTAGTTAAGAGAGTATTTGTATGAGAGAGTGAATGTGTGTGTAGTTGGATGGAAGGTGTGTAACTGTCTAAAGATGTGTAAATAGTTGATTAAGTACATAGATGAGGCTAACACTGTATGTGAAAACAGTTGTTTTGGGTGAGTGAATAGCTTTATGGGTGTGTTGATGAGTAAATATATTTCTCAATGATCTATGTCCAACAAAGTAGAAATATAAAAGGCAATGTATGTGATAGTTGTTGTATATAAATAAATATACATAAGACTCAGTGACTGTATGAGTGACTATATCGAAAACTGTATACTTGTAATTGTGATTTTATAACACACTAAGTATGAGGTATTATCTATAGGAATAAAGTGGAGTTTGTATAAGCGTGTAGCTTAATAAATGTAAGTATGATCAATTGTTTGCATAAGTGGGTAGGATGACTGCATATGTGAATACGGTGTGTGCTGGTGTGTAATGTTGATGTAGGTGTATAAGTATATTTAATAGTGTTCTATTGATCTTTGTTATGAGTAAATCTATAGGCAAGTGTTTAGATGTCTGTGTAGATCTAGGAATCACTAAGTGGGTTTTTAGAAAGTTGTATTGGTGTGTCAATGGAGTCAAATATGGTATTCTGTATTTTACAGTGAGTGATGAAAGGTTATACTAGTGTATGACTAGGTGTATCTGATTGTCACATGCATGATGTCATCAGTGATGTCATTTGAGATGTCATTACTGATATAATCAGTGATGTTACTGACCATGTCATGGATGATGTAATATGTGACATCATCAGTAGTGGATTGTGGGCGCTCGAGTTATACTTAGTACAACTAACTATAACAGAGGAATTTCAATGGTTTTGTACGAGTGAAATGTCCAGCTAACTATAACACCCCTGAAACCTATGTTTTTTTTCAGTGCATTTCTAAGGTTTTTTAAATGATAATTCCTAACTATAACCTGCCTTTAAACCTATGTTTTTTTCAGTGAATTTCTAAGGTTTTTTAAATGATAATTCCTAACTATAACCTACCTGAAACCTATGTTTTTTTCAGTGAATTTCAAAGGTTTTTTAAATGACAATTCGTTGAGCACTTCCCCATATTTTCAACAAGAAACCAAATCTGCAATGCTACCTAAAAAATAAGGCAATAGTTCCACTTACCACTAACAAATTAACATCAACATTTAACTAATGTAAGAATGTCGACTATGTATTGCATGAATTACATCCAACTCACACCCATATTTAAAGAGCAATATGTGATAGAGGTTCTAATAATAAACTTCCGACATGCAACAAAATCACAATACCCAGCACCACCACCACCACAACCACCCCACTGAACCCCTCCCCCCTACTACCTCAGAGGCAGCGCAAAACAGAACAACATACCTTTCCAAAATAATATATCCCCTCAACAGCACACTAGCTCAATGTAAGAATGTTTTCAACCTAATTAGCAGTAATTAACATATAAGTGTGGTAAAAGTATGACGCAGCACCTATAATACCTGACTTTCAAGAACAGCGTTCACAAGTCCATCAGCATCTTAGCCCACCACTAGCTCATTGTAGGTAACACCTTGCTTAATCTTCCCAACGCCCCAAGTGCCGGCACACCTTTCCGGGGGTAGCTTTACGCTTTACAAATGCTGGCATTTTTTTAAATAAAAAGCATAGTGATAACAAATATTAATACATTTTTTCTTCTATTGTAAACAACGTATTTTTTTTATATCTTCTATTTAGATGTTTTTAATCATGAGAATGTAAAGGACACAGTTTACCAGGTAACACTTTTTAACCTCTCCACCGTATGTAGATAATAAGGACCTTATATTTGTTACTATGGAAATCAAAACCTTTACAGCTTCACAGTTTGTAACTTTTCCCAAAACGTGCACAAGTAAAACAGTTAAAACGTGAGCACGTGTAAATTGTAAAATGTGACATCTACATAGGCGGAGCCGAATCTTCCTTCCATAGACTACTAAACAAACAAAAACTATATAAAACACACCTACTGTGCGATTAGTTTAGTTTCGCAAGTTATTTCTGCATCGACAATCTGTGATGCAGGTTCCCTTTTCTAGCATCGGATTCTTGTTTTGCGTCAACAAACATATTCCGGAGTTGTAAGTTGTTTCATTATGGCATAGTAAATAGTTATAATTCGTGGGTATTTGTCAATATTTAAACATTTATATCTAGAAAAAAGTGTTATTGAGTATTTTTCCCTTTTTCTCTGTAACGTCAGCAGCTTGTTTTCAAAAAACAGATAGATTACAACAAACATTGTTCCTTTTCTGGCTCCTTTCATCTTATATATTGTGACTTTCTATATTATAATATTGACACTGTACTTCGCTTCAGAGGTGTTGGTGACCTGTCGGCGCAAACCCTAAATATTTACAATCAACGTCACCACCTTCCAGTTGTTAGTGTGTTTTCCCCTAGGGCTCATATACTGTTAATATGTATATTATATTATTAACAGTTATGCTGATCCCAGTGGAGTTAATGACTTGTCGTCTCAAAGAGCAAAGAGATATAAGTAAAGTCACCAGCTTCTGGTTTTTAGTCTGTTCCCCCATTTTGATCATATACTGTGAATATATTTATTATAATTTTCACAGTCATGATCTCAGAGGAGTTTATGACCCGTCGCCACGAAGATCAAACTTTTTGACCCCCCGGAGAAAAGAAGCTCAGAAAGTAATTACCGCTCTAAAGTATTGAGTTATGGATGTTCTGTTAAATAGATAACTTTATCTTCCTTTTCTTTTTACTATAACAATGGTATCAATCGTTATATTGTAATGGATTGTCCTATTGTTACAGAAGAGGAATAGGAGATTTTTCGGTGCATCTGTAATACAGCTTACAAAACATTAGAATGTACATGATCAGATATTTTTTCAGGGAACATATTTTATGAAATTGCAGAATAAAAAATATAGCTTTCATACATACTTTTCTACTTTAATATTTGATAAACCCTACATTTCTGAATGTTATTTACTTTACATTATAATAGTACTATCCTATATATTCTTAAGTGAGTATGTGATTTGTTAGTGGAACAGTGTGCGACCTCTAAGCACTACAACAGAACGTTCCTGAATTCTACAGAATACAAATTTGAAAAATAATAATGCATGCATTTCTATGTAATATGAAGTCACTTGTATTTAACTGTTTTTTACTTGTTGTCCTGACCTCAGGTAATGTAGTGCGGGAGTGTTTGTTGTAGTACTTTTATTCTACTTTATCTAAAAGTAACTGATGTCCTCTTACATTATCAAGAATATGGGGCAACACTTTTACAAACAATAGCAGAAAAAGAGGGTATGGCCACGCTTAACTGATATTTTATGAAATTCCATGCTTTATTCAATCCCGGCTATTCCACATTCCATATCCCTGCTATTACCAGCGGCAAAGGTAGGCCCTCAGGAGGCCTATTAATATGGATCAGAATAGATCTGGGATGGTGTGCCTCTTTGCAGGATAGTGAGTGCCAAGATATCCTGTGGTTATCCCTAAAGGGTCTAAAGGGTGCCGAGCCTTTGGAACTTTTTAATGTTTATATAAGGGGGACAGTGGGTGGCAAGACCTCAGCAATCCTGGCCAAACTGGAAGAGCTTTTATCTAGATGCCCCCATTCAGCAAAAATTATTGTAGCTGGTGACTTTAACTGTACATTCGAGCCACTAAGTTGTGATGATCTGTTGAATACTAGGGATGAGGACAGCATATAGGGTGTGTCCCCTTTAGCCTTGCCACCTGTTAAAAGATGGTCCGAGGTTATAACTCAAGTAAAGGCTATCACCTTGGAATTTGACCTTAGAGCTGCCAATGGCAGAACCCCTTCCGATCTTGGGGGGGGGGGAAATCCGTTCAACAAATTAGCATGTCCATCTAGAATTTACTATTTTCTAGTGGACTTACGCCTCTGGGTAGATGTCATCGATATGGAGGTGAGCTTTACCACTGGCAGTGACAACAACCCCCTAACTCTAACTATGAAGAATCGATGGTCATCTCAGCCTACTAACTCTATCCCAAGCTAGAGGACCTTACTTTCCTCTAAGGAGATAATCTTGTCCAATTGTGGCAGGTGCCTAAGGTGGTCCAAGATGGTGGGGGATGACTCAAAGATCGAGTTCATCTCGTCAATTTTGGCCGCAAAGATAGACGACCTGGAGGAAGACATGGCAGCAGCCCAGGAGCGGGAGAAGATACCTCTAATCCACCAAGATACTATTTGTCGGATTGGCGCTCAGTTTGTAGGAGGTGCTCGCAAAGGCAAAGGTAAGAGCCATCAAAGAAATTGATCCATTGTTCACTGTGAGCTGTAAGGAGAAAAGGCAAGCCCTTATAGCAGCTGTAAAAGCCAAAAACTCTCCCTTGATTAAAATTGAGAGAAAGGCCTATAAACTGTCGCTAAAACTTGCCAAGCAGGATTGGGAAGAGGCCCATTGGGAGGATCTAAAGGAGGCGTCAAGCAAGAAAAACTCAGCTTCTTTTTGGGATCTAATTAAGAGGAGAGAAAGGTCCGATAATCCTCCGATCCCGAACCACATAGGGAGCCAGGTTTGGTGGGACCATTTTGCTCACCTATATTCTGCGGAAGCTGAGGGAGAGCCAGTTAATCTACATGACATTCAGGCAACAACCCCCTCCGAAGCCACAAACCTGTTTACTCTAAATGAGGTGGTGTCCGCCATCAATAGCATTACCCCTGCAAAAGCGTCTGGCCCAGATGGTATCCCGGGCGACCTGTTATTATTGGACCCACTGAAATGGGCCAAATACATTCTTCTCCTGATTAACAGCATAATGGAAGGAGTATGAGTACCAAACTCGTGGAAAGAAGCAGAGGTAATACCCATCTATAAAAAAAGTGATCGCCAGGACCCTGCCAACTATAGGCCTATTAGCCTAGTAGACTGTATGCAGAAAGTGGTAGGCAGAACCCTCCTGAATAGGATACAGCTTTGGATGGAGGAGGTGGGAATCATCTCAAACTGCCAAGCAGGCTTTAGGAAAACCACCAGCACAGTCGACCAGGTTTTTAGACTCCTTCTTCTTTATTGGAAGGTGGTAGTCATTGCCAAGGAAAGTCTATATCTGGCATTCATTGACCTTAAGACAGCTTTTGATCTGGTCCGACGCGCAAAGCTAGGGTCAGTGGTCCAGGATATGGGTATCCCCCCTATATTCTATCTCTTCTAATATGCCTCCACGAGGACACCTTTGCCCGAGTTAGATGGGGGGGACCAAGGGCAAACCACTGAGAAGATACCAATAAACAGGGGTGTCCACCAGGGTTGTGTGCTGGCTCCCACACTTTTTTCACTTTACGTGAACGGTGTGGTTGACTTTCTGAGCCAAGTTACAGCAGATGCACCTACCCTGGCAGGGGAAAATATTGCTACCCTCCTCTTTGCGGATGATACCCTCCTTATATCTAAAACTCTGATGGGCCTCCAAAAACTCCTTACTCGCTTCCAACTTTTTTGTACCTCAGGGGCCTCACCATTAATATCACCAAAACTAAGTTCATGGCTTTTAATCCTGGGAGCCATTTTAGACCTAAACTCTCCCTGAATGGTTCTCCTTTAGAGAGAGTCCATTCCTTCGACTACTTGGGAGTTATGCTTTCTGATAAAATGGCTTGGGGGTCACATCTGAGTAAGATGTTACTAAATCATAAACGGGTGACGGGTGCCATCTCAAGAGAGCAGCGTTGCTCCGGCTCTAGTGGTGTATGAGGGTAAAGCGGTGAGTTCGGCAATTTACGGCGCCGAACCCTGGGGCTTTGAGAATACTTTAGAGATCCAAAGATCAGAAAATAAATTCATCAGAGACTTGGCCTCCGCCCCCATCCATACACCCCTGAAGTCATTATTCCTCGATATGGTAGATGCTCATTTAGTGAGAAGGCCAGACTTCGTCCCCTATTGTACTGGGAAAGAGTAAGACGCACCCCAGAAATGACACATTACGCTGAGTAAGATGTTACTAAATCATAAACAGGTGACGGGTGCCATCTCAAGAGAGCAGCGTTGCTCTGGCTCTAGTGGTGTATGAGGGTAGAGCGGTGAGTTTGGCAATTTACGGCGCCGAACTCTGGGGCTTTGAGAACACTTTAGAGATCCAAAGATCAGAAAATAAATTCATCAGAGACGAGACTTGGTCTCCGCCCCCATCCATACACCCCTGAAGTCATTATTCCTTGATATGATAGACGCTCATTTAGTGAGAAGGCCAGACTTCGTCCCCTATTGTACTGGGCAAGAGTAAGACGCAACCCAGAACTAACACATTACGCTGCTGGCCTTACTGAGTTAACCATTACAAGAATGGGGTAACCCTAAAGGTATGGACCTGGGTAACTTAGCAATATGAACAGACAATGGTCCGCAACCTATAAATTGAGGTATACAGATCAAATCAGAAAATTAAATAATTATTTCCAAAGAAGTGGCACCTTTGATAAGTCTGCTCACTATACAGCAAAGACTAAATCTTTGGGAGAAGAGACCTAACACCACGGTTTTTGAAAAATATATATTCTTATTTATTTTTATACATATTCAAATTTTTGGCATATTTTTCAATAAAAACAAACAGAGGTTGCCCCACAACAGGAAAGTGCAGAGATGAAAGTGTGAATCAAGGGGGTGAGCAAGTGAAAAAACAGAAAGGAAATTGCAAAGTATTAGAAAAGAAAATTAAATATAATTCAAAAAATCAATGCTGCATGTACATAATTCAACCAAATTGCAGCAATGAGCACCTAACCAGCAGATATAAATTCATACAGTCATAAAACACAACACTGTAGTGTTCATATATCAATGTCCATAGTTTTGCACAGTATACAGTGTTGGTACTACACTGGTCTAGGTTATGTGTGTTGAAAATGTCGACGTTTCGACTCGACTTATTCCCAAACGGTGATTTGAGCCTGGGGATGGCGAGTCTTCATCAGGACAAGAAGCAAAATACGAGGCAACCAGGGATAAATGAATAACCCTAAGACAGAAGGGGGAGAAATTACGAATTATTGACCGTGGTGTAGATATGCAGCCTGACCCACAGTGGGAGAGGTATGACAGTCTCTCTTACCCTTAGTAGTAGAGGAACCGTTGATTTGGTGATCCAAAAAGAATTCACCGCGTCTCACACAGGATTCCTGGAGAGACAACAAAAAAGGGGGGAGAGGGTAGAGTCCATCCCAAACTCCGTGGTGATAATTCCCACCTCACCTGGTTGGTGAATCAAGAGCATCTAATTACCTTGAAGCGATATATAGGTCCATATGGAGTCATTCGTTTGTTATATGGACATGATAGATGATGCCTAAAATTAATTGAAACGACATCAGTACGTCTAATGTACACTGTCTCAAGGTAACTCATGAAACGCAGGCATCTGTTTACCTTAATGATATATATCTTGATCCTTGTAATCTATTCGTAACCTTCTTATGTGGGCATGTAGTTCATACCTATAATTAGTTAAATTAAAACCAACGTCAGAGTGTTCATTTGTATATTGAACCAAGACAATTACTTTTGGCCCTGTTTGACTTTTTTTCATTACCTTAACTGTGTCAATGCACAGTATTCCAATCGAACAGGTACGGCCGACCACACCAATGAGTTGTAGGCGCACTGTAAAAATAACAATGTATAATGGTAAGATATGTCCTTAGTCTTGGGGATAGATGATATCCATTTTTAAGTAAACCAGAAGGGCTTACCTGATTCCCAATTAATTTAGGCGGACGCTAATGGAGCTAATCCAAATTCCATCAATTTTCAAGCTGTATAGGAGACATGAAATGGGGAGTTCGAGCTTACTCCAGATGCATAGTCGTCACAATGGCGAAATGCTACCATGATTATAATTTTAAAATTTTTGAACAAAGCGTCCAGAAAAAATGAACAGAGGTGTCCTAATTCAATTTGAATACAGAGACGATGAAAGCCTACCCGCAGTGTTCCGGCTTCCAGCTTGACCATCCGAGCCTCCCAGTGCTAACGGATGTGTAAAAAGTGGAGATCACTTCCACTGTTGCGTGAGGACGCTGTTAAATGAAGACAAAATATATTTCAGTGATAGACCGGGGCATTAACGGGCTACCGAGGAAAACGGGGGGTCAAGCAGGGAAAGAATTAGTGACCTACCCGTCCATGCGTCCACAGAACCCACTATCACCGAGCCTCACGGTGCTTCGGGATACCGGCGGTCGATGTTACCCGTGTTTCCGCCTTAGTAAATACCCAGGCTCCATTGCGTAGTCTGCACAGAAGACGGACTACTCGAAAAACAACCCGTAGCGCTATAGAAGATTTTTCACTCAAGTTACAATTGTTTAATGGCATGTTAAGATCGGCATAGTAAGATCGGCAAAACCGATTTTTTCATGGATATTGCCTATTCACAAAATCAGGCTATATTCGAGTTCAAATCACCTCGACTGATCTTAGGTGGAAATAGAAAACGGACTGAAACCAATTCGATTAGAGTAGAAGTAAAAGTAAACAAAGGACAAGAATCAGTACAAAACGGACTGAAGCCAATTCGATAAGAGTGAAAGTAAACAAAGGACAAGGATCTGATATGTCGTGTCTATGGTGTCTTCAGTGAACAATGAGTATCTGTTATAATAACATGCAGAATTGTCATACACGGTATGTGATTGGTAAAACATAACACATAGTTAACCAATTAAAATAACAGTTATCATTACATCATGTTTAGTATGAATTGACTGTATTGTGGAGTAGTAGCAGTGCAAGATGAAGAATTGTTAAAACATAGCACATAGTTGACCAATTGAAATAACAGTAATCATTCCATCATATTCAATGTATGACATGATCAAGAACCTAAATGGTGCAGTACAGTTATAGATTCAGATTCCCAACAAAGACACTTGTTTATTCAGTTCCTCTAATTCATTAAGACCCTTGCTTACAGTGTTCAGAGTGTGTATCCACTTGCACTCTCTTCTGTTCAAGATATTATGTAAGTCACCACCTTTAGGGTTGGCCGTTATCTTTTCTATGACCCACCATCGGAGGCTATCCTCATGATGTTCAAATCTGTGAAAATGCTCCACCAAGGGTGCGCCCAAAGTCTTACATCTTATGCGGCTCATATGCTGCAGGATCCGACATTTGATTTTTTGCGTGGTCTGCCCCACATATAGAAAGCCACACGGGCATATAACCGCATAGACCACCCAGGATGTATTACAATTAGTGTGCTGGGTGAGTCTGTAGGTTCGCTCGTTATGTACAAATTTATCACATTCTCGTGTCAGAGGACAAGCCTTACAGTTCCCACATTTTTTGTGTCCTATTACTGGTGGAGCTCCCCAAATCGTGGGTTGGGATGAGAGTGATTGATGTGGTAAAAGAGCTTTTACCAAGTGATCACGGATATTTCTACCCTTCCGAAAAGCGTGTAACGGTGGTGGTGTCCCACCCAATTCATCACTGATTAGGTGCCAGTGGTGGTTGATACATTTTTTTATGTTGTTACTTTTTGTGTTAAATGTTGTAACACATACGAGCCTGTCTTCTTTAGGTTTATGGATGGTGCCCAGTAAATGTTCACGATGATTATGCCAGGCCCTTTTTCTTGCTTTTTTGAGGAGTCTGATGGGATAGCCTCGGTCACTTAATCTTAACAACAGGGTAGATGATTCCTCTAGATAGTCATCCTTCCTAAAACAATTCCGACGCAACCTCAGGAATTGTCCAAAGGGCAAATTGTCCCTGAGGTTGCGGGGGTGATGGCTCGTGTATCTGAGAAGGGTGTTGCGTTCACTACTCTTTCTATAAAGTGTGGTATACAATTTTCCTTCATCTGTTTTTATTCTAAGATCCAGAAAGTTGATGGACATTGAGTCACATTCCAAGGTAAATTGGATATTAGGCGAACAAGTGTTAATCCAACTGTGAAATTCCTTAAGTTGTGAGTCCTTCCCCTGCCAAATTAACAGAACGTCATCAATGTACCTTACCCACAACAATATATTGTTGAGGTAAGGATTACATTGATTTTGAACGAATCTCTTTTCGTACTCGCTCATGTAAATGATAGCTAGGTTCGGGGCAAAGCTTGCGCCCATAGCTACACCACTAGTTTGGATAAAGTATTCATTCTGAAAGACAAAGAAATTTTTTGTCATAGCAATTTCCAATAATTTGACAATTAAATCAGTTGGTACCCTATGAGGGGCAGGTCTCTTATTAAGGGCATGTTCCATACATAACAACGCATCATTTTGCGGAATGTTGGTGTACAAAGATGCGATGTCCATCGCTGCCAAGATACATGTATTATGGTCATAAGCAAAGTCCTCCACTAGTTGGATAGTGTGTGTGGTGTCTCGCACATATGTTGGAGTGGCTATGGCTATGGGTTTCAAAAAACATCAATGTACTTACACAATGGTTCTAAAAGGGACCCACAACCCGATATTATAGGTCTTCCCGGGGGGTTATTGAGCCTTTTGTGTACCTTAGGGAGCGTGTATATAGTTGGCATTCTGGGACTCTTGTTGTTAAGAAATTCATGCTCATGTTTACTAATGATCCCTAGTTCCAGTGCTCCTTTGGTAAGTTTTTGGATCATTTCACTGATGGTCTTAGTTGGATCCTTTTTCAGGCGCACATAGTTGCCAGGTGTATTCAACTGTGTGTATATTTCAGATTTGTAATTTTCCACATTCTGAACAACAATCGCCCCGCCTTTATCGGCGGGTTTTATCACGATGTTATTATTATCCCTAAGGGATTGTAATGCCATTTTCTCGTCCTTGCTTATGTTTTACGGGACATATTCTCTTGTATTCAAGATGGCATTAATGTCCCTCAGTACCACCTGTTCATAAGTGATTATCTTGTTGTCAATCAGATGTGTGGGAGGGTTAAACTTCGATGGAGGTCTTAGCCCACTACCTGAGAAAGTGGGATTCAAAGGGATTTTGTGGAAATAATGTCTGAGGCGGATTTTGCGAAAGAATTGTTGTAATTCTACTCTAAGGTTAAAGTCATTGGGCATATTATTAGGAACGAAGGACAAACCCTTAGCTAGAATTTGCTGTTCAGTGGGAGAAAGTTGGTAATCAGAGATGTTGATTATAGGGTTGTCTGGTTCGTTTATTACCACTTGTACTGCTGTCTCCTCGTATTGATTTCCCCGTGGGAGTTCTGTTGGAACTGTGTTTGCTTTTTTCCTCGCCCAGTTCCCCTGTTCCACGGACGGGATCTCGTCCCCCTGGGTCTCCCCCAGGGGCGGCCTCTCGTAGATGGACCCCACCATTGGTCCTCCTCTAAAAAAGGCTGTTGGTCTTGATAGTTTTGATTGTGAGAGGAGTTGTTAGTGGCTGTGCCTGTGCTCGTACTGGGGCGTTCAGAATCACTATCTGACCCACTGCTCCCTGATGACCCTGAGAAGTTGTTATACCTCCTGAAACCACCTCTGCCCCTGCTGGTCCAACCTCCACGTTGGTCTTTCTCAAAGTATCCCTCCTGGAGGTAGGGGTAGGTGATTTTTTTATCGTACGCTTTTATGTCCTTGGCGACTTTTTCTAGCTTAACACCTTGAGTGTATATTTCGAAATCCTTAATTGTCTTCTCTAGTCTTTCTAGAGCTTCCTTGGCATGGTGGGAGACCCAGGGGGACGAGATCCCGTCCGTGGAACAGGGGAACTGGTTTACCAACTTTCTCCCACTGAACAGCAAATTCAAGCTAAGGGTTTGTCCTTCGTTCCTACTAATATGCCCAATGACTTTAACCTTAGAGTAGAATTACAACAATTCTTTCGCAAAATCCGCCTCAGACATTATTTCCACAAAATCCCTTTGAATCCCACTTTCTCAGGTAGTGGGCTAAGACCTCCATCGAAGTTTAACCCTCCCACACATCTGATTGACAACAAGATAATCACTTATGAACAGGTGGTACTGAGGGACATTAATGCCATCTTGAATACAAGAGAATATGTCCCGTATAACATAAGCAAGGACGAGAAAATGGCAATACAATCCCTTAGGGATAATAATAACATCGTGATAAAACCCGCCGATAAAGGCGTGGCGATTGTTGTTCAGAATGTGGAAAATTACAAATCTGAAATATACACACAGTTGAATACACCTGGCAACTATGTGCGCCTGAAAAAGGATCCAACTAAGACCATCAGTGAAATGATCAAAAAACTTACCAAAGGAGCACTGGAACTAGGGATCATTAGTAAACATGAGCATGAATTTCTTAACAACAAGAGTCCCAGAATGCCAACTATATACACGCTCCCTAAGGTACACAAAAGGCTCAATGACCCCCCGGGAAGACCTATAATATCGGGTTGTGGGTCCCTTTTAGAACCATTGTGTAAGTACATTGATGTTTTTTTGAAACCCATAGCCATAGCCACTCCAGCATATGTGCGAGACACCACACACACTATCCAACTAGTGGAGGACTTTGCTTATGACCATAATACATGTATCTTGGCAGCGATGGACATCGCATCTTTGTACACCAACATTCCGCAAAATGATGCGTTGTTATGTATGGAACATGCCCTTAATAAGAGACCTGCCCCTCATAGGGTACCAACTGATTTAATTGTCAAATTATTGGAAATTGCTATGACAAAAAATTTCTTTGTCTTTCAGAATGAATACTTTATCCAAACTAGTGGTGTAGCTATGGGCGCAAGCTTTGCCCCGAACCTAGCTATCATTTACATGAGCGAGTACGAAAAGAGATTCGTTCAAAATCAATGTAATCCTTACCTCAACAATATATTGTTGTGGGTAAGGTACATTGATGACGTTCTGTTAATTTGGCAGGGGAAGGACTCACAACTTAAGGAATTTCACAGTTGGATTAACACTTGTTCGCCTAATATCCAATTTACCTTGGAATGTGACTCAATGTCCATCAACTTTCTGGATCTTAGAATAAAAACAGATGAAGGAAAATTGTATACCACACTTTATAGAAAGAGTAGTGAACGCAACACCCTTCTCAGATACACGAGCCATCACCCCCGCAACCTCAGGGACAATTTGCCCTTTGGACAATTCCTGAGGTTGCGTCGGAATTGTTTTAGGAAGGATGACTATCTAGAGGAATCATCTGCCCTGTTGTTAAGATTAAGTGACCGAGGCTATCCCATCAGACTCCTCAAAAAAGCAAGAAAAGGGGCCTGGCATAATCATTGTGAACATTTACTGGGCACCATCCATAAACCTAAAGAAGACAGGCTCGTATGTGTTACAACATTTAACACAAAAAGTAACAACATAAAAAAATGTATCAACCACCACTGGCACCTAATCAGTGATGAATTAGGTGGGACACCACCACCGTTACACGCTTTTCGGAAGGGTAGAAATATCCGTGATCACTTGGTAAAAGCTCTTTTACCACATCAATCACTCTCATCCCAACCCACGATTTGGGGAGCTCCACCAGTAATAGGACACAAAAAATGTGGGAACTGTAAGGCTTGTCCTCTGACACGAGAATGTGATAAATTTGTACATAACGAGCGAACCTACAGACTCACCCAGCACACTAATTGTAATACATCCTGGGTGGTCTATGCGGTTATATGCCCGTGTGGCTTTCTATATGTGGGGCAGACCACGCAAAAAATCAAATGTCGGATCCTGCAGCATATGAGCCGCATAAGATGTAAGACTTTGGGCGCACCCTTGGTGGAGCATTTTCACAGATTTGAACATCATGAGGATAGCCTCCGATGGTGGGTCATAGAAAAGATAACGGCCAACCCTAGAGGTGGTGACTTACATAATATCTTGAACAGAAGAGAGTGCAAGTGGATACACACTCTGAACACTGTAAGCAAGGGTCTTAATGAATTAGAGGAACTGAATAAACAAGTGTCTTTGTTGGGAATCTGAATCTATAACTGTACTGCACCATTTAGGTTCTTGATCATGTCATACATTGAATATGATGGAATGATTACTGTTATTTCAATTGGTCAACTATGTGCTATGTTTTAACAATTCTTCATCTTGCACTGCTACTACTCCACAATACAGTCAATTCATAATAAACATGATGTAATGATAACTGTTATTTTAATTGGTTAACTATGTGTTATGTTTTACCAATCACATACCGTGTATGACAATTCTGCATGTTATTATAACAGATACTCATTGTTCACTGAAGACACCATAGACACGACATATCAGATCCTTGTCCTTTGTTTACTTTCACTCTTATCGAATTGGCTTCAGTCCGTTTTGTACTGATTCTTGTCCTTTGTTTACTTTTACTTCTACTCTAATCGAATTGGTTTCAGTCCGTTTTCTATTTCCACCTAAGATCAGTCGAGGTGATTTGAACTCGAATATAGCCTGATTTTGTGAATAGGCAATATCCATGAAAAAATCGGTTTTGCCGATCTTACTATGCCGATCTTAACATGCCATTAAACAATTGTAACTTGAGTGAAAAATCTTCTATAGCGCTACGGGTTGTTTTTCGAGTAGTCCGTCTTCTGTGCAGACTACGCAATGGAGCCTGGGTATTTACTAAGGCGGAAACACGGGTAACATCGACCGCCGGTATCCCGAAGTACCGTGAGGCTCGGTGATAGTGGGTTCTGTGGACGCATGGACGGGTAGGTCACTAATTCTTTCCCTGCTTGACCCCCCGTTTTCCTCGGTAGCCCGTTAATGCCCCGGTCTATCACTGAAATATATTTTGTCTTCATTTAACAGCGTCCTCACGCAACAGTGGAAGTGATCTCCACTTTTTACACATCCGTTAGCACTGGGAGGCTCGGATGGTCAAGCTGGAAGCCGGAACACTGCGGGTAGGCTTTCATCGTCTCTGTATTCAAATTGAATTAGGACACCTCTGTTCATTTTTTCTGGACGCTTTGTTCAAAAATTTTAAAATTATAATCATGGTAGCATTTCGCCATTGTGACGACTATGCATCTGGAGTAAGCTCGAACTCCCCATTTCATGTCTCCTATACAGCTTGAAAATTGATGGAATTTGGATTAGCTCCATTAGCGTCCGCCTAAATTAATTGGGAATCAGGTAAGCCCTTCTGGTTTACTTAAAAATGGATATCATCTATCCCCAAGACTAAGGACATATCTTACCATTATACACTGTTATTTTTACAGTGCGCCTACAACTCATTGGTGTGGTCGGCCGTACCTGTTCGATTGGAATACTGTGCATTGACACAGTTAAGGTAATGAAAAAAAGTCAAACAGGGCCAAAAGTAATTGTCTTGGTTCAATATACAAATGAACACTCTGACGTTGGTTTTAATTTAACTAATTATATGTATGAACTACATGCCCACATAAGAAGATTACGAATAGATTACAAGGATCAAGATATATATCATTAAGGTAAACAGATGCCTGCGTTTCATGAGTTACCTTGAGACAGTGTACATTAGACGTACTGATGTCGTTTCAATTAATTTTAGGCATCATCTATCATGTCCATATAACAAACGAATGACTCCATATGGACCTATATATCGCTTCAAGGTAATTAGATGCTCTTGATTCACCAACCAGGTGAGGTGGGAATTATCACCACGGAGTTTGGGATGGACTCTACCCTCTCCCCCCTTTTTTGTTGTCTCTCCAGGAATCCTGTGTGATACGCGGTGAATTCTTTTTGGATCACCAAATCAACGGTTCCTCTACTACTAAGGGTAGGAGAGACTGTCATACCTCTCCCACTGTGGGTCAGGCTGCATATCTACACCACGGTCAATAATTCGTAATTTCTCCCCCTTCTGTCTTAGGGTTATTCATTTATCCCTGGTTGCCTCGTATTTTGCTTCTTGTCCTGATGAAGACTCGCCATCCCCAGGCTCAAATCACCGTTTGGGAATAAGTCGAGTCGAAACGTCGACATTTTCAACACACATAACCTAGACCAGTGTAGTACCAACACTGTATACTGTGCAAAACTATGGACATTGATATATGAACACTACAGTGTTGTGTTTTATGACTGTATGAATTTATATCTGCTGGTTAGGTGCTCATTGCTGCAATTTGGTTGAATTATGTACATGCAGCGTTGATTTTTTGAATTATATTTAATTTTCTTTTCTAATACTTTGCAATTTCCTTTCTGTTTTTTCACTTGCTCACCCCCTTGATTCACACTTTCATCTCTGCACTTTCCTGTTGTGGGGCAACCTCTGTTTGTTTTTATTGAAAAATATGCCAAAAATTTGAATATGTATAAAAATAAATAAGAATATATATTTTTCAAAAACCGTGGTGTTAGGTCTCTTCTCCCAAAGATTTAGTCTTTGCTGTATAGTTAGCAGACTTATCAAAGGTGCCACTTCTTTGGAAATAATGATTTAATTTTCTGATTTGATCTGTATACCTCAATTTATAGGTTGCGGACCATTGTCTGGCCTTACTGAGTTGATTGCTCTGGATACAAATAAGAGGGTAAAATGGCTAAGGGATCTGAAGGATCTATTGTGAAAACTAGGCCTAGCAGAATCCTGGGAGGATCAGGCCCTCCTGACCAAGGTAGAGCTTAAAAGAATGTACTAGAACTTGGTTAACTATCAGCTTGTGCACCACTCTAGGCTTGGGAGACTAACTGACGAATTCCTCCTTCACAAACACGTTAGTTACCAGGAACCATAGTTGGATTTTATTAGACTTCCTAGAGATAGGATTCTCTACATGCAGTTCCGCTTTGGCTCCTTATACTTAAACTCCACGCTTCCTCAACGGGACCCCACAAAATATACCTCAGCCCACTGTCCGTGTTGCGGAGCTCAGCAAGAATCGGTAGCCCAACTATTATTTGCATATCCGGCCTATAAACAGGCTAGGACAAAATGGCTCACCCCAATTTGCGCCTAACTGGGAACCAAGAACCACCTAGTGGCGCTTCGCATCCTGCGGACAGATGCCTCAAGGTCTCTGTTCGTATGCGGAGTTGCCAAGTACTTGGGCTGTGCATCGATTATCCGCTCAAAAATTATTCTCAAGGCAGTGGTTCCAAACTGAACAATGATTTTCTGTGCAGGAAGCACTTTCATGATTGTAACTTTGCTATTAACTGTTGCTTAGACATATGCTGGGGATATTCTAATAATAATAGAAAATGTGTTCCTGTAAAGGCAATGCATTACCTTTGGGAAAATCATGTCTTAATCCTCTGCTTTTAATTTTTAACTAATCTTATTTTAATCTTTTAACTTCTTTATATTTTATAAATGCATTGGTATTCCAGAATGTTTATGGTTCTGTACCGCTTTTATGATACTTGTGATCGAATAAAGCATATTTGAATTGAATTGAATTGAAATTACATTTTTAATTGTTACCCCTTTCAGATATACAGCTTCAGTTTCTGAAGAAAGTTTATTTGTATTTGCTAAATAAAAATTGTTTCAAACCTAGACTGAAATTTTTGCTGTTTAAACACACATCCCCATCATAGAAAAAAGTAAACACCACATTATAAGTAAATAGTGCTCCTGGGAAGTATCCCACCCGCAAACTTGATAAAAAAAACACTGCAAGACACTGTCATTTTTCCGCCGTGATTTGTACACCACACGGCAATTATATAAATGGCCCTTAAAACATATTAAAACTATTTTTACCTTCATAATCCCTGTCCACCACCTTGTGACCACTGTACAGAGTTAATAGTGTTCCTAACCTCCCCTCTACTACTTTCTTTTCCAATACTCTTTTGGAAGTGCGTCACAAAATCACTGACAACAGTGAACCGTTCACACCCAATAAGGAGCAAACTTGTGCTTGAAACACTTTAGCCAATAAAATGTCCATGTTGTTCCGCAGAGGAAGAAGGAATGACTGCCAAAACTTCTACTTTCAATGCTTCATAGCCAATGAACATTAAGCTTCCCCCTTCCCATCACTTGTAGGTATTACAAGGTATGATGTATGGGAGGCTCCTGGACGAGCGCACCCCATTTGGACGCTAATGAGGCTATGAGTGCTCTGTGTAATAAGAACTGTCCTGTAGGTATATTTTCTCCTACTATAAGGTCCTGGATTGGAATAAGGGCGCCGTCTTGAAAGAGGTCCCCCACATCTTGTATTCCCTCTGAGGTCCAGTGTGTAACTCCGCTGCCGTCATGCAGGTGTCCCCTATGGTGTTCCCAAGAGAGGGATGGCAGGTGCATATGGAATGGTGGCTCTAGTGAGGAAAAGGCACCTACAAAAGCATTTGTGTGCTACAGTGAGGAGCAAAATATCTGGAGGCCTAAATGTGGAGCAGGGATGGAAAATCTGAAGTAGGGTTTTAAGTAGAAGCGGGGGTTGCAGAGAGTCCGTGTCTGGTATATAATGGGAGGACATCCACCTGGTGACCCACTGCAGTTGGGAGGCCAGGTAGTAATGCTCAAAATTGGCCACCACAAGTCTGCCCAGTTCAGGAGGTAGATAAAGCTTTCCCATGGACACTCTGTGGCGTGAAGTCCCCCATATGAAATCTCGTACTATCCTTTCCCACTGCTTAAAGAAGGGGGAGATAATGAGGGGTAGCATGGCAAAATAATAAAGGAAGTGGGGAAGGACCACCATTTTAACCAGCATGACCCTACCAGAGATAGCCAACGGGAGAGTCTTCCAGAAACTCATCTGAGATCGAATTGGTAGGTAGCTTGGACCACATTCCTGTCAAACAGGTTGGCTTTGGCGTGATGAACCTGAACCCCTAAGTAACGAAAAGGGTCGATGCACCAGGTCACTGGTGTCCCTCCAAGTGTGCAGCCTGGATCCTGTGTATCCCCAAGGAACAGGGAGAGTATGGACTTTGTCGGGTTGACTTTCAGCCGGGAGGCTCGCGCAAAGTGGCTAAGAGCTCGATGGAGGGAGGGGGGAATATCATAAAGATCCCTGGCGTATATTAACAAGTCATCGGCATAGAGCGAAATGGTGTGAATGCCATCGGCTAGTTCTATTCCCATATCAACATGCGTGCGGATTTGAGCCGCCCACGGCTCCACCACTGACACAAACAGTAGCGGGGACAGCGAGCATCCCTGCCGGGTCCCACGCCGCACTTGAATCTGGTCAGAGATATATGGGCCCGGCTTAACCCGAACCAACGGATCACAGTATAGCAGTCGGACCAAGCTGAGGAAATAGGGGCCAACTCCAAAATGAACCAGAGCAGCATATAGAAAGTTCCAGGCCAGCGAGTCGAAGGCCTTCTCAAGGTCTAATACCATACAACTGGAATGCGGCCAGGCGGTTGGGGCATATTCCGCCACTCAGAAGTAGCAGCGTAGGTTCAGGGCCATGTTACACTGTGGAACAAAGCCATGCTGATCAGAGTGAACCAGATCTGGGAATAAAGGAGCTAGTCGATTGGCAAGGAGCTTTGCCAGGATCTTACATTCCAAATTTAATATTGCAATTGGTCGGCATGAACCAGGCGATGTGGGGTCCTTACTAGGTTTCAGCAAATACACCACATTAGAGGTACACATGGTGTGGGGCAAGATCCCTTCCGAGATTGCCTCCAGAAACATCGAGTGCAGCTACGGCGCCAGATGCTCCACGTAGGCCTTGAAGAATTCCGTCAGAAGACGTCCGGCCCTGGAGTTTTACCCAAGGACAAGGCCCGTAATGCATCCTGCACTTCATCTACGACTGATCCACCGTCAGAGTGGGTAACTCCACTGTGTCCAGTAAGGATCTCACATCTTGGGCATTACCTGTCAGTAGAGTATAATACAGACTGACGTAGTGCTCAGTCATCAGTGTGAGAATGTCTCCCTGGGTGCTGCGTTCCCGACCAAGGTTGTCAAGTAAGAAATGTATGGGGCGCTGAGGGTGTTCTTGCCTAATCAAATAGGCCAGTAGGCTCCCGGCTTTGTCCGTGGTCGGGTGAGAGCGGATCAACTGTGCTAAAAAGTTATGGCAGCGCAGGTGATCGAGAAGTACTGTACGCTCAGCGTGGGCAGCATCAAGGTGTCGCTGCCATGCCGGGTTGGTGACAACTTGCGACTCGAGTAGAGGTAATCATCCTTCAATGTGGGTCAATGAGGTGTCTAGTTTTCTGCAAATACTCCAAGTATGCCCCAGACAATGGCCCCTAATCACCACCTTAAAGGCCTCCCACTCAGTGAGGATCGAATCTGCGAAGCCTGTATTAACCGCAAAATAGTTAGCTATTGCTGCCTCTAGTGAGCCTCGGAAGGGGAGTCCTGCAGGGCCGCAGTCTGAAGGCCCAAGGTCGGAACCGGCGGTGGTGGCACCTCCCAGGCCAGGTGCATCAACAAGGGGTTATGATCGAAGTGTGTCCGACCAAGGTAAAACTTTGCTTGTATCAAGGGGAGGAGGGCTGCGGATACGAGTATTCGGTCAAGGCGTACGTGTAGCTTATCGACTGGGGAATAGAAGGAATTTTCCCTGCAATGAGGATGGCGTTCCCGCCAAACATCTGAAAGGGCCCAATGCCCTAGCCACGATTTTTAAAGGTGAGCGTTGGAGGAAGCCGTAGTACTAGTAAGGGGAAAGGAACGGTCAAGGGAATATCAAGCACTGCATTAAAATCCCCACCTAGAAGCCACGGGACGTCCCTCAATTGAAGCAATATCTCTGAGAGATCACTCAGAAAGGTGCCCTGAGCATCGTTGGAGGCGTATAAGGAGCCCAGCAGTATCGGTTGACCATTCAGCCTGCCATATATATCAGGACGTACCGCCTCATTGGGTCTTCTCAAACTTCCTTTTCCTCCCACGGGACCCCAGCCTCAACCCATACCATCACCCCTCTAGCCATGGATGAGTAATTGAGGCTGTATATCTGACAACGCCTGCACAAGCGTGCGGCTTCAACGGTTACTAGGTGTGTTTCCTGTAAAAGTGCTTTACTTGTGACGCTGTAAATAGGCATAAATGGCGTAGCGCTTAGAAGGGGTCTAGATGCCCTTAACATTCCAAGTTAGGACGTTTAAGTCAGTCATCGGGGCTATTAAGGTCAGTGTGTCCAACCCGGGCTCTAAAAGGCTCCCTGTGTGAAGGAATGCCTTGGACGGAAAGGACGGGAAGGCGGCAGGTCTGCATGGGCGGCGACTCGTACAGGGGAAGAAAAATAAGAAGGTGGGATAATATGAAAGTTTGCAACAGGAAGAGAGCAGAAACCTAACGTGAAGAACTGCCCAAACTATCTTTCCAAGACATGGCTATGGAACTATTGTCGTCATATGACTGTGGGGGTAAGGTAGACCAGCGAGCAAGAGGAGGCAACGTTTATACCTTCCCCTTCAGTTATCACCAATAAAACAGGAGGTAGAGCATCGCAAACAATGGTACAAGAAGAAACATGACCTGATCCAGCATGATGCCCTAGCAGGCATATAAGACCCAAGGCGACTGATGCCGGGGTCTCGGGGGAAAAATGACATGAGAGAAGAAATACCTAATGTAAGCCCTGCCCCTGCCAAACATAGGGGGGGATGGGGGGGCCATCATGCAGCCGCAAGAATGAAACAAAGAAGTCCTGAAGTAGTGCGATAGTCCAACTTGCACTTAGTGGGGTGACACCTCGGAGCGGGGGGAAATCTGCGTTCAATGACCTCTCTTGCGTGGTTTCAAGTGCTCCGGCATGTCTCACACTCCTGGCCTTTCCCCCCCTGTGCCGGCCGCCGCAAGAGCGCTCACGAGGCCGGGACTCATCAGACGATTCGGGTGCCGTCGCCAACCCCTGGTCCTCGAGCCATTACCATGCCTCAGTGGGGGAGTCAAAGTATTTCGGAGCGCCGTCTCTGATGACTCGCAGGCGGGCCGGAAAGAGCAATGAATAGCAGAGGTCCAGATCCCGGAGTTGTTGTTTCACTGCCTTAACCCCTTCCATGCTGATGACGGCCCCCATCCGTCATGCATCACGGTGCTCGTGTGCTTATGACGGCTGGGGGCCGTCATAAACACATTCACTCTTTAAAAGTCCAGCACAGCAGCAGAATCGGCCCAGCATGGAAGGGGTTAAAGATGGCTTGCCTCCTCTGCACCTGAGCCGTGCAATCGGAAAAAAGAGAAACACCTAAGGGCCTGGATGTTTGCCCAATTCCAGCAGAATAGCACCTCAGTATCTGAAGTTCATGACCCCGAACAGGAAGGGGCAAGGGCGCGCCCCAGGAGGGGGCCTGCGAGCAGGTATACGGTGGGCTCGCTCCACCACGAACTGTGGGGAGAGTGATCCGGTGGGCATGAGCTCCTTCATCCAGGTCTCTGTGAAGGTCTCTGGGTCTCACCCCTCCGTTCCCTCAGGAAGATTGACTACGCGCACATTATTCCGGCGTGATCGACCCTCCGCGTTGTCCACCTTGTCCTCCAAGGTGAAAAGCCGATCCAGGAGATCTTGAAGTGCGGAGGAGCAATTCTGGGATCTAGGTCGAAGGTCTGCCAGTTGGGCCTCCACATCTCGCACCCAGAATGAGAATTTGTGCTGGTTGGCTCGGAGAAGTGTAAAGTTTGAGGTAATAGTGTCCATGCGGCCCTCCAAGGATATGCGGGTCAGGTCCAGGGCACTGCAGATGCGCTCCACCATCACCAGCGCAGAGTCTAGTTTGGTGGCAATGTCAGATGGGCTCATCTCTGCTGCGGCCCTGGAGGTCGTGAGTGATGCCCCAGCCTGGCCCCCAGAAGGTGCATCGCAAGAGGGATTGTTGCGCAAGCGGCCCATGGCGATCTGCTGAGCGCTCTTCATAGGCAGCAAGGTTGGAACACTCTGTCAGCAGTCGCGCCAGAAGGCTAGGCTCCGAAATGAGCCAACGCTGGCACAGTAGGCAATGACCACAGCAGTAGGAATGGGGACACTGTGCACCAATATTATTTCCAGGGGCAGCAAGGCACAAATACGATCATCTCTCCAGAGTCACATCAAGTACGGCAACTCTGTCTCAACCCTGCGCTGACGAGGGCCCCTGGATCCGACCGACCCCCGGGGGCCCCCGACCTCACACAGGCTCTGCGATATCGGGATCCCTGTAGGGGCGGTAGCGTGCATCCAGGCAGTGGGGTCTCCTCCCTGCAAATAGTCTCTGCAGAAGCCCTAGGCCCGACCAGCCCCCATGGCCCACACCAGCCAACCGACTCGCCGGAGCAGTCATGCTGTAATCAGGCAGAGGGACCCTAGGCCCGACCGACCCCCATGGTCCCCCACTGCCACCAGTCGGCACCACCAATGCTCCCCACAGGCCCACCTCAACGGTGTATGTTACACCCAGCAGCTCCAGCGCGGCCCGCACCAACCACCACACCAGAAGGCCAGGTCCCGGAAAGAGCCACCACCGGCCCAGTGGACAACGAAAGCTGCAGCAGGAGGGGCGACACTGTGCGCCAATTTGGAGCCCAGGAGTAGCAGGATACAGGTGCAACCACCTCACTGGCAGCCACAAGAAGTGCAGCTACTCAACCCCACCCACGTGTAGGTGTGGGCCCCTAGGCCTGACTGACCCACGTGGACCCCCATCGCACACGGGCACTGCAATGCCAACAGACCTGCAGGGGCCGCAGCACACGCTCAGGTAGTTGGATGTCCCCCCGCAAGGAGCTTCCACAAGAGCCCTAGGCCCAGTCGGCCCTCGTGTCTCGCCCCTGCTGTCAGGCACACAGCAGCAGTCACATTGTGTGCAGGTAGGGAGCCCCTAGGCCTGACCGACCCCCGTGGTCCCCCATCGCCGCCAGCTGGCACCCAAAGCTCCCCTTGCAGGCCTACCTCCATGGTGCAGGCCTTACTCCAGCACCGTATTGACTGCCTCTGCCACCTAAGGTCGCCTCGCCAGGTAAAGGCCTCTCCCGCAAGCCGCCCTGCAATCACCGCCGCCACCAGATCGCAGAGAGCATGAGGTGCCCCGCAGTCCGCGGCACCACTACGGCAGGGGCCAGCGGTGTCGGGCGGCGTCAGGAGCACCGCAGTAGCAGAGTCGCCCCACACGGGCAGCAGAGCTGCCATGCTACCTGGCCCAGATCTCATCCATGCGGCAGGCCGCAATGCCCAGG
Organism: Lissotriton vulgaris; assembly: GCF_964263255.1. Classification (NCBI taxonomy): domain Eukaryota; kingdom Metazoa; phylum Chordata; class Amphibia; order Caudata; family Salamandridae; genus Lissotriton; species Lissotriton vulgaris. The sequence continues at coordinate 912,735,877 of NC_141691.1, read as the reverse complement.
AACACTGCGAAGCAGGCTCAGGGCCCAGGCAGTTCTTTCCTGGCAGCACAGGTTCGGCACACCAAAGTAGGAGTGTACAGGGGCCAAGTAGAGCCCCATAGATGCAGAATGCCCAGGATAACCAGGGGATGCGGTACAGAGCATTAGTAAGATGCGTCCGCCATCTTCGGCGCCTGGCCACGCCCCCACCAGAAATGCCACTTTTTGAAGTTGGCATTTCTGTGTGCTATGTGTCTGCCTGCCTGATGTGAATTGATTGTCTGGCTTTTGAGTGACAGGGGCTGGGAGGTGTGTGTGGCCCCAGTAGGGGCAGGATGAGTCAGCGCTAGGCTGAATGGGACATCTACATTTTGAGTAGTTTGGAGGGGAAGTCTATGGTTCCTGAATAGGATTGTGCCTGCCCTAGTGAATGCTGGCTCCACCCCCTGTGGTGTGTCTGACGACGAGCCCCCACCTAACAAAGGGGAAGAGGAGCTTGGAAAATAAAGTGCTACAAATCCCCCTGAACCAGTTGCATCTGGTTCCCCCATGTCCTGCACTGCAGACAAAGAAATGCTGAGTATAAATATAAGGGCTGTGACCCCATGAAGATGTGCTGTTCTTGGACTTACTGGATGCTTGCTGCTGCTTGGGGCCCAGGAGGAACCGCCACAAGGACTTGCCTCCCTGCTGGAGGGTCCTGTGTGCTGGCCTCCCTGGGTGCAGCTGTGCCCCTAGGAACTTTGCTTGTGGACCTTTTTCAGGCCTGGGTCCTAGCTCCTCATGAGCACTATATTCTAATTTGCCCAGGAGAGAGGAACAGGTTTGCCTGCATCTGCAACAATAAGCTGCGATCGATTCCGAGGAGAAACCCGACCCGGGGAATCCCCCGCAGTGCGTGGGAAGCGGGAGCCTACCCCGCTGTTGTTATGCCTCTGGAAAGGCAGGAGCCCACCCCGCCTTTATGCTGTTGCAGGAGCCTACCCCGCTGATTTATGATTTAGAAACCGAGCGGGAGCTCACCCCGCATCAGTGCCTTTACTGCGGGTGCCCACCCCACATTGCGGTACTGAAGATGCGGGTGTCTACGCGACATTTTGTGCTTTCAAGCGGGGGCCACCACCCTCTTGGCACATCAAAACAGCGGGTGCCTACCCCGCACTGTAATGGTGTAAGTGGGTGCCCACCCTGCAATGGTCTTCATTCCAAACGGGAGTCTATCCCATATTGCCACCAAGATCAGGAAGTGAATCACTGAGGCGGCCCGGAAGCCAGGCAAGCTGCCTGACTGAGTGAGGGCGGGGCCTGCTGGTGGAGGAAGGCGTGCGGCCAATCCAGTGGGAAGGCCACCGGAACACAGGAAGTGTTGCTGCCGGGTGGTAGGCGGGGCTTTCGTAGACGAGGAGAACCCTGCGTGGGCTTGCTGAAGACTAGAGCCTCGCAGGCTCCCAGCTAGGCTCCTGCGTGGGTCCCAGGTGCACGGCGACAACCAGGAGAAGCCACAGGAGTGGGGGGAGGCTGCTGAGGCACATTGTCAGTGCCTTCCCCGCCCCAGGAGAACGGAGGAAGCTGAGAGCCACAACGGAGAGCCCCGATGAGTGGGGCTCAGAGGGGGCTATATCCTCTTGTTGCCAGTGGGGGCTGGGTCTGACCAGTATGTCTGGTGCCCGTTGCACCAGAAGGAGACCCTGGCGAGAGGGGGATCATATTGGGCATAATGGTGCCAGGCTCATTTTGCCACAGCTGCGCCACCGGACGGTGGTGAGCAGCAATATTGGGGCCATTTACTTCTCCCAGAATGGGACTACCATTTTTGTTCTGTGGTGATGGTAGTCACTTTTTCTCAGCTGCACTGTTAGTCAGCATGCAGCTGCAGTGTTGGGGGCATTTGCTTGATTGGAGCCCCAGAACAAGGCTCACAAGACACAACAGTGCCAGGGCTTGTCTCTTCGGCTGCACTGCGAGCGCATGGGCAGCGCATGGGCAGCTGCAACGTGGGCACACAGTTGTTTTGCAAAAGTTCTAGTGGGGACCCCGAAAATACAGTTGGCGCCAGTGTCCTTTCATCTGTGGGACTTGGGGGCATTAGTGTTCCCAACACGAAAGGGGTGAGAAGCACCTCAGCGCATTGGGCACTTTGGCAGACAAGCCCTGACATTCTGAACAAAGGGCGATAAAGGGCCCAGGTGAAATGACAGATGGCCTGGGGTCATTGTGGGTGACATTGGTAGAGTGCTAGGCTCTACAAAGCTACTTAATGCGTTTTATGCCTCCGGTAATTATGATTGCATAATGTGATTTATGTGATGTGAGTTATGCACCCTGATTTATGCCTCTAATGATGTTTATGCTCATGAGGTTATTGCATAATGTGTTTATGCCGGTTAGGCCAAATGCGTAATGTGTTTATGCTTAGGAGCAACCACAGCACCGAGACTGCCCTCATCGCCGCCACCAACGACTACAGGACCCTGCGAGACCGCAGCACTCATCCTCCTAGACCTCTCTGCCACCTTCGACACCGTCTGCCACTGCACACTACGTGCATGCCTCCACGCAGCAGGGATCCGAGACAAGGCTCTGGTGTACCACCTCCTTTCTCTCTGGCAGAACCCAGAGCATCCGCCTCCCCCATTGCGTTCCAAAGCCTCCGAGATCATCTGCGGCGTACCCTAGGGATCCTCCCTCAGCCTGACGCTGTTCAACATTTACATGGCCCCGCTCCCACACATAGCCCGACAGCACGACCTCAACATAATCTCCTACGCCGATGACACTCAGCTGATCCTCTCCCTCACCAAGGACCCCATCACCACCAAAGCCAACCTCCATGAAGAAATGAAGGCTGTCGTCGACTGGATGAAGACCAGCCATCTGAAGCTGAACTCGGACAGGATGGAGGTCCTCATCCTCGGCTCCAACCCTTCAGCCTGGGACGACTCCTGGTGGCCGACAGCACTGGAGGTAGCCCTGAAACCAACCGGCCACGCACGCAACCTGGGAACCATCCTTGACTCAACGCTCTCAATGACCAAGCAAGTCAACGCCATCTCCTCCTACTGCTTCAACACCCTCCGCATGCTCCGCAAGATCTACAGATGGATCCCAACAGATACAAGAAAGACAGTCACCCAGACCCTCGTCAGCAGCAGACTTGACTAAGGAAACTCCCTCTATGCGGGAGCCCCGACCAAGCTCAACAAATGACTACAACGCATCTAAAGCACCTCGGCACGTTTGATCCTCGACGTACCACGCCACGGCCACTTCACCCCCCACCTGAGAAACCTGCACTGGCTCCCCGTCAACTAGAGGATATCCTTCAAGCTCCTCACTCACACACACAAGGTACTCCACAAGACCGGCCCAGCCTACCTCAACAAATGGCTCTCCTTCTACATCCCCAACCGCCAGCTACGCTCTGCCGACCTCTCACTCGCCACCGTCCCGCGCATCCGAAGAACAACCACCGGTGGGAGATCCTTCTCCCACCTCGCCGTCAAGACATGGAACACCCTCCCACTGAGCCTATGACAGAACCAAGACCTGCTGATCTTTGGAGGATACTCAACACCTGGCTGTTCGATCAGTAGAGCCCCCCAGTGCCTTGAGACCCTCCCGGGTATGTAGTGCGCTTTACAAATGATTGATTGATTGAGGGTGTCTAACGCTAATGTTATTTATTGCCTAATGTCATGCTATGATATTTTAGGAGGGTGTCCAATGCTAATATGAGAATGCTTAGGTCATTATGGTACCAGTAGTTACTGGTTGATTTTGCATTTACTTACCTGATCTGATGGTTCTGACCATGGCCCGATTGGCCTGGTCCTGTATATAATCCCTTGTGAATATTGCCTGTGCCAGTTGGCACAGTGTAAATGTGTGATTATGTTTCTAATGTGTTTATGATAATACAAAGGCTATTTTTGATATGACCTTGTGTGGAGTTTCTTTTGTGGGTGTGCCTGCTGTGTTGCTGCTGTGTGTGTGTGTTGCGTAAACGCTTTACACATTGCCTCTGGGATTAGCCTTACTGCTCGTGCCAAGCTACCAAGGGGGTGAGCAGGGGTTATCTTCAGCGTTTAACTCCCTTGCCCTGATTAGAGTGGTGGTTTCTGCCTGGCTTTGGTGCAAGCCTTAGCCAACCTGAAATTCCATTTCTAACAACGGCTATGAAGGAGGATAAATGGGAGTCTATTGTGGGCGCCTACCAATTTAAAGACCCACAAGCCTTCTGGAAAGCAGTGCAGTCTGTCTTATCCCCCATCCTATCAACTGATAAAGTAACTGTCCATACTTTGGAGTGGTTGGCGCATTATACTGGGTTGTATTCCTCAGACTGCAGGGCTGGTGATGCCTCTGTGCAGATGACTACAATATGTCCAAACCTTGTTTTAATGAAGAGGAGGTTTTTAAAGCAATTGTTAATAGCAGATCTAGATGGCATTCCACTTGACTTATTCAAGATGGGGATGTTTTAAGAATGTAACCAGACCCTCATCAACATCCATGTTCTCAAGAATGACCCACAACTTTGAGCATAGGACATAATCAAATGCATGTGACAGGTCTATAAATGCCAAGTGACTGGAAGTACCCTTGGCATCTGGAACCCAGTTCTCACCTCAATTGATAATTCTGTCTGCAGTGAGGGGGTGCCAAGGTCATGGTGTTCATTTGTAATTGTGCCTGTGTTTAAAAAAGGAAATTTGCACGACGTTAAGTGTTATTGTCCAATATCCCTTTTGGATTCCTCCATTAAAATTATTGGGAGAGTCGTTTTGGACTGCTTACTGGACTGGATTAATGCCAACAGCATACTTGCTCCTAGCCTGTATGGGTTCAGAAAGGAGCTTGGAACAATTAAACAGTGCCTCAATCTCCACCTCATTGTAGCAAAATACAAATATGTCAAGGGTGCTTCCGCTCACTTGGCATTTATGGACCTGTCAAGTGCATTCGATTATGTCTCCCGCTCAAAGTTGTGGGTCATCCTACAGAGCATGGGTGTTGATGAGGGTCTGGTTACATTCTTAAGGATTCTCCATCATGACCTTTCTGCTTCAGTTAGGTTTGGAGGTGCTGGCGAATGTATAGAGCCGTTTAGCATGAAGTACGGGGTGCGCCAAGGTTGTATCCTTGCCCCAATCCTTTTCATTCTCTATACAAACAACCTTGACAATACATTCGTTTCTGTTGGTGCAGACATCCCACATGTGGAGAATAAGGCCATGCCTGCTCTGCTATATGATGACGAACCAGTCATTCGGGAAAGGACTACGAATGGTCTTATAAAACCTATCGTCAGCTATGTCAGTTTTATGAAGGACTTGGCCTTGGAGCCAAACTACAAGAAAACCTTTACAATGATATGCAACCCAAATAATACTAAAAGCTGTAGTCTAAACATAGAGGGTCAACCTCTGGAGAAGGTCAGTTCCTTTTCTCTCATAGTCCTGGAGTTTGGTGAAGGTTGTTCGTGGCTTACCTGTATAAAAAACAGAATAACCCAATATACACAAGCTGTAGGTACCACTTTCTCGCTTACAATGTCTATTAGTAAAAAGGCATTGATCTAATATTAGAGATTTACAATCGCAAATCCCTGCCAATTTTAAGATATCGAATGGGTATCTGGGGCTGTAGGGATGCTCACGCATTGCAGGTGGAGGAGAACAGATTCTGCTGCTGGGTTTTAGGGGTTACCCCCTCATCTCCGCGTTTCTCCTTCCATCTGGAGCTAGGCATGGAGTATGTCCAAGATACAATTACTGCTGCCCCTTTAGCCTTCTGGTCCTCAATCTGGTCTAACAACAAAGCTGATTTTAATTGGGCTGTTATTAGAGACTGCTTAAGTTGTGCCCATGGCCTGGCTTCAATATATTAAAACTTGCTTTTTGGCACTTGGTTATGCCTCATTGTTTGAGCATCCAGAGTTATTTGGTAAAGGGACAGAAAGTGGGTTATAGATAGTCTTGTAAGCACAAACAAACCTCCAGTGAACTATCGGAAGTATTTAAACCCTCAGTTAGAGATTATTGCCTCATTCAAGCGACCCCAACAATTGACTATTATACGTGACTAATGTCTCTAAAAGAAACCTGCTGACAACATTCAGGTTGGGGTTGTTTCATCGGATGATATGTTTCCCTGAAGGTCAGTACTCTTCTGAAACTGTTGCCATCTGTCTGTGCGATGAGCAATCGAGCCAAAGTATTTTATATTTTGTCTTTTTCTGCCAATTTGGGGCCATATGTATGAAGCAAATTCACATTCACAAACGCCAAAATTCGCAAGAATTCCGGCGTTTGCGAATGTGAATTTGCTAAATGGTATGTATAAAGGAAAATCTGTTGCAAAATATGGAATCGCAAAATTTGCGATTCCTTATTTTGCAATTGCATTTAAGGAATCGCAAATTTTGTGATTCCTTACATGCAATGTATGAAGCAAAAACAAATTGCTAATTGTCCTTAATGAATCGCAAATTACCACCAACTTCAAGTTGGTGGTAATTTGCGAATTCCTTGAAAAATGCAAATTTTTGCATTTTTCAAAGTGCCATGTGACACACATACATGCCCTTAGGGCATGTAGGTGCACCACATGTGCACCCATGCTTATTTCAGGGGTGCAACAGGGTGCCTTTGGACACCCCTGCACCCTTGAGATTATTCTCAATTTGCGATTTTCAAATTGAGAATCACAAAATTGAGAATACATTCCCATTCATTCCTAAGGGCCTCCTGGCCCATAGAAATTAATGGGAAAGTATTTCTTAATTGCGATTCGTAATTTGCTAATCGCAATTAAGGAATACTAAGAATTCCTCAAAAAAATTGAGAATTTGTACATACATACCAATTTGCAATTCTGAAATAGCGATTTCTTAAAAATCGCTATTTCAGAATTGCAAATGGGTACTTTGATACATATGGCCCTTTATCTCCTCTTTACTAGGAAGTTCGTACTACATTAATTTATTTTAAACCTATTATACATACTCCATCACAGTACATACAAATATATACAAACACCAAAAAAACAAAATGTGACTTAAAGAGTGCAACTTCTGCAAAGAATCAATCAATAACATAGATTTGTTAACCAAATATCTATGTAACTATAAGAACATATAGTCAATCAACATATAATTCGTAAATATAGGACAACATCCTTTATCCTTCTATGCTCTTTTGCCGACGCGTTTCGTAGCAAAGATAGTCAATGTCTAGATTCTCATATGGGCTCTCTGGTTATCTGTGCAGAATATATCAAAATAAAATGAAAACATTTTTAAGTGAAAGGAAATCATTATCCAAGCGCTTCTACTCTATCTCCATTCCGCTCTTATTTTACCTTGGGAGATGTGAAGTTCTCTTCTTTGTATCCCTCTCCGTTTTTTTTCTCTTTTTTAGATTGGGAGTTCCCCTTACTTTCCTGGATCTCTGTCAAAGGACACCGTGGTTCAATACCAGTGATAGTGACTGAAGACTCATATTTATGTAAGTACCTTATCATTCTCAGTCATACCTGTTTAGGCTTTTTGTTCAGCGCGTGTTCATATCATTAGTTTGGTGTAATCGTTTGAGGTCTTTATCGATTGATTGATTCATTGCATAAGTTGCACTCTTTAAGTCACATTTGGTTTTTTGGGCATTTGTATATATTTGTATGTACTGCGATGGAGTATGTATAATAGGTTTAATGTAAATGAATGTAAATGTATTTGTAATATATGTAAATTAGCTGACCTCCCTGAAGCTCTTAATAAGGTCAACTCCCACGCTCCCAAACTATCTGGCTTGCCGCTGACAAATCTATTATATGCTGATGACGTGGTACTGTTAAGCAAAACAAAGATCGGAATGCAAAGACTTTTGGATGCTACTTCCGACTACTCTAATGACAATGAGCTTCGCATCACCAACAGGAAGACGAAAATTTTAGCGGTGCACTCAAGGAAAGTCAAGAAACTGTCTTGGGCTTTGAATAATGAAAGCATTGTCGAATCAAATAGCCAAAGGTACCTTGGAGTCACTTTCAACAACAATGGAAAATACAAATCCCACCTTGAAGAGCAAAAAAGGAAGGGTACGGCACTCGCTTTTGCAATCGGACTAATTCAAAAGAAACTACAAGGCCCTACTCTTGCACCCACACTACAGGCGGCTCAGGCAAAAATCATTCCTACCTTAACTTACGGAAGCAAAGCATTAAAAGGATTGGACAGTGACCATCTAGATAAAATAATTACTAAGATCTACAGGTCTGTGTTCAAATTACCAAACCATACATCACCGGCACAAATTAGGTTGGAACTTGGCATCTGCAAACAACAATTGGCCAGAGCCATGTCTTTCCTCGTGTGCTGTCACAAATTGAGGTTATCAAAGGAGGGAAGTTTAGGATACCATTTGTGGGCCAGCATTGATAACAACTCATGGCGAGCAGGACATGAATACTGGTCAAACGGCTTAAAAACCCTGTGCCTAAATGACCTCTGGAACTTGCACGCTAGTCAGATGGAATTTAAAAGGCTAGCGAAAATCAGCACCAAACAATTGTCAATAGTGGAAGACAAAGCCAGCCTTGCAAAAAGAAGTCATGGGTGGATGACCCTTCAATCCTATGCCTTGCTAATCCCACAGCCGTACCTTACTACATCGTTCAGTGCTCGGACGAAACTACGTTTTTTAAAACTGAGACTGGGAGTTATTAACCTGTTGACTCATTGGCCAAAATGGAAAAGAGAACATGGAAAAGTTCAATGCCGACTTTGTGGGACCCACAAAGAAGACATTATACACATCATATGCCTGTGCCCTCTACTATTGACAGAGAGACGGGCCCTACTGAAGCATCATTGGAATAGAAACATGATTAGAAGCTGTAGAGCAGCAGTTTTGGCCTGTTTCGACCCTAGGAACACTAAATTAAATTGTGCGCTAGTAAGATTCATGGAGCGCGCTGCAAAAAAACTTGCTGAGCTGCCCAGAGTTTGCGATCCCCCATTGGAATAATGCTGCCAAAATTTCACTTGCTGTTGCTGGCTTTTTATGAATATGACTTTTTAAAATGGAAGTTTCATTTGTTATCATCTATACATACTGATTTTTAATGAATGTAACATTCTAAATGCAATCTTGAACTTTTTAAATGTTTTGTACTTGCAATGGTTTATTTTTAAATCACGCAATAAAGATTATTATTATTATTATTATTATTAATATATGTAAATTATGCACTATTTTTTCCTTTTCATTTAAAAAAATGTTTTCATGAGAAAATAGAAATAAGATTCAAGAAAAAAGTATAAATAAAATACAGGTACAAACATAAAGAGATGTGTTTGGCTTACAAGCAGAAAATGTATAAAAGCTTCCAATAAGTAGGGAATCAGGCACATTTTGTTCTTTTGCATCCTGATATAAAAGCACTGTAGTGACTTCAGTGCTCACTGTATTTGAAATAACTTTTTAAATGTATTTTGCTGATATTAATTTCCAATAATTATTGTCACAAAAAGTATTCTAGTGTTTTTTCTATAGTAATTACTCATCTGGTAAGGATTTTTATATGCTCATCACTGATGCTAACTTTTATAAAACAATGTATCCCTCTACCTCCTCGCTGCTACCTCTGGATCCAGTACTGTTGCACTGTCACTTTACCTGTTGCTAAATTAGCCTTCTTGCCTTGGTATTTTATTTATCGTATAACAAGACATCTGTGTTTACATTTTTTTAAATGTGTGGCTGCTATTTTTTTAACATGTGTTGAATATAATGACGTATAATGAGTGGGTCATAACCATGAAAAATGTGTAAAAGTACAAGACAAAAAGACACAGAGATATGTCTCCATGGAAAAAGATGTGCTTCAGGTGTGGATTTTAGTTTCCATACAAAGGTAAAGGTCCCGCCATTTAGTGGGCATATCTGCAAAGACTGCCGAAAGGAGAACAATTTTGTAACAGTTTTCAAGGCATAAAAAAAATTAAATGCAGCATGTAGCGAAGACAAAATGGCTGCCCAAATGTACCAGAAGCCTATGCATGCCCAGAAGGTTAAGTGATCCCAACTATTGAAGCAAGTCAACACCAAACGAAGTCAATCATCCTCTAAATCATCTTCAAATAGTTCTTCAGTATCAAGGTCAATTAAGAGTTAAGAAGGTAATTGTGCAATCTCGATGTTTACCTAAAGCAAAACTTGTGTATGTTTGAGTGGTAGCATGGGAAGAAAAATACATGTAAAACAAAAGTCGACTTGAAAAAGCACCATAGTCATTCAAACATTGTCTGAATATTACACTGAAAGTAAATGGTTGTTTAATACCTTTTAGTAATACAGTGAACTATCTTTATTGCCATGACTAATGCCATTGAAAACCAAAGTATATACCTGGGCTGTATTGACGCCGGTTATCATGCTGTTTTCCCTACTTGCTGCGCCGTATACATTTCGCAGTAGGGATTGAAATGCTCTCCTCTCTGACTGTGAGTGAACTCCAGGACTCTCACGATTTCCGTTGTCCAGTTAACTTATGGATGGTATATATATAATTGAAATATACCGAAGAGTTGAAACCTGATTGGATATTATTGGATATTATTCCATCTTCATGTGATTTTATTACCCGGATGATACGGATACCAAATATTGGTCGTCATGGTACCTAATCCTCACTTTACTGTTAAGTCCTGAGGAAATTCCTATGACATCAAGGAACGAAATGTGTTGGCTGTGTGCCAATTTTAAACGACACTTTGAATAAAGAAGATTGATAGATCATACTTGTCTATTTCAATGGCTTTTTTGAGTGCACCTTCCTTATCCATGAACTCATTAAAAAGTCAACGTTCATTTGTAGCAATGATGAAACATAAGAAACAAAATTGCAAGCACCCATTCATGTACTTCAAGGTAGGTGCCAAGTGCTTTTTTACTCAGCTTCAGCACTGCTCTTTATACGGGGCTGATATCACTGAACTATAATATGAATGCTATTTACAAACTAGTAAGTCAATTCCCTTCATTGTTTCATGGGTTACAAAAACTCAAGACTATGAAAGTACAATTACACATTATGAGGACATCAATCCAATTGCTCATATACACAGACAAGTTGCATTTCATTTACAGGAAGCTGCTGAAAGATTATATCATTGAGGATTTCTTCCATAGTGGTGGTACTCAAAAAGGACAGTGAAGGAGCTGTACAAATCTGTGTTGATATGCGTCAAGTGAACAAGGCAACTGAAAGAGACTATTATATTTCTTATTTGCCATGCAAGCTAAACTGACTTTACCATATGAGCGAAAGAAGTGTTTTGAATCAAGTCTGTGCACTTAGGAGTTCAGAGGTGCAGACAGGGATACCCTGGAGGTCGTCATTTGTGCAGACCTCCAGTGGCGGTATTTTTGAAGTCTGATTAATAGTGCAATTGGAAAATTGTTTCTGAATGTGTTCCGTGCCGCGTGATGTCTTTTCCTTGTACCCATGTCCTGATGAGGCCCTAATGAAAGGGACAAAACGTGTAGACTACACACAATAGAGGAGTCTGACGGAACCATAGCATAAAAAAATAAAGTGGATACACCCACCTTGAATTGATTGTGGGGTTGATCGTTCCCCTCATGTGTGTATTGGACTACCTCATTTTGGATTGCTTATAATTATGCAGCAACCTTTTGTTTCAAAGTATGGGTAGGAAGGATTGAGACGTGAACTGTACATATTTTTTTGTTTTGTGATGTATAGATAAATGTAAATGGTCTAAATATATTTTTGTGTTTGTTGTACTTTATAAGTTGTGACTAATGAGAATATATTGTGTGAACTGGATTTGGAGGCGATATGTGACCAGAAAAATGAATGGAAATAAATATGAAGGTACTGTGTACCTATAAGTAGTAATCAATTTATGTTTTACCTACAGTATATTGTGCTGTATCTATTCCTCCACATCATCCTGTTTTCTCCGTGAGTCAAGATAGTGACATGTTAAAACTAAAAAAAGTTATTATGCATCAGCCTTGGAACAAGCATTGGAAGTTTAAAAATGTCAAAAATGAACTGTCCATTCTCAAGACGGCATTTCCCTGAGAGATTAGAGAATTGGTATTGTGGAGAGTCCGTAACAAAAAGCGATTGAAGTGACCCATGAAAGACATTGTGAAACTGTTGCAACTAAACAAGCTCTCAAAGATTTATTCTGGTTTCCTTATCTCAATCAGAGAGTTGGAAGAGAATTGAAGGACTGTGATACAAGTAACTGCCTATCATCAAAAACCACTCAACACACCTTAAACATTTCAGAGATGTCATTTGATTGTTGATGTATACTCCCATTTCCATTGGGTTTTTTAAGATCTGTTTATTAGCTTCTTTTCCAGTTTACAATACAATTGAGGTGCAGTAAATAAGGAAACCAACATATAGTGCTCATCTGCACAACACATAATAGGCAGCAAATACTATTAGGAGGGTAAAAGGCCTGCATTACAGTATAGGCTAAGTAAGTCCACATATCAATCCCCAATAGTTACCAACCACTCAGTACTATATTTCCAGAGAATATAAAAGGTCCGACTGGTGGCCAACCTCATAGGGTAGCATGACCATCAGTGAAAAAAAAACGGTACAGGTTCACTTATGAAAAACAATACATAACAGCAAAAAGAAGAAACAAATTAACTCAGTGGACTACATGTATGGAGCCTGAACCAGTTACCATAACGAGTATTTCAGTGTCCTGAACCTGATTTGCAAATATGTATGCGTTCCACAGTGAATATGTAAGGTGACCAGTCAGGCTGTAGCAGCTAACACATTACATCAGTGATAATGAGTAAGCTCGCCTTCACCCCCTAAGATGGTGCAGTTTGATCAGGAGCGTCAGTATTAAATGTCATTTAGAGTACGGTCAGAATGGTGTGCCAATAAGCGGTTATCTTCCCTGTATAAAGCAACATTTCAGCTTGCACCTAGTGAGCGTAGCTAGGCTATCAATGGCGGAGGTTCAGATGATTTCCATTAACAAGTAATGAGGCATTTGGCTACTATAAAACCCAGGTCTAGAAAACTAGAGGTAGCCCTGTGTTTTTTATGTCTGCAGTATTAACTCAGGGGACAAACCTACCATGAGTGTAAGTCCCAGCATCCAGTGAATGTGGACAAATGGGATGTGACACCTGACTACTAACAGCTTAAGTGTGGGCAAGCTCAACTGGCTTGCAAAAGAATACAAAAATACTGCAAATATGTATAGGGGGAAGTTAGTAAAATAATATAAAAGTCTTGGCTGGACCACTATTTTTAGGAGCACCACATGTCCCATCACAGAAAAAGGTAGAATGTACCAGAAAGGCATCTGAGAACGCAGACGTCACAGCAGGGGAAAAAAGGATACCACAATAAAGATCAGCATGCTGTGATATGCGAGGTCTCGTTTTGACCCTGAGCAGGGGATGGGCCGAAAGCAGTTGTACCAGTCTGAGAAATCGGAGTACGATTCTATAGCAAGGCTCCACATTAAAAAGTTAGGACCACTCCTGCATGTCAACGGTCTTCTCCAGATCCAAGATGAAACAGCCCGCTAATGGCCACTGTTGTCTAAAATCAGTCATGACAGAAAGAAACTAAAGCAAATTAAAAGAAGTGTTGCCGGCTGGGACAAACCTATTCTGGCTCGAGTGCACTAAGTTAGGGATACTGGCGCCAAACGATCCGCAATGATCTTAACCAAGAGGAGGTATTGTGTGCCACCTGCTGTTCATATGCTAAAAGATTACATTGGATAGTAGAAATATCTCCAATGAGAATTGGTAAAGCAGTGACCTCGAATGAACAATTTGAACGTGTCCCAATCTATTAATTTGATGGAGGCTGTGTCAGCATTGTTTTTGAAATAGTCCAGGGGACAGAGAGGCTCGAAAGGGCACTATTTACAGCGCTGCCACCTGTAGGCACCAAGTTGGTACTAGGGCATGAGTGAAGTACCATTCGAATTGTATGTACTGAGGGTTATAATCTGAATGCGAGCAACGCAAATAGTCAATGTGCTTTACAGATGGGAGCAGAGAGGACACCCCAACAAACCTGTCTATGAAGACATGTAATTGGTGTGGAAAGGAATAAAAGCAGTATACCCTCGCATCTTGCATCTGAGGTACACTCACACCAAACATCAACCAGCCTCCATTGCAGCAGCCAATAATGAAGCAGGAGTACGTGGTAGTGGGGGCAAGGAGTGGTCTATATTCGTATTAAGTATGCAGGTAAAATTTCCCCCATATGCCACGGTAACCCGCTTAAGTGGTACAAGAGCTCAGATAAGCCATGAAGAAACATGGGTTTGGTCAGCAATAGGAGCATAGACAGAGCCAAAAAGGAGTTGGCGATCATCAAGGCCAGGCAGCACAAACATATATCTACCCTCCTCATCGATCACAGTATCATCAACTGCAAAAGGGGTGCATGATATAACCCCCAAAAGGAGGCTCCAGCATAAGAGGAAAGGTTTGTGGCATATACCTGTCCCCGCCAGCGTCTAGTAGATTTAGTGTCTGTTAGATGCGTTTCCTGCAATAGTGTGATTTTTGTGGAGCGACGCTTCAAGTATGAATAAACAGAGTAGTGGAGTGCAGAAGTGTGCTTCCCCACACATTCCAAATCATTATATTAAAGTGTGGCACGAGAATGGTGAGGGAGGGCGCAGCATAAAACCTCTGTGTGTATTGTTATGAGTGGGCCTGTGGAATTTCAGGGAACAAGAGCTACAAAACGTAGGCTGGGACATGCATAAACACTACATATATGAACAAAATTATCAATAATCCAAATACTATGAATACCATAAGAGTGGAGTAACAACATGTCATCACTCAAACTACAGATAAACTAGATCGGTTGTGTCTAAACAGGCAGAAAGGACAGAAAGATGGTGGCCTGTGACAGCACCCGATGGGAAGGTAATCTGCAAAGGCTAGGATTAGTGTGCGTTAACCTATAGAAAAGTAGCCTTTCAGAAACTTGTGAAAAGCTCCATAGAGGGGCACAAACACATCACAATGCTCCCCTCAATAGGGGTGTGTGTGTGCAATGGTATATACCAATATAGCTGTGAAGAAAAAAAAAGAAGATTAAAGACAAGTCATAAGAGCATACTGTGGTTGGCAATTACATCATAACGTATGAAACATAGCTAGGAGCACAGTGCGATGATCAAATGATGTCTGCTGTTCTTTGTGGAGTCACATCAGGTGGAGGGGTTTGATCCCAACCCGGAGGGTCAGGTAGTTGAGAAGCTCTGATCCCTGTGTAGCCTTCCGAATCAAGGGCATAATCTGTAAAGTCTTACACCTCTCCCTAATGACCTACAACAGATCCAGAGTATTTTCTGAGTGAGACAGGAGGCGCGATCGGGACCCGCGTTGTTGCTGATGAAGTGCAGGCATGTTGTTATTTGCAGTACCACTCTGGGAGGGCTGATTGGGAGTCTGCTGTCCCATGGATTCAAGTTAGTCCCAACCATCTTAAGGAGTGTCAGAAAACTGTGCTTCTGTTCCACCACATTGTAATCCGGAAAAAAGATAGCGTGTGTTTTCAACTATTACTTCTTGAAAGTTTCAAATGATGAAGAATCCATGTCTTGGTAGTGCAGTAACTGGACCAGGAATGATCTGAGGTGAGATCCAGGTGGCGGGCGCTTTGTCATGAAGCGATCGGCGCGCTCTACCGAGAAGAACTGGGAGCAGGCCTCCGATGATAGTATTTCCCTCTACCAGCATTCCCCACAGATAACAGCATCAGGCCCATCTGCTCTTTCCAGAAGCCCAGGATTCAGAAATTGGTTAGGCGTGATCGCCCTCAACATCTTCTGCAAGATGCCCCAGGATGTTTACTCGCATGTCTTCGGTTGGATGTCCATTATGGATTCTTCATTTGCGTGGACTTTATCAGCCAACATACGATGGTCCACATGCAGTCGTCTAAGATCTGCCATCATTGTGTATATCTTATTTTTCAAGGGAGACTCTGATCTGCTTAACAGCCGCCAGAACCGTGTCTAGCTCATCCCCAATATATGATGGAGGAGAAGGTTACTCTAGTGTATCTGTGCTGCTGGCCACCTGTTCAGGGATTTTGGAGGAGAGCGAGGACTTACCCTGAGTCCAGGTACATAGGCGATCCATGTGGTATGGCACTCGTAGTACTTGTAGTACTTGTTGAAAAGGAGTACAGTCAATGTCGCAATTAGGGCATGATTACTATTGTGTCAACTATCCCACCGGCATGGCCGCACGAACAGCCCCACTTGAATAGCCGAATACAGTTTGAACAGTAATCTCCAGATGTGAGAGTCACACAACGTTAACTCCAACGACAAAACACCCTACATGTACAGCAGCTGCACCACAGCATCACAAAGTAGCGATGCTAGATAATGCAGATGGGTCAAATCAGGTGTCTGCTGAAAGAGGTGCAATTAGCCCATGTAGGGCCTGCTTGTCAGTGCCCTGTAGCTGTCTTATGCATGGCAGGATGAGTAGCCCTGTGTCCGCAGGCAACAACTATTTGGATCAGGCCATTTTACCGGAGGCAGTCTAAAGAGCACCCTGCACCACAGCTGAAATGCAATCAATCAGCCACCGCCGCGAGCCAAGGCTGTATCCTGATTGGGAAGATGGATGGTGCGGGGGCCTGAAGCGGGCGGAGAGCAGCGCGAGTGTCTACAAAGTGGTATGGGCTAGGAGCACCACCATATCACGCCGTCCACCACTTATAAATGCATGTCCCCACGTGATTAAGCAGAAAGCCAGATATTCAGTCCAGGGAGGAGGGTTTACTTCCACTGGTCCAGCTTGATCAAAGGATGCACAGGTCACTATCCAGCAGGGCCACATGAGCAATCAGGTTGCCGCCTTTGAGTATAAATGGATTAGGGGAGAGGTAGCCTGTTGCACGGACTGGCCAAAACTCCCTTCCTAGCAAGGTCATTGCATAAGGGGCCCATGGCAGCCCCCGTGATTATGCAGTAGAGTAGAGCAGGGCACCGATACTACGTGGGACTGCGGCCACAGCAAATCGCCCCACTCTAGCGCCACAGATGTGCCACAGGCTTTAATGGGGAACACAGGTCACCCTGATTCACTTCCTTGCCCGATTAGCGGGTCGATCCACAGCGGGTCGCCCACCACAGGCGGAGCACGGGAGCAGACAACAGATCACAGCCCCAGCGGTATCGCTCCTGCTGCCCGCATGACTCACAGGCCCTAAGGCATCACAGCAGGCAAACAGGTTTCTGATACCCTAGTTGATGCCAGAGGAGAGCCGATCCCCCCAGCTCAAAGATAGATCCAGGGGAGGGAGACGGCCAGTCTGGCAAAAATATTTAAGTTTGATGGCAGGATAAAAGGCAGCTAGGCCGGGGTGGTACGGAATTTGTTCAAGAAGCTTCCACCATCTTAGCCAGACCAGCGACGCCCCCTCCTGTTTTCTATCACTGAAGAAAGAGTCATCAAGAGATTAGACAGCATTTTTGTGACATGGGGTGTTTCTATGATCTGAAAACCTGACAATGGCCCACCCTTCAACAGTTGAGATTTCAGAGACTTTCTCAGTCATCTTAATATGAAACAACAGCAGAGCCCACCTCTTTGACCACGGGCTAATCGCCTTGTCAAACGTTTCATTATTACTCTTAAGAAAGCTGTTCAGCGTGCTGTATTGGAAAAGCTCAGACTTAAAACTGTCTTAAATTCTATTCTATGAGCTTAACTTTTGACCCCACACTCAACTGCAAATATTATGCTCGGGACAGCCACGACAACCAAGTTACCTCAATGGACTAACAGAAGATCAAGTAATGAGGAAAAAAAACGTATAAAAGACTTGGGACCATATTATCAAGGAATGGTGATAACATTATCGCCGCTTTAGCGGCAGGAAACTGCCGCTAAAGCGGCGATAATGGGCTTGATAATATGCCCTTGTGAATTGCCATCGAAGCCCAGGTTCTGGTGTGAACACGGGCTTCGATGGGAATTCACAACGGCATATTATCAAGCCCCTTATAGCCGCTTTAGCGGCAGTTTCCTGCCGCTAAAGCGGCGATAATTTTAACGCTGTTCTTGATAATATGCCCCTGAGTTCATAAAAGGAAAATAAAGGCTTGTGGAGGCAAGTGCCGGCATTCAAAAGACATTTATTTCACTGGAGGAGATCAAGTGTTTGTCTGTCAGTCTAAGAAATGAAAATCTGATGCTCCCTTCAATGCTGAAGCATTTCATATTGTGTCCAGCAAAGAACACATGATGGCTGTACCATTGTCCTGGGAAGTGCATTACGTGAGATTCCTTGCATTTCCGACATATGCCACATTGCTCATCAGGCAGTAATGCCAATGTTCGAGACTGGTCAGAAAAGACAAGTGAAAACCCCCTGACTACTGTTGATCCTTCATTGCCAACGCAGATCACGGGCACTTCTCCTGCCTGTCCTCAATTTCCAAAGACACAATTGGGTTGTGTGATCAAAGTGCTACAAATACTTATCAAAGAGCTATAATTGTGTATATATTTGTAAAAAATGCAATTGTAAATTTAACAGAGGGGGAGATATAGTGTCATGTCAGTTAAAAATGACAGAACCCTTTTGGCCCCTGATTGACTTTGTAGAACTAAGATGTAACTGTTAGAGCGTAGTGAAGTAAATGCAGTTTTTGAATGTTTATTTATTTAAATGTATTATTGTGTTTTATATAGCATTGGCAAGACCCAAGGGTATCAGCGCACTTTACATGTTTTGAGAATAGGTTTACAAGAAGTACACGAAGAAAATCAAGTGGGCCAAACAGTCAGAACCCTTTTGGCTCCTGATTGACTCTGTAGAACTAAGACGTAACTGTTAGAGCGTAGTGAAGTAAATATAGTTTCACAATGTATATTTATGTTTCAGTTTTATATAGCACTGGCTGTACCCAAAGGTATCAGAGCGCCTTACATGTTTTGAGAATTGGTTTAAAAGAAGTACATGAAGAAAATCATGGGGGTCAAACAGTCAGATAAAAAATTATATGACAATGGAGCTGTTAGGTAGTCCAAGTGGATACAATAATATATAAAAAATAAAGCAATTGGGTAATGGAGCAAGAGACAAATTCGAGACTGTGTAGTTAATCAGTCTGCGGACCTTTCTGACAGATCTTGACAAAGAGGGTTGACTCTTTGGGAGACGTGGGTCAGCTTGCTCTTCATGTTGAAGTAGTTGTTGAGCTGTAGAGATTTGGGGTTCCGTTTAAAGCAAAAAAAGATGAGGTTGCAGCATAGGTACTTAAGGAATGAGTTTCAAATCTTAGGGGTGTTTCCTAAGAAGAAGCATGCCTGGGTTGATTTTTCTTAAGTTTGGGAGGTATCAGAAGAAGCAAGTCAGAGCTTCTCAGAGGCCAGCCTTTTCCTGCTCTTGATAGTTTGGTTCCTAGGTATTTGAGGTTTATTATATGTAGAGCTTTGTGGGTGATAAAAGCTGTCTTGTAGATGCATCTTCCTTCAATGGGAAGCAAAGTGAGACTCTTAAGGGTGGGTAATGTGGTCAAACCGTTTGATTCCTGTGATGACCCTCGCAGCACCATTGAGAATTGTTCTTAGGGGCGCAAGGTAGCTTTTAGGGGTTCCTGTGAGGACGTCATTGCCGTAGTCAATTTTCAGGAGGACTAAGATTAAACTCCCACCATAAGATCATCAGGAACAACAAATCGTTTGATTTTCTGAATATGTTTTAGTGTGTAGAGCGCTCCTTTTGTTGTATTTTTGATGTGCTTCTTCATTGACAAGTTTATGTCCAGGGTGATACCCTAGAGTTAACAGCGTTGGATAGTGTGCGAGGGCAGTTTGGTGCATCCAAATTATTGAGCCATTATTGGATAGGTAGGGGTTTGTTCTTTGTGGAGAGGAGTAGTAGTTCAGTCTTGTTGGTGGTTCAGCTTAAGGTAGTTGGCATTTAGCTAAGTGTGTATCTGAATTAGTGTGGCATTAAGATGATGTATGCCGCTGGGTGATTTTATTCTGTAGTAGGGTTGTGTGTCATCAGCATATGGGTGATAATTGATACCAGCTTGGTTCAGGATAACTGTGAGGGGTTCCATGAACAAAATGAATAGGGATGGAGAGAGTTGGCAGCCTTGAGTTGAGTTTGCAGTTACACAGAGATTAATCAAGACGTGTAGTACTAAGCTCCATGTATGGTGCAGTCATTAGCTGAGGAGGATGCTACATAGACCTGCACTCACTCTTTGTAAAATATAGTAATTTCTGCATAAAAAATATGTATATGTAAGTGAAAAAACAAGGCCCTGTGATGTGCACCCTACATTGGAGATATGAGCCCGAGCTTGGCCGGTAACCTCCTGTAGTGATTGAGATTGAAGAGACCAAAAGACGCACCAAGGGGGTAGATCATGGTCCTCTTACATTGCACATGAACAATGCATCTTCTTTCCAGGTCAGACCAGAAATTATTTATCAAAGTTTAAAAAAACATGTGTGTTCTCTAAGTAACCAACAGTCATATCAGTCTGCAAGGTAGCACCAAGAGCCGTTTGGCAAACATGCATTCTCAAAGCAATGAAAACATAATCCAGTGATTGGCATATGGATATTCTGAGAACAAATAAACACAAAAGTAAAGAGAGTAAATAACAACATAAAGTGATTCTCTTGATATGAATAAGAATAACAAAAGTTGCACTCAAGTGTGTAACACAGACCCCTGCAGCCACTGTCGTGCAGGGGGACTCTCCTGAAAGTCAATGAACATCCAAGAGCCTCGGATGACACAGGCCCTACCAAATTCCGCAAAGATGGGTAATCAGACTTCGCTATGCCACTTGTTGCAGTCCATTTTCTTCCAGAGCAAACACTACCACTCCAAGAATAATTCATATCATAACACCCCTCCCTGAATACGCATGCTTGTAAAAAAGTGAGTTAGAAACTGAGTGCATGCCCTTCACCCAACCTCTACATATTAGCAACTGTAAATGTGTCCATGTGTCCTCACCTGCAGTAATTCCTAGGGCACCTCCCCAAAATGAATGTATAAACATAAACACATTTCAACATATTCCTCCTATGAAAGTGATTTGTATTGTAAGAATATTTGTTTCATGTAAACACTAGTATGATAGCTATCCTGTCACAACATAACTCAAGGGAAAATTACTTTTCTGAGCATAAACATGTGTAAAACTGTCAGCATGGACCTCCTCTCAAACAATGAACATAAAATTCCTACTACTGCTTCTGTATTTGGTTACTTCAAACACTTGCACTCCACCCATTTGGAGGAATAGTCCACGACAACCAAGGCATATCTTTTACAAACCGGGAGATCTTACATTGGCCAAATATAATCCTTTCCCAGTTTTTGTCATTCGCCTTTGAGATACTCAACAAGGATGAGTGGAGTTTGATAAGCTTGTGGCAATTTGTCGGCTTGACTACAGCTGATACACTGGGTGACCCACACGTCCACCTTACTGTCCATCCCAGGCTACCAATAAAAATCATGTACTCTATTTTTTGGTCCCAGTTCTGCCAACATTAGCAAGATGATCCAGACTTCCATAGATAGTCTGGAGGTGCAAACCTGTTTCCACACAACAAGAAGTTTTCTTTAATAGACAACTCATCTTTAACCTTGTGAAAATATTTAAAGTCCTCACTTACATTCCTCTCAGGAGGCCAATCATTAGAGATGAGCCATCTTAAGGTGGTCTGACCACTGTAGTAGTAGTCTTTTATTCGATCAAATATATGATCATTTACATCATATAAAAGCAGTACATTAAAATAAAGCAATTAAAAAACACATTAAAATACATGTTATATACAATGGAATACGACTAACTGATAAAACTTTTATTTTAAGAACAAGAATGTATAACATTGTGCCCTATGTCAGTATTATGCTAAGGAAAAAAATCTAGTGTTTAGAAGATAATTTGCCCTGTTTAGACCTATTCCACCGGGCATATAACAAAAACCTTGAGGTTGCGAACACTAACCAGCTTGTGGTATCTGTCCTGAATAGGTGTAAAGCTTCCATAGGATGATTAAAAGATAAAATACGACAAACAGTCGCTATCCAAATTTTTCTGAGGGCAGCATAAAAAGGGCAGCAGAATAGAAAGTGCTCAATTGTCTAGAGAGTAACATGACAAAAAGGACACAATGGATTGACGGGCACATTCCCCCAAGAACTTCTTTTGGCATTCAGAGGGAGTGTTCCATATCTAAATTGGATATACAGCGCTCGTGCCTGGGATGGTTCTATATCATCTAAAAACATCTCAATGCCAAACCCTCCTTTAAAGTGCAGAAACCTCTCAGTTAAAGCGCTGTGTGCAATACAGTTTACACTCTCTGTGTCCATGAAGTCCCAAAACCTTTTTTTAACAAGGGGGACCATAAATTTAGTAATGGACTCCGGTTCCTACCATAGCTGCCTCAATCCTATTTTTAAGAACCAGGCCTTGATTTTGCTGAACCACTTAATGCGGCCTGTTTGCTTATGCAGGGCTATCAGCTCACCTAGGGCCTCCTTCAATGGCACCTGTGGGTTGCTTGTCCATACCCTTACCCAGAACAAAAGTGCCCTGAGGATGGCAAAATGATGTATGGATTTTAAGCCTAGGTCAAGTCTTAGCGGAAGGAGGGGAGTATTCACTGGCAAAGTTATGATACCTCTGAGGAATTTGTTTTTGGCGAGGGTGAGATCCGTCAAATTTTCCAACCCCCAGATCTCTGCCCCATACAGGGCTGCTCCACGGCCTTTCGCCTTGTAGAGTTCTAATATAGGCGATATTGGCCGTTAAGGGTGCGCCCTGGCCCTATGTACTATGGCACAATCAACATGTTGGAGGGTCAGTATACTCTTCTCCAACTGTGGAGTCCAGAATAGCCTGTCGCTAATGCAGACACCCAAGTAATCGAAGGACTTGACTTGCTCTATTCGATTATTATGGATTAAAAATCATGTATTTGGTTTAGGAGCAATTTATTTCTAAGTCCTTGTCTTTGCAAACTTTAGCCAATTTATTCAAAAGATGCTGGGTGCCACAAAGTGTTCTGGCTATAAGCAGTGTATTGTCTGCGAAAAAAAGACAGGGCACTACACTGCCTGCCAGTTTTGGGGGTTCGCCACCACAGTTATAGAGTTCTCCTATTAGACCATCAATATAAAGGCTAATTAATGTAGGGGCAAGAACGCAGCCTTGGTGAACACCTTTCTGAACCTGTACATCCTGGGTCAGGCAATCATCAGGATTCCATCTAACCTTAGCATAGGTCGCATGATGTAACCAAATCAAAATCCTGAGTAGATAAGATGGTAGTCCTAGTTCACTCAGTGTTGACCAAAGTTGAGACTGATCTATAGAATGGAAAGCCATTTTTAAGTCCACGAATACTACATACAAATGGCCTCCTCTGATGGTAACTTCTTTCCATATTAACATGAGGAATCTGAAGACCTGGTCGGTAGTACTCTAGAGGCCCTAAAACCTGCCTACAGATTTGACAATACATTATTTGCCTCAATCCAGAGTTGGATCCTGGCCAAGAGGATTTTACAAAAGATTTTTTGGGAGATGTCTATCAGGCTAATCGGCCTGTAGTTTCCAGGTGACCCTTTGTCACCCTTATTGTGGATGAGGATAATTTCAGCACCTCGCCAAGTCTCCAGAATTACTCCCCCTGACAAAATGGTGTTAAATATTCTTTGTAGCAATGGTCCCCATATACTGGGTTCGGCTTTGTAAATATCGCCCAAGAGCTTGTCTAGTCCCAGGGCTTTCCCACTCTCCAGCAAATATATGGCACGAATAGTTTCCTCTGTAGTTATGTTATGCTCATCAGAAACAACTAGATCAAAAAGATTAATATATGTGATTGGGTTGAGGGGGAACCCACAATTTGCAAATAGTTACCAAAGTATTCCTCCCACACATGTGGCTGTATGTGGAAGTCTAATTATGTTTCCTCATCTGGGGATCCCTTAGACATAAGATGCCCAAAAAGTTGACTATTTTTTTGTTTTGAAGCTTCTAAAAGCATGCTCCATTTATCGGACTCCCAGTCTCTTTTTGCCTTATTTTGTGCCATCATATATAGCTTCCTGCTATTTTTTACATCTTTAGGAGAGTTCGATTTCACAGCATTTTTACAGGCATCATTATACCAGGGAGCTGTTTTCTGCTTTGATCATCGGGCCCAACATTGGAAGTACTCAGATCTATAAGAGTCTGCCCCACCCCAGTATATATTTTGGGGAGTGCAGATGGATCAGCTAAAATCATAGGCCATTTGCCTCTTCTATTGTTGTTACTCATGAAAACCGGAATGCTCTCGTGCCTGGGGTGCCTATGCAAAACAGCTAGGTCAGTCAGCGTAAGAGCCAGGGCATTATGATCACTATCATCCCATACTAATATTACCATGTCTTGAACTCTAGACCAAAGTTCAAAGTCAACAAGGATATAGTTGATCCGGGTCTTAGATGCCCCCCTCTTGAATGTGTGACAAGCACATTTATCAGAGACTGTCAGTCCGTTACAAGCTCTAAACCCAAATGTGTTAGTAAAAGATAAGACATGTTGCCCCACCCGTGAGCATTTATTAATAGATGGTATGTGAAGTTTAGTGAGCCCCCTAGCTTTATCCCCATCTGAGATGAGGTCCTGTATATAATCAACCGGTTCAAAGGTTGTATTAAAATCACCAGCGATTATCAGTCGGTGGTTCCCCAGGGCTGATTCCAAGTAATTAGACAGTGCAGTTATTGTCCACGATGGTCTGTGGGGACTACTAAATCGGTTATAGATGTTAAATAGTTTGACTTGCATATTCCCCTTACCAGAAGATAGTTCCAGCCCAAGTATTTCGTCTATGCCAATGTGTAAGACCTTAATTTTACAGACTAATGAATTTTTGACCCAACTTATGAGACCACCCACTGAACGGCCAGTTGAAACCTGTTTGGCTTTGATACTGTAAGTAGTGAAAGCTACCCTGTGGACACGTTCTACTCCCCAGGTTTCCTGCAGTAGACACAAGTCAAAGTCATCCAATAGCTTGCACCACTCAGGGTCATAAATCTTGGATTTTAATACAGCAACATTCCATGATAAGATTTTCAGATCCTGATGATCATAAGGGTGATCCAGTAAATGACCTGTGGTGTTAGTGTCTCACTGAGGCTTTTGTTGGAGAGAGAAATGTGTACTGTTTATTACTGAATCACTAGTACCTGATTCGCTATTGATATAAGACAGGGGTATGGATTCATATTTTTTTACAGATATATCTTTAGAGGGTGCTGGTACAGGTAAAGATACACTAGGTAGTCAGTCTTGAGAGTCTAAATCGCTCAGTGGAGATACCTATTACTAGTTTCCAGCGAAAAGGCCAAGTATGCAGGGGACATTATGTTAGCAGAATTAATGGTCCCTATTTCCCCTCCCTCTATTATCAAGATGCCTGTAGAAAAAAAATAATGGTAGGACAGCAATCGCTTTGCCCAGCCTTTGGTTTATCAAATGAGGCCCTCAGCCAAGCAACCTATTAGTGATATTTGGGGATCTACAATTTGTCACAATACAGTCACCAGGTAGGGACTTACATAGTGGTCCAACCCAAACTGACTCGTTATCCTGGTAGTCTGTATTTAAGAAATTTGAATTCCGTGAAATCCAGTGACATGCTTTATTCTTTAGCTGGGACTGGGACTCAGTTTGATTCCCCTGCAAAGTAGGAACATTAGTAAGAATAGCTTCATAAGGGCAACACTCAGGTGGAAGATGTAGGGTTGCCTTGTCGTCTCTACTTACTGGGCCATTTTTATTGTGCAATTATGAAGTAGCTTGCTCATTTAAACTTACATTATTCCCAATAGGGAGTAGAGGAGGGAGGCCAAACCTATTTATGCTCGGAGTCTTGCATAGAGGTTTACATGGATCTACTTGTTGGCTTGTACGGGTAGGCTCCTGAAGCATCTGCGCTGCTATACTAGGAAGATTTCTGGAGAACCCATCATGTGAGGTATAAGAAATGTGGTCATTACATGTGGCAGATAACCCCTCCTGTTGATTGGGGTTTCCCCTTTGATCTTGGTCCCCGTCCAACAATTTGGTTGTGCCCAGATGTTAAACCCCTGACAAACGAATGCATTGTAATTACAGAAGACTCCAATTTGTCAAGTCTAGCTAGAATTGGGAGAAAGTGTTTAACATTAGTCTCCTCCAACAGGGACATAAGTGCCACAGTCAAGTGCTGGGGGATTACCTCTTTTTGAGTTGATAATAGCGTATTAGAAACATTCACAAAGGCAGAACCTTGTAAAAGTTCTACTAAAGGTACCAGGCTTGTGTCCTGGAGATTTTTATTTGATCTGGTCCGTGTGCACCTTAAAGGCTCCATATGTTGTTTTTGTCTTCCCTTTGCCAACCATGTTTCGCGCTGGTGAAATTAAAGGTGTTACACAAGGTTGTTCAGTGGGAGATGGAGCCACTGGACTGGATTGTTTTGGGCAATGTCCGTAACATGAATTTGCAAAACCTGGGAATCCGCAGCAGCTGATGTGGAAATGGTGGAGCCACCCAGGCCCCCTCCCAGTGATAGCCGCCGTTCGGCAACCTCAATCTCCTTATCAATTACCTTTTCAGCTCGCTACAGGGAGCAGTCAAGTGTGGAGTTGGACTTAGATTTTGGCATGGCCACCTTACCCCCTGATGATTTTGAGTTTGCTGTCATTCTGTGATGAGTGACTTAAGTATAGGAAACATGATTACTTGGACAGGAGCAGGCTGATGTGAAGAACAAGCAAATGAATTGTATCCAGAGTCTAAGAACCAAAGGACGTGTCTCTGCCCGCCTCCTCCTGGTGCTGACGGGTGCAGTCGGACCCGCCCTTGGCCCGGACTTGGCCCGGGCGCGTCCCGTGTTGCGGGATCCCACGTTGCGGGATCCCACGTTGCGCGATCCTGCACTGATATTTCAAGTGCCTCCAGGCGCTGGATTGGCTGTAGGCTTCTGGGCGGCTCCTGCCCCAGGGACTACTGGTAGTTGTAGTGCCCCCCACCACTGGAGACACACTGCGGCGGCTGGATGCGGGACCCGCGCCGCAGGATCCCGCGGTTATATTTCAAGCGCCTCCAGGCACAGGATTGGCTGAAGGCTTCTGGGAGGCTCCTGCCGCAGGGACTACTGGTGGTTGTAGTGCCCCCCACCACTGGACACACACTGCGGTGGCTGGATGCAGGACCACTGCCTTTCTCAGCGAACTCTTGCCATTCAGACAAAGAGATAGTTTTACTAGCAATTTCCACTCCACCTTACCAACAACATATTCACCTTGAACAACTATTCTTGCAAGGAACGTTCAATGGGACAGCTGGAAAGAAAATTAGCTCTGGCATTCTTTGCACCTCGGATGTGTTTTACATCAATATTGAATTAGTACATCCTTGCAAACAACCTTACTAATTGGGGACTTGCTTCGGTCAAATTGTTTTCTGACAATAACAACACTAACGGTTTGTGGTCCGTAATGAGCGAAAACGTATGTCCCACAGATAAATGGCAAAATGTCTGATGGCCCATACACAGTCTAATGCCTCATGTTGTATTGTACTATAATTGAGCTCTGCTGTGGACAAGTACCTGGAGGTAAATGTTACTGCGTATTGCTTGCCATTGTTCAACTGTGAAAGTACAGCCCCCAACTCAGCACTGCTAGCATTCACAGACACAGTAGACCTGTCCACATCATTCAATTGGGAGAGGGCAGGAGCCTCAAAAATAAGTTGCTTCAATGTTTTAAATGTTTCACTTTCTTCAGAGCCCCACATGAATTCAACCCGTTTTTGCAAACAGAGGTGTTCTGTTTGTAAAGCAAAATTCTGAATGAATATGGCATAATACTCAAAAGGACTTTAATTGTTCTTTGTCAGAAGGTTCTGGGCTCTTATTAATTGCATCCATCAAATCTGACTTTGGTCTTTTACCTGATTCTGACAAAATATGCCCTAGATACTCCACTTCCGGGGCCATGAAACAACACTCCCCCTTTTTCAAGGTTATGCCCTGTCACCTAAGGTGCCCAGAAACTTTTCCAATGCTTCCAAATGCTCCTTCTCATTGTGTGTGAATATGAGTATGTCATCTTGTTATGCCGATACTAGGCCGAACGGCAGCCTCAGGGACATATTTCCCCCAAAAGAGGTTTTTAATGTAGTCAAAGATCTGGAATTGGAACACAAATGTATCTGGTGATAGGCCGCCCGAGGTCAATGGTAGAAGATACCTTGGACACACCCAACTGTGCAAGCATTTCCTGGATTTTGGGAAGCATGTTCTTGTTAAGAGACCTGAGGTCCACGCAGAGCCTCATCTCCTCATTTACCTTGGCCACCACAATTGGGGATACACACTCCGAGGAGTCAACAGGTTCCATGACCTTGTCAGCCCACAATTTGTCCAGATGATCTTTCAACTGTGCCCTAACACTCAAGGGAAAATTCCTAGATTTAGGCACCACAGTACCACATCGTATTTCTATATTATTTCATTCTGAAACCCCTTTACTAACCCTAGTCGATCCTGAAACAGGACGTCATGTCTCTTCCACAACTCTTTCAAAGTATAAGGTAGGCGCATGTAACTTAAATATGAATTGGGGTAACTTTAACAGATTCACAGGAGACATAGTGCTCCCTGATCCCTCAAACCCAGCATACTGTAACCCTTGACAATCACATATATTTTGGTGGAAACGGTCCTACTGTTAAATGTAAGAACATCTACAAAGAACCCCATACTTTCAATACTAAGGCCACCAAATGCAATGGTGCCTATATCAGGTGGCAACAGATGGATGGAATGTCACTCAGCCCCGTATAACTTGTCAGTAATTATGGTAATGAGTGACCCTGAATTTACTGTGACTTTTACCTCAGTTGTCCCTTCTGAGACCTCACATATGGGATCTCCACTACCTGCTTTGTCTTGCATAGTCTCAACCATTTTAATAGACAAAATTACTCTGGTGTCCAACTCTTCTGATAAATCACTTCTAGGAAGAGAATCCTCCGCCCTTACCAACCCAACCTTTTGTGCACCCCTGCATACCTTAGCAGAAAGGACCTACTTTTCTGCATTTCAGACACAGCTTATAAACTACTGGACAATACCTAGTCAGATGGTTGTACAATCCACATCAGAAGCAGGTGTTATGACTACCATCAGGTCTCCCAACTATCTATACATTCTTATCTGCAGTGTTTGCTTTGGCTGTGAGTGCAATCACATGCACCTGTTCTGTTGAAACATTTTCATTGCCTTTGTTCAACTCTTTTGAAGCTTGGGTTGATCTTTCAATTCCTCTTGCTATTTCTAGTATCATTTCTAGTATAGATATTTTACCTACCTACATTTGTATTGCACTCAATACCCATCAAAGTCTCTTCCAAAAGGATGCAAAATTGTGTTAACATGTTAGTGTGCCATACACAATATTATAAAAGAAATTCTCAGTATAGTAAGAACCATAGGGAAGTAGTGCATCAACAGGAGCAGACATCATAGCAGAGTTGGCCCTGCTGGGATGAGAACTAACGATATGGTGAACAACAGATATCAGCAGGGGGTGCTTACCTTGCTCTCACATCTTACAAGAGACAAGTGTTTCGAACACTGCCCTAAAAAGGTTTGATCAAAATTCATGAGCTCTTATTACAGTCAGCCCAAGGCCCACATCCATGCAACAGAGAGGTGTTTAGAGGCAGTGGTGCCCTCTGAGTGGGTGGGTACCCCCTTCAAATCAACCCATTTCCCACACACATCAGCTGCTGTGAATTCTTTGGGACAATGTGGCGCAATCGGTGGCAGTGCAAATACTGTGTAAATGTTTTGGTGTGTGTATGTGAGTGCGCTACACAAACTATCTGAGGCATGGCTTTCCCCCTGTTTCTGCCTCCCCGCAGGGGCCCTATCCCGCCACACCGTCCACTGCTGCAGATAACATGAGGCCTGGTGCCAGCCTGGCCTCCAAGTCAGCACCCTAGGGAAAAGGGAATGTTGGCCTCTTTTGATAAACTGGGTCTGTCTCTGTACATGCTAGAATAGAGTTTAGGTAGCCCGCTCTATCCTTCTTCAGAACCCTTCACAGGCACCGAAGCATGAGTGATTGTGTTTCGTCATATCTTGGTACCGCAGCATATGACAAAATAGCATGGTATATTGCGACCCAGTGTATCACTATGCTTTGTCTCCTAATACTCTAAAACTACTTAGCAATTAAGATCTACTAGCATAAGGACCCTTTCCGCGCCATAATCTATATTCCTGCCAAATTTCATAAAAATCCGTTCAGCCATTTTGCTGCTTAAACTGTTTAAAAAGTCAAGGGAAAATGCATTGGTGGAAAAACGTGTTTGTCTTTTTCTTTGCACCTCCTTAACAAATCACCAACAAAAAACTTTGCATCGTCCTCCAATACAAAAAAATGTGAGCAAAGTTTTGTGGGGATTCGTCACAGGGAAAAAGTTGTTACTAAACACATTTTGAGGAACTCCTACCTCTGGGAATCCTACCTGTAACTACGGAGTGGCTACCAACACTCGGTAATAAACACATATATGTTTATATGTGTGAGAAAACTGCCATAAAGTATAGGCATTCCTACAAAGATCTGGAATGTAGCAAGCTGGGGTAAAACATGCACTCCAAGTTGTTTTGCAGCCCCCAATACACTACATACACATTTTGTGGGACGTTAAGATTTGCCATTTTTCTCTTGATTAGCTCAAAATCAGATTCCAGGCCTTTGTCCCTCCTACAGGCCACATTAATTACTCTGCTTCCCTTCCCCATACAAAATGGGCAATCAACAGTCCAGTAATTAACTCAATTCCTGGGAAAGGAAGTACTTACTTATGCCTACTACCCCTCCTGGGGTATAGGCAATCAACCAGTAATCTATAGACATTTCTGTCCTTGGCTCCTTTTTCAATCTGACTCCGGGTGTAAGCCATCTCCTTGCAGTGAACCTCAAGGCCTAAAAGCTAGTGTTTCTTGGCTTTCCTCTTTCCATTTCCCCTTGAGGGTTTGAGGTCAGGGCTTGCGTGATGGTGTTTGATGAAGGCTTGCAGAAGGTGTGACCCATCCAGCCCCAGTGTATTTTTATGATTCCTTAAAGAGCAGGGAGGTGGAAAGTCTGCTGCCGTAGGTCATTGTTGCTGATGGTGTTTGGCCAGCGGATTTGGAGGATTTTCCTCAGGCAGGAGTTAATGAAGGTCTGGACTATGTTAGTGGTGGTGGAAACTGTTGCTCTACAAGTTTTTGCTCTATGCAGAAAGACCGATTTTACATTGGTGTTAAAAAGCTGATCTTGAATTGCAGCATTAGGTCCTGGAGGTCCAGATTTCAGGCAGTTGATGAATTTAGGGCCTCCGGCAGTATAGAGCCTTGAAAATTAAGCAACCTGTTTTGAAGGATGTGCGTTTGGCAATGGGGAGCCAGTGAAGTTTTTGAAGTAGGGGTCTGGCGGATTGCCACTTTGGTTGCTGGTGGATCAATCTCGCTGCTTAGTTCTGAACCAGCTGGAGACATTTGATTAAGAACAGTGGCATGCCAAGGTAAATTAAGTTTGCAAAGTCCAGGTGTGAGAGTACCAGGGCAATCACCACCTGCATAAGTGCTGCGTGGGTGAGCAGATGTCTGATCTTCCTAATTTTGTGCAGTTGGAAGAAGCAGGTAGAGACCACTGCACCAACTTGGGATCCAAGATAAAGATCATCTTTTATGGTAACCCCTAGACTTTTAACAGAGGGGGATGGGGCGGGGGGATCCAAGTTCCGTCGGCTAATAGTGTGGGGCCCAGAAGATCTGACTTTTCCCGGACAGGACTAGATCGGTCTTGCCCGGATTAAGTTTTAAATGGTTATGGTCCATCAAACGCTGGATATGAAGCATGGTTGCCTGGAATTCCTGAATTGAGTTAGGGGAGTTATTGATCGTAAAAATGAACTGAAGGCCATCAGCATAATTAAATGTGGTTACCTTCCTGTCCTTCTGGGACTGGATCAGGGGCAGGAGGTAGATATTAAACAAGTGGGGGATAGTGACGATCCCTGTGGGGCTCCACACGTATCTTGGGAGCAGTGAATGGGGCAAGTCGTTCTGCTTGGGTGCGGCCCTCAAGAAAGGAGCCAATCTAATTGAGGGCTGACCCCGTATGCCGGCCTGTCTGACACGGTTGATCAAAATGTTATCCCCTTAAGTGCTGCGTCGGTGCATTGGCCAACGGCAGCACTACCTCCCCAGTGCTGAGCACGACCATTGGACGTCCATTCAGTACTAGTTCCAATGGACAGCGCAGCACTGGGGAGGGATGTTTACTAGCATCTATGAGGTTAAGGTCGACTGTGTCAAATGCCGCCGACAAGTCAAGGAACACCAGAGCCTGAAGGATGACCTTGTCAGCATTTGCGCGTAAGGCATCCAATACTACGAGAATCACTGTCTCCGTGGAGTGAGCAGGGCGAAAGCCTGCTTGGTGGAAGTCTAGGTGTTCTATGAAGTTAGATAAGCACCTTGCTACGTGTGCCTTCAAAACTTTGGCTAAGTAGGGGAGAAAGGAGATGGGGCGATAGATAGGTTGACGGAATCTACCCCCAGTTTCTTTAGAAGGGGAACGACTATGGCATCCTTGAATGCGTTAGTGACCTTGCCCTGTGGGAGGGACTCATTCGGAAAGGGCATTATGGTGTGCGGCAGGGCAGAGATGGTGTCTTTTTTAATGTGAGGGGGGCAGCAGTCCCTGGGGGAGCCTGATTTGACTCTAGACAACAAGTCCAAGAAGGACTGAGTGCTGATGGTAGGAAGTGATCTAAGGTAGACGGATTCACTATCGTGGGACCGGAGGACTCCATGGGGCTGGGTATGGGGATGCTAACTTTAATGTTGGAGATTTTATCCACAAAGTAATTGTTCAGAGAGTTACATAATTTTTGAGTGGGTGTCTGTTTAGGTAGTATTCTCTCTGCATTGCATAGGTCATTGACTATAGAGAACATTTTTCTTCGACCTATTGTGGGAGCTCTGGATTCTATTGGAGAAGTGGGCAGCTTTGGCTGCAGTAATGGCATTTTTTTATATTCTTTGCGTGCCTTTAGGTACAGGAGTTTCTCTTAGAGGGAGTATCTTCACCTCCATCTCCTTTCTTTTTGGCGGAGAGCTAGCCTTTGGCTTTTTAGCTCAGTAGAGAACCATTTCTGTGCGTCGGATCGGCAGGTGCGGTTAAGTTTCCTAAGCGGGACATGTGTGTTGCTTGTCGCTAGTAGCCAGGCTGAGATGTTTTCTTCTGTGATATTGATATCAGGGTTGAGAGCTGGAGCTGAGCTAGCCAGTGAGTCAATGAATTCCTGTTTGTTAAGGGCTCTCCATTTCCTTATCATGCCTCCATCCACCGTTGGAGTCTTACTTGAAGGGGATCATTGCTGTGAATTTTATTAGATGGTGATCTGACCATATGCACTGCAAGATGGTGGGCACGGATAATGTTAGATTTGTGGTCCAAACTTGGTTGAGTGTGTGCCCTTTGTTGTGGGTGGCAGAGGATTTGTGATGAGAAAAATTGAGATTGGTAAGTAGATCAGATAGTTTGGCAGAGTAAGGTCCACCAAGAGTGTCATTGCACGAGTAATTAAGGTCGGTTATTAACAGTATATTAGCATATTTCGTGGCGAGGTTAGCTATCTGTTTACTCAGCGAGAGAGGGAATAAAGGCATGTGCTGTGTAGGCCTATAGACAAGGACACAGAAGAGAGGTCCAGAGCTGGAGTCTAATTTAATGACCATATTCTCCACTGCGGGGAGGCTTAGGCGGGTAATAGTAGTGAAGTTAAGGTTTTTATGGATAATTACGGCTACTCCGCCACCAGTTTTACCTGGTGGTCGGTTCACATGTAATATGTCCCCCAGCTTGTCTTTGACACTGCCAAAGTAGGTTAAGGCCTCAACTTCTTCAAGTAAGTGCATCACCTACAAGAGTGACTGCAGTAGTGCTGGCCTTGTTAGTCTTCAGGATCTTGGTTTTTCCCTTGTGGATGTTGAGACCAAGTTGTGCTGGTGTGCCTGCCATATTGTTGGTCTTCTCTTGCATCTGCATATGGGTATGGGAGAGTAAAGTTAGGTCATCTGCAAACTCCAGGTCATCCAGCTGTGTCCAAGTTGTCCACTTGATATCATTTATTTTCCTTCTCATGGATCTCTTCATGATCCAGTTTATAGCCAGCAGAAAGAGAAAAGGCAAGATCAAACAGCCCAGGTGGACTCTGGGCTTCACTTCTAAGGCTTCAGTGAGTTGCCATCCATTAGCTATCTTGAAGGTCATTCACTCATAAGAGTTCCCTTTTGATTCTTATGGGTTTATTTGACACACTGTAGTGGTGGAGGAGTTCCCAGATGGTTTCTCTGTCCACACTGTCAAATGCCTTCTCATAGACGATGAAGTTGTCATGAGGGAGGGGGGTTTATTCCATTGACTGCTTAATGACGATGCACAAAGTTGCAATCTGGTCTGTCCTGAATTTATCTTTTTGGAAGCCAGCTTGCTGGTCTTGTAGCTGAGCGTCTACTTGTTCCTTCTTTCTGGTCAGAAATACTCTGCTTGGGGTCGATAGAAGAGTTATCTCTCTGTAGTTTGCGCAGTTACACAGGTCACCTTTCTTGGGGATCTTGATCAGCTATCCCTCTTCCAAGTCTGATGGCACATTTTCCTCTCACCAAATCCTTCCACACATGGGGTACAGCATGTCTACTGATGTTTTAATGTCTGCCTTTTGTGCCTCTGCAGGAATGTTGTCAAATCCTGCTGCCTTCCCATTTCTCAGATGTTTGATGGCTTGCCATATTTTTTCCTTTGTTGCTCCGCAGTAGTCAAGTGGTAAGTCCTTGTCAGCTGGCTATATGTTTGGAGAAGGCTAAAGCATGTGCTGATTCAGCAGTTTTTCAAAGTGCTCCACCCATCTTCATTGTTGACCTTTATTACCCATGACTGTCTTCCAAGCTATGTCTTTAACAGGTCTTTCTGGCTTGCTGTATCTGCCAGAGAATTCCCTGTAATGTTGAAGAGTTCTTTCAAGTTTCCATGGCTTGCTGCTTCTTGGGATTCTGTGGCAAGACTATCAATGAATCTTCACTTGTCTACTCTTAGGTTTCTCTGTACTTCCTTGTTGGTTTTGGTTTATTCGCCTTAAGCTTTTGCTTTTTCCGATTTTGTTCGGCTGGCGTTGACTGTAGCTTTATTTTCCTTTCTCACTTTGATTCTGCAGCTAGTTTTGGTGGGGATCAATTAGTTATGCTGGTTTTTCTTGGGACCCAGTACCTCCTAGCAAGTTGATGTCACATTTTCTTTTAACTTCTCCCACTGGCTTTCTACAGGGTCATCGTCGTCTTATAGTTATTGCAAGACTTGAAACTTGTCACTCAGTTTCTGTATATATGTGAGGAGGATGGTACATTGCTGATGCTGGTTCGTCAGTTCCGTCCATGCCATCTTCTTTTTAGCCTGGCCATAACAAGGTGATGGTCTGACACCACATCCGCTCCTGTCATCACCCTCACATCCTGCAGGGACCTATGGAACTTCTTGATAAAGCAGGCATGATAGATTCTCTGTTGAAAAGTCTGGTAACACCCACGCTCCCGTGTGTATTTTTTGTACGGGAATATACTACCACCTGTCACCATACTGTTCCAGGGCACAGAGATTTGCAAGCTTTTCACCATTCTCTTTCATGTCGCCAAAGCCATGGTCACCCATTACTTCTGGTACCCAGTGTTGTCACTTCTAATCTTGGTATTGAGGTTCCCAATCAGTAGGGTGATGTTACTCTCAAGGCGGAGAGGTGTGGCGCCGCTGCCAGGGTGACTGACTCCGGATTCTGGGGATCACTGTTCGATCCCCGGGGCCGGCGGCAAATTAGCTCAGCACCATGTGATTCTGCGCAATAGCTTTCTTAATCTTCCCGACGGCCCCCATCGCCTAGAGACCCTAATAGGTGATGGTTCGCGCTTTACAAATGTGGATTATTATTATTATTATAAGGCATTTCTCCAGGATGGACTGGATTATTTGGTAAAACTCTTCTTTTTCCTCTTCTTTGCTGTAATTTGTTTGTGCATAGCACTGGATAACATTCATGTTTATCCTCTTTTTCTTTGTGCAGAAGGTCATTGTGAAGATTCTGGAACTGTGGTGTTCCCATTTATTCAGAGCGCTGTTGGCTACTGGGTTAGCAACAGTGCTACTCCCTAATTATGTGGGGAGTTCACCTCCTTATGTCCAGAATACGGCAGCATTCCTCCTGGAGTCAGTCTTTTCGCCCGGACTGTCTCTATCTGATCTTGCTGATGCCAAGCAGGGCAAAGTTGTATTTTTTCATCTTGGCTGCCACTTGGACTGTCTTGCCTGTCTTGTACATGGTCCTCACGTACCATGTCCCAAAGGTGATGGCTGAATGCAGGTGGATCAGTTTTGTGGCTTCCAAGGATCTACAGCTTGCATCACTAAGTGTCAAAGTGCTCTGTGAAAGAGATTCCTCTCTTTCTAAGGCTGAGAGGTGTTTTGGTTGATGTTTCTGTAGCACGATTTATTTGCATGGCATGGTAGCTAGCCCCATGTAAAACCCTCCTATTTTCACAGCTGGGCTTGGGAGTGGCCATGGCGGAGTTGTGAAAGAAAGTGTTGTGTGGGAAATATGCATCCAATAATTAGCTTCTCACGTTGCACCTGGGCTGGGGCAGCCCAGGCCCTAAAGAGCAAAAAAGTTGGGTCAGACCCCTAGCAAACACCATAGATGTTAGCCTTTAAAGTTTTACTGAAAATAGATTAGGCAGTGATTTCAGCTAGGGAAGAAGCTCTAGGTGAGCTCAAACCAGAGAAAACTCTATGTCACCATTTTAGATTGTCCAAGAATGCTGTGCGTGAGGATTTGGACAGAATGGAGGGTTGTTGGGCCGTCATTGGATTGCACTTGAGTAATCCACGCTCTCCCTTGGTTCCCACTTCTTTGAGGTCAGGAGGCCTGAAGATGAGGTTCCTGGTGGCTAGAGCTTGCCATCAGGAACAGAAAGACACATTTGTTTGGTAAATTGGCCCTACAGGACTAAGGTCGACAGAGCTGAGCATGTGCATGGCTTTGCTACCATGCTAGAAATTATCCCTTGGTTGGGTCAAGACCCAGGGGGGGGCACAGCTTTATCTAGTTTTTCTATGGTGAGGGGGTATGCATAGGGCGCGCTAAACAGGTCAACTTTTGGCCCTGGGTAGGACACAAGTGCAGTATCATGTGATCTCATATCCCAGTACACACAAGGAGAACAAATCCAAAGGATACCGGATACCTCACTGCCCATGTATCGATATGTGTTAATGTTCACCAGCCTCTCACCTCCCTTGTGCTTCATGCACACAGGGGATGGTGCAGGGATATAGTTGCTTCCACCCGGCAGGAGCAGAAGCATGCAGTTCTGGCTCCCGGAAGGCACCAGGAGAGAGGTCTTAGGCCTCCCTCCAAAGCCCCCAATGAACCTTTACCAGTCATAAATATCCCTGGTTGAGGGGCATGGCTTTCAGGCCGATGGCTGTGGAAATGTGAGAGCTGAGCTCTGCGCTGGTCTAGTTAAATATTTCTATCAAACGCTGATGCCCTGATCCTGGGGGCGCGCATTGGACCCTGCTGAGGCTGATGGAGAGATCAAGAGGATTTGGGCAATCCAGCTGAAAGAGCTTCAGGCCTTCGGGGGTGCCTCTGACCATTTGGCCATTGTTCCAGGCCTTGCATCTCTGGAAACTGGCTGGGGCGGAATCGGAACCCCCAGAGAACACATTGCCTCACCTGTGGTGCCGCCACTCGAGGATCCAGCGTGGTTCTGCCACATGCGAGTAAGCGTGGCCACAAATTCCGTTCCGTTCGCGGAATTTGCAGATTTTTGGCAATTTCGCGGTCCGTGAATCCCACGAATCTGGCCGAAAATCCGCAAATTTGCAAGCTGCCGAATTTTTTTGCTTGGTCGTGCTTGAAAAATACAATATCGCGCGCGTGGCGTTGACTTACCGTGATTCTGTGTTCGCTGAGCTGTTTTTCTCCCAGTTTGCGTGTGCTGCGCCATTTTGGATCTTGCTGCGTGATCGCGCGAGAGTTTTTCGACAGCGATTACATCATCGCGGCTCGCCATCTTGCACAGCGAGAGTTTGACAATGCGAGTACGTCATAAGGGCCCGCGATCACGCATCGCCGTAGATGCGGTGCGCAGCTGACTTCCGGCGGGAGATTTGAACAGCTTGCGTTCCCGAACGTGCAAAAATTGCAATTATGCACAAGAAATCCACCGCAGGCAGCATAAACCTTCTGAAAATTATGATTTTGATCAGAATAACTTCTCAGATTGACATTTGGCTGCACTTTTTTGTGCAAGGGGTCCATGTTGGTGGGGGGGGGGGGGGGTTGGAAGGAAGGAAGTGCCCCAGATTCTCCAAATTTCCTGTTCCTCTGTTCCTGTCCAGCAGGCTCCTCCCGGTGCGTTGTCCTTGTCCTGGTCACTTTTGATTTGGATCTGGCGCTGAAAGGATTACTTTTTGTGGCTGCTGCTGGATATTTGTATTTGAGGACTTTTGGACTTTGGAGTTTGGATCACTTTTGGATTTGAGATTTTACAAGTAAATTGGTGTTGTTTGTTTGGGGCATTGCAGTCGCTGCAACTAAATTTTAAAGCTTTTTCACAACTTTAAAAAAATATATTGTGGGTAGCCACAGTATCCAGTAGGTAAGTAGGTAATTTTATTTAGCATAGTTAATTAAAACCATTGCAGTACAAAACAGATTAAAAGAAGAACATTTTTTAAAACTACATGTTTGGTAAAATCGGTTTAACGCAGTCACTACTCCTCGGTTCAATTGTGCACAGGATATCTTCCTGTGCGATTAATTTTTTTTTAAATTCTAATTCAGTTTTGTATTTATAAAATAGTTCTGCTTTCCCGGTATCCTCATGTTCTCATGAAGTCAGCCATGACAGTGGGTGGTGTAATGTTTAGTCAGCTATATCGAAACCCTTAAAGATTAAATTTTGGCATCTTCTTTTCCATTGCCTTCATACATTTTACAAAACTGCAGTTCAGCTGAGGGTCATGAGATGAAAAGCAGGCGAGAACTGCATTCCTTCGTGTACGGATCTCTTGTTGATTAAAGTGGTGTTTCAACAAGTATTTCCGTACGCCCAGCAGTTTCTCGCAGGAGCATATCAAGTGCAGCATGTCCTCTTGCGCTAAGCCTCATAACGAACAAAGGGAGTCAGCTTTGATTTTTATCCAGCGTGGGAAGTTTTGAATGCAGGGTAGCAAGCTTAACCTATACTTTAAGAAGCACATTTCAACGGATTTGGCGTAACCCACACCAAAGTAGCTCTGTGGTGCTTTTGTTGAGTAAGAATTCAGGGTCATCCAGCCATGCGTTCTTTTAGAAAGGGCTGCCTTGTCTTGGACCAACAATAGTTGTTTGATTGATTTCTTGACCAGTTTTTTAAGTGTTGTATGGTTTACTGGGGTGTCCCAGAGCTGCTTTAATCCCATATTTACCAGGCTGCCCGTAAGGAACTTAGCTGCTGGTGAGGATGGATCTTGCACTAGCTCCGTCCATAGGTGTTCGTTTAATGTTCCTTGTTTAGATTTCCTCACTTTGTCCCAGGCTGAAATATAGGCTTCCTGTCTTGCCAAGAGCTGTTGTTCAATGCCAAATTCTAGCCTGATTTGTGCTGGTGAGGTTCGCTTGGGCAGGCTGAAAATAATTCTGTAAGCAGCTGTGATTGTGTTATGGAGGATCATGGAGTCTCTTACTCTAAGTGCCTCACTCCCATAGGTGATTGTTGGGAGGAGTTTAGCGCGGATTACTTGTGCCAGAGGCAGAAGAGAGGGACCAGAAAGTTGGCTGTTTAGTGCTTTCAGTGAAATTTCCAAAGATAGCCCTTTTCCTCGTATACTTGTTCTCTGAGTGGAGAACTGCCCGCTGTTATCGATCTTTACTCCTAAGTATTTGTATATTGGGGTGTCTCCAATTCCTGTCTTGTTCCAGAACCATGATGTTAATTTTCTTTTATTATTGCTGATGGTCATCGTCTGGGTTTTCTCCAGATTTATTGTCAGCTCGTTTTCATTTGAATAGCTATGTGTTGCGTTCAGGAGATGTTGGAGCCCTACCTTTGTGTGGCTTATTTAGACAATATCGTCTGCATATAGTAGACATGGTATTTGGAGCCCTCCTAGCTTACGAGCGTGGGAGTTGCAGCTGTTTAGAATTGGTACAAGGTCGCCTAAAAATAGGTTGAATTAAGTGGGGGCCAGGACGCAGCCTTGTTTCAGGCCCTTGTTGGTCTGTATGCGCCTGGACAGAAATGATCCATCCCCCAACTTTATCTGTACCCAGGAATCTGTATGAAGGTTAATCATCAGATCCAAGAGAGGTTTCGATATCCCCCAGCCATTCAGTTTAGACCATAAAGTGTTCCGGTTTATATGATCAAAGGCAGCCTTGTAGTCTCTAAAGCAGAAATGGATGGGCATTTTATTTGATTCTGCCTTGTCTATGAGCATTGCCATGGTCAAAATATTGGTCATTGTACCTACTGATTTGGCAAAGCCTGTCTGGTTGACCGGGATTAGGGATCTCTCTGTGGCCCATGCCAACAACTCGTCTAGGAGGATGCCTGTGAAATATTTTGCCTCATTATCGATTAAGGCCACCAATCGATAATTTTGAGGGGATGCCTTATCTCCTGCCTTATGAATTGGAGAAATGATGGAACCCTTCCAGGAGCTTGGCAGGATGTTGTAATGTCTTATCTCCAAGAAAAGGGGCTTGAGAGCTGCTTCCCAACCTTTCACGTCTTGTTTGTAAAGAATTGGCTGGATTCCATTTGGTCCTGGAGCTCCCTCACTTCTTCCTTTCTTAATTTGCAGCTGGATAATATTTTGTAAATTCGGCAAATCATCATTTAGAGTCGAGTTATGGCCATCTTGGAAACTGATGTCGCTGTTGAGTGAAAGTTTTTACAAGTATCCGTCTCACGGTACGATGTTGAACCTGGTTATTTCCCGTTGCCTGGTTAAAGTGGATTCTAAGATAATTTGCCCATGTCTCTTCTGTGATATTGGATGAGACCCCATGGTGCGTAGGTCTTATAAACGAGTTTATTGATTTCCAGAACCTTGCCCCATCGTTTCGTTTAATATCAGAGTGAAGTTTTGCCCATAGATTATCCTCCAAGGATTTATTAGCTTCCGATTTTAGTTTTTTCAATGTTGATTTTAATTTCCATAGGTGGTCATGCCTTACTGTATCCATGGGTTTCTGTCTAAGTTCTCTCATTGTGCTGTAAATTGATGTTTTTGGGCCTCTGATTTTTTCTTTCTGCTCTTGAGTGAATTTGAACGATTTGTCATAGCCTGATTTTGCGTGTGGCTTAGATCTTATGGTGTAATTAGACATAGTGTTTGTGAATTGTTCCCATTTGGCAGTTTCGCTTGATCCAGTGCAGAGCCCCAAAATGCTGTTTTGCCCTTTCAACTAGAGTTTCATTTGTTGCTGCTGAGTATTTGATTTTTTGGAAGTTAACGGAGTGGACCGACTCTTTTGATTCTTTAGATAGCTCGAATTAGGGCTTCACAGTTTCAAGAGTGGTTTCTTGGGGACAATGATCGCTATCTCCGCTTCTGCCTATCTGATTGGAGCTTATGTATTGGAATAATGGTAATGAGATGAAAGTATAATCTAATATGCTGTTTTTTCTTGTTGAGTGAAATGTTGAGGCCGGAGGGTTGTCTCCGGAAATCCTTCCATTTAGGGCCCTGATGTTGAAATGTTCCAGTTCTTCTAGAGTCTGGTTGCCTAATGTTGTTTGTTTGGATATTTGCAACTTCCCTTGTGGTGGGATGTCCCAAATTGAGTTTTGGGTTAGGATCTCATCTTCTTGCGTGGTGCCCATGAGGTTGAGATTGAAGTCCCCAGTGAGCATAACGTTAGTTGTAGGTCTTTCCCTTATGCATTCCTCCATGTAGTTGCATAGGTCCTTAACTGCTTTTGTTTTCTTTCTCGGATGAACATAGACATTGATTAAAGTGAAGTCGGTATCAGCGATACCTGTTTTTAATTGCGCCAAGGGAAAGTTCACTGCCAGCGAGGCTGTTGAAGATGGTCCAACTTCTTTTACCATCAGGATGCTTGTAGCTGATACATAAGTTACTTGGCCACCTTGAAGGTGCCCGTATTTAGCTGTCCTTTTTGCGCCGGTGTAGAAGCGTAGGTATCCCTGAAGGGGCGGGGGATCTGCAAGCCATTTCTCTTGTAGTGCCAGCGTCGAAGGTTCTAATATAGTTCATGAACTCTGAGTCAGTTATTTTAGAGGCTAAGCCGTTGATGTTTCACGAGCATATTCTTATTAGGTCATTGATGCCCTTGCTTGACTTAGGGCCAGTTTGTCAATTGTTGTTGTTTATAGCTCTGGCTATCCATCTTAAGTCAGACAATCCAGCTGATTGTATTTTTTCCGCTCCGATCCGTCGGGTGGTGCCGGTATGTTGGACGTTGTTTGTTCCACCTGGCCCTGCCGCTCCTCTCAGAACAGAAATTCTGGGGCTTTTTGCGATAGCTTGATCTACCGCCTTTTCCACCGGGATTAATATTTCTGGATATCTTAGCTTTGTGTATGTTTTATTGTAATCCCCCAGTTTTTAAAGGTCTCTGCTTCGGCTTGTATTTTCTGAGAAATTGCCATAGTTGTCCACAGTATCCAGTAGGTCCAGGGTTAGTCATGGGTGCATGATACAACTGTTTCTGTGAGTTTTTTTAACTTAAATCTCATTTATGTCATGGAATTTCAGCTCACTGTTATATGTGGATTTTTATTTTTTTATTTTTTGGGTGCCTGTAAAGCCTCATTAGCCAGTAGGCTGAGGTGCGAAGAGCAAGTCTTTCTGTGGGGTGTCTTGAATTTAAACATAATTGAGGGCATGGATGGCATTGGATTGTGGTGATTTTTATGTGTTTTTCGACTTTTTGGGGTGTTGTTGGGGCCTGGCCATGTGGGTGGGGGCCATTTTGAGGCCTGGTCCAGGCAGGGCCTGGCCATGTGGCTGGGGGACAAGGGGCCATTTTGAAGCCAGGCAGTGTGCTTTGAGCCATAGGCCTGCACCCAGCCTGCCCTGCTTTTACCCATTATGCCCAGGGGTAGTGAGTGGTGCATGGACCAAGGCTTTGTGTGGGGCCTCTTGAATTTAAACATCATTGAGGGCATGGATGGCATTGGATTGTGGTGATTTGTGTGTGTTTTTCGACTTTTTGGGGTGTTGTTGGGGCCTGGACATGTGGGTTGGGGCCATTTTGAGGCCTGGTCCAGGCAGGGCCTGGCCATGTGGCTGGGGGACAAGGGGCCATTTTGAAGTCAGGCAGTGTGCTTTGAGCCATAGGCCTGCACCCAGCCTGCTCTGCTTTCATCCATTATGCCCAGTGGTAGTGAGTGGTGCATGGACCAATGCATTGTGTGGGGCCTCTTCAATTTAAACATCATTGAGGGCATGGATGGCATTGGATTGTGGTGATTTTTGTGTTTGTTTACTTTTTGGGGTGTTGTTGGGGCCTGGCCATGTGGGTGGGGGCCATTTTGAGACCTGGTCCAGGCAGGGCCTGGCCATGTGGCTGGGGGACAAGGGGCCATTTTGAAGCCAGGCAGTGTGCTTTGAGCCATAGGCCTGAACCCAGCCTGCCCTGCTTTTCC
This sequence comes from Lissotriton vulgaris, assembly GCF_964263255.1. Classification (NCBI taxonomy): domain Eukaryota; kingdom Metazoa; phylum Chordata; class Amphibia; order Caudata; family Salamandridae; genus Lissotriton; species Lissotriton vulgaris. The sequence continues at coordinate 912,692,000 of NC_141691.1, read as the reverse complement.
CCATTATGCCCGGGGGGTAGTGAGTGGTGCATGGACCAAGGCTTTGTGTGGGGCTTCTTGAATTTAAACATCATTGAGAGCATGGATGGCATTGAATTGTGATGATTTTTGTGTGTTTTTCGACTTTTGGGGTGTTGTTGGGGCCTGGACGTGTGGGTGGGGGCCATTTTGAGGCCTGGTCCATGCAGGGCCTGGCCATGTGGCTGGGGGACAAGGGGCCATCTTGAAGTCAAGCAGTGCGCTTTGAGCCATATCCCTGCACCCAGCCTGCCCTGTTTTCACCCATTATGCCCGGGGTAGTGAGTGGTGCATGAACCAATGCTTTGTGTGGGGCCTCTTGAATTTAAACATCATTGAGGGCATGGATGTCATTGGATTGTGGTGATTTTTGTGTATTTTTCGACTGTTTGGGGTGTTTAACTGATGTTCCTCTGGCTTCCTTTGCTTTTAGGTGCACAAGAGAACCACCAGTGCCAGGAAGAAGTCCTGCAGCGGTGTGTGCAGCACAACGTCACGTGTGGCCACAGACAATTCTGCAACTCGTGCAACTGCAGCCTGCTGTTCTGACATCTGAAGATGATGGGCCCAAAGAAAGGTGCTTGAAAAACAAAATTATACACCTACAGTCTCATACATGTGTACATAGTGTATGTATGGTTGCCCTATCTCTCTCTTAACTAGCCAAATGTGTTATACACAAGGGAAAGCATCTCTTAAGGATAAGACCCCTCACTCACCCGAGGGTGACATGCTTTATCATATGGGGCCTCCTTACCAGTGTGAAAAACCTAGTCACCACTGGGAGCTACTACTTCGAGATTTAAGGAAGGAGCTCAGAGATGTTTTGGTAAGGAATAGGATAGTAATCCCATATGTGTGATGATGGGTTATAGTGAGGTTTGCAACGCTGTATGGGATGAGAAAGTGAATTAAAACTGCCTAGATAGAATCACTAAATAGCTTTATTGGTGTGTTCTACCTGACAGGATTAAAATGTAACAGCACAGTTGTATGGATTTAAAACCACTGTCTCTATGAGGTCAACATGTTTCAGCCTGTTGATCAACCTGTGTATCAGCGGCTTTCTTCAGGACCAGATGTAAATTGCTGCTGCAAAAATGTGATAAATAATAAATATTACTACACCACCAGTATTCCTGTTTTTTCCTTTTTGGATTGTCAGGTCATACACAGGGTTTCCTCAGCCGTAGAATAGCCCAGCCTCACCTCTACATGACAGGCTGCTCAGAAGGGAGGCCCCGCTCTGTCCGTCGGTACCTCGTTGCAGAAGAGCTCGCTCCGGGAAGTAGTAGCTCCCACTGGTGACTAGGTTTTCCACACTGGTAAGGAGGCGCCATATGATGAAGCATGTCACACTCGAGTGAGTGAGGGGTCTTATCTTTAAGGGATGCTTTCCCTTGTGTATGACATATTTGGCTAGTTAAGAGAGAGATAGGGCAACCTCACATATACTACGTACACATGTATGAGACTGTAGGTGTATAAGTTTGTTTTTCAAGTATCTTAATGAGGGAACATACACCTGTAGGTCTATAACCCTTCCCTTCTGACCCTTAATTCACGGTAGTGTTATTAACCCAAAGAAAGGTGGCCGTAGCTCCTCTACAAAGAAAGGTGCCAGTGCCACGGCCAGTAAGAAGGAGCAGAAGAAGCAGGTGGTGCCACTTACCAAGGAGACTGGTGTGCCCACAGACACTTTTTTCGGGGAAAAAGAAACACCTGCAGCAGTGGGGTCCGCCGAGGACCAAGCTGGGAGCAGCACCTCCGCTTCATTAGGCTCAGTGCCACCACACAAGGTTAGGTCCAAGCCCATGAGTGCTGCAGAGGCAGCCACTATCATTGCTCAATCACCATCGACCAGTGATATTGGCTCATCGCAAGAAAGTAGCACCCAATCAACGCTGAGTGTAATTCAGCTGACAAGTGTTTAACAACCACAGCTGCAACGACAACCACAGGTGCAACTAGTACAAGCGCAAGTACATGGGCAAGGAGAGGCGCAAGTACATGCGCATGGAGAGGCGCAAGTACATGCGCAAGGAGAGGCGCAAGTAGAAGCGCAAGTAGAGGAGCAAGTAGAGGCGCAAGGAGAGGTGCAAGGAGAGGCGCAAGGAGAGGCGCAAGGAGAGGCACATGTAGAGGCGCATGGGGAGGTGCAACTAGAGGCGCATGGAGCGGCACAACTGCCCACAATGCTTGTTCCTCCAGAAGTAGGGGCACATCAGGAAATCGAGATTCAAGCGGAGGTATCATCCGAGGAAGCCACTCCTCCTGAGGATGATCCATTGTCTTCCAGATCCCCAGCAAGAAAAAGGTCAAGGAGGGCTACTACAAGTTCTTCTTCAAGCCTCCTTCCTTCTGATGATCTTGATGTTGATTGGAACCCACCAATGCAGTCTGAGAGGGAGGCACGCTATGAGCCGACAAAGGTAGCTATGCCGAAAAGGAAGGTTCCCGCAAGGCTTTCAGTTATGGGTGATGACGAAGAACAAGAAGTGGTGTATTCTGCTGCAGATGAACAGTCGGACGATGACCCAGTCATCACAGTCGTCACTCAAGCCCCAGCGGGCTTGCAGCAGACAGACATTTTGACCCTATTCTGAATGGCTGCTGAGCGGGATGTATGCTGCGTGGCACTGGTACCACCACCAACGCAGTTAACTACAACACCAACACGACCTACAGCTTCCATATTTTCTCGTCAGAAGGGCTGGCAGGGACCTCCATCCAGCTCGACCTCCATTACCTCAAGTAGTGGTGCTGTAAGTGAACAAATGAGTCGAATTCAGCCACGCCCATCCTCCACTTCATCTGGCATTGAAACTGAAAGTAGCACCTCCACCATCAGCAGACATCTCCAGTCCCCAGTTTGGGACTTCTTTAGTGTTAGCCAAAAGGCGGAAAACATGGTTGTTTGTTCAATTTGTAAAATATCAGTTAGTCGGGTTAAGCTTGATACCAACTATGGTACCGGAGGCCAGAGAGATCATCTAAAAAAAACCACACTATCCAGTGGGAGGCGCACCTAAGTAAGATCCAGGAAGCCAAAAGAAAAACAAATCCAAATGTATCCATTCATATTGCATCTGATGATGACGAGGGGCTGATCGTGCAGGGGGGAAGTGAAGAAGCGACAGACATTTTTTCTGGTACACCCAGTACCACTGGCAGCAGCACTGCAGTTGTAGCGCCCACACCCTCTACCCCTGAAACATGTATGAAGCACACTAAGAACCTGGAAGAGACACCAATGTGAAAAAGTACATCAATGAGCCTAACTGGTTTGAAGAAGTCTGCATCATCATCATCACGTAAAACGGTCCAGACCACCATTAGCAGAATGTTTTGGTCAGACGCGCCATTTGAACGCAACCACCCAACCGCACGTCTGTATAACGCAAAGCTGGCTAAAATGCTAGCGCTGGACCTTCTCCCTTTTTCTTTCGTGGAATGGGTGGGTTTTCTAGAATTTGTGGCAACACTCTGCCCTAAATGGAAGGTTCCTAGCCGGTCCTATTTTGCCAGAGTTGCAGTTCCAGCACTACATCAATGTGCTGGAGGTGATTGGTGCAGCTATTCAGAAGAGTGCTGTTCACACTATCCACCTGACAACAGACATGTGGACCAGTTGCAAAGCCCTTGATTACATGTGCATCACTGCACACTGGGTCTCTTTTGCAGCCGTTAAAGACAAGTTAAAAGCAGGTATTGAAACGGACACAGTTTTTCAAGCTACTCGGAAACATGCAACAGTAGCCATGTTTGCCATGGAGAAAACTCATACTGCACCTAACCTTTTGGAGGAGTTTGATAGGAAGGTCTATGAATGGCTGCATCCAAGAAATCACATGATTGGTTATGTCTCCATGGATAGGGGCAGTAATATAGTTAAGGTCATGCAGCAAGGTGGCTATTTCAGAGTGCCGTGTTTGGCGCACAGTATTAACATTGTTGTGCAAGATTTCTTGAAAAAAGAAACCACAGTCAGCAAGTTATTGACCACCTGCCGAAGAATCTGCAAACATTTCAGCCATTCTTTTAAGGCCCGGAAGAAGCTGAGGAGCATGCAACATGAACGTAGACTGCCAGTCAAAGGACTCATCCAGGAGGTGGCAACACGTTGGAACTCAACCTTTTACATGCTTGAGCGTCTGTCTGAGCAGTGGGGGGTAATCAATGAGTATGACTATAAACTGGGTTCTACTATGAAAGACATGAGGCTAGAGCAGGAGGAATGAAAGCTAGTTGCAAGCCTGACAGACATGCTTTGTCCATTTGAGGTCTTCACGCGTGAAGTCAGCAGGGAGGACTGTTCTTTGGGCAAAGCTGTCCCATTGTTGCGCATGCTAGAGCACCAACTGAAGGCGGTGTCTTCAACGTTCCGAGATGATGCTGAAAAGCAAGGCGCATATCAGTTGGTGGAGAGGTTAATAAGCCGCCTAGTTGACAATGTAAGGCTTAAAAAAATACAGAAAAACATTACATTTGTGCCATTATTCTGGATCCACGGTACAAAAATGCTGTGGCCAGCAAAGCATTCTTTCCTTGTAATGAAGCAGATGCTTCAAAGTACAAAACATTACCTAGATGTGTCAAAAACTCAGTTAGAAAAAGAGCGGCAGAAAATTGAAGGAGCCGGCAGAAGTACTCCTGAATCAGCAGGCCATCCAGCGTCAAGTTCCACTTTTCAATCTGTGGCCAAAGGGAGTCACTTTCCCTCACAGACGTTAATGACACCAGCAACCGTATCATCATCCTCACCTGAACCAGGCCCAGCCATAATATTGTCGGAAGCAGATTGGCTAACTCATCAAGGGTTTGCTCGTTCCAGTGATGCTAAGGCCACAGATGGTACGCAAAGTGTGCAACCCTGGAGAACCTTGAGTCGATGGTGCAGGCCTATCTGGATGACACAACAGAGGTCTTCGTTAATTAAACCCCATTGCTGTATTGGTATAGGAAAAGGCCTCTATGGCCACTGGTCTCCAACCTGGCTCTAAATTATTGGTCTTGCCCACTCGCAAGCATGTCTTCTGAGCGTGTTTTCAGTGCTGCTGGTGCCATTGTAACTTCAAAAAGGACCCGCCTCTCGCCCAAAAATGTGGAGAGGTTAACAATGATCAAGATGAATCAGCACTTCATACCACCAGATTACAAAATACGTGAATGCACGCAGGAAGAAGAGGACACCGATTTAGGTGATGGAAGTTCTTCTCTGTTACCTGACCTACTCCTGTCTCAATTCATAGAGTTTGAGGATGAGCTCTACTTCCCTGACACCGAGGCCTAAAAATGACTTCCTTTTTTTTCGTCCTTATTCACTTTTATTCCTGTGTGTCTTTCTTAGTTTTGCAACTTTTACCACAACAAAACTCTAATCACCTAATCACACCAAGTCCACCAGCAGCACTGTCTTCATCTTATTTCTTTATTGATTTGAAGGTGCCGCAGTCTGCATTCCTGAGGTTCACAAGTTCACAAGTCAATCATGCTCCTCTATCCTCCTAATCATGACTCCCCCTATCCATTTCCCTCAAGGCAGATGGCTGGATTACGCAGAATAAAGAAACTTAGTCTTCGTAGATGAGTCCCCTCAAGTGGGACTGGATTTACTGACTACATGCTTGCTGATTGCTGACAGTTACTTCTGAAATTGACAGGAGAGGCTGCCCCGTGGTCCCTCACTTTCAGAAGTAGATGAGGACAAAAGTGGAACAGGTAATGAATAATGAGAAGAAGATGGCATGCAGTGGACAGCAATGGCTGTCTGGCTCTGATGAAAGCAATTGCTGTTTGCTTGTTGCGCATGAAATGAATCATATGTCTTCTGTTATTATTTAATCTTTTACACACTAAATGTAACTCAAGTCTACTCTGCTATTTTTAACCTTGTTTAATTCAAATTGTACTTCAACTGCAGGGGCCACTACGTTGCATTTTCCAATATGCAAAATGTACTTGGACTTACTGTTTGCCAATATACCATGATGATTGATTAAATAATATATATTTTTCCATTACAGTCACTCACTGGGATGGATGGATCATAAGCGTCGGTTTACGGAAGAACTATGGCCAATTCGTGAGTGGCAAACAGGTAAACCAGTCTACAACAACTACTACAGCAGAACTACAAGTCTGTCTAGTCGTGGTATGGAGTGGTCGAGGCAGTGTAATGTTGTTATGACAGGCAGAGTACAGACAGCAGTTCATGTAAATTGGGGCTATGTGGCTTGCTGCATACAATTAGATATGCTTTGTCTGTCTGTGTCAAAGAGCCTAGGTATGCTGCATCAGGTTGATTCACTCAGTGGTGCCTGCCTTGACCGTCTGCATGGCCCTGCCGCAAGCATGGGCCATAAATCCGTTCCGCTTGCGAAATTTGCTGTTTTTCGGGGGCAATTACGCAATCCGCGAATCTCGCAAAATTGCTGAATATTCGCAAATTCTTGAGCAGAACGGATTTTTGGCCCATGCTTGCGGCAGGGCCATGCAGACGGTCAAGGCAGGCATCACTGAGTGCAGCAACCTAATGTAGCATAGCTAGGCTCTTTGACACAGACAGACAAAGCATATCTAGGGTTTAGGGTTCAGTGCGGTTTACTAGGGTTTTTGGGTTTAATTAATTTGGTAGGGTTCCCGCAGTCTATGGGTCAGGGCCCGATGCAGTTTCGTTCATAATAATGTTGGCAAGGTTTTAGGGGGGTTTGGCCTTTTTTGGCCTTTTTTGGTGTTTTGCGGGCGCGTGTGTTTGGGTGAACTAGTTGTACACCTTCCAGTGGATCGATTTTGTTCTGCCTTGCTGAGATTCTTGGGAATCACTGGAACAAGTGTCCTGGTAAGTTTCAAGAGGATAGAAGTAGTGAAAGTGCAGAAAAAAGCATTTTTTTGGCAAGGCGTGATTTGCCATGTTTTGGGGATAGCAGCATTGCATGTTTTTGTGGGGCTGTTCTAGATTTTTGGGGGTGGGTTGAGGGGTCTGGCAGCACTGTCAGGTAGGTCTAATGTTGATTGCAAGTGGTTTGAAGAAAATCCATGGTGGAAAAGGGGGTTTTGGGTCTAGTTGCAGAGAGCATTTTGGCACGATTGAAACTTAGGCCTAGCAGTATTGCATGTTTTTGGGGGGATGCTTGGGGGGTTCTAGATCTTTGGGGGTGGGTTGAGGGGTCTGGGAGCATTGATGGGAAGGTCTAATTTGGATTGCAAGTGGTTTGAAGAAAATCCATGGTAGAAAAGGGGGGGTTGGGCCTAGTTGCAGAGAGCGTTTTGGCACGATTGAAACTTAGGCCTAGCAGTATTGCATGTTTTTGGGGGGCTGCCTGGGGGGGTTCTAGGTGGAAAAGGGGGGTTTGGGCCTAGTTGCAGAGAGCGTGTTGGCACAATTGAAACTTAGGCCTAGCAGTATTGCCTGTTTTTGAGGGGCTGCTTGTGGGGGTTCAGGATCTTTGGGGGTGGGTTGAGGGGTCTGGGTGCGCTGCTGGGAAGTTCTAATTTTGATTGCAAGTGGTTTGAAGAAAATCCATGGTGGAAAAGGAGGGTTTGGGCCTAGTTGCAGAGAGCGTTTTGGCACGATTGAAACTTAGGCCTAGCAGAATTGCAGGTTTTTTTGGGGGGGTTCAAGATCTTTGGGGTGGGTTGAGGGGTATGGGAGCACTGCTGGGAAGGTCTAATTTTGATTGCAAGTGGTTTGAAGAAAATCCCTGGTGGAAAAGCTTTTTTTTAGCAGTATTTCATGTTTTTGGGGGGCTGTTTGGGGGTGTTCTAGATTTTTGGGGGTGGGTTGAGGGGTCTGGGAGCACTGCTGGGAAGGTCTAATTTCGATTGCAAGTGGTTTGAAGAAAATCCATGGTGGAAAAGGGGAGCTTGGGCCTAGTTGCAGAGAGCGTTTTGGCACGATTGAAACTTAGGCCTAGCAGTATTGCATGTTTTTAGGGGGCTGCTTGGGGGGGTTCTAGATCTTTGGGGGTGGGTTGAGGGGTCTGGGAACACTGCTGGGAGGGTCTAATTTTGATTGCAAGTAGTTTGAAGAAAATCCATGGGGGAAAAGGGGGGTTTGGGCCTAGTTGCAGAGAGCATTTTGGCACGATCCGCAAAAATCGCCCATAGTTACTAATTACTATCCTTGAAAAGGAGACTCAGAGTACGCACTTTCGAAATGATGATTATATGTAATACTGTCACCTCTGAAACTGAAAGTGTTATTTTTGCACTACACAGAGTACCTTATATTTTTTTCTCCGTGGTGTTTTAATATCACTTCCTGTTTTTCCATCAACAATTACAGGCCGGCTTTTACCCTGTGCCATGGAACAAACGATTAAGTCAGGCTTACCATTAGCGATCCGCAATTCTGCATCAGGCAGGCAGTGGACAGTGTGTCTGGTCACCAAGATTGATCGACTGAGCGTCAGATGGAATGAAGGAGTACCGCGAATAAGAGGAATGGCTGTATGCATGCAACTTCACAATTTCAACAGGACAACTACAACATACAGTGCCAGTATGTTCTTAACTTCTCCTTATCTTTTAAATGTTATTGTTGTGAACTTGAACTTCTTCGAGTGTGACTCTGCACGTTTGTTTGCTCTCTGCTTCAAATTCATCCCTCCAGCTATTTGATAAGTTTCTTTGCTAATTCTAAAACTAATTTAATGTACTAATAAGTGTTTATTCTCTCTGAGGGCAGAGAGGCAAGTGAAATTGCATAATTATAATTATTACTGCAGCCCTTTACTGTCAAATTGTTTCTTCATAGTTACTAGTAAGTTGTAGTAAGTACTACTTTTCAGTAACCTAACAATCCATTTAGCAAACAACTTCATGCATGCAGTAGTGCACTTCCTTTATGTCCCTTAAAAGATTTATGGATATCTTTAAATCCAAAGATTTGTTTTTCTTCATTTATTGTTTGTCCATGCTGTGTTTTTTTTTCCTCTCTTTACAAAACTTTCCCAAAAAACCCCATTCCCATCCAATTTTCAAACCCTTACCCTCTTCCCACGGGCTGTGTGGTTTTTCATTGAGGTGTGACTAAATGACAACAATAAATTCCTCACACTTGCTGGGGAGGATAAGGTCAAAGCTACAGAAAAATCATTCTGATCAGAATTTTATGTGCGCCATCGTGGATTGATCATCAACAACATCCTCCTCCTACACGGGACAAATCGAATGCTTAATGCTTACGTTGCTTTGCCCTTTGCCTTAATACTATTTCTTATAGTAGCCATACTCCACGCAACCAGTGCTTAGTTATCTTTTGAATACTTTAGCACGACTTAGGCTACAATTTAGGGCACTGTTCTCTACCCTACTATCTATTGTACTGTTTCTAATGCTACGCTTAGGCCACTCAATGTTTCATTTCCTTTTTTTTCATATGTTGCTACTGCCAGTGTTTACCACTACTACTACCAGCACAACGATGATATTTCAACAATCCAGAATCTTAATCGACATTTGCCATGCAGCCAGCCCTGTGCCTAGCCCTATTGTAGCCCTATTCTCAAACACGAATCACAGGTAAGATAAGCATTTTGGGGAGGTAGAATAATGGGCTAGGACTCAGAGGAGAGGAGAGACTGACAGTAGTACTAGTAAAGTACTAGTAGGGCAATTGAATTCACTAACTCTGTTAGTGGCACTTTTGTACATGTTTGGACGTTTAGATAATTCATGCTGGTAAGTTTGAAGAAAGCAAACGCACAGTAACCCCCGCCCACCACCACACAAAATAATATGAACGCGTATACTATGTTTAAGTATGTAAAATAAATGAATATATTTCCCCTAACAAAAATAAACGAACCCAACTCACCCCCTCCCTAAACCCAACCAATGTCCAAATGTCCTTCTTCAAATCCCTTTCCCCAATGCCCAATTCCCACCCTCCCAACAGTCTTTAGAAAAGGGGCAAGGGAAAGTCACTTCCTCCAGCGGTGTCCTCCTGTGGACAGGTCCCGCAACTCTTTGCGGAGGTCCCGGAGCTGGCGCTGTTGCTTCTCTGCCAATCGCTCCAGGTAGTCCACTCGCTTTCGGAGGTGGCGCAGACATGCCATCCAGGCTCTGGGGTGGGGCAACTGTTGTTTTTTGCTGCTGTGCGGCAGCGGCGGGAGGCCGCCAGGCCACGGCGCCGTTTTGCTGGAGGCTGCTGGCCGGTGGACCCAAGGGCACTGGAGGAGGATGCAGTAGTTGCCGTCTCCTCCTGCTCCCGAGCCCACAGCCGCCAATATTCGGTGCAAATGGCCTCCAGCTTACGTGCCCTGGCCCGGACAGCCATCTCCTTGCGGGTCAGCTTTTTTGGAGCACCTATATGAAGAAAGAAAGAAAAATACTGTAGCCAATAGTCTTTAACATTAAGTCAAAATAATTCAACAGAAAGTTGTCTCACAGTAACACTAGCAACTTGCAAGCACAGTATAACATTTTGGCATGTATCTTTCCGCAGTCTTTGTAGGACTGTGACATTAGTGGGAGTTTCAATAATTCTACTAGCAGCACTATGGACTCACTACTACATAGTCAGAGAGTCAGAGACTACACCAGTCTTCTTTTTTTCTCTTGTTTTGCAAAAGAAATTACTTGTACGTGAACTTGTGGTAGCCGGCATAATGCCAGCTCACTCAGCTTGCACTCAAGAAAAACAGACACAAGCCATGATGACGTAGACTCGCATTACTTTATGCAGTACATGCAGGTGGGGATAGTAAGCTCTTACTTTTCTTTAGGGGTGGGACTGGCCATACTTGCTTACATCAAGGGCTACTGCTCAATGTAATTTATATTTCCCACTGCCCCCCCGGGCCTGACTACTACAAAAGGAAAATGAAGATTATTCATTTCTGATCATATATCCTGCCGATCACATGATCTTTGCTTATATGATGGATGACTTTAGGTGCTTTGTTTTGATAGATTGAGTGAACAACAGCAATAGTCCACCCATGAAACAGCTGAAAGAAAATTAACATATGTAGTGAGTGTGGTACTCATACTTGCCAGAGCAAGGGACTTGACTTGATATAATTTCAACTATACAAAACATACAGAATATATGCTGTGCTTGCAAAGTAAACTACTGTACTGTTAGTCAAGGGAGTATTTAAATTTTCTGAACAATCACAACTTCTAGTATTTGGATTTCCTCAGCTTTGCTACTTTGGCACGGACATGCTGTTCAAAGTAACACTGTTCATCCGCTGAGCGTCTGCTCTGCTACATACACCTCTGCTATCTATGAGGAAGAAGAAGATACCATCCAGGCTTCCAAAGTAAATGTCTCTCATTCTTCTTAATGTCTCAACTTGTACCAAGTTTACTTTTTCTCAACAACCAACTAACACCCTTTTCATTTTATTTGGTAAACCACCGTCTTGACTTGCATTTGAGTTTGACCCAAATGATATATTGCAATGCACACCACACATGCATTTTCTGATTCACCCACACAGGCAGTCATCTTTTCTTTCTCCTCCAACCATCCTTGCTTTAAGCAGCCATGCATCTGATTCTGATAATACTGTGACTTAAAACAATCCTACCTCGATCCCCCTCGGCCACGGGAGACTTCCTGGTGCGGACGCCCTGCCCTGGGACACGCAGGCCACGCCCACCACCTGACAGGCCACACCCCTTTTTTCGCTGAGCACTCAAATTGCGCGCCAAATCGAGCGCGAGGCAGAACATACTGACCTCCTGAGGCGGAAGCCGGGAGAGTCGCGTTAGCGATTTTACAATTGTGTAAAATTGTGAAATTGAAGTGATTTTAAGACTTTATTTTACCATTTTGAGTGTGATAATACTGTTACTTAAAACAATCCTACCTCGATCCCCCTCGGCCACGGGAGACTTCCTGGTGCGGACGCCCTGCCCTGGGACACGCAGGCCACGCCCACCACCTGACAGGCCACGCTCCTTTTTTCGCCGATCACTCAAATAGCGCGCCAAATCGAGTGCGAGGCAGAACATACTGACCTCCTGAGGCGGAAGCCGGGAGAGTCGGGCTAGCGATTTTAAAATTGTGTAATTGAAGTGATTTTAAGACTTTATTTTACCATTTTGAGTGTGATAATACTGTGACTTAAAACAATCCTACCTCGATCCCCCTTGGCCACGGGAGACTTCCTGGTGCAGACGCCCTGCCCTGGGACACGCAGGCCACGCCCACCACCTGACAGGCCACGCCCCTTTTTTCGCCGAGCACTCAAATAGCGCGCCAAATCGAGCGCGAGGCAGAACATACTGACCTCCTGAGGCGGAAGCCGGGAGAGTCACGTTAGTGATTTTAAAATTGTGTAAAATTGTGTAATTGAAGTGATTTTAAGACTTTATTTTACCATTTTGAGTGTGATAATACTGTGACTTAAAACAATCCTACCTCGATCCCCCTCGGCCACGGGAGACTTCCTGGTGCGGACGCCCTGCCCTGCCACGCCCACCACCTGACAGGCCACGCCCCTTCCTCCACCCCTATTTAACATGTGCTTCCACCGGAAGCGCAGCGGACGAGCACAGCGGGAGCGCCGTTTGCGCGCCGAAGGCGCACCGTTTGCGCGCCGAAGGCGCGCCTAAGTCAAGCCCGTCTGCGCCCGTCCGCGACCAGACCGCGGCCAGGGCCAGACATGCTGCCGGTAGTGGAACACAAGGTGGAAGGATAGTGTGGTCAGGTGAGGACTTAAAGGCTCTCGTTCCCCCATCCAAATGCTGCCCTCACACTACAGATCCTCTGACTTTCGACCCCCCTCAGATATGTAGCAACTGTGAGATAGCTTTTGGCAGTGAAGACTTTGTGAGGCCCCCTAATCCCAAATCCCCACCTCAGATAGGCCTTAGAGCTGGCTTACTGAACTGCAGATCCCTAGCCAAACATGCTGATGATGTTTGGCTTTTACTAGAAGAGCAGGAATGGGATATCCTGTTTTTAACAGAAACTTGGATCAAGGAGGACAACTTGACCTCCATTGCACTTGCAGTCCCTCTGGGATTTAAAATATGCCTCGCCAACCGCTCTGGGACAAAAAGAGGCGGTGGCGTAGCCATTATTTTTAAAGAGCACCTAATACTAACATCTTCAGCCCCCACGACTATTCAAGGAATTGAAGGCCTTCACTTCGGGCTTCAGGCGAGCCCTCAGCTATCACTAGCAGGATTAGTGATATACCGCCCTCCGGGCGGCGTAGATCCCAAACTAATTACCCTACTGGATACGATTGTTCAGAGCTCGCTCCTCCACCCCCATTTCATTGTGGTAGGTGACTTCAACATCCACATGGATAAACCCGACTGTGCCATGGCAGAGCTGCTCAGAGCAACATTAAACACGGCCAGTCTTAGACTGATCAATGAGGGCCCTACACATACAGGGGGCCATACTATTGATCTCATCTTCCCTAACATCAAGAATGAGCTGCCTGAGGTACCACTCCCGCTGACATGGTCAGACCACTCACTTGTCCCATTTACACTGAACATGGTGTATGACATCCCTGCTTCTAGCAAATGTTACTTCCTAAAAAGGCAATGGAAAAAGCTGACCCCCGATACTATGGGCCCTGTCTTGGCACAAACCACCCCATCTTTGACAAACAATGCCAATATTGATGCTCAACTCCTCAATGAGTGGGTTGGAAAGATGGTCTCCTCCATTGCGCCAGCCTCCCGAGCACTATCAAAAAGAGACTCTCCCTCAGCTCCCTGGTTCTCGCAGGAACTAAGGAAAGAGAAAGCAGCTTGTAAAAAGCTGGAGAGACTCTGGAGAGCAAATTACGGCCTGGAGGAAAGAACTAGGTATAAGGAAGCCTCCAAAAAACTACGGAAAGCTATCAGAATAAGTAAAAAACGCTTTTATGCGGACTCGATTCTACAGGCAGAACAGTAAAGTAAACAGATCTTCAAAGTGGTACAGCCGTTTTTTAAACCAAAGTGCATTGAGAGGGAGGTTGCACCAACAGTTACGCTATGCGAGCAAATTTCCCAGTTCTTTGACCAAAAAATTAAAAAGGTGTACGACTCTTTTGGAACAGTAATAAAAACAGTGAAACAGGAACTCGCGAGTAATGGCGAGCCAGGTGAGACCTTCACCCAGTTCATGAACATTCCCCTGAGTGAAGTAAGGCAAGAACTCATCCGATGCAAATCTGGTTCCCCTGACGACCCTTGCCCAGCAAAATTATGGAGCTCTATAGCTGACTTTGTAGCCCCCACACTTCAATATATCTGGAACTCTTCCATTGCTTCGGGCACATTTCCGGACGTCTGGAAACATGCTACTCTCCTACCCCTAAAGAAAAAACCTAATGGGGATCCAGAAGACCTCACTAATCTCCGCCCAATATCTCTATTAGCTGCCCCGGGAAAAATGTTGGAGAAAGTCATCCAGCGCCAACTGAGCAAATTTGTAGAAGTAAACAAAATCCTACATGAAACACAGTCTGGCTTCCGACCCGGCTTTAGCACGGAAACAGCGCTTATTGAGGTAGCCGAGTCAGTAAGGTGGTCGATGGATGCAGGTAACTCAGCAATGCTGGTACTCCTGGATCTGTCGGCCGCTTTCGATACGGTGGACCACGCCAGACTACTCAGCCGGCTGGCTGAGATAGGTATTCAGGATAGGGCGCTGGGTTGGATACACTCCTATCTATCCCAGAGAACTCAGAAGGTGGCACTTGGGACGATCTCTTCGGCACCCAAGACCCTCAGCTGTGGAGTTCCGCAAGGGTCGGCCCTCAGCCCCCTTTTGTTCAACATCTACCTTGCTCCTCTCTTAACGCTAATTGCCAACTGGAGTGTCAAGGCATTCTCGTATGCCGACGACACCCAGTTGGTATTTCCGTACTCTGAGATGACGCAAGAGTCCTTTTCAAACTTCAAAGGCTGTCTCCAAGATATAGCACATTGGATGAACACAAATAAATTAAAACTAAATGCCAATAAGACCGAAGTTATCTTTTTTGGCAAGGGTCCCACCCCCGCCTCAGAACTTTGGTGGCCGACGGAGATGGGCCCTGCCCCCTCACCCAGTCACACGGCAAAAAATCTTGGAGTGAGATGGGATGATAGCATGTCCTTTACCTCCCATATCCAACAAGTTGCCGGCTGCTGCCTGAGCAAGCTGAGAAATCTCCGAAAAATCCTGAGACTCCTCCCGGAGAGCTGCCGAAAAATGGTTATCCATGCTACTGTTACCTCACGGCTGGATTATGCCAACGGACTCTACCTAGGCCTACCAAAATACCTGACACAAAAGCTTCAGGTAGTTCAAAATGCGGCTGCGAGACTGTTACTGCGAATCCCACTCAAGCAGTCAGTCTCTCCGCATCTTCGATCCCTGCACTGGCTGTCAGTTGCCAGCAGAATAAAATTTAAAGCACTGACGCTGGCGTTTAGATCTCTGCATGGCTCCTGTCCAGAATACCTGAAAAACTGCCTCCCCAGATACTCCCAAACCCGCGCATTGCGGTCCAATTGCCGTGTCCAATTGGCAGTCCCACGCACGAAAAAGGCTCGACTAGGCGGTCGGACTTTCTCGGCAAACGTCTCCGCTCTGTGGAACACCCTGCCACAAGAAATTCAACAGGCGCCTTCTGAACCCTGCTTCAAGAAACTGCTGAAAACTTGGCTTTTCACCCACCCCGCTAGCTTTCCTATCTTTAGCCCCAGGTCATCTGTGTTTTACTAGCGCCGGGACACCTCCTAGCGAGGTAGCTGTTCGCGCTTTACAAAATCCAGTATTATTATCATTATTATTATTCCTTCCTATAAGCCACTTCTGCCTGCATTAAAAAACACGTACCATTCTTTACAGTCATAAATGTTATGACTCGCTCGTCTTTCCTTTCACCCTTCTTTCCCTTTTCTTTCTTCACACTCCCTCAAGATCATCTGATATGACTTGCCTTCATGATAAAAGTTTCCCAGCTGAGTTGAAGTCAAATAGAGGGGGCCATTGCTTACCCGACAACTACCGCCGCTAATGCTATTATTAAGTCAAGGTTGACGTTCTTCTCCGTGATTGGCAAAAATGTAGTTTTAAATTAGTAACTGTTCTTAACAGTACAGTGTACTCTTGTACTAGTGTACTGTCTACTGTACAGTAAATCATACACTCCTTTGCGAGCCTACTCTAAAATGTCAATAAGTAAGGAGTATAATAACTTACCACCGTCCGCCGCTGCTGAGCCATCCAGCTCAGGTCCTCCTGGAGGCACTTTTGGCGCCGCCACATCCGCCCCTGGAGTGGACCCCTCCGCGCTGCTGGCCCCGGCACTGGTGGTGGGAAGTGCCGCATCCAATGTTGTGACGCCTAGAAAAACATGTCATATTTTTAGATGCCATACACCACCCGCTATTTTGTCTCGTAATGGAAGAAAAAATGTTACTACATAATATATACAATTTTTAATTATTGGGACTGAAGCAAAGTCATGGTTTTAGGGAGGGTGTTAACTTATATGCTTAGCCATAACATGCAACACTTTTTGGCACAACTTATGAATGCTTGCTTTTCAACGTGCAACATTTTTTAAATTACAGACAGAACCAACTACTCCTCATCACCACCAGGAGAACTTGAAGTTCCAGCAAGGTGAGGGCTCCCGAGTCCCGCACAGTTACTTCTGACTGAGGTATGTGGAAAGTTGAACTGCACCTATCATCAACAATGTCCTATTTCTCTTGTCCATACTTCTGTATGTGCAGAATAGTCCCTGAAACACTAGCGGTATGGTATGTGCCACTATCAAATCAAAAAGCCAACTACTAGCTTATTCTTGGTTGACATTGACATTTTGTTGTTGGAAATTGTCAAAGCACTAACATTAAGAAGACTGGTATGCACAGCAAGGGCAACCCAGAGGACTTCACTCGGTGCCTCTAGAGCTATTGCTGGATCAGAGTTTTGTTTAACACCGTTTGCCGACTGGGCAAGCTTAGCTACCTACACTGACCGACTCATAATAATAGTAAATAGTAGTAGCACAGAGTGTGATGGTAGAGAGGCAGGATAAAAATGTAGAAACAGTCTACAAGAAGATCAAAGACTATTTTGTAAATAAAATAATTAGGAAACAGTTTGGAATGAATAGGAGCTGTAAAAGATAGGGAAGTATAATTATATTAACAACAGAACAACTTACTGGGGCCAGTGGAAGAGCCTGCAGAGGACCGTTCCTGCCCACTTTCTTCCGCCGGAGTCTGGTTTGTAGTCTTCTTTCCCCTGGGAGGTGCTGAATGTGAACATGAAATAAACACAAACATGGATGATTGTTTTTTTGAAATATTTGATTTCTTTGACCACATTCTAAAATTATCTCGGGGAAACAAATTACCAGCAATTGCACCACATGAATTGACCTATCTGATCTTGTCAACTAGGAGGATACTAGTACAGAATGGCAAGATTCGCAGACCGTTTACTTGGAAAGTTATGTAAATCACTAACTAAACCAACAACAAAAAGGTTCTACTACAACTTCCAGCACTCAGCAGCACGCAACGTGACAGACACAGTCCATCATCATGATTGCAGACCACTAAATAATGTCCCACTACTAATACCAAGTCATAATATACTCAACCTATCAATCCTTCACTATCTCTTCTTAGTGGCAGCAGAGTTCAAAGGAAGGACTACACTTGAGTCTCTAGTCTCTCTAGCATTATGCAGTTCTGTAAAGTACTACACTCATACATATTCCGGCCAAATGAGCACAAAGTTGCAAACAAATAAGCATAGTAGCAACCTCACTGAGGAGGCGAGCACCTGCAATCGCAGAAGCTATTTAAACATTATTTTACCTGCAATGTAATCGAATCGGCAGCATTCTTGCTCTTCGGCAAAAACATATTTTAGCAATATAACACAGAGCAGAAAAATACAAAATAGTTATTAAATAGCTACTCACCAAGGCCAGGGATCTCCAAGCCTAGCAGGTGGACCAGGTCCTGCTCCCGGTCAAGGACATGTGCCCACCGGTGCGTCGCTTGGTGATAGGTGCACCGGATGCCCGACTCCCTACGCATGGCCCGGCACACCTTATCCGACAGCTGGCGATGCTCCGGGAGGCCATACCCTTGACCGGGCCTTCCCCTGCTGCCACGGTCTTTGCGAGGTGGCGCTGAACATAAAATATAAGTGCGGCCACCTCCACCGTGCTGAAAACCTCCCTGGCCACCACGTCCTCGCCTGCAAGGGAGCCGGGTACAGGGTGCGGGACCCTTCCCCTTGCTCTTCCCGGCTCCCTTTGCTAAGGTACTGGACAGCTGGAAAAAAATAGGAAAGAATAGGCAAAAAGTAAAGAAAAGAAAAGAGTTAAAAAAGTATCTTTAAAGTAACCAAAAGTAGAAAAAAACACAAAATATAGATGTAGAAAAAGAGAGAGATAGATAGTGAGTAAAAAAGATCCCAAAAAAGTTCAAAGAAACAAAGAATTGCAAAGACTAGGGATAGGATTGAAAAAGCATGCCCAGAACCATAGCAGTGACTGAAAAACAAGATGGCCGGGCCCATTGAGGACCGCATAGGTAAGTTCGCGTGATATTTCCGCCGCAAGCACTCAAAAACGCACACAAACACGTAATCGCGCCCCACGCACAACGCGAGCATGCAACTAGCGCCCGGAAACGGACATACGCAACGCGAACAAGATGGTCGCGCCCATGTACGACCGCATGGGTAACTTTGCGGTCAATGTGCGGCAGCGTCCTGCGAACACAGAAAAAGCCCGCGAACACGCAATAAAAAATCCTCAAATTCACACAAATTCGCAGATTTTGCAGATCGCAAATTCACGTATTTCAGCCATACTTACATGCAAGTGCTGTGGCCTTCGGAATCCATTGAGATCGGGTCATCTGCGAAAGGTCTATCGTCCTGGGCTCTCAGGGTGGAGGACAGCCGGGGGTACGGCGACCTGGTTCTGGAGCCCGCTGTGACTTGTTCCTGGTGCCAGTGAGTCCTTGGCGGTGCCCTGCTGGCTGCCTGTATCTCCTGGGAGCTGTGACTGGGCGCTGTACTTCGAACCAACTGCCATACTTAAAAAACAAATGCGTAGATGTGCACACTGGGTCAGTGCTAGAAGCCACTGCTCATAGGACCTCATCGCCTTTCCTCCCACACCCGACATGGTCGCAAAGGAACTGGCGACACTGTGGGGCCCCCTGCTGATCGATTGAAACGAGTTGTGGAGCCTGACCGGAGACATGCTTGGCTACCTTTGAGGTGTGGTGGGGCGCCAGGTTGAGGAGAGAAGAGACCTGCTCGCATCATTTCATCACTGCTGTTGGAGGCCTGGCATTTTTTATTTTTTATTTTAGCGATTTGTAAAGCGCCTGGTGACCCGAGGGCATTCCCGCGCTATAATCTTGAAGGCAAACCTTAGGACAGAAGGGGATTTTTTTATTTAGGAAACAACATCGTTTTCAGTTTCTTCCTGAACATCAAGTGATTGGATTCCAGTCGGAGGGTACGGGGGAGAGCGTTCCATCTCGTGGATGCATTAATCGAGAAGCGGCGGCCACCCGTACGTGTCTTCCTATGTCTAGGGACATTGGCCAGATTCTCATTCTCCGAGCGGAGGGACCTGGGGACTTTGTAGGGAGTAACCAGGTTTCTTAAGATATTTGGGCCGGAACCATTAAGCAGCTTGTGTGCAGTGCAAAGGGTCTTGAAATCGACCCTTTGGCGGATTGGAAGCCAGTGAAGAGCCTGGATTGCTGGCCTGGCTGATACTCTGGAGGGGAGATTCCAAAGTAGCCGGGCGGCTGCGTTCTGCGTTCGCTGGAGTTTGGACAGGGTAGCTTCTGGTGCTCCGAGGTATATCATGTTACTATAGTCCAGCTGTGCGAGCACCAGGCCCTGGACTAGGAGTTTCCTGGATAGGGGCGGGAGTAGTGGGAGAATCTTCCGGATGGAGCGCATTAGGCCGAAGCAGGTCCCTGCTGTCTTGGTAGCTTGAGTCTTCATCGACAGCTCGGGCTCTAGCTATACTCCTAAGGTTTTGATTTCCTGTTTCGGGGTGGGGATTTCCCCGAAAACGGCTGGCCAGACCGAAGGGGGGATGGTAGACCACTGCTTGCCCAGAAGCATGACCTCGGTCTTTGACCCGTTTAATTTGAGTGCTGACTCACACATCCAGGTGTGGATATTTTTAAGGCAGTTTTGTAAATTGTCCGGGTGTTTGTCCAGTTGGGAAAGTGAGACGACTAGTTGGGTGTCGTCTGCGTAGCTTACTATTTTAATCCCGAAGGGAGTGACCACATCCTCGAGGGGGGCCATGTAAGCGTTGAATAAAGTTGGGCTTAATGAGGGGGAGGGTGGCAGAGTGGAAGTTGCCATCCCACACCTGGAACGAGCGCCCTGAGAGGAACGACTCTATCCACTTGAGCGCTGAACCTGTAATCCCTGCCGCAGCTAGCCGATGAAGAAGGACACGATGGTTGACTGTGTCGAAGGCTGCGCTTAAATCCAGGAGGATCACTGCCACTGATCCTCCTGAATCCAGGATGCATCTCGCCTCCTCGATGACGGCAAGGAGGGCAGAGTCCATGCCATGACCTGGGCGAAAACCCGTCTGGGACTGCCGTAAGATGTTGTTGGCTTCTAAGTACCGCGATAGTTGGCCATTGACCAATTTCTCGGCCACTTTGCTTATGCAGGGGAGGAGTGAAATGGGACGGTAGTTCGCCATATCTGCTGGGTCAAGCTGGGGTTTCTTTAGTAGTGCCTTAACAATTGCACTTTTCCAGCTGGGGGGGACCGAGCCTTGGGAGAGTGATATGTTTATGAGCTCCGTGATTGTGGGCACTACGACTGGGGTGGGCATTCGGCGGTGAATCCTACGGGGCACATCACGGGGTTCCGGCAGCTGAATCAGCTCTTAATGCTGCACGGGAGGACCCAGCTGTGAAGGTACGTCCATCTCTGGGATAAATACAGGGTCTGCGGCCTGAGAGTGAGACCGGATCCAGTGTCGCCGTCGCAGCTGGAGGATGAGATGCTTGCCTGGCGCACTTCTTATTGAGCCCAGGGGTTGGGGGAGAACTGTATTGGTGACTCCGGCGTGATTGCTGCTTTTGCCTTTCTTCTGCCCATGAATGATGATGCAGTGAGCTAAATAACGGTGATGGATTAAGCCCTGATCTCTTGACTGGGTAAGAGTGGTCTGCTTAATTCAGACACTCTGTTCATCACCACCCTCTTTTCTGTATCGTTTTTGGCCACTATAGGTGTGGCAGGGTATACTCAGACATGAGTCCCTTGCTCACTGCACCACCAGGATTCAAGCAAGCCGGGCCGACGACGGCTGAAATGCCAGAAACCGGTCCCCGGAAGCTTGTCTCTTTACCAGTGAAGAATTGGCTTGGTAGTTTGGTCTGCCCTGTTCCCATGAGGCACGGGGTCAGGCTAATTTGCATATAGCCAGGTTCTGAACTGGGGTGATGCAGTGAGCTAAATAACGGTGATGGATTAAGCCCTGATCTCTTGAGTGGGTAAGAGTGGTCTGCTTAATTCAGACACTCTGTTCATCACCACCCTCTTTTCTGTATCGTTTCGTCTGCCCATGGCGGCTTGAACCTGAGGGGTGGGGATCCCCTGTTCCTTGGGTCTGTCGTGAGACGTGCTTCACTGACAGAATTATCACTGTTGGGGCAGCCCCTGTTCCCAAATCTTCCTGTAGTGTTTCTTCTTGGAACCCAGAGCACCGAGGACAAATAATTATAGGACCCCAGAGCGCCTCTAGCGTTGCCTTTCCTCTGCCCCCGGTGGCCAACCTTGGGCGAGGGGCCCTCAATTGGTATTCTTGGGTCACAAGTAGAACGTTTTCAATTGGCAGAATTGCCCTGCGTTTAGGGCTTGCCCCTTTATCTTCATTGGCGTGGTCACTAGAGTATGTTGTTGAACAAAGACATGAGCATCCTGTTTATCTATACTTGGTGGGTGGCGCTACCCTCCTGGGGACTTGGGGAAACCCAGGGGCAAGCAAACTTGCCCCAGACCAGGATGATTCGGCTTTGGACTGCAGATGACCAGATTCGCCTGAATCGCCAGCTGACAACCTAGTCAAGCAGCAACTGTCCCATATCTTGCAGGCTATAGCGGATACCGAGGACACACTGCACCAGGACATTGCCAATGCGGCTGTGGGGCTGGGGCTCCTGCAGGGAGAGCAACCAAGCTGGCAGACCAGGTGAAGTAAACAGAGACCTCCCTGGCGGACATGGCACCGGTGCAGCAATCTCTATCTGCCCAGATGGGGGATATCTCCCACAGAGTTCAGTCGTTGGAGATGAGAGTCCTGGATGCTGAGGGGCTTAACCGCAGAAACAATATACGAGTGCTGGGGCTCCCGGAGGGGATTTAAGGTACGTATATGATCGCCTTCTTGGAGGGCTGGCTCCGGGATGTGGTGGCACCTGATGGGTTAACCCAGTTCTATACCTTAGAGACAGCCCACCGGGTCCCTGCCCGACCTCCGGTGCCAGGGAGACCTCCTCGGCCGATGGTTGCCTGACTCCTACATTACAAAACATACAAGATGATAGATGGAATTCTGCAAAATGGCAAAACATTCACCCCCAGTCACAGATCTGGGTTTAATCCATTGTTATTTTGCTCATCAAGCCACCCATTTCAGACATTGCCATATGCAAATCAGTCTTGACCCTGTGCCTCATGGGAACAGTCCAGATCGAACTACCAAATCATGTCTTCCCTGGACCGTAATCAAGCATCGTAGGACCGGTTTCTGGGTATCAGCCTTCATCAGCCAGGATAGCTTGACTCCAGTGAAGTAGTGTGGCTCACTGGTTAGAGGCAGCAGACCCGAGAGCAGAGGACGGCCCGGGACCAGGGTTCGATTCCCGGCGCAGCAGGTTTCTGGACCAGGGTCAGCGGACTCGATAATTCTCTCGCCTCGGTGCCCACTCTGATCAGCGATCACACTCGGCAACTCTGGGCATTAGCTTGCCTCATCTTCACTAACGGCCCCACCAGACCGCCGGGGATGCCTGGTCTCACCCTGGAGATACCCATTAAGGGACCATCTCTCAGGGAAGCCAGGAAGGGTTTCGCAGCGGTCGAAGCGCCTTGGGACCCTACGGGTAAGTAGTGCGCTATATAAATGCCAATACATTTACATTTACAGTGGCGTAGTGAGCCCAGGACCCACGTCTGGACATACCCTTCCCAGATAGGGTGAACAGCAAAACATACAATATGATGGACGGAATGCTGCCCAATGTCAAAGAATTCACCCCCAGTCACAGATCTGGGTTTAATCCATTGTTATTTTGCTCACCAAGCCTCCCCAGTTGCAAATTAGTCTTGACCGTTGTGCCTCATAGGAACAGTCCAGACCCAACTGCCAAACCATGTCTTCCCTGGACCGGAATCAAGGATCCTAGGACCGGTTTCTGGCTATCAGCCTTCATCTGCCAGGGTAGCTTGACTCCAGTGGCGTAGTGAGCACGAGACCCATGTCTGGGCATACCCTTCCCACATAGGGTGAACAGTAAAACATACAAGATGATGGACAGAATGCTGCACAATAGCAAAACATTCAACTCCAGTCACAGATCTGAGTTTAATCCATCGTTATTTTGCTCACCAAGCCACCCCAGTTCAGACATGGCCATATGCAAACCAGTCTTGACCCTGTGCCTCATGGGAACAGTCCAGACCAAAATGCCAAACCATGTCTTCCCTGGACCGGAATAAAGCATCCTAGGAACGGTTTCTGGCTATTAGCCAGCCTTCGTCAGCCAGGATAGCTTGGCTCTAGTGGCGTATTGAGCTCGGGACCCACGTCTGGGCATAACCTTCCCACATAGGGTAAACAGCAAAACATACAAGATGATGGACAGAATGCTGCACAATGGCAAAATATTCACCCCCAGTCAAGATCTGGGTTTGATCCATCGTTATTTTGCTCACCAAGCCACCCCAATTCAGACATGGCCATATGCAAACCAGTCTTGACCCTGTAACTCATGGGAACAGTTACAGACCGAACTGCCAAACCATGTCTTCCCTGGACCGGAATCAAGCATCCTAGGACCGGTTTCTGACTATCAGCCTTCATCAGCCAGGATAGCTTGACTCCAGTGGCGTAGTGAGCATGGGACCCACGTCTGAGCATACCCTTCCTACATAGGGTAAACAGCAAAACATACAAGATGATGGACGGAATGCTGCACAATGGAAAAACATTCACCCCCAGTCAAGATCTGGGTTTAATCCATCATTATTTTACTCACCAAGCCACCCCAGTTCAGACATGGCCATATGTAAATCAGTCTTGACTCTGTGCCTCATGGGAACAGTCCAGACCGAACTGCCAAATCATGTGGTTCCCTGGACCGGAATCAAGCAGGATAGGTTGACTCCAGTGGCGTAGTAAGCACGGGACCCACATCTGGGCATACCCTTCCTACATAGGGTGAACAGCAAAACATACAAGATGATCCAGGGAAGACATGGTTCGGCAGTTCGGGCTGGACTGTCCCATGAGGCACAGGGTCAAGGCTGATTTGCATATGGCCATGTCCGAACTGGGGTGGTGTGGAGTGCAAAGAACAATGGATTTAGGTCCAGATCTCTGTACTGGGGTAAATGTATGACATTGTTTTGCATTCTGTCTATCAACTGTTGTCTTTGCATTTGTCAACCTGAGTGGGACGGGTATGCTCAGACGTGAGTCCCTTGCTCTCCACACCACTGGAGTCAAGCTATCATGGCTGATGACGGCTGATAGCCAGAAACCGGTCCTAGGATGCTTGGTTCCGGTCCAGGGAAACATGGCTTGGCAGTTCGGGCTGGACTGTTCCCATGAGGCACAGGGTCAAGGCTGATTTGCATATGGCCATGTCTGAACTGGGGTGGTGTGGAGTGCAAAAAAATGATGGGTTTAGGCCCAGATCTCTGTACTGGGGTGAATGAATGACATTGTTCTGCATTCTGTCCATCAACTGTTGTTTTTGTATTTGTCAACCTGAGTGGGACGGGTATGCTCAGACGTGAGTCCTGTGCTCTCCACACCACTGGAGTCCAGCTATCCTGGCTGATGATGGCTGATAGCCAGAAACCAGTCCTAGGATGCTTGATTCCGGTCCAGGGAAGACATGGAATGGCAGTTCGGGCTTGACTGTTCCCATGAGGCACAGGGTCAAGGCTAATTTGCATATGGCCATGTCCGAACTGTGGTGGTGTGGAGTGCAAAAAAACTATGGCTTTAGGCCCAGATCTCTGTACTGGGGTGAATGTATGACATTGTTCTGCATTCTGTCCATCAACTGTTGTTTTTGTATTTCCTACATTACAAAGACAGATTTGCAGAGGGTGCACTTATCGGGACCCTACACAGTAGATAATAGCAGAGTCTCGATCTTCCCTGATTACACGCTGGAGGTCCAGCGCCAACACACGTCTTTTCTAGCAGTCAAGAGGGCCTTGCGTGATGAGGGGCTCCAGTACTCCTTGATGTTCCCGGCTCGACTGTGCATTATCCTAGAAGGCAGAACACACTTTTGTGATGATCCCAAGGAGGCTTGGGACTGGATTGAATCCTACAAAACTGGCCATGGACGGACAGAGCGGAGACGCACACCTCCCCCTGGGGAGCAGCTCCCACAAAGAAGTCGATGGACAAGACATCACTGCGCACCCATGTGGACATCTAGTGCCTCCCAGATGGAGAGGGAGAGGACTGATGCATTAAGGGTGGTGTCACAATTATTGCAGGAACATAAAATGCCATCCGGGGTAGAAACTGGGTCGGAGAAGGCATCAGATGGTTCGGCCTTGGATGTATTCCATGAGGACAGTGTTAAGTTGCCACATGTTACTCCAGGCACAGCTAATGATATTATTTGACTGATCTGCCGCCTTTTACTAGCTCTACCTAGCTCTTTCTCTTCCCTCTTGTTTGCCGCTTACTCTTTTACCAGGACTCCCAGCGCTGAACTGTCTTTTCTTTCATGGTTCAGATTATGGTATGGTGAAGAGGGGTCTCTAGGCTCATTGTTGTGTGCCCCTGGATATGGGGCAATATGTGTTAGTAAAGGCATAGGCGCTGGGATGGCTATTGCTTTCATTGCAAGGCAACGCCGGCTTGCAGCTGCTTCCCCCTTGATCCTCTGTAGTTACTGGAGGATACTGAGTGTTTATTTAGTTTTGATGGGGACTAGAGTTTTAGTGCCTGTTCTGGGGTGGGGGAGTTGGGGCTTTTTTTGTTCTGTAATGGGATGCTTAAGGGGCCTCGGCATCTCACCTTACAGGGGTTGGTAGGGTACTGTGCACAGTTCAATCATGGGTTCATTACTTGAATTAAAATGCATAACATGGAATGTCAGGGGCATGCATACAATGGAGCGATGTCACAAAATACATGCGTATTTAGTGCGTAGAGGAGTTCATATTGCTTTCCTTCATGAAGCACACATCACACGTCAAGAGGGTTTCGCCCTGCAAAGTAGATGGCAAGGTCTGATTTTCTATACAACTTATTCTACCTTTGAGCTGGGAGTATTATTATGGGTCAGGACGGAGGTTCCTTTCCAGCCCACACAAATACTAGCAGACCCAGTGGGGAGATATGTGATGGTTGCGGGACAACTAAATGGCAGGGATGTGGTGCTGAGCAGTATCTATGTGCACAACACAGAGCAGCCAATGTTTTTTACCCAGCTATCAGGGAAACTGGTGCCTTATTCAACAGGATCAGTGATTATGGGGGGGACCTTAAATCTATTCTGATGTATCCCTGGATAGATCTCATCAACCCCACCCTGACGCACCTATTCATAGGATTGCTAAGGCTAGCAGGGATTGGCAGCATAGATGGGGGTTAGTTGATATATGGAGGGCCCATCACCCAGGAGTTTGTGATTTTTACTTTTTCTCGTCACTTCATGAGTTTCATGTTTGTTTATATGCGATACTCTGTTCCCAAGATATTTAAACGACAGTCAAGCATTGCGAGTACCTCACCAGAACACTCTCGGAT
This sequence comes from Lissotriton vulgaris, assembly GCF_964263255.1. Lineage (NCBI taxonomy): Eukaryota > Metazoa > Chordata > Amphibia > Caudata > Salamandridae > Lissotriton > Lissotriton vulgaris. Next base: position 912,664,980 of record NC_141691.1, on the reverse strand, counting down.
CATAACCTGCTACTCCTACAGATACATTGAGCCCATATACCTCCTACAATACTGACATGGCTCTTAAATCCAGAACTGCTGGAAGATCAGGCCTTTCGCGCGGTGGTGGGTACTTGCATTACTCAATATTTTCTGGAGAACACTGGCACAGCATCCTCATCTGCAGTAGAATGTGATGCTTTTAAAGCTGTGGTACGAGGTCATTGCATTACCAACATGATGGGGGTGTGTTGGATAGAGACTGCGGACAGGTGCCTGCGTGAAGCGGAACAAGAACGGCCTGGGCAACCTGATAGACAATAGGGTTTACTGGAGGCGAGCGTGGCAGTCACCACACAAGTCGAGAGACGGCGCTATTTTGGTTATAAAAAATATTTTGTGCGTGCACATGCCGAGCGTGACAAATCCAGAGCATTGCTGGCTTGGTTAGCCAACCCGGCTAGACGAGGGATGGTCACACTAGAATTGAGTAGCCCAACTGGGGAAATTTGCAATACCCAGCAAGGGATTAGTTTCTTGCTTATTATACAGATCTCTATCAGAGCAAGGTGACGTTGAATGATGGGGTCCTTGGAGAGTTTCTAGCTGCATCCGACCTTAAAAAACTAGACAGGGAACAGGCGGAGCAGCTGGGTCAAGATATAACTATTGGTGAAGTCCAAGGAGCGATCAAACACATGGCGCGGAAAAAGACTCCTGGAGCAGATGGCCTGCCGACTGAGTTTTATCTGACCTACAGTGATCTTCTGGCTCCTAGGTTAGTGATACTTTATAATGAGGCGAAGCGAGCGGGACAACTGCCTGTCAACACTCGCGAAAACTATTAATATTCCACTGCTGAAACCAGGGAAACCTGTTTGGATAGGACCGCTTATTGCTCCTTGTCTATGCTCACTACTGATTACAGGATCTTAAGTCGGAACTTGGTAACCCAGCTGCTCCCACACATGGTTCACTTAATACACAGTAATCAAGCACGATTTATTCTAACCAGGAACACAGCCATAAATGTGAGACACCTGCTTCATATATGAGAAGCTGACACTCATCCAAAAGAATCCGCTGCCATTCTAGTGGTAGATATAGAGGAAGCATTTGACAGTCTGGAATGGCCCTACTTAGTTCAGATCATGCGCAGTGTTGGCTTAGGGGATACTTTTGTAACTTGGATGGCTTCACGGTACAATCATTTCACTGCTAGGATTAAAACGGGTGTACTGATCTTGGACACATGTGCTGTGAGCCGTGGGACGAGACAGGGCTGCCCGCTCTCCCCTCTGCTCTTTGCCCTGGCCATGGAGCCACTGGCGGCCCAGGCCAGTATGGGGCTGCAGTGCCGGGGACTTTGTGTGCATGATTAAACTCATCACATCGTGCTTTACGCTGATGACCTACTCGTGTTTTTAGCAAATACTGCTGAAGCACGCGTCGGAGCAAAGCACTTACTACATGACCTTGTCGCTGTTGCTGGACTCAAAGGGAATTGGGCGAAGTCTTGCACGTTCCCCGCTGCCCCACTGGCTGCTGGCTCTTTAACTACAGATGGGGTGCAATGGGAATACTACTGCCTGACATATCTGGGTACCCAAATCTATCATAAGCAGACTGATTTACTGGAGGGTAAAATGGGTAGAGCCATCCGGGCTCTTAAAAGCGATTTTGAATTTTGGCGAGCCCTGCCTCTCTTGGTGGCTGGCCGAGTGGCCCTCCTTAAGATGGTGACCTTCCCCAAGCGACTGTACTATTTTAGAACCCTGCCTGTTTGGATTCCTGCATCGATTTTTAAACAGCCTCAGTCATTGATTATGGGGTTTTTCTGGGCTGCTGGCAGACGGAGGGTGGTGCTGAAAATACTGAGACTGAAGTCTGAAGGTGGACTAGCGGTTCCTGACCTTGAGACATACTACCTGGCGGCCAAATTACAGTGGCTTACCCAAGCAGTAGCATTGGAGTTTCGAGGGCTGGGCGGACGGGACAGAGGCCAGGCACTTTCCTGAATTAAGTTACAACTGCCGCTATGGCCTAAGGCACTCACTAGCGAATTTCGGACGTTTTGGCTTTGTTGGAAAAGGAGTCAGAGGAGAGCGCAGATCGCGCGTCCTTATGTCCCCAAGATCCCTTTGGTCATGTGCTTTGCTCTACCGCATGGGGCAACTGGACCACCCTGACCGAGCTGGGGGGCTTATATGAGAACAACACCTTGCCTCCCTTTGGTAAACTGCCGGAAAGGTACAACCTACCTCGCGGGGACATTCTGCTCCACTCGGCCCTCGTTGCGGCCCTTCAAAAGCATTGGAGAGAAGGGCTGATTGAACCACAAACATCAGTGGTCTGCCAGTACGTGGTGTCAGAGACAGGAACCTTTAAGGCAGTTACCTGCCTATATAGGCGTATGACACATGAGGCACTAACTTTGTTACTGACACTGCAACAAAAATGGGCGGAGGACTTAGGTGAGGAGATTCCTGAGAGAGTATGGGCTGAACTAGTCGAGTGGGCATGGAAAAGCTCTTGAAATGCCAGCTTCCAGCTGGTGCATTTTTTTTTACTCCACAGGATGTACCTTACCCCAGCAAAAATTAATAAATATTTTGGCATGAATACAGCAATGTTCCCGTGCTGCAACATGGAGGGTGCAGATGTCCGACCACATGAGCCCCTAGTCTCACATGTTTTGACAATCTCCACTTTATTGTATGTCGAACTTTCCTTGAATGACAGTGTACTTACACTAAACATAATAAGAGTACTAGCATTTCCAAGCAGTTTACTCTTATCTACTAGTACACTCTATGCCTTTCATTTTGGGTTTTTTACTACAAGAATCCCACCTCACACATACAGCATTCCCCCCTTTCCTATGTATGAACACCACATTTGTGTCAGTAATTTTCGATGAACAACACCTGATCTCGATAAACAATGGTATTTCATTCACAGTCTGTTATCAGATATTGGACTAGAGACACGCATGTGGCGTTTTTCCTATTTCCACGATCTGAGTTTTATTTGGTGGTTATGACAATATTCGCGTCCTTATTGGCTAGCCCCATAACCAATAAGGCAGACATATACATATTTTCGACCAATTACTGGCCTTCAGTTCAGCCGACCGGACTAGCCATGGATTCAATCCGGTGGTTTTTCAGACTACCCTGCGGTTTTTCAAAATACCCTGCCCATACCGTCAAATGTTCTTCGGACACTTAAATACAAATAAACTAAGTCCGTTGGTTCACATAAGCCAAGATCTCGTGAACTGAGTGCTTTAGATAGAAGCAACTCTAGTAAACACGGGACGTTGCCGGGGCTTTTTCATTGGCGGCTGAGACATATTGCGCGATGGGATTGGCCAGTGCTTGATCCTATCAGCTTTCAGTCTCTTTCTACTATGCTGCCTGACTTACACCGAAGCCCTCACATTTCCTATATTTCTCTTCCCCGTTTTACATAAGATGTAATGTTAGAAGCCACACTACTATGTACTTTACAGCGGCTACAATTCAACAACAACACTTGTGAGGTCGACGATGCTGGCCTGTTTCGAAGGATGCGTTCTCCGCTACCATTGACTAAGTGCACCGACCAATCAGCAATGCCTAAACATGCTTACATTTCCCACTCGTTTTACATAAGATGTAATGTTTGAAGTCACATTACGATATACATTCCAGTGGCAACAAATCAATAACAATATTGTTGTCCGTGAGGTTGTCGTTTCTGTCCTGTTTTGAAGGTTGCGTTCCTCGTTACCACTGGCGACCAGCCCGACCAATCAGTACTGCCTATACACGCTATCATCCTATCAGGCTACCTGACGTATATTGCAGTTCCTGCATGCATCTAGTTACCCGTGAGGCACACTTTAGCTCTTCCTTTTCGGAGACAACCTGAGCTAATTAATGTTCACCATTGGGTCCACCGCTCCGATATTTAGACAGATCTCCCTGTCCGTCGAGTTACCTTCCCCTCGACTCAGTAGGGACCCGAGGTACTGACGGACAGGTGAGTGTGTAATAGCTCTTTGCTGTTATCTTGCTGTTGTATTTAGAGGAACATATTTGATTCCATGAGTGACTTTATACCAATTGCAATGCTTGTCATTTCTCTACTTCATGTTTGTAAGTTATACTCTTGCAATCCATTTGAGCAACAACATCATATATAGTTCCTTGAACCTGCTTATTGTTAGGCATGAGTAGATTTAATATTTCTTCTGCCCTTGCCTGCTCATTATGATATTGAATAGTGAGCCTATACACTGAACCATTTTACATCAATAGCCTATATGTAGGCTGTTACCAGAAATTTAAAGATTTTCACCCTTAAAGATTTTCACCCTTAAACATCTCAACATTGAATAATTTGGCCAGCGAATACTAATGTTCTGCTACTTTTGCCTTTTTAAACACCGAGTGATCTAAGAAATGTATTGGCTTCCAGCAGAATCGGTTATTATGTTGGTGTTTCCCCTTTTTCATTTCTTATTAGGGTGGGGCCTCATTGACCTGAGCGAGCTCCAGGCGAGGTGAGGCCATTCCCTAGCAAAATTGTGGGTGAGTGATTAATTAACTAATCAATTTACAATAATAGAGCAATGTCTCTGTGGTCTTTGTGTCTTATCTGTCACAAGATATTGTTAGTATTTACAACATGGGTACTTGATTTTTTGTATATACTGTCTTTGTGTTTCAGGAGCGGATGGTTTCCATATACCATGACTTCATCTCCTACCAATATATACAGACAGGGCTGGTAGGTTATTGTCACTGGCATGGTACGTACTTTTATATTTAGATATTTCTCTACTATCACAGTTGCAGTAGTGTTGTATTAGGTCCTGAAGAAAGCCTCTTTAGGCTGAAACATGTCGACCGATTGATTCATCCACGAATGGTAATATTTGTTGTCATCCATTCACACTCTGCTTTTAATCTTGTCACCATGGTGACCGTCAGAATAAAGGTTTATTAGGCACCATGCTAGTCAACTTTATCTCACCACTTTCTAAATAGCACATATGCTTTGTACACTGCAACTTTTCTCACTTCCCACAGCCCTTTACACACTGCTACCCAGATTTCCATCACTGGTGTACCATACACTAGCTGTTGTACTCACATTCCTCTCAAGGTGAGACACCTAGTGGATACCAGGCTGGTTTTTCAAAATCCCAGATGATGAAGTTCCGCCAATGGGTGAGCTGATGGGTTTACTTTTGCTCTGCTCTCTCACACTCACAGTCTATACTTCTATTCATTGAGTACACATTAGACACTTTTGGCCACTATAGACCTTAGCACCCCTGGTATGTGTTTTCATTAGTTCATTAGGGGTAGGGTGTTTTCAGGTCTTTAATATCATATCCCCCATAGACCCTTTCCACTTTTGTTTGTTCCTTTTGGTGTCTGACATTTATAAGGGTGCAGGAGGCTGCAAGGAAACAAGCAACCCTCAGAAGATGTTGACAAAAACTTGCCTTGAGTCTCCTAGGAAGCTTTAGGCATGACCGTGGAACAGACTTATATTGGATTTTTCTAAAGCGTTCTGAGCCACAGCCGTATGCTTAAGCTTGGGAGTGGGGGGCCCCTTATGGTCCGTCATATGGCTGTTTTTTGTAAGCTAGAGTTTGTGAAGAAGGACTCTGACACACATGGAGAAGTGTGGCTCACCGGTTAAAGGCGGCAGACCCAGAAGCAGAGGTCGGCCCGGGACCAGGGTTCAATTCCCGACGCGGCAGGGTACGGAACCAATGTCAGCGGGCTCGATAAATCTCGCCTCAGTGCCTCTCTAACCATGGGTCCCACGCTGCAACTCTGGGCAATAGCTTGCTCAATCTCCACAACGGCCCCCTCGCTGCCGGGGATGCCTGGCTTCACCTTGGGGATGCCCAATAGGGACCATCTCACGGGGAAAGCCAGGACGGGTTCCCCAGCGGTACACAGCGCCAAGAAACCCCAGGGTGAACGTGCGCTCAACAAATTCATACTAACATAACATAACATGTTGTTTCAATTCAAATGCTTTATTGACAATATGGTGATTGGACAATGAATATTTACTCTTATAATGAATGCTTATGACTAGTAGTACTGTTTCCATTGATTTAAATGATGTTTTTTTTAGTGAAATATGACATGTGGCCTATTCTATTAATGTGGTTACACTCTGACAACGCCAGGTTGCCTTCCTTATTTCACTGGCACCTCATATGAAGGGTTACACGACAAACTATAACATATGGTTATTATTAATATTATTATTAATATAATGACCCTTTTACAAAGCAAATAGGTCTACCTTATTTAAAATGATACCACCTTATATTGTGATTACACTTCTGGTATAGGTGGGGGATACTGTGATTGTGATATTCAGGACACACTAAGGGTGTAATGTGATATGAGGGTGTTATTAAAGCTACCTGATGTATATGTTTGTAATTTAATTCATTGGATTTACTAGAGTGTGTAATAAAAAGTACTTTTTCTTTAGAAGAAAAAGCACTGACTGGACAATAATCTATTGAGTGCTGCTGTTTTGCACCAGTGAATTGGCATTGCTAGCCATCTCCACCTCCCCTGTGTAAACCTTCGACTGCTCTGCTTCGCTATCCTAAGGGAGTCAAGTGCTACAATGGGGTTGTCTGTTTCTCAGCTACAGCTCCAATCTGAGTCAGGCAAACCTCAAAGCAGTTATAGTCTCTATGGGGCCTGGCAAACCCTATGACAGCTATAGCCATTCCCACATGAATGACAGAGAGACCCTTTTCATTGTGAGTCAGCGCTGACAGGGCTTTTTAACCATCTGGTTCTTCTGGATGACCCTTCGACTATGAAAATGTTGGGTTTCTCCCTTAACAGAATCTCCTTCTGCCGGACAATCAAGACTCCTTTCCATTCTCAGCAGGCAGACAGACATCTGGTTACCTCGCAACTCTGTGTTCCGCCAGCAGACAGGACAGGCTTCAGATGATGTTCCCTCACTCCTGGGAGACTAACTTTCAGACAGATATAAGCTCTGGTCACAAAATAATCCTTCAATAACTCTGCAGAGTGTTCTCTTCCTTGGTTATGAAGAACTTGGAACTGAAACAAAGTATGGTTGTTTGAGTCCCCTTTGTATACATATATATTCTAGACAGGGGGAGTGGCTCCACAGTTACAAACCTCAGAAGTGTTGAGATGTTTTTTATTTTAAATGTTTCTCTAATTAAACTATTCAGGCTTCCATCTAGAGTCCAGACACAGCGTTGTGTCAAGGGTAAAGTTATGTTCTTCACAGTAAGGTAGTACTGGTGATGTCTTTTACCTGGAGTACCCACAACATGAGAACAATGAAATGTAAAGTTTATGGACCTTTTTGTAATCAGCCTCTCTGAAACAATAACTAGAAAAAGACAAATATACAAGCCTGACCCAGATGTTTCCCCACCTGGAACAACAAAAACTACAGCCCCACCCTTCACCCCTACCATCCATCAAATGGCAGAGATCCATAAGAACTAATAAGAAGCCCTTTGGAAATAAAACTCTTCATGCAATTTTCAAATTTAGACTTGTTTCGATCCTCCCAACTTAACTCTAGATTTCCTCCAGATAGCCACAGGCGTGAGCAAGATACTTCCACTGTCCAGGAAAACTATCCTCATCTTCGATCCTGTGTCTTGATATATCAAGGGTATACAAATTGGATCCCACTAGACTACATACATAAATAGTCCTGCTGTTGTAGTGCCAAAAAGTCTCTACAAACACACAGGATATTAGCACAAGGCTCTGGGAATTCACATGACAGCAGAACTTTACACAAGACTGCCAGTAGGCCACACGCTCTTTGAATAAATAAAAGGTCTGGTTACACTATCACTCTCAAAACGTGTATGTTGTACCCACAACTACATGTTCTATTCCCAGGACAGGGACAGTATTACTCTTTCCTTATGAAGGCAGGATTAGTGTGCTACTCTGGGTCCCAGGACAGATCCTGAACCTTGCATAGTCAGAGATAGTCAGAGATATGCCTAGGCCTGAGAGTAAATGCTAGATTAGCATGACAACAGGGCCAAAATAAAGTCAAAATACCAGATTCACATGCAATGAGGCACTCAGGACAGGGAAATACATCTGTATGCCATATGGGGGGATTTGCATCCCAAACGTTGCCCCATGCAGATCAGACTATCCAAATCCTTACTCAACCATTGGAGAAGCCTGATCATTCGATTGGCAAAACTGGGGAGGAAGTCCATCGGCACACACTTGACCCATTCTGGTGTTATGCTCCACTATGAAATTTAGGCTTTGTAATACGATAGCCCACTTCATCAACTTGGGATGTACACCCTTCAAAGCTACCAATGGCAATGGTTTGTGATCTCTCTGGACCATTAAACTAGTACCAAACAGAGACAAATGCAACATTCTCAAAGCCCAGTCCATGGCATGGCATTCTTTTTCAATGGCCGCAAAGTTCTGTTCACAATCGAAGCAGTCCGAAGCAGTCGGTAGCATGAGTGCGGGTTTGTTTTCTGTTGCTACCTCTATTGACTGCTTAGTATTGTCTGATTTACTGGGGTGACTGTATTTGTAACCTTTTAAAAAAAAAACGGGGACATACTTTTTAAATTTCTAATTTTGCCTATTTTGCACAAGAACTTTGCACATACAGAACTGCTGCTTTCTTGACCTGAACTAGAGCGCTAACGCGGTGTCTGGAATTGTTTTTCGCGCCCACCTGAAGATTAGCGCTCTAGTCTTTTCAGGAGTCATCCTATCGCCCGGCTCCCCCCACATCACTTCCGGTTTGGGCATTTAAATCGGGTAGCTGCGACCGCGTGGATTGTAGCGTGAGTGCAGGTTTGTTTTCTGTTGTCACCTCTATTGACTGCTTAGTATTGTCTGATTTACTGGGGTCCTTGTATTTTTAACCTTTTAAAAGAAAAAAAAACAATAATAACAAAAAACAGGGACATACTTTTTAAATTTATAATTTTGCCTATTTTGCACTAGAACTTTGCACATACAGAGCTGCTGCTTTCTTGACCTGAACTAGAGGGCTAACCCAGTGTCTGGAATTGTTTTCCGAGCCGCCTGAAGATTAGCGCTCTAGTCTTTTCAAGAGTCATCCTATCGCCCGGCTCCCCCCACATCACTTTCGGTTGTGCATTCAAACCAGGATGCTGCGACCACGCAGCGGGCGTGCCGGCGGCGTGCCAAAGCCAAGCCCGTCTGCGCCTGTCCGCGTCAAGACCGCGACAGGCGCAGCGCACTCTGGACTAAATGTCCCCATCACGACATATTCGGCCAAAACTCTCAGGGGGCTAAATTATAACCCAAAGTGTAATTGTTATATCCCTATGGATAACCTATGGGGCCCTATCTCATGCCGCACATGCACCTGGACCATGCCATGGCTGATCTCGGATGTACAAGAGATCTCCCCCATTGCACAAAACAGGTTAAAAGGAAGGCTTATAAATGCCCTCTCCATGTGTAGGCATAATCAGGATATCAAAGACCTGATCTTAAACCACCACCTTGATTTTCTCTTTGTCACAGAGACATGGCTCAAGGACTGGAGCACCCCCGATTTATCAATGGCCCTACCTCCGGAATATGTTATATTCAGAGCAGACAGGGTGAATGACAGGGGAGGAGGAGTGGCCATAATCGTGAGAAACTCCTTGAACTGCCACACGTTTAACCTTGACCTTATTAAAGGTGCCAAAAGTATAGGTTTGTCCATTGCTATCAATCCTCATCTTCTTTTTCAGGAGGCTTGATATATCGCCCCCCGGGCAACCCTACTGGTTTTCTGGAATTCTTGAGTGAATTTCTAGGCCGCCATACTGTCCACTATACCCACTTTACTCTCCTAGGGGATTTTAACTTACACTTAGAATCAAAAACCAAACCTCAGGTCAACAGTTTTCATCACACCTTTGACATTTTTGGACTCTACCAAAAAATAGGTGACGTTACTCACCTAGCAGGACATACACTGGACGGGATCTGTTGCAATTTTCCTGCATTAACTATCTAAACCCCAAAACGCCAAATTTGGACAGACCATTGCCTTATTCCTTTCAGCATAAAGCTATATCATCCTCCTAAAAAGGAAAGAGAAGGCCGTATATCCCCCACCACCTCACCAAATTGGACAGGGATAGCTAAGAACAGCAGTCTTAGACAGTCAGTCCAGTCAAGGATTCCCACCCTGTCCGGAGAGGTTGAGCAAGACTCTAAAACCTCCCACACCTGGTTACAGACTGCCATGCAAGAACTATTCCCCCCGAAGCGTCCCCATAAGATGAGTAACAAATTTAGAAAGATAAGTGCTCCATGGTACACACAGGCCTTAGTGGAAGCCCACTTCCTGTGTAGAAAATGCAAACGAACATGGAGGAGGGAGTATGATCCCTTAGCAAAAGATCTTTACATTAAAAAAAGACAGGACTATCTCGCTGGTATAAAAAAGGCCAAGAGAAATCACTATACTAAAATGATTCTCGAAGCCCAACAAAGACAAAAGACTGTCTTTTCCATAGTGAAAACTTTCATTCATCCGAAAGCCCTGCAGCCAGAAATTCCACCTTCCCAAGACCTGTCGCAGACTACTTCGAAGATAAAATAAAAGTGATTCAGGAGGACTTCTATCAAGCTGCGTCGCCAAGTGTTAAGGAAATAAAAAGCCCCACAACTGAGGTATCTAGTGCCTTTTGCACTTTTACACCTGTCACTTTAGCCCAATTAAGGGATGCTATAATGTCCTGTAAATCAGGGTCACCCTCGGACTCGTTCCCCCCGTATATTCTCCATCAACATGTGGATATTGTGAATCCCATCATCAACAGTATAGTCAATGACTCTCTCAGTAAAGGAACTGTGCCAAGAGATTGGAAAAAAGCCACTGTGAAACCTCTAATGAAAAAACCAAATAAAGATCCCTCTGAGCTTTCCAACCTGCGTCCTATCTCCCTATTGCCAGTACTTGGGAAAATAACAGAATCTATGGTCCACCGAGAACTCTCGAATTTTATTGAAACACATAATCTTCTACACCAACAACAATCAGGTTTCCATAGTAAACATTCCACAGAAACCGCTCTAATGGAAGTAACTGACACTATAAAATCTATTCAAGATGAGGGAAAAATGCCATCTTGCTATTGCTTGATTTGTCGGCAGCGTTCGACACCATATCTCACAACATCCTCATCAATAGACTGAGAGGGAATGGTGTAATGGACAAAGTTCTTGACTGGATTGTCTCTTTCCTCACAGATAGAACCCAGAAGATATCTCTAGGCCCTTTCCTTTCAAAGGAAAAACAAATAAATGCGGTGGTCCCCAGGGATCGATATTGAGCCCTCTTCTCTTTAATATTTATATGGCTCCCCTCATCACTCTCATTGAATCGTTCGGCATATGTGTCACCTCATATGCCGACGATACACAACTCATTCTATCCTTGGACAAAACTACCACTAGAGCTGAGAAAAACTTTCAAAATTGCTTAACAGAAGTCTTCCAGTGGATGAAAATCAACCACCTTAGATGCAACTCTAATAAAACGGAAATTCTGCCTATAGGGAAAAATAACAGCTTTTGCCCCGCCAAATGGTGGACCGAAGGTACTGCCCCACCCCCTGATGTGGTCAAGTCAGTAAGAAACCTTGGCATCCTTTTTGATTCCTCTCTTTCCTTTGATCACCATGTGAGAAACTTAGCTGGCAGTTGTTTCAATATAATAAAATCTCTGAAGAAGTTCTTCGACTTCCTCCCTATTGAAGCAAGAAAGTCTGTGGCAGTGTCACTCAAACTCTCTCGCCGAGATTACTGCAATGGCCTGATGGCCGGTATCAAGAAACAGACATTAAAGAAGCTGCAAAGTGTCCAACATGCGGCAGCACGGCTGGTCCTAAAACTCCCTAGAAGATCCTCAGCATCGGCAGCCCTTAGAACTCTACACTGGCACCTGATGCATAAAAGAATTCTCTTCAAGATCTTACTAACCACTTTCAGAGCTTTCAAAAGACATCGGACCAAGGTACCTGTCGAAAAGACTATGTCGCTATTATCCTACCAGAGTGCTGAGATCAGCGGGACTCAACCTTGCCAATGTTCCTAAATTTCATCTTAAAACAAAAGGAGGCAAATCATTTGGCGTCCTTGCCCCCAAAGCTTGGAACGCCATGCCTAACGACCTCAGAATGCAACATACCGAAGCAGCCTTTAGAAAGAAACTTAAAACTTGGCTATATAATCTGCCAGACTCATATGTGCTAGCCACCATCTAGCGCATATCTTCTCCGTCACTCCATTGAGCTACCCTTTTCAGCGCCAGGATGCTACTTTCGGAGCGACAGTTTGCGCTCTATAAATACCCTTTTACATTACATTACAATACATAAAAACCATCACTTGCTCTCTACCAGTATCAGTGCCACACCAGCTCCATTGTTTATTGTGTCAGTCTGTCTATTGAAGGGCTGACCATAGACAAGTGCCTTCAATACAAGAGCATTATACAGTGCTCGTTTCAGGTCTTCAAAGATCTTCTGAAAATCTACAGTCCAAACCACTTTTTTATGCTGCTTTTTGGATGTATAAGCTGCAAGGGGTGCAACTATGCTCCCATAGTGGGATAAAAGATTCTTGTAACATCCTGATGCAAACCTCCCATTCTCATGCCAATTGGGTCTTGGCATCCAGTGGGTGGGTTTTCCAGTTTCTCATATGATGGCTAAGGCAGACAACAGAGACTGCCTCCTCCTGGCTGTTGTTTCCTTTATGTTCAGCTTCACGTCCTGTATTCTGATTAACACCTGTCCTAGGTGCCTCAGGTAGTCCTGCAACAAATTGTTAAAGTGGGTACGTTCGGCATGCAGAACCGAGCTAATCATGAGAGGAAGTTAATGAGGCTCTGAAAAGTGGCAGTGGCATTCTTGAGCCCAAAAAGCATTACTCTAAACTGATATGTTAGATAATGTTGTCTTTCCTCTGCACTAGGCGCTAATCGCATCTGCCAATAGCCACTGACCAGATGCAAGGAACTTAAGCACAGAGCAGCACTCAACCAGCAAACTAGCTCATCAAGGAACTCGGTGTGCATCGATTGTCTTCAAAGGTGTCAACCTTTTGTGATCATCCGGAGAAGTTCTTCACACCCTTTCTGCTGCTCAGGTGTCAGTCCAGGGGCAAGTTGTATCTTGTCCATCCAACCATTCTTCACATCAGCATGCAGTAGGTCATGATGTGTCTCACTGTTCTTCACAATCACCTCAGTTATTGTCATGATATTCACTATGAAGTCTCTCTGGGGTGCGTCTTAAACCGGTTCAGCTGTGTCCATCAAGTAGCTGTCCTAAGAAATGTTCTATTTTACCTCGTATGGCCTGCATCACATATCTTTCAATGCCCTTGGACAAATTGGCTTCAGCCCCCAGCACACCTTGACACACCTGATATCCAACTAGCTTTGCCTTCTAGTCATAACACTCCTAAAACAGCTCTTGGCTTGCCTGAAGGGTTTTCTCCACCTGCCTCATGCACTGCACTTCAAATTCCTGATGCAAATAACATAGTCCACTAAGTATTTTGAGGTGACTCTAAAATTAATTTCCACCCTTGTCTGACTAAGTTGACTGGGCCATGCACTGGCTGCCCAAACAGGTTTGAAAGGGTCTGAAACCCACCCCCTCTGTGGAAGTTCTCTGTAGAGAAATAGGAGGACGGGCTGGAGAAGACCTAGCTTACTACTGAGCTTAAGGGTCTTGTTAAACAATTCCATAAACCCATTGTTTGCTGGTGGCCACTGACAACAGGACTTTGATTCCTGAGCTCTAATGGGACTTCTTCCTAGCTCCTAATTAATGATTTTTAGGCTCACTATACCTCAGTCTGTCCTCCTAGTTAATATATTGCCTTCTAACCATCCTTGCTCAACTGATCATAAGCTTCCTTCCAAAGTCCCAGAAGCATGGGACACTCAGCTTGTGCCTGTTGGAATTTCTCCTTAGTATGTCCTCCAACAGCAAACAAACGGTGCTGCACTGGCAGTGATCGAAACTCTAACGCCTGGTCTGCTTCAGGTGTCTCACTCTCTCCCTCTGGACCAAGGGTGTTAAGGCACATGCTTTGTCCTGATCTGCTCACTACCTTTTTCTGGACCTTGGAAGCTGGAGGTGGTCCCAGTATCATCCTGCGACTGATTATGGTCAACCTGTCTCAATTTTCAGATCTGTAGGCTTCTGGTCATGGTACGTAACCAGGGGCAATCAAAGAAATGCCCAGGAGACATCCAGCACCTGGGCTTCTCTCTCACTCCTCATCAAGCAAGACTGACCTGTCATTACTTTCGCCTTAAACTTGGGCAATCAGGAACTCCATGTTGTCCCCACTTGCTTCCACGACCGTGCCACTGGGACCATGGAGAATTACCTCTGATTGGGATACCCTCTCTAAACCACAGTTCTATAAGCACCTGAAACTTTCAGGGCAGGAACACTCCTGCCACTGATAAAATTTGGTATTTGGATGGATGTGCTTATGGGTCCTTCCTGTCAGGAACTGACCTCGGCGCCTACCGTACCGGCAGACTGGCCGGACTACAATTCCCAGAAGGCCTTCTGGGAGGAGCTGAAGTAATTTAATCATGCAACGCGCAGGCAGCGTCGTACGTGATTTCACATTAGAAGTTTGTGCCGAGTTTGAAGTGTCGAGCTGTCCGCTCTGTCTCCGTGGCTGGCACTTGTTTGACCCTTGCGTTTCCCGGCTGGGAAACGAAGCTGGCTATATTGCTTCCGTTGGTGGAGGCGGATGCTGAAACTTGCCTCGCACCGGGTCCCTGCTTGGCTGAGCAGGAATTAGCTATTTACCCTTCCCGCTTGCGGCTGCGGTGGGGAAGGGATCTCTGGATATACTGAGTCCGGCGTGACTCTTTCTGAACGCTCTGATTGTGTTCCGCTCGGCTGAGCGTGAACACTGGATACTCCCTGATTCAGCGGAGTTCTTGGAAGGTTGTTCTTTGCTTCCAGGGAGTTATCTGTTGGGACTCTATAATCCCGTTTTGGACCAGTGAAAGTTCCGGAGTGACAGTGAGCTTAGACATCCAGGGTGAATGTACTAAGGTTCAAACTTTGTGTTCTTTCCTTTCTTGCTGGCTGCCGTATCTCAGGGAAGCATACTGTATTGCTGGACCAGCTGGTTTTCCTGTGAAGTCTTTCTTTAGTTTCTTTTGTGACATTAAAGCGAGCAACAGCATTTCTCTGGGAGGATCTTGGTTATTCCTCATTCTTTTTCTATGGTATTTCCTCAAGTATTCTCGCTGGTACTGGAGTAGGTCTTGCTTGGATAAAAGGGAGTGCGAGATAGGGTACGTATGTGGCAGGTTTTGTTATAATGATTCAGAGTATGATGAGATGGTGGTGTTGCTAATATCTGTTTTGGTTTTTAGGAACATTCTGATTTGTATGATAAGAGAAGCATCTTACTACCCAGAGACAGAGAGGAAGGGTCCATCTCCGGAGCTCATCACTATAGGTGTGTGTCATAAAACAAGTGAGACCTATTGAGTGTAGCTAGTAACTTCTATGTCATCTAACCCTTCCATCTTCTCGTTTCAGGTATCCCTTCCGTTGCTGCTCCTACCCTTTCCTATCCCTCGCTTGATTACCTCTATGCTCTGTGTATGCACATCTAGTCAGAGTGTGGGGAAATCAGGAGGTGGACCCCTTTAAGCAACACCCTGATACTGAGGAGCTTGATATTCATGACAGAATCCCGTACCCACTAAATCTTCTCCTCCCAGTCAGGGGTTGGCTTAGAGATGGCTACATTAGATGATGTATTGCAGGCTTTGGTATTAGTGCAACAAGGATTGGCCACGTCTCCTGCTGAGACTGCAGCACTCAAAGAAAGAATGGATAGACAGGCCAGGAATCCTTTTGATGCCTCAGCAGGGACTCCTCAGATTTAGGTGACAGTTCCTCCACCTATACCGTTGGCTAGTCTGGAAAGGTATGCAGGCGATCCACATAGGATCCAGACGTTTCTTACACAGATCATGCAACATTTTTCTTGTAGGCTAGCCTCATTCCCCACTAACCTCTCGAGAGGAGCCTTCACCATCTCCTATCTCACAGGAGTCGCGGAAAATTGGGCAGTCCCTTGGGTTAGAAATGTTGATCCACTACTCACAGACTGGGCTGCGTTTAGAAGGGATTTTGAGAGGGTGTTTGATTGTGGGGCCACCACGCTTCGAGCAGATCAGGAATTACTGGATTGCATCAGGGCAGAGAAGACCTAGTGACATATATGACAACATTTCACAGGTTGGTCGTAGAGATGGCGTGGCCAACAGAGAAACAGATGGCTTTGTATTACCAGGGGTTAGATGACAACGTCAAAGATGTGTTAGCACAAATAGACCCCCAGCCCACCACTTGTACCGATTTGATTAATCTTACCTTACGACTGGACCATAGGATGGCAGAAAGGGGAGGAGATGGTAAGAGAAGTGAGAGGACAGGGGGCGGTGTGGAACAGGTAACCCGTTCTACCACGAAAGAATCTGGTCTGCAACCCATGGATATTGGAGCCATCAGACCCCCGTTATCTAAGGCAGAGAGAGAGAGTCAGCGTGCACTGGGCCTCTGTGTGTATTGTGGGAAGAAGAGGCACTATGTGAGGGATTGTACCATGAAACCTAAGAAAAGGACTACCTTCTACTCGGGGAAACAGGTAGCAACCATAGTGTAGTGTAGTTCCTATTTTACCTATAGGCCCTGCGCATTGGAATAACATAAACAGCAGTGTAGACGTAGGACTGAGGTCATCTAGGTCTCTACTGACTATGTTAGACTTAATTTAGGTTTGCGCCAGCTAGCTCAGAGGTCACTGGAAACTTTCTTGACTGAATAGGAAGGGATCAGCTTCCCTGGCTCAGACAAGAAGGGATTAGCTTCCGACAACCGCATAAACATGACAACTTTGCTCCGCCAGAATAAGAGTCAATCTCTAGAGTCGTGTGAAAATAATAGACAGCTATTTCACTCAGTCAGATGTGCATTCTTAGTTTCACCAGAGTGCAGAGAATAGAGAGACGGGCGTTTTCAATAAAAGGTATTATTTATTGAGCAGTCTTCCTTCTCATGCAAGAGAAATGAATTGCCACATTGCAATACTTAATGTGAAGTAAAGTACGTACAGTAAAAGGAGAATTATGAAATAATACTGTAAAAGCATTGATATGGTTTCTTAGCCATAAGACACTTTAAAATGGATAAAATATATATACATATATACATAGGCTAACGTGCTCAACTAGTGCTTCTAAAATACGCCTACCCCGGTGTACCTGACCTAAGCCTAATACGTGGGAAGGAGTAAGTAAGTAGCAGTTTAAGTTAAGTAGGTTTTTGCCAAGAATCTGACTCAAGAATTCCCTCTAAGGGTTTAGTCAGCACTGTACCTTGGGAATAGAATGAAGGAGGTCTGGTATCTCTCTCTCAGGACTCGATATCCCAGTCACCCGCAAGCGTAGGCTGGAAACGCCGGAGCTGGATTTTCTCGGCAAGAGAAAAGACAGCGTCTTTCTCAGCGCGTCAAAGAGGAGGGGCAGCATCCATGGGCTCTCCGCATCTGCTGGTGTCTCGGCAAGTAGATTAGCTGCTCTGCTCCAGAACCACCACCGTGTGTTTGCTTAAGGCAACGTTGGTATATTTATACCTGAAAGGTGCCGAGTTTGACGTAAGGTTTGGAAATAAGACGTCAATAAAGATGTCACTAAGAACTGGCCGTTCTTACAGTGCTCGCAGGAGTTCTATTACAAATCAAAACAAAGCAAGCAGGGATTTCCCAGGTTGCTGGAGGTTTGGTGTGTTGAAAGAACTCGTTGTGTTTTCTAGGAATCTAAGGAAGTAGCTTATGCCATGCCTTGGGCTGCAAGGGCGATTTACCGAAATATGGATCTGTTTCTTATGCCATTATAGGGACATTTATTGATTATAGCCGTGTAAGGGCATAAAATGGTAATATTGATTCAGGTTCCTAGATAAAAACACTACAATAGCAGTTGAGAAAACCTCTAAAGAGGGAACTGACAGTGGGAGGTCCGTAAGGGAGGAAACAACAGCCCAGGAGTGGAAGCTACCTTCGCTAGCAATCTCAGGGGTTAAGGGCACAGAACCACACATAGTCTTGTCAATGATCCTCAGGACAGGACAACAGCAACACCAGATATGGACGATGATCGATTCTGGGGCCACAGGAAACTTCATAGACTATGGATTAGTCTATCATTTGGGACTAGTGAGAGTGCCTAACACTAAACCCGAGACTGTGTTAGCAGTGGATGGTACTCCTTTAAAGTCAGGTCCCATCACTGAACACACCGAGATGGTGGAGTTGATTCTGAAGGGGAATCTGCAGGATTATGTGGAAGACCTAGTGTTAAACATCATTGATGTTTCGCAGTATGAGATTATACTAGGCATGCCGTGGTTATGGCAACACAATCCTACCATGGATTGGATGCGTAAAACAATTAGCTTTAACTATGTTGAATGCCTATCCAACTGTATGAAAAGCAGCGAGCCCCACACACTGTCGCTCGCTCAGGTATTTCGAGTTGCTAAGGCGGCCGAAAAGGACGTGGTGTTACCTCCTGACTACCAATGGTATGTGGACGTATTTAGTGAAGTGAAAGTAGAGAAACTACCATCACATTGCAACTATGATTGTCGGATTGATGTGGTAGGAGGTGTGGTCATTCCTTCATGCCGGGTATACCCCTTATCTGATCCTGAAACAAAAACATCTGAGGGCTTATCTGGATCATTTATGTTCCGTTGGTTTCATACATCCTTCTCGTTCCACCTCAGCCTCTCCTTTTTCATTACGGCTAAAGCCAATGGCGAGTTGAGAACTTGTATAGAATATCGCCAATTAAATAAAAACACAATGAGAAACCGGTACCCACTTCCACTCATCCCGGTGTTGTTGGACCAGGTGAATGGGTGAACATCTACACAAGCCTGGATTTGAGAGGGGCGTATCACCTGGTCAGGATACATGACGGGGATGAGTGGAAGACGGCATTCAAAACTCGTTTTGGTTTGTTTGAATACTTGGTTATGACGTTTGGGTTGTGTAACGCCCCAGCGGCTTTCCAGTAGTTTTTTGAATGACGTGATGAAGGACTGCATAGAACAGTTTGCTGTCATTTACATCTTTGACATTCTGGTCTATTCTGTATCTCCGGCACAACATGTGAGCCACGTGAGCCTAATCCTCAAATAACTGCAGGACAACAGTTTGGATTGAAAACTCAGCAAGTGTGAGTTCAGTGTTACCGAGGTTGAGTTTTTGGGTGTGATACTGAGTCCCCAAGGGTTTAGGATGGCTGAGAGGAAAGTGGAGGCAGTCCAGGATAGGCTTGTCTCCAAGAATGTGGGAGACATGCTATGTTTTTTGGGGTTCTCCAATTATTATTGGAGATTCATCTCGCACTTCTCTCAGTTGGCCTCTCCAGTAACCAGGTAATTAGGGAAAGGAACACCATTTTGCTGGACACCTGAAGCCATGGAGACTTTTGTTCAGTTAAAAGAGTCCTTTTGTACAGCACCTATCTTGAGACATCCTCAATCAGACATACGCTTCGTGGTGGAGCAGATGCTTCGGATGTGGCCATAGGAACAGTGTTGTCTCAGAGAGACAAACATACCGGGCAACTACATCCGGTGGCATTTCTTTCTAAAAAACTGAACTCGGGCGAAGCCAATTACACTGGGGCCGAGAAAGAACTCCTGGCCATCAAAAAGGCTTTCTAGGTGTGGAGGCACTATCTCTGGGGGGCTCTACATCCCATAACAGTCTACTCCGACCACAGGAATCTTCAGTTCATGAAGACTGCCAGGAATCTACCGCAGCGACAAATGTGGTGGATGCTGTTTTTTGCCGAGTACGAATTTGTGATCACCTTTCGGCAGGGTCAAAGTACAAGAAAGCAGATTCTTTGTCTAGACAAAGAGAAACGGCAATCCCTCAACAGGAAGAATAGAGAGCCATTATACAGCCGGATATGGTTCTGTGTTCTGTAACAGTGGAGCAGTTCTTAGGACAAATCGCTTAAAATCAATCTCAAGCCCAGTGGCAGAAATGGGCCAATCAAAATGCCCATCGAACCTTCAAATGCAAAAACAACAGTTGATGGACAGAATGCAGAACAATGTCATACATTCATCCCAGTACAGAGATCTGGGCCTAAATCCATCGTTTTTTTGCACTCAACTTCACCCCAGTTCAGACATGGCCATATGCAAATCAGCCTTGACCCTGTGCCTGGTAACAGTCAAGCCTGAACTGCCAAGCCATGTCTTTCCTGGAACGGATTCAAGCATCCTAGGACCAGTTTCTGGCTATCAGCCGTCTTCAGACAGGATAGCTTGACTCCAGTGATGTGTAGAGCATGGGACTTACGTCTGAGCATACACATCCCACTTGGGGTGACACATGCATAAACAACAGTTGATGGACAGAATGCAGAACAATGTCATACATTCACCCCAGTACAGAGATCTGGGCCTAAATCCATTGTTTTTTTGCACTCCACATCACCCCAGTTCAGACATTTGCCATATGCAAATCAGCCTTGACCCTCTGCTTCATGGGTACAGTCCAGCCCGAACTGCCAAGCCATGTCTTTCCTGGACCGGAATCAAGCATCCTAGGACCGGTTTCTGGCTATTAGCCGTCTTCAGCCAGGATAGCTTGACTCCAGTGGCGTGGAGAAGATGGGACTCACGTCTGAGCATACCCATCCCACTCGGGGTGTTACATGCAAAAACAACAGTTGATGGACTGAATGCAGAACAATGTCATACATTCACCCCAGTACAGAGATCTGGGCCTAAATCCATCGTTTTTTTGCACTCCACACCACCCCAGTTCCGACATGGCCATATGCAAATCAGCCTTGACCCTGTGACTCAATGGAACAGTCCAGCCCGAACTGCCAAGCCATGTCTTTCCTGGACCGGAATCAAGCAACCTAGGACCGGTTTCTGGCTATCAGCTGTCTTCAGCCAGGATAGCTTGACTCCAGTGGTGTGGAGAGCATGGGACTCACGTCTGAGCATACCCATCCCACTCGGGGTGACAAATGCAAAAACAACAGTTGATGGGCAGAATGCAGAACAATGTCATACATTCACCCCAGTACAGAGATCTGGGCCTAAATCCATCTTTTTTTGCACTTCACACCACCCCAGTTCAGACATGGCCATATGCAAATCAGCCTTGACCCTGTGCCTCATCGGAATAGTCCACCCCGAAGTGCCAAGCCATGTCTTTCCTAGACCGGAATAAAGCATCCTAGGACCGGTTTCTGGCTATCAGCCGTCATCAGCCAGGATAGCTTGACTCCAGTGGTGTGGAGAGCATGGGACTCACGTCTGAGCATACCCATCCGACTCGGAGTGACAAATGCAAAAACAACAGTTGATGGACGGAATGCAGAACAATGTCATACATTCACCCCAGTACAGAGATCTGGGCCTAAATCCATCTTTTTTTGCACTCCACACCACCCCAGTTCAGACATGGCAATATGCAAATCAGCCTTGACCCTGTGCCTCATGGGAACAGTCCAGCCCGAACTGCCAAGCCATGTCTTTTTTGGACTGGAATCAAGCATCCTAGGACCGGTTTCTGGCTATCAGCCGTCTTCAGCCAGGTGAGCATTCGAACCTTCAAACATGGCATCCCAATGCACGGAAATAGACTTTACCTGCCTACCCACACCCTCCGCTTGAATACTTTCAACTGGTGCCATGACATAGTAACAGCGGGGCAGCCGGGACACCAGAAAACCTTACACTTGATACAAAGACAGTTCTGGTGGGAAGGAATGTCCAAAGATGTGAAGGAATGGGTGGGTCAATGTATGACATGTGGCAGAGCAAAGGGGGAACAAACCAAGAACAAAGGAATGCTTATGCCCCTGCCCACTCCGTCTCAACCGTGGCAAATGATTAGCTTGGACTTTATCTTAGGTCTACCGATGGACCAGGGATGCAACGCTATCTTAGTGGTGGTTGATAGCCTGACGAAGATGGGCCACTTCATCCCATGCAAGAAGCTGCCTTCGGCTAGCCAGACTGCACAACTGTTGTTGACCAAGGTAGCCCATTTGCATGGCATCCCTAGGGTCATCATCTCAAACAGAGGTCCTCAATTTGTTGCCCGTTTCTGGCATGTGTGGTGCAAAGCATTGCATATGGAAGATGCCTTGTCAACCAGTTTTCACCCCCAGACGAACGGGCAAACTGAATGGTTGAATCAGACTCTAAAGAAATACTTACGGTGTTATGCTGATGATGCAACAGAATCATGGGTGTCTTTGCTGTGGCTGGCCAAACTGTCTTATAACAATTCGTGGCATTGTTCCACTGGAGACACTCCTTTCCGGGCTAACACAGGGTTCCATGCCAACACCTTTCTTTTGGTCATCCCTAGTGAAGTACAGAACCATCCAACGGTGGCGGCACGATTGTAAGCTCTCCTACGAATCCATTGACGGATCCAAAGACATCTGGATCAGGCCAAGGCGACCTATAGGAAATGGGTGGATCGTCACCGACAGGCTGGTCTTTGGTATCAGGTGGGCGATAAGGTCTGGCTTTCAACAAAGAACATATGATTCCAATATCGCAGTATATTCCATCCATGGTATATAGGACCTTATACCGTTATCCGCAGGCTAAATACGGTGGCGTATAAATTGAAGTTGCCCGCATCCCTGAGGATACATCCAGTGTTTCACTATGGTTTGCTGAAACCGGCATGCAGCGCTCGACGCAAGGCTGCACCCCTGGTGATGAGGGATGGTCAGATGGAGTATGAGGTGCGGCGTATCCTAGATTGTCATTACCGGCAGGGTCGTCTGTGGTACTTGGTGTCATGGAAAGCATATCGGTCGATTCATGGAAACCATGCTTAGGGGTCTATGCCCCCCTTGCGAGACGTTTGTTCTATTCTCGGTATCCAGGGAAATCAGGTGCTAGGATGAGCTTGGGAGGAGGGCGTACTGTCAGGAACTGACCTCGGCGCCTACCGTACCGGCAGCCTGGCCAGACTACAATTCCTAGAAGGCCTTCTTGGAGGAGCTGAAGTCATTTAATCACGCAACGCGCAGGCAGCGTCGTACGTGATTCCACATTGGAAGTTTGAGCCGAGTTTGTAGTGTCGAGCCGTCCACTCCGTCTCCATGGCTGGCACTTGTTGGACCCTCGCGTTTCCCGGCTGGGATGCAAAGCTGGCTGTCTTGCTTCCGTTGGCGAAGGCGGATACTGAAACTTGCCTCGCACCGCGTCCCTGCTTGGCTGAGCAGGAATTCGCGATTTACCCTTCCCGCTTGCGGCTGGGAAGGGATCTCTCGATATACTGAGTCCGGTGTGACTCTTTCTGAACGGTGTGATTGTGTTCCACTTGGCTGAGAGCAAACACTGGATACTCCCTGCTTTAGTGGAGTTCTTGGAAGGTTGTTTTTTCCTTCCGGGGAGTTATCTGTTGGGACTCTATAATACCGTTTTGGACCAGTGAAAGTTCTGGAGTACCGGTAAGCTTAGACATCCAGGATGGATGCACTAAGGTTTAAACTTTCTGTTCTTTCCTTTTTTGCTGGCTGCCTTATCTCAGGGAAATGTACTGTATTGTTGGACCAGGTGGTTTTCCTATGAAGTCTTTCTTTGGGTTCTTTTGTGACTATAAAGTGAGCAACAACTCTTCTCTGGGAGGATTTTGGTTATTCCTCATTCTCTTTCTATGGCATTTCCTCAAGTATTCTCGCTGGTACTGGAGTAGGTCTTGCTTGGATTGAGGGGCGTGCGAGATAGGGTACGTATGTGGCAAGTTTTGTTATAATGATTCAGAGTATGATGAGATGGTGGTGTTGCTAATATCTGTTTTGGTTTTTAGGAATATTCTGATTTGTATGATAAGAGAAGCATCTTACTACCCAGAGACAGAGAGGAAGGGTTCATCTCCGGAGCTCAACACTATAGGTGTGTGTCAATTTAATTCATGAAGCTTTATTCGGTTCATAGAATACAATGACCATAAAAGCACATAAGCAAAATGCATGGGACAATACAATCCAATTTAAAAAAGGTAGATAATAAAAACAAGGCAGGTTAAAAGAAATAAATATTTAAAACAGCATGCTATTTCTCATCTGGATTGATTTGGAGATAAAAGTGGCAATATAAAAACATTTATCCAGAGAATTCATATTATAAACTAACTTCATCGCATCCTCCACATTTCTAACACCATATTTTACAAACATCGGTTTCAGGTAGGCCACCCTAACATGCAAGAAGAGACTACAAATTAACATAAAGTGCAAAGTGCTTTGCTTGGAATGCCCATCACATGGGCATGGCCCAACAGGTGGCTTCTTAGGTTGGGGAAAAGCAACCAAAACATGAGCCGTACCAAATCTTAGTGTGGTTAAGACAAACCTGTGGGCAGGTCTAGTTACCATACTCCAGTATAGCTGTGGTAAATCACCTTCAATGTATTTATCGTAGAGATGGACTGTAGTGAGGCGGCTGTTAGCTTCCAGGCGTTTCTGTGCTCTGTACTGCAAAAAGATGTTTTCCATGTCTACTTTAGTGATATTCCCTGCAGAATATGGTTCTGCTAGTACATTGAGCCCAAAAATATTCCTGAAGCTGTCTAGAACTTACTTAAGCCACAGTATTTTGGTATAATTGTCTAGTTCAAGGCAATCCTTGATGACGCTTTGGTTAAAAGCTGTTTCATCTTTCCCCCAGATCGCACGCCATATCATCAGGGGTCTCAACGAGATGAGGTCGCTTAAATAGGCGACATCCAATTCTCTATGAATCAGTTCATTTGGGGCTGAAGTAGGTAGACAAAGGAGTCTTTTGAGGAAATTATTTTCTTCTCTTTGTACTACATCTACATTAGTATAACTCCATATCCCAGCTCCATTTAATGCGATTGAGACACTCCTAGCCTTGTAAATTGACAACATATCTCTAATCCTTCTATTGCCGATCTTAGATGCGAACTTGAAGATACCGTGGGCACACTTTACCATTTTGGATCTGACGTTTGAAAGTTCTTCTGACCAGCTATTTTTGTGCGTAAAAGTGACACCCAGGTAACAGAAAGTTTCCACCTGCTGCACTTTCACCCCTTCAATAAAAAAGCGTTCCTTTTATTATATTTGGCTCCAAAAGTCATGGCAAGAGTTTTACTCTTATTAATCATCAGCTTTCTCTCACTGATGAAATCAGAGAACTTGTCCATCAAACGTTGTAAACCTATAGGGGTCCTTGAGAGAAGCACAGCGTCATCTGCATAAAGCAGTACTGACACACTTAATCCATTGACCCGTGGGGCATCAGCTTGGACTTTGTTCAAAACAGCATCCATAGCATTAATGAAAAGGGTAAACACCAGGGGGGCAAGAACGCAACCCTGTCGAATACCACGTTTTACGTTAAAATTAGGGGTGCACTCTCCGTTTGTCCCATAGCGTACACACGTCTTGCTAAAAAAAAGATAATGGGTTCCGGTCCACCCATTTCTAATAGGACTGGCCACAAAATTGAATGATCAACTAGATCAAAAGCGCTACAAAGTACCCTGCTTTGCTGAAGTGTATATGCCAATTAAAAGTTGTAAATTCGGCCCTTCCTAAAGCCATACTGTGAGCTTGCAAGGATCCCTTCATCTTCTGCCCAAACTTCCAACCTGGACAATAACACTCTGCTCATAACCTTCACCGACGAGTCTAACAGACTGATCGGGCGATAGTTACTAGCTACTGACCTATCTCCCTTTTTATAAATTGGGACGATAATAGAGTCAGCCCAGGTGGGCGGAATCACAGTTACTACAGCCGCATTAAGGACCAAAGTGAGGATAGGTCCCCACATTAGTGGAACAGCCCGATACACAACAATGGGGACTCCGTCAGGCCCTTGTGCCTTGCCCCCCTGCGTGCCCTGATACACCCTTCAACTTCTCCCAATGAGATATCCAATGGGAGTATAGGCCAACGGTTTTGTTCTTCTATGGTGAGACCATTGGCATTAAATCTAGCCGAGAAGTGAGACACCCAGGCCTCACTGCTAACATTGGATGCAAGATGTGGGGCTTTGTCCTCCTTTAAAAAAGGTGAATTGACCGTTGACCGAAACAGGCAACAATCAGAGGTTTCTGCAGCACGGGATAAGTTATCCCATGCTTCCTGTTGCAGCTCCCTCTTCCTTTTAGAAAGAGCCATTTTATAGTCCTTTCTCAGGAGTGAAACTTCATTTTGATCCCTCGGTCTTTCTGATAAGGCAGGTTTGAGTTGTACATGGAGTGCCGTACATACGTGTTCAAACCAGCCCTTATTGCGTGTGGAGTATCCTGTTCTACATCCTGTAAATACAGTATTAATAATTTTACTGATATTAACAAAATTATTTATAAAGGCAATAGGCGCACTACCTGCTGCCAAAATATCCTCAATATCAGTCAAAGATCTAGAGATAATTACAGGTAAGACTACACTGGATTTTTCGCCTCTCAATCTCAACCTTATCCCATTGGGTCTATGCGGCTCAATATTAACTAAAGTTCTTAGCACATCCTGACTTCTGCATTGAAAGGATTCAATTCTTAATACAATACAATTGTGGTCGCTTAAACTAGAATCCTCAATTACCAGAGTACTACAGTGTGATAAGATATTTGAGGAGACCATTACATGGTCTATGTTTGAATTAGTGTTCCTTCCGGTATACGTAGGTATAATATGGCCGCTATTAATCAACGCTGGCTCTATTAGCTCCAAATCAAAAGTCGCCATAATATTATTAATAGTCGCCCCGTAGGTATTATGTGGGAAGTGATAAGTATTTTCGCCATTATTATTTAGCATCCCGCATGCCCTAGTGGACGATAATGGACAGGTAGGGGAGTTAAAATCACCTAACCAGATGAAAGTAAAAATGCATTTGGCTTTATTTACAAGCTTCATGAGTGTGTTACCGAATTCCTCAATAACCTTATGCCGTGAGTTATCAAAAATGTTGTTGTAAAAATTAATCAAAAGCAAATCTAAGCCTTCTTTTTGATGTATCCATAAAATTTGAGAATTATTTCCCACGGTTATATGTTTGACAACCGTCAACAATAAGTCCACAGATAGTAATAGGAGCAAGCCACCATTTGCCCGACCATGCCGTGACTCTAGAGCCTCGAGGCTATAACACACATATCCATCTAGGTTGGGTCTGGTGGTACACCAAGTTTCTTGGAAACATAATATGTCGTATTTCCTAATCAAGTCCAACCAACCCAACTTTTCATTTTTAGAGGCCCAGCAGGCTATATTCCAACTAATGATAGATGTACTCCCAATAGAACAGCTAATCGGTAGATCCAAGACATTACCAAGATTATCAACAGCGAAACGGGGTGCAGCCACATCAGGACCGGCATTAATAACCTCAATACATTTGGGTAACTGGGCATTCGCCATACTCTTTACAACAACTGTAGATTCAACCTCATTACAAAAATATATGTCACCATTAACTCCTCGTTCCTCCACACATAACCTTATTCCATTGTAACTGTCATCCTGGTTGATCCCCGTAGAACACGGGCAAGGCCTACCATCCTTAGGCAGTCAATCGTTTGGATCCAGTATACTTGATGTGCCCAGAACCTGATATCTGTTCTGGGTCGGGATTTTAAAAGTTGGAATACTTGAAGTACCCAGAGCCTGATATCTATTTTGACCTAGGGTTACGGGGAGTGTACAGTTATTGGTTTTGGGGGCCCCACTGCGATTGATAGAGTGAGGCCCCTTACTGAGATGGTTGTAAAAATAACCCAAAGGGTGCACACAAACACCATTCTTCCCTGGTTTCAAGGAAGCTGCTCTAAGTAGCACGGTTGCGACATGTTGGGGGTGCTTAAAAGTAACAATGACGCAATCTCCCGTACAAGTTTTCCTTGCATTTCCTATCCAGGATGCCCTTCTAGTTGAAAGTATTTGATCGGAATAGTTTGTAGGGAACCCACAGTGCCTGTTTAACCAAGAGACGGTTTTGTTTTTAAGGGAGTCATGTGACTCCTGGGGGGAATAAATGGAATTAGATTCCGGAGGCGGGACATTAGAGAGGACAACAACAGAGGGTACACAGTAAGGTGGGAGATTAGTGGAACGTGTTCTTTTAAAGGGTGGGGCTCGACCATGGGCTGAGGCTAGGGGTGGGGGTAAAGCTGGCTCTCCCACTACCCTAGCTGCAGGGACTGCTTTATCTTTAACTTGCTGTCCACCCAGTGAGTGCGATGCACCTGAATCGCAGAAATCAGACCTTCCCTCAGACTGCTTCTGTACAATGCTGCTAGATGGTACACCTCTCTCTGTTACCCTAATGCTCTCATTACTGCAGGGAAGAGTACCCAATAGGCCACCTAATCTAGACACTTCAGCAGTCAATAATTCAATCTTGTCTACTAAAGGCTTAACAACCATGTTAAACTTATCTTCTATCATATTAGCTAATAAGTCATAGTGTTCTAAGTTTATATTAGCTCCGGTGTTACTAGACATAGTTGTAGTCTCCTTATGTAGTACCAGGCTCTTAGATGCAGTTTCAGGTCTTTTATTATGGGAAGTCCCCCCCCCGCTTAATCTGAGCCTTTCTACAGTCCCTTACAGCTCTCTTGACTGGGGAACTCCGTATTGAAGTATCAGAAGGGACATCCACCAAATCCATTATTAGTACATCCTGGGGCGGGGCCAATACAACTGGTAGATCCTTCACTGGAACATCAGCTACGCAGGGGGTGTCCAGAGACGTAACAGGACAGTCAACAGGCTGCGCAGGTAATGGTGGAGGAGGGCTATCCAGGCCCAGTGACTTCCTTCGGTCATTGTTGATTTTACTTACAACTTTGACGAGGTAATTGTCCATAATGGATTTCTTTTTGGACATTGTCCAAGTTCTCCGAATGGTAACAGTGGGCGAATGTACAGGCAACTAACTCAGGCTTATTTCCTAGACTCAACACAAGGCATACATCACCCTAGGTAACTTGAGCGTTTAAAATTGTATGTGTTCAGAGTGTCTTACCCGGGGGGCAGTATTTCAGCAATCAAGGGGGGCAGCCCGCCCCGTCCCTGGTCGTCCCCGGATGGCCACAGACCGCCCGCCCTCTGCCCGGGCTCAGTCCGGCGCCGCCCGCGGGGCGGGAGGCACTCGGTGCTCTTATGGCGACTCCGGGCACGGGATGATGTGTCACGCCCTCTCCGGGGCTGCTGGGAGCGGTAGTCTGCTAGCGCTTGGTGGTAGAAATGCGCCTCCGGGCGCGGGAAATGCGGTAAGTTCGCCTGGTGCCGTTCCCCTCACGGCGGCGTCAGGCTCTGCAAATAGGTGTGTGTCATAAAACAAGTGAGACCTATTGAGTGTAGCTACTAACTTCTATCTCATCTAACCCTTCCATCTTATCGTTTCAGGTATCCCTTCCATTGCTGCTCCTATCCCTCGCTCGATTACCTCTATACTCTGTGTATGCACAACTAGTCAGAGTGTGGGGAAATCAGGAGGTGGACCCCTTTAAGCATCACCCTGATCCTGAGGAGCTCGATATCCGTGACACTTCCTGAATGTCTATTGGAATTAAGTTGAGTGCAATAGGGCCCACTTGGGTCTCTTCATCCAGTAAGTACACTTGCTATGCTGGATGCAGCTGATACAGGGTCTTCCATTGACATTTCCTACTGTAATTACTTTTTTTGTGACATCTAAAATAAGTAACCACCTTGGGTTTGGAAAAACATCCTGTACTCCTTTCTACTTCTTTTCATGTATTTGAAACCAATTCTCTTTTTGATTTTGCCCTCCCTTGAATCCTTGGGAATTGTCCTGGCCCTCAGCCTCTGGTTTGGTTTGGAACCTGTCTGTTAAGAATGTTAGTCTCCCATGTTGCTACAGCCCTGTGTAAATCCTGTTAGCTAACCACCTGTCATCCAACACTGCAAGCCTATATTGATCCATCTCAGATTCTACAAGACATTGCCTAGGTGGGGTAGAAGAATCCTCCTTGATTCACCCTACCACCATCAACTGCTTATTGGTATGTAAATCTTTGGCCCCTATCCTTCTCACACTCATATTTCGAGTATCAAATAGAACAGAATCTTCTCTTCTGCTCTCTTGGAACCAATCAGCATCCTGGGCTTGTTTAAAGCCAAAGTATATGATCAGAGCTTCCTTCGTCCACTCACAGTTCATTTGATCAGGTGTAGGCATTCATCCAGTGACTGCTTTAAGTTCTATAGGCAAGCCACTCTTTTGGGCCGTCTTGGACACATCATACAAAGCCTAAGCTCTACCTATGATCGCAAAACTCACAAACCATTCCAAAATATTCCAGCATTCTATAGACTTATGTATAAGCTCTTTTGAGACTTAGAAGGTACTCCTCTAGAGTTGGAGGTTGAACAATTTCACTAGATGTAGCTGTCTCCTCTGCAACCTTGAGCATTTTCTTTTCTAATGATATCCTTTGTGTCCTACGCTCTCCAGTCCTACCTCTTCTGCCTGGCTTTCTTTTTCCATTCCCCCCTCCCTTTTTCTTTCTTCATAGACCCTTTTGAACCTCCTCTGCTCTTGTTCCTAGTGAGATAATCTCATCTTCTCACTCTCAAAATATCTGCACATCTCCTCTTCAGCAACCAACTATAAATTCAAGGTGTAAGATAAACTTAATCCACCTAAGGAATTAACTCCTGAGGGCAATGACCGTGATTACCTTGACATCAGAAACTGGATTAAATTGAGAATATGCTGGAATATAGATTTAGGGACACACTTTGGGTGTGTCTGGGGAAAATATGCCCTAAAAGGCTGAGACAGCTTGACACCATAGCACTACCCCCATTTGTTCCTAATATGATAATCTTTCAAGAGGCAGTCACAGTTTCTTCCATTTTGTCCAGTTTCTCTCACTGATCTTTAATAAAGCTAACAAGGCTCTCCTTATAATTGATCCTACTTCGTCACACTTTCCAAGCACATATCCTTTCACTGATCTAAGGACAGGGTGTTAATGTCTATCCACACCAACCTGTCATCTGTCATTGAAACTGGTCAAGAAATTCTGCATTCACTTACTTACTTATGCCCAAATGCCCATCAACCAGGACTCTCATCCTATCCTTGTCCTAGGCTTTTCTTTTAATATGACTCAATGTGTAACCCTTCTCTTTGCACTCAGTCTTGAGGGCTCAGTGCCAGGAGTTTCTTGGCATTCCTCTTTTCCCGTCCCCTTGCCTGGTGGTGTTTGATGCAGGCTTGTAGAGGGTGTGGCCTATCCAGTTCCAAAGTCTTTTCAGGATTTCTTTATGAGCAGGGAGTTGGAAAGTCTGCTTCCATAGGTCATTGTTGCTGACAGTAGTGGCAAGGAGATTTGAGGGCTTTTTGCCAGACAGGTGTTGATGAAGGTTCAGACTTTGGTGGTGGTGGTCTCCTTTGGCCTCCAAGTTACTGCTCCATACCGAAGGACTGATTTTAAAATGGTGTTAAAAAGCTTAATATTGGGGTGCAGCGTTAGGTCATCAGAGCTCCAGTTCTTCTTTAGCTGAATGAAAGCAGCCCTTGCTTTGCAGCTGTGTTCAAGCTGAGCATATTTTTTAGTTCAAGAACGTTGGAACTGGCACTTGCTAATTTTACATCACTTTCTGACAATTGGCAGACCCCCACTTTGAGGGCCTCAGAGCACAGAGGTGATACTATGCTCCAATCATGGTAATTAGGGCCATTTGCCATTGGTGTTCTGGGGCCCGCCCTACTTTGGCTCTATAAACTAAACGAAATATAACTGTTTCTGCGCTTGTTTCTCAGGGTAGTGAGGGTAAGCAGTCACATACTTCTCAGGGAGATAATGTGTTTGGCACAAGCTCAAAACTCAACAACATTTATGATGTCCAGCGCAGTGTTTGTCCTTTTACAAAGGAGTTTTTAATATTATAGCAATACTCAGCAAATACTGTAGTGATCCTGGTCATGATTCTATTGTTGTGCTTCTCCTCCTCTTGCCCCCTTCCTTGTACTTGTTTCCTCCTACAGCCCCACCCGAGCGATGCTCCAGAAAATAAGGCACACATGTGAATAAGGCTGAGTTGCCCAGCAAGTTACATGGGCAATCATGTCATTTGTTTGCTTGGGTGTTTACTGCTTCTGATGTAGAAAGCAGTTCTCAGGAGTGCAATTCTAAGAGAGGCAGAGACTTGTAGTGTTCAGTTGCAGTCACTCAGACATTGGCAAGAAGGCATGTTCACCCCAGGCAGGTCTATCTCACAAGCAGCCACCCAGATTGATTAGCTGTACTTCAGTGTTTGGCTACTCATGAAAGCACTGGCACAGCAGTAGTGGCTCTGTCCAGCCAGTAGAGATGAGGAAGCCCAGACTGGGCTAATTTTTGTACCAACGCAGTTGTAGCCACACTTGCCAGCCAAACCTCATGATAGTTGTACCCCTGATGAGGCCAAATGAACCACATTGCAGTTGTAGCCCCAATCCAGCCACTGGAACCCAATCAGGACAAGTCAAAAACACAGCAGTTATAGCCCTGATTGGGCCAGGCAAACCTCCTAGCAGTTTGAACAATTACCAACTGGAGCCAAAGAGAAACAGGAAGACGTTTTTCAGCAAGGGTCATTCCGAGCTTCAGTCAGCAGCCTCCAGCTTCTTCTGGGTGTCCTTTCGAATAGGAACACACATGCTTCTCCCGCTGGACAGTTTCTCATTTTGCTTGGCTAGGCAGATTAATGTAGTTCTCTGCAGAAAGGCAGGCAGGCTTCTAGGCAGAAGAAAAGTGCAGGTGTGTCATCTGACCTCTGGCACACTGGCTGTCATAAAGGCACCAGGCCTGGTCACACAACAGTATTTACTGAGCTCCTTTGCTTATGAAGAATCTGGTACTGAAACAAAGTGAGGATATGTAGGTCCTACTTTTACACAGCGTTTTTAGATGGGATGCTCTGTCCCAAATTTTAGAAACAGTTTAGGTTTTTTCTTCTTTCAATTTTCCTTCTAAGGCAGCTCTCTGGGCACAGTCTTGTTTAAAGCAATGCTTGTCTTTGCAGGTACCACTAGGGCTGTCTTTAAATTGGAACATCCCCAACAGGAGCACAATAAAATGTAAGGTTTCTACACATACCTCTCATTCAGCCTTGCTGAAGCAGTAATTATGGAAAGACAAAAGTACAGATTTGAACTAAAAGCTTTCTCACCTAGAATTACAGAAAATGGAGTCCCACCTTTAACCCTAACATCCACGAAATGGCAGTGCTTAGAAAGAACAAAGAACCTTGCCAACAACATTCTCAATCACATTTCTAAGGGTGATTCTGCCTCCAGCCTCAACAATGTAGTGTCAGAGTCTCCTCCCTCCAGCTACAGTAATGCAGGAAATACTCTTCCATGCCATGGGAAGCTGTCCTGATCCTCATCTTGTGCTATGGCAAACAAAGGGCATCCTAAATGTATTCCACTAGTTTAGTCTGGAGCTCTTCGACTGTACTCAGACTCATACACTCACTCAGGAATACTAACACACATGTGCTACAAGTACACAAGCACACATTCACTTACATACATGCAGGATATCAGCACAAGGCTCTGGGTATTCCCATAGCAGTGGAACGGTACAAGAGATGGCCAGTCAGGCAGCACTTTCATTGACAAGGTATGGTCAAACTATCAATCTCAAATGTACTATACCTAGGACAGGGACAGTAGTCCTCAGTCTATTTTCAGAGCATACTTATTGTGTCCCTCCAAGTGACAGGAAAGGTCCTTGACCTCACATAGTCAAGGGTATGCTTAGGCCTCGGTACACTAGCTAGAGTAACATAACTCTGTGGCCAAGATAAAAGTCAAGGTATGAGATGTACATGTAGGAGGGGCAGTATACCAAGCAGGGGACATTCCTGTCCCAACAATACATATTCTTCTAGCAGATTACTCACTGTATGAATACTCTTTCCAGGATTCAGACTGTTGTCAAAGATATGCTCCAAAACAGTGGAACTAACGAGCCTCTAGGGGGTCCAACTTATCTCCAACTATGACTTGTACTCTGCTTATTCTATCACCAGAAATTATTGGTTGTTCTGGTGTCAGGTCCGGCTATCGATTCTGTGCCCCATTCAGGCATGCAGAAAAAAAAACAAGAGCCATGACAACAACAAATACAGCATAAAAGATGTTCACATACCTTCGAATATTATCAATCATACCACTAGTTCACGGGAAAGTGATGTGAAATCTGTATGAAGATTATGTTTCCACCAGAAATATCATACTGATGGTATGTTATTTTTTCTGATGCATTTATTCTTCTGAAGATTTCACTTCTTAATTATGAGTCTCAAAGCAAAACCCACCATGGGAAGTGGGAATGATTCAAGTCCATTTAGCAGGGAACTCATGCAGCTTGTGTAAAGAACCCATTAATGCGTGCCTGACATGAAGCAGCTGTGCTTCACAAAAAGAGGCAAAGATGACCAGATGTCAGCCATCAGGACAACTCTGAAGAGAGCCATGGATGTAGCCATAGCACCTTTGGAATAGTTACAAATGCCCTCCACAGAGTCTTTGTAAGCCAGGTCAAATAGATTTTGAAATGAAATGAATTTGTACTAATGAAGAGCACTTATACCCCAACCAGGGTTTCCTGGCGCTGTACGAGTACCTCTGTGGAACCCTTCCTGGCTTTTCCCTGTGAAATGTCCACTCCTGGGCACCCCCAAGATGAAGCCAGGCATCCCAGCACTGTTGGGGCCATTGTGGAGATTAAGCAAGCTATTGCCAAGAGTTGCAGAGTGGGACCCATGATTAGAATAGGCACCGAGGCGATAATTATCAGGTCCGAGGAAATTGAGCCCAAGACCCGCCGAGGCGGGAATTGAACCCTGGTCCCAGGCCAGACTTCGGCATCAGGGTCTGCCGCTCTAACCATTGAGCCACACTTCTCCACACTTCTTTTTTGATACAGAAAATGAATTTAGCTTGCCCTTTTATCTTTAAATAAGCCCATAAATTTCTCACACATTCTGTCCTAACAAGTGTGGTTGGTCCAGGGTCCAGAATATGCAATCATTCTTCCTACTTCATTGTATGTTAAGATAAAACTAAGTAAGGAAATGCCTTTTTTTACATTATCACCCCCACAGTTTTGGACTGATTCTGCTTGTTTTTCGACCTGAGAGTGCACTGAGGCCTGCTAATGAGACCTCAGTACCAGTGTTCTAACCCATCACAAACGGTATGTTTCACTGGCTACCCCCTAATTGGCATAAGTTAACTTACTTATAAGTCCCTAGTGTATGAAACCAATTGTACACAGAGCCTGTAAGTGTCCATTCAGGGCTGCAGCACGCACTGATTGTGGCAGCAAGAGTGTGACAAAGTGCAACTTGGACCCCAGTCTGCCACTGCAGCCTGGAAGAGTAGGTCTAAACTGCTAGCTCTACTTTGCTATTTAAACTAATGGCAAAGCCCACACTTCATTGAATAATTCATATATGTCTCCCCTAAAGATGGCTCGCTGAGCCCTAAGGAAGGGAGCTATATGTTATAAAGTAGGACATCAACTTTAATATGTCCTAACAGTAAAAGCCCAAACAGTCATATGATTGTGGAAAGGCTAGAACCCCCATTGGCAAGTACAGAGTTACTGGCTAACATCGCCGCCCTGCTAACTTCTGAATGGTACTACAAAAACAAGGTATCAAGTAAATCATGGCATTGCACCCAACCTGGTACCCCAGTCGAATTTAATGGCACTTTTAAGGAAAAGTAACTTTTAGAAACTTGCCACACTGTTGCCCAGTCTTGAAAGTTGCAACTCTGTTGCCCAGTTTTTCTAGTAGCCTTTCTCATATGCTGGCCACCATACAGCCTTCTACACTCCTGGGGAAGAGTGTAGCTTACTCCCATGAACATGAACAATAGAGGCCTGCCTCGGCCTGAGGTGTTACTTCCCCCTCTCAAGAACCTCACAGGGTGTGGCTCAAAGAGTCAGTCGACTGACTCCCTGTTCCAGCATCAAGGCCACAAATGCTGAAATAGCATGTTTTGGCTTGTTAGTAACCATTTTCATAGAATCACCACTAACTGCCAATGTGCAGCCAAGAAGACCAGTTTTTGGCGCTCAAACGTTGGACCCGAGTTTGGCGGATCCCGCAGAGTCATCAGAGTGCAGACTGGTCACCCAAGATGGACATTTGCCCTCACCAAAGCAATCCGCTGGACCCGCAGTGACCAGAGACCAGAAGCCCTGCTGTGACTGGTCTTCTGCTGGATCAAAGAGGACTTCGAGGGACATTGACTCCTACAGCCCAAATAGTCCCATCTCAACTATGGGCAGAGGAATAGCCTCAGGAAGGTCCCCATTGACTGAAAATCACCCACTGAATCTTGTTGCATCCTCAGCATTCCGTATCCTCAGCATCAGGACCAATCCATTTACGTCTGTGGCAGTCCTTGTGTAACATGACTTGAGACTGCTTTGATGACGAGGTAACTGTCTGCATACTCCTTATTGCTTCCCTAGACTTCTCCCTGTTGGAACTGGTGACCCATTTCAGGCCGTAGTAGTCCAGCACAACTCTTTACGTTTTTATATTTTACTTATAAATCTATATCTCTGGATCCCTCTGATGGATTTTGCTCATCTTGGTGTCTAAGGAATTTATAGAAATATGATCTATTTTTATAAATTGGTGTTGAATTCCTTTTGTGTTGTGTCACATTTGTATTCTGTTGTTTACTGTGTCTAAATGATTTACACCAGTTCCTTTGTTTAAGCCTTGCTGCTCAAAGTCACAGTTACCTACACTTAAGCTAGAGGTATTATAAATGCACCCGACTGGACCCAAGATGGTTTGGTGAGTTTACTACGCAGCAAGGTTTCATAAACATACCATATAATACACCAACAGGTACATGCATCAATCTCGGCATTAGCGATTCCTTAATTGCGATTTTTAAGGAATCGCAATTAAGGAATCGCTAATGCCTATGCATTAAGAATTCGCTAAATAAATAGCGATTCCTTAGAATCCTTTAATTGCGATTATCATTTTGCGAATCGCAATTAAGGAATCCCTTCCCATTCATTCCTATGGGCCTAGAGGCCCATAGGAATGAATGGGAAGACAATCTCAATTTGCGATTCGCAATTAGCTAATCGCAAATTGAAATTGCGATTTCAAGGGTGCATGGGTGTCCAAAGGACACCCTGTTGCACCCCTGAAATCAACCAATGCACATATGTTGTGTACACACATGCCCTAAAGGCATGTGTGTGCACAACATGAAAGTTAAAAATATGCACAAAATTGCATATTTCTAACATTTCGCAAAATTACCATGAGGTCCAACCTCATGGTAATTTTTTCTCTCTAATTGCGAAATCGCACTTTTTTTCTGTTTCATGCATTGCTTTTAAGGAATCACAAAATTGCGATTCCTTAAAAGCAATCGCAATTTAAAAATTTGCTAAAATAGCGATTTCTTCACTTTTAGGATGATGCATCCCAAATAGTGATTTGGGAATCGCAAACGGCCGAAATTTGCAATTCGCACCGTTTGCGATTCCTAAATCGCTTGATGCATGTGCCTGATAAATCCTCGGAACCAGTGTTAGACTGATGCGTATGTAAAGAAGAGACCACCATGGGTAAAAAGCATTGGCAGAGACATGAAATCAGTCAGGGCAGCTCGATAGCCCTTGAATGTAGCTGGCACCAGATCCCGTTTAGCAAAGGACAAAGTAAATCACAACATGTCAGAAAGGCGTGATTTAAGACGTCTTTGGGCCTGATTTCAGATTTGATTAATAGTTTTCTGTCTGTTTGGGTGGCGGGGGCATGACTTCCACCATCCTGATGGACCATGGCCATCAAATTCGGAGCTGATCACTGACCCAGTGGTCAGTTATTTACACTGAAAAGAATACCGTCATGGTGGTTCTTTCAATGTACAAAAGGATTGGTGGATGGCTGCCATCGCATTTGATGGACCTTAATCAAACCTTTCAAAAGTTTTTTGTTTTTCTGTTACAAACTCCCAAAGCTCCAATGATACATCAGTAGTCCATTGTGATTGCGTCTAACTGAATGATAAAATTGGAGACCCAGTAAAACTTGATGTCATTAGAGGGAAAGTCCACAGATTGGAGGTGGAACAGCCTGCAGAGGACAGCAGGAAATGTTACTGCTGTTGAAGATGAGACCTCTTAGATCCACCATTGCCTTGAAAGAAGCATTATATTTGTTGAGGTGTTTGGATGGGCTGAGATGGCTGCTTTTGACAGGACTACATAACCCTGGAATAACCACGGAACTTCCAATACTCTTGGTGGAATTGTCATGAACGGGAAACAAGACCTACCTAATAATAAGCTAAAGCCCTACTGTGCTTAAAACGTTCTATAAAAGTAGACTGGAAATCACCAACAAATCACTTGGAGTGCATCCAAACCTGCTGCCCTTACCCGGGCCACAGTGGACACATAATAGAAGCTGAACCTCAGAATCTGTTCTGAGTTATCTAGGACATCATTTACAGGTCGGAGAATGACTTCTTCATATGTTCTGGTAGGTTATGAATATAAAGATGGCCTTTTGCCCAATAATCTGAGACATTATCAGCCCAAAAGGCAAATGGAATTAGCTATGTGGTAAGCCAAACTGTTGGACGCAAACACCTTGCAACCCATTGCCTCCAGTTTATTTCATTCCATATCTTGGAGAGCTGTTGGGAAGGAATTTGGGCTTGGTTTTGAGGATGACATTAAAAAAACAGATTCTATGGGAACAGACAGGAGGACAAAAAGAGGGAGTCACCAGGAGCTGGGTGATAGGGTCTGTTGAAGGCCTGTTGAAGGCTGCCATCATGAAGCTATACACCTTTTTGCCAGCACTAAGGCTACGTTTATAAATCTAGTTCCAACGTTTTTCGACCTAGGCCCGGAGAACAGGCCCCCAGATCATACTGAAAAAACTTTCTGTAAACCATGGTACATCAATAATTGCCCTGATGGCAGGTCATACTGAGTGATTAGGTCAGCTAGTGGGATCAATTTACCCTCCAGGTAGCAGTCATTGGTTGTCTGGATACCAGTGACAGTCCACTCCCTCTGTTGGTCTTCAGTAAAGAAGGAACAAGTGTCGCTGCATGGGATACCTATCAAAGGAAGGTCAGGGGCGTATAATGGTAATAATAATAATAATAATAATAATAATACTTTATTGTGCATGGTTATTTAAAACCTTTACAATATAAGTCAAAAAGGATTCAGTAAAACATAAATCAAATTTTAGCATGTTAAAACAGAGATTCTGTCCTTAAGACAAGACACAAGATTCCATAGTGGGATAGCAGCAGCAGAATTAAGAGAAGCTTAACGTCATGTTAGACAGCCTATTTATCCTAAAAACAGAAAAATAAAATAAAAAATAAAAAGTTAAGGAATAGATTATTCCTCCTTGCCTGCCAAGGGAAGATAACAAAACAAAAATAAAAGAGATGCCACGGAGGAGGAGAGGATA
Organism: Lissotriton vulgaris; assembly: GCF_964263255.1. NCBI lineage: Eukaryota > Metazoa > Chordata > Amphibia > Caudata > Salamandridae > Lissotriton > Lissotriton vulgaris. The sequence goes on along the minus strand of NC_141691.1, from coordinate 912,625,314 downwards.
GTTAAATTATGATGACAGTTCGGGGGAGCCCTATTACCAATCAGTACTGGACAGTCTAAGGGAGGGCAACGGTGTCAATCTGGAGGGTGGGCTTCTGAGGTAACATTTAGCTCATCATTATGGCCCTTTACAGTGCTACTTGAGTTGTTCGTTCCTTCAAAAAAAAATTTTGAAGCGGGCCTCAGCTGTTTCAAGAAATTTTACCATTCGACAACTCAGTTGAATGTCATCTCTTCTGAAGCAGGCTAGCGCCGCTTGCCTGCAGGTCCGTATGTTACGGATGTTGAAAAGTGGTCGCAGGAGGAGGCGGCGATCTTTGGTGAGCTTGGTGCAGGTAGAGATCAGATGAACTATATTTTCCTTGCCAATCCCACAGAGTCGGCATGTTAAAGGTAGATTTGGCCGTAACCATGGAGGAAGGTGAGCTGCTGACGGCAGTAGACAGTAGACCTAGGCGTATAATGGAGTCCCTGTTGCCCGCTGGATACCTCTGTGCCAACATTTCAATGCTGCAGTATGTAGAGTACCCTGGGGTTTGATCCGTACCTTGGGACACAGCAGTTTGACAAGTAGTCTACCCTTGTGGTCTGTATGTGTTGGGATATTCAAAGTCTCTAATCCTATCCCATCTAACCATTTGACCAACCACTGGAGCTGAGCTGCCAAGTAGTATGATTCCAAGTCCGGCGCTCCCAATCCTCTCTGCATAGTAGTCAGTGACACCCTATGACAGCCCCATCCCAAATCACTTCTCTCAGCAATGTGTCAAGGTCCCTAAATCATGTCTTTGGAATTAATACTGGAAGATTTACAAAATAGTATAACAGTCTTGGCAATACTACCATTTTGGATAGAGCCACCCTGGACATAGTGGGAAGTTTAAGGGAGCCCCAGAACAAAACGTTTGATATAAGGGAGCGTAGTGCTTGCCCCATGTTGCCTTCCAGAAGGTCTTGTTGCTCATGGTACATGGTACACCTGTATTCCCAAGTATTTGAGTCAGTGAGGAGCTCAGTTGGGGTCAGAAGGACATGTTGGTGGGCGTGGATCGAGAGAGTAAGTGGGAAGACATTTTTAGATGTATTTACCCGCAGACCCGTCAGGTTGGCATATTTCTTCAGTATGATCAAGGCACTCTTGACCTCCTGGCAGCCATATCATAAGTATAGGAGAATGTCGTTCACATATAGGGATATCATGAACTCCCTCCCATCTAGTAATAGACCATGTCTCCCTCCCTCTAGCCTTAACTGTACTGATAGTGGTTCTATGGCTAAGGCAAACAGGAGAGGGGACAATGGGCAGCCTTGTCTGGTTCCTCTATAAATAATATATGGAGAAGACTATTTCACCTGTTCTGACCCTGGCCGTGGGGCAGGTATAGAGCAAATTTACCCATGTAATCCACCCCACTCCCAATGCCATCTTTTGCATTATGTGCATTGAGAAGTCCCACCACAGGGAATTTAAAAGCTTTTTCTAGGTCCACTTTCATTACCACTGTTTCGGGGAGGACAGCAATGCCGTGATGGAACAGTGCACAATATAGTCTTCAAAGGTTCCCAAAAGTCAATCTCGTTGGAATTAATCCATTTTGGTCAGTGTGGACTAATGCACGCACATGTGGGAGTAGTCTTTTGGCAATTATTTTACTTAAAACGTTGAAGTCCATGTTTATCATGGACATGGCTGAAAATCTGAGACAAGGGGATTTCCAGATTTGTTTTTGGGGAGGGGGACAAACAGAGCTTCTCTTGTAGACGCTGGTAAGCGACTGGATCATAATAAATCAGCATACAGCCTCTCCAATTGGGGGGCTATAGAGAACTAAAGGTTGAATAAAACTCTGCCAGAAGCCCATCTGGGCCCTTAACCATGTCCTTAATAGCTGCTCGGATCTCGCAGATGCTTATCGTTTTCCAAGCTCTTTCTGTGTATCAGGGTCCACTTTGTTCAAGTGTAGGGTGTTGAGGTATAAGTCAATGTATTACCCTGTCAGCTCTGCAGGGGCACGTATAGTGTAGTGTAATATTCTAAAAAAGTGTTATTGATTGCTTTGGGTGAGTATAGTTTGGTCCTGTCCTTAGCCTGCAACCTACAGATAGAGGTGCGCCTACTTTCACGATGAATCAGCCATGCCAACAATTTCCCAGATTTCCCACCCTCAATATGCTGTATTTTCTGGTATGCTTTGAGATCAAGTGCACAACATCTATCTAATGTTTTGTTATATTCACTACTGGCTTTTGACAGTTGTTTCTGAATGTCATCTTGCTCCCCAAATCTCGTTTCTAAGGAGTGAATCTCATTGTCTAATTTACGGAGCTCATTTTCAATCTCCCTCCTTGCCCCTATGGTTTGCACCATGCATTGGCTTCTGGTGACTGCTTTAAATTTGTGCACACCTTCGATGCTTAAATAATTAAGCTTCCATAGTAGTTGTCTCTTTTGCTTTTATTTTTTAGTTCATCATTATTGCTTCATAATGTGCATTTTTTGATAATCCTTATTTTTACATGTTATCTGTTCTTCGACTTGGCTCCAATGCATTTCGGGTTGCACCCTTCTTAGGGGAGCATCTGCAAATAACGAAGATATAGCTAAGGGGCTACGAATAATGTACAAAGTTTACTAATCGTAGCATGCAGGTGGTGATGGGGTGGGGTTTAGTGAGGTACGTGCTGGTGTGGTCGAATTTAATATCCAAAAAGAAATATCCAAAGAGCGAAAAGAAAGAGTAAATAAATGAGGCATGTGCTTTTTGGTGTTTAAGGTGTTGGTGCTCGTCTACTTCAGTTTGAGTGGCGGTGGCCGGTAAATAATTTTTAGCCCTGTGACAGTGATGCGTTAAAGGAACGCGTGCTCACGAAAAGAAGTAAGTAACTGAAACACTTGGTAAACACTCACGTGTACCCGGTGCAATATTAGCATCTGTAAATAAATGTATAATCTTTGTTTAAATAAACAGTTCGCACATCTAGTACATGACGCGTGAAGCGTTTACGCTAGCATTACTGTTTTCTGATGTTACTTACTGGTGGAAGCAATTTTTAGAAGATTAGGTCTCCGGCGTCTCTCGAGTGCATCACTTCGCGGCGAATCCGGAAGTGTGTAAAACTCAACTACGGGTAGGATGGTAAAAATAGAGGTAGGGCTCTAATCGCGGCCATGTTGGATAAGTGAGTTAGGTAACGGCGAAAATTGGTGAAAGTTCGAAACGAACGTGGGGTGCTAAACATATGAAATGAGAGCGTACATTTCAATATAACATTTCAATATATTATAATAGTTTGACAAAAATGTTTTTTTTAACAAAACTGTGTATAAACATAATGTCTGTAGACAATCAGCTGCATTCAAAGGAGTCATTGTAGGCGACATAAAACACCCATAGAGGTGCTTTACAGGTAACATGAAAATTCCAAGCGGTCATTTAGGCCCATGGGTTTCATGGACTCCAATTTGAAAATCCATGCCATCTCTTTTCTTAAGAGTTCTTTGTTATTGTCTATGCCCTCGTGTTTCTCAACAACTTCAAGGATTAGAAACTTTAATTGTGAGACGTTGTGTCTGAATTCTGTGAAGTGGACAGCCACGTTAGATTTGGCATTCTGTGTTCTGATATTAGATTTATGCTCGTTAATACGAGTCTTTATCTTCCTTTCTGTTTTGCCGATATAAATTTTGCCACACGGGCATTTGATTAGATAGATGGCGTTCTGTGTATCACATGTGGCAGTGACCCTCAATTTTATTTCATTGCCTCTCATAGGGTGGTTTATCGAGGTGCCCTTGATAATACAATTACAGTTTCCGCAATTCATGCAGGGTCGAGTACCTTTGTGTATCTTTTTAGCAGGTTCTTTTTTGTTGAGGATCTCTTTGATGTTTGCACTGCGTGTGTATGCAAAGATGGGGGTGTTAATAAAGAGGTTTCCAAAGTCTAGTTCCGCCGTTAGAATAGGCCAGTGTTTTAAAATGATCTTTTTGTAGGCTGTGATGAGGGTGGAAAACTTTGATACCAGGACCATTCGGTCTTCGTGTCGTTTGAAACTTTTTTTCAGCAGTTCTTCTCTAGGAGTTGTTAAAGCTTTCTCCACGGCTTGTTTTATTATCCCATCGGGGTAGCCTCTTTCTTGGAATCTTTTTCCCATTTCATTCAAGCATACCTTCATTTGTGTCTCGTCTGACATGATCCTTTTAACCCGTAACATTTGTGATGTTGGTAAATGTTGTTTGAGAGACCCTTGATGGAAACTAGTATATAGGAGAGTATTATTCCTATCTGTGGGTTTTCGAAAGAGGTCAGTTTTTATGCCTTTCTCTGTGATTGAGACTTTTACATCAAGGAAGGTGATGTTTTTTTTATCAGTTTCCCAAGTGAATTGTATTCTCTTGTTAGCTAAATTTAAGTTTCTCAAAGCCTGTATTAGGGTCTCCTCCGAGTTCTTCCAGATGATAAATACATCATCGATGTATCTGGCGTACATCTTACCACCTGTATGTAGCACCCATATTGTGAAAAACATATCAGCATAAACTCGACATAAACCGGCTGTGCGCCCATCAACCCACATTTTTGCAGTCAAACATACATTCTGCCCTTCGAAGGACAGCACACCACTTTAAATCAACATGCAATACGACGAGATTGCAAGATCAACGGAAGCTAGAGCAGACACACTGGTCTTTGATGAAAGTGAAACAGCTCGCATATATGCACTAATTAACGAGGATATAGCCACAAACACCTCCAGCCGCACAAAGGAACAATGTATCCGACAACTATTATACTTATCCAAATGAGAAATCAATCAAAAACTCCACGCCAGTACCCTACTTAAATACCATTGTTCGATGCGGATCCCCAGAGGGTTACGGATAGCGCTAAAAGCGTCCCTATGTAAGAATTCAAAATCTTTTCAAGAGAAATGGAATGCTGGGTTAAATAAGTGTAGCCTCGATCTAATCCTTCTTATGGTCCAGGAATTATCAAATATCCTAACAGAACTCAATAAGGAAATTGAAGAAGTGGAATCCGAGTTAACCAATATGGTTACCACAGAAGAATTAAATAAAATCTTGGAAGACACCAAGGTAATAATAGAAAAACACACAAGAGAAATAAATGATCGAAAAATCAGAAAATTCAGGAGGGAAACACAAGACTATAAGCTTGGGGAAGTATACACGTGGGCAGACGTGTATGCCCAACGCAGACGTAACAAACCGTTTAACCCCCAAACAGACACATCTTCTTCAGGAAGTGACAAGTCTAATCGACCACCTAGACGAGATAAATCCAATGATCAACCTCAAACCCGCGAGACTACTAACACAGCAGAAACATCTACTGCGGTTCCTTTTTTAGAGGAAAGACAGGACAATCAAGAAGACCCAGGAGGGGCCTTAGAAAGAACAAAAGAAAAAGAGACCACCCAATCCAACACGCGGAGCATGAAAAAGAACAAGAAGAGAAATACTTAGTTATTAACATCTCTGACACCATCGTAAATCCATATGAAATGAGATTACTATCCAAAGGGGCATCTTTTATACCAACCACGAAAACCAACCATTTAGAACTACAAATCAGCACTTACAAATTCATAAGAAAACTGAAATTGAGATATTTTTTTGAGCAGATGAATCCACCCACCAACAAGAAACCAGACCAATTAATGGGATTAAGACCAACCAGCACCTTTGAAGCTCCTACTAGTCATAAGAGCATAGATCTCTTTGAGACATTGATAAAACAGGACATTTCAAAATTGAACTGTAATAAATCTCCACATAAAAACATGTCGAGAAAGGACTATGACACCCTACGAAAAATTGCAAACAATCCACACATTAAATGTGTGATGGCCGACAAGGGAGGCGCACTAGTGGTGATGAGTTCCACCATGTACAGACAGAAAATGGATGAACATATACATGACAAGTCAATATATATGAAACTTCCAAATAACCCAACTCATGAATTCAAAGAGCCCAACCATCAGTATGACCCCCAAAATTCATACAAATCTAATGGATCCCCCGTGCAGGCCCATAGTCTCTACACGGGGCTAACTTCATGAACCAGTTGGAAAGCTGATAGATCGATATTTACAACCGATCGTAAAAGAAATGAGAAGTTATATCCAAGACACCACAGACTTTTTGAACAAACTTGCACAAATAGAAATTACCAATGACCAAGAATTGGTTTTATGCACAGCAGATGTTCGCTCACTACACACCTCAATCCCCCACAACAGTGGTATAGAAGCAAAGGAGAAAGCAATCCTTGAAAGTTCGATTGAAACAGAGATGCAGACATTCCTCATGGAATTACTAGTTTTCACGCTCTACCACAGTTACTTTGTACATGAAAATAACTGGTACCTCCAACTGTCCGGGACTTCCATGGGCAATTGTGCCGCACCGACCTATGCGAACATCTACATGAAACTTTTTGAAGAGAACACGTTTACAGCAAGCCGGAATGAATGGAAAATATTAAGATGTACGCCAGATACATCGATGATGAAGAAGACTATTTCACCTGTTCTGACCCTGGCCGTGGGGCAGGTATAGAGCAAATTTACCCATGTAATCCACCCCACTCCCAATGCCATCTTTTGCATTATGTGCATTGAGAAGTCCCACCACAGGGAATTTAAAAGCTTTTTATAGGTCCACTTTCATTACCACTGTTTCGGGGAGGACAGCAATGCCGTGATGGAACAGTGCACAATATAGTCTTCAAAGGTTCCCAAAAGTCAATCTCGTTGGAATTAATCCATTTTGGTCAGTGTGGACTAATGCACGCACATGTGGGAGTAGTCTTTTGGCAATTATTTTACTTAAAATGTTGAAGTCCATGTTTATCATGGACATGGCTGAAAATCTGAGACAAGGGGATTTCCAGATTTGTTTTTGGGGAGGGGGACAACCAGAGCTTCTCTTGTTGATGCTGGTAAGCGACTGGATCATAATAAATCAGCATACAGCCTCTCCAATTGGGGGGCAATAGAGAACTAAAGGTTGAATAAAACTCTGCCAGAAGCCCATCTGGGCCCTTAACCATGTCCTTAATAGCTGCTCGGATCTCGCAGATGCTTATCGTTTTCCAAGCTCTTTCTGTGTATCAGGGTCCACTTTGTTCAAGTGTAGGGTGTTGAGGTATAAGTCAATGTATTACCCTGTCAGCTCTGCAGGGGCACGTATAGTGTAGTGTAATTTTCTAAAAAAGTGTTATTGATTGCTTTGGGTGAGTATAGTGTGGTCCTGTCCTTAGCCTGCAACCTACAGATAGAGGTGCGCCTACTTTCACGATGAATCAGCCATGCCAACAATTTCCCAGATTTCCCACCCTCAATATGCTGTATTTTCTGGTATGTTTTGAGATCAAGTGCACAACATCTATCTAATGTTTTGTTATATTCACTACTGGCTTTTGACAGTTGTTTCTGAATGTCATCTTGCTCCCCAAATCTGGTTTCTAAGGAGTGAATCTCATTGTCTAATTTACGGAGCTCATTTTCAATCTCCCTCCTTGCCCCTATGGTTTGAACCATGCATTGGCCTCTGGTGACTGCTTTAAATGTGTGCACACCTTCGATGCTTAAATAATTAAGCTTCCATAGTAGTTGTCTCTTTTGCTTTTATTTTTTAGTTCATCATTATTGCTTCATAATGTGCATTTTTTGATAATCCTTATTTTTACATGTTATCTGTTCTTCGACTTGGCTCCAATGCATTTCGGGTTGCACCCTTCTTAGGGGAGCATCTGCAAATAACGAAGATATAGCTAAGGGGCTACGAATAATGTACAAAGTTTACTAATCGTAGCATGCAGGTGGTGATGGGGTGGGGTTTAGTGAGGTACATGCTGGTGTGGTCGAATTTAATATCCAAAAAGAAATATCCAAAGAGCGAAAAGAAAGAGTAAATAAATGAGGCATGTGCTTTTTGGTGTTTAAGGTGTTGGTGCTCGTCTACTTCAGTTTGAGTGGCGGTGGCCGGTAAATAATTTTTAGCCCTGTGACAGTGATGCGTTAAAGGAACACGTGCTCACGAAAAGAAGTAAGTAACTGAAACACTTGGTAAACACTCACGTGTACCCGGTGCAATATTAGCATCTGTAAATAAATGTATAATCTTTGTTTAAATAAACAGTTCGCATATCTAGTACATGACGCGTGAAGCGATTACGCTAGCATTACTGTTTTCTGATGTTACTTACTGGTGGAAGCAATTTTTAGAAGATTAGGTCTCCGGCGTCTCTCGAGTGCCTCACTTCGCGGCGAATCCGGAAGTGTGTAAAACTCAACTACGGGTAGGATGGTAAAAATAGAGGTAGGGCTCTAATCGCGGCCATGTTGGATAAGTGAGTTAGGTAACGGCGAAAATTGGTGAAAGTTCGAAACGAACGTGGGGTGCTAAACATATGAAATGAGAGCGTACATTTCAATATAACATTTCAATATATTATAATAGTTTGACAAAAATGTTTTTTTTAACAAAACTGTGTATAAACATAATGTCTGTAGACAATCAGCTGCATTCAAAGGAGTCATTGTAGGCGACATAAAACACCCATAGAGGTGCTTTACAGGTAACATGAAAATTCCAAGCGGTCAATTAGGCCCATGGGTTTCATGGACTGCAATTTGAAAATCCATGCCATCTCTCTTCTTAAGAGTTCTTTGTTATTGTCTATGCCCTCGTGTTTCTCAACAACTTCAAGGATTAGAAACTTTAATTGTGAGACGTTGTGTCTGAATTCTGTGAAGTGGACAGCCACGTTAGATTTGGCATTCTGTGTTCTGATATTAGATTTATGCTCGTTAATACAAGTCTTTATCTTCCTTTCTGTTTTGCCGATATAAATTTTGCCACACGGGCATTTGATTAGATAGATGGCGTTCTGTGTATCACATGTGGCAGTGACCCTCAATTTTATTTCATTGCCTCTCATAGGGTGGTTTATCGAGGTGCCCTTGATAATACAATTACAGTTTCCGCAATTCATGCAGGGTCGAGTACCTTTGTGTATCTTTTTAGCAGGTTCTTTTTTGTTGAGGATCTCTTTGATGTTTGCACTGCGTGTGTATGCAAAGATGGGGGTGTTAATAAAGAGGTTTCCAAAGTCTAGTTCCGCCGTTAGAATAGGCCAGTGTTTTAAAATGATCTTTTTGTAGGCTGTGCTGAGGGTGGAAAACTTTGATACCAGGACCATTCGGTCTTCGTGTCGTTTGAAACTTTTTTTCAGCAGTTCTTCTCTAGGAGTTGTTAAAGCTTTCTCCACGGCTTTTTTTATTATCCCATCAGGGTAGCCTCTTTCTTGGAATCTTTTTCCCATTTCATTCAAGCATACCTTCATTTGTGTCTCGTCTGACATGATCCTTTTAACCCGTAACATTTGTGATGTTGGTAAATGTTGTTTGAGAGACCCTTGATGGAAACTAGTATATAGGAGAGTATTATTCCTATCTGTGGGTTTTCGAAAGAGGTCAGTTTTTATGCCTTTCTCCGTGATTGAGACTTTTACATCAAGGAAGGTGATGGTTTTTTTATCAGTTTCCCAAGTGAATTGTATTCTCTCGTTAGCTAAATTTAAGTTTCTCAAAGCCTGTATTAGGGTCTCCTCCGAGTTCTTCCAGATGATAAATACATCATCAATGTATCTGGCGTACATCGTACCACCTGTATGTAGCACTCATATTGTGAAAAACATATCAGCATAAACTCGACATAAACCGGCTGTGCGCCCATCAACCCACATTTTTGCAGTCAAACATACATTCCGCCCATTGAAGGACAGCACACCACTTTAAATCAACATGCAATACGACGAGATTGCAAGATCAACGGAAGCTAGAGCAGACACACTGGTCTTTGATGAAAGTGAAACAGCTCGCATATATGCACTAATTAACGAGGATATAGCCACAAACACCTCCAGCCGCACAAAAGAACAATGTATCCGACAACTATTATACTTATCCAAACGAGAAATCAATCAAAAACTCCACGCCAGTAGCCTACTTAAATACCATTGTTCGATGCGGATCCCCAGAGTGTTACGGATAGCGCTAAAAGCGTCCCTATGTAAGAATTAAAAATCTTTTCAAGAGAAATGGAATGCTGGGTTAAATAAGTGTAGCCTCGACCTAATCCTTCTTATAGTCCAGGAATTATCAAATATCCTAACAGAACTCAATAAGGAAATTAAAGAAGTGGAATCCGAGTTAGCCAATATGGTTACCACAGAAGAATTAAATAAAATCTTGGAAGACACCAAGGCAATAATAGAAAAACACACAAGAGAAATAAATGATCGAAAAATCAGAAAATTCAGGAGGGACACACAAGACTATAAGCTTGGGGAAGTATACACGTGGGCAGACGTGTATGCCCAACGCAGACGTAACAAACCGTTTAACCCCCAAACAGACACATCTTCTTCAGGAAGTGACACGTCTAATCGACCACCTAGTTGAGATAAATCCAATGATCAACCTCAAACCCGCGAGACTACTAACACAGCAGAAACATCTACTGCGGTTCCTTTTTTAGAGGAAAGACAGGACAATCAAGAAGACCCAGGAGGGGCTTAGAAAGAACAAAAGAAAAAGAGACCACCCAATCCAACACGCGGAGCATGAAAAAGAACAAGAAGGGAAATACTTAGTTATTAACATCTCTGACACCATCGTAAATCCATATGAAATGAGATTACTATCCAAAGGGACATCTTTTATACCAACCACGAAAACCAACCATTTAGAACTACAAATCAGCACTTACAAATTCATAAGAAAACTGAAATTGAGATATTTTTTTGAGCAGATGAATCCACCCACCAACAAGAAACCAGACCAATTAATGGGATTAAGACCAACCAGCACCTTTGAAGCTCCTACTAGTCATAAGAGCATAGATCTCTTTGAGACATTGATAAAACAGGACATTTCAAAATTGAACTGTAATAAATCTCCACATAAAAACATGTCGAGAAAGAACTATGACACCCTACGAAAAATTGCAAACAATCCACACATTAAATGTGTGATGGCCGACAAGGGAGGCGCACTAGTGGTGATGAGTTCCACCATGTACAGACAGAAAATGGATGAACATATACATGACAAGTCAATATATATGAAACTTCCAAATAACCCAACTCATGAATTCAAAGAGCCCAACCATCAGTATGACCCCCAAAATTCATAAAAATCTAATGGATCCCCCGTGCAGGCCCATAGTCTCTACACGGGGCTAACTTCATGAACCAGTTGGAAAGCTGATAGATCGATATTTACAACCGATCGTAAAAGAAATGAGAAGTTATATCCAAGACACCACAGACTTTTTGAACAAACTTGCACAAATAGAAATTACCAATGACCAAGAATTGGTTTTATGCACATCAGATGTTCGCTCACTACACACCTCAATCCCCCACAACAGTGGTATAGAAGCAAAGGAGAAAGCAATCCTTGAAAGTTCGATTGAAACAGAGATGCAGACATTCCTCATGGAATTACTAGTTTTCACGCTCTACCACAGTTACTTTGTACATGAAAATAACTGGTACCTCCAACTGCCCGGGACTTCCATGGGCAATTGTGCCGCACCGACCTATGAGAAGATCTACATGAAACTTTTTGAAGAGGAACACGTTTACAGCAAGCCGGAATGAATGGAAAATATTAAGATGTACGCCAGATACATCGATGATGTATTTATCATCTGGAAGAACTCGGAGGAGACCCTAATACAGGCTTTGAGAAACTTAAATTTAGCTAACGAGAGAATACAATTCACTTGGGAAACTGATAAAAAACCCATCACCTTCCTTGATGTAAAAGTCTCAATCACAGAGAAAGGCATAAAAACTGACCTCTTTCGAAAACTCACAGATAGGAATAATACTCTCCTATATACTAGTTTCCATCAAGGGTCTCTCAAACAACATTTACCAACATCACAAATGTTACGGGTTAAAAGGATCATGTCAGACGAGACACAAATGAAGGTATGCTTGAATGAAATGGGAAAAAGATTCCAAGAAAGAGGCTTCCCCGATGGGATAATAAAAAAAGCCGTGGAGAAAGCTTTAACAACTCCTAGAGAAGAACTGCTGAAAAAAAGTTTCAAACGACACGAAGACCGAATGGTCCTGGTATTAAACTTTTCCACCCTCAGCACAGCCTACAAAAAGATCATTTTAAAACACTGGCCTATTCTAACGGCGGAACTAGACTTTGGAAACCTCTTTATTAACACCCCCATCTTTGCATACACACGCAGTGCAAACATCAAAGAGATCCTCAACAAAAAAGAGCCTGCTAAAAAGATACACAAAGGTACTCGACCCTGCATGAATTGCGGAAACTGTAATTGTATTATCAAGGGCACCTCGGTAAACCACCCTATGAGAGGCAATGAAATAAAATTGAGAGTCACTGCCACATGTGATACACAGAACGCCATCTATCTAATCAAATGCCTGTGTGGCAAAATTTATATCGGCAAAACAGAAAGGAAGATAAAGACTCGTATTAACGAGCATAAATCTAATATCAGAACACAGAATGCCAAATCTAACGTGGCTGTCCACTTCACAGAATTCAGACACAACGTCTCACAATTAAAGTTTTTAACCCTTGAAGTTGTTGAGAAACACGAGGTCATAGACAATAACAAAGAACTCTTAAGAAGAGAGATGGCATGGATTTTCAAATTGCAGTCCATGAAACCCATGGGCCTAAATGACCGCTTGGAATTTTCATGTTACCTGTAAAGCACCTCTATGGGTGTTTTATGTCGCCTACAATGACTCCTTGGAATGCAGCTGATTGTCTACAGACATTATGTTTATACACAGTTTTGTTAAAAAAAATAATTTTTGTCAAACTATTATGTTATATTGAAATGTTATATTGAAATGTACGCTCTCATTTCATATGTTTAGCACCCCACGTTCGTTTCGAACTTTCACCCATTTTCGCCGTTACCTAACTCACTTATTCAACATGGCCGCGATTAGAGCCCTACCTCTATTTTTACCAACCTACCCGTAGTTGAGTTTTACACACTTCCGGATTCGCCGCGAAGTGAGGCACTCGAGAGACGCCGGAGACCTAATCTTCTAAAAATTGCTTCCACCAGTAAGTAACATCAGAAAACAGTAATGCTAGCGTAAACGCTTCACGCGTCATGTACTAGATATGCGAACTGTTTATTTAAACAAAGATTATACATTTATTTACAGATGCTAATATTGCACCGGGTACACATGAGTGTTTACCAAGTGTTTCAGTTACTTACTACTTTTCGCGAGCACGCGTTCCTTTAACGCATCACTGTCACACGGCTAAAAATTATTTACCGGCCACCGCCACTCAAACTGAAGTAGACGAGCACCAACACCTTAAACACCAAAAAGCACATGCCTCATTTATTTACTCTTTCTTTTCGCTCTTCGGATATTTCTTTTTGGATATTAAATTCGACCACACCAGCACGTACCTCACTAAACCCCACCCCATCACCACCTGCATGCTACGATTAGTAAACTTTGTACATTGTTCATAGCCCCTTAGCTATATCTTCGTTATTTGCAGATGCTCCCCGATGAAGGGTACAACCCGAAATGCATTGGAGCTAAGTCGAAGAACAGATAACATGTAAAAATAAGGATTATCAAAAAATGCACATTATGAAGCAATAATGATGAACTAAAAAATAAAAGCAAAAGAAACAACTACTATGGAAGCTTAATTATTTAAGCATCGAAGATGTGCACAAAGAACAGGGATGCCATCAAGTTATATGGTGACACGACAACTCTAAGCTAGATATACGTGTGTTGGACGGACACACCACCTGTATGTAACACCCATATTGTGAAAAACATATCAGCATAAACTCGACATAAACCGGCTGTGCGCCCATCAACCCACATTTTTGCTTTAAATTTGTCCCATTCGATCAGGGAGGAACTTGCAGTGCTCTGGTTTACTTGGAAATATTCTGAAATAGAGGTACTTGGTGTAGTGCGTAAAGCAACTGTCTTCCATCATGGCCAAGTCTAATCACCGAACCAGGATGGCCGCGGCTTCGGGGACTGGGTACAGAGAAAGGAGTAATGGACTATGGTCTGATAGGGTGCGCCTCAGGTACTCGCTATCAGTTACTGCCGGCCTCAGGTGCATTGAGCAGAGAAACATGTCCAACCTAGTGTAAAGGCGGTATAATGGGGAGTTGCATGAGTAATCCAGTGTGTATTCATGTTGTAGCCATATGTCAACCAATTCCCAATGTCCATCCAGTCAAGAAGTCCTTTCCGACATGTGCTTGCTTCTGTTTCATGAAATGGGGGTGGACATGTCAATACTTACATCCGCCACACAGCTATAGTTGCCCCCAGTAATTTTTAATGTGCAGCTACCCCCTCTAGTGGACCAGATAGCTTGTGAAGGAATTGTATTTGGTCCTGGTTAGGAGCGTAGATGCTACCCATTGTTACCGCTTTGCCCAGAAGCCTGCCTTTCACAATCACGTAATGGCCCTCAGGGGCTATGAGCGTCTGTGTTGCTTCTAAGGCTGTCCCCGGACATAACCAAACGAATGCCCCCAGGAGTAAGCAGAGTATGTTGTCGCAAACAATTGCCCTCTCCATCGCCCACGGAGGCCCTGCCCCTTTTCTTCTGTTAGATATGTTTCTTGGAGCATTTGTGCTCCTCTATGCCAAAAATAGCTGTGTATGCTGTGGCGTTTTGTGGGGGTTCCATGACCCTGACATTCCATAATAAGACATTTTTCCCATGTATTTAAAAAACACAGACTTTATTGACTTTCTCAATGCATAGAGCCTCATACAATTCTTGATACAAAAGGTACACAATTAACCCTGCAAGGAGCAGACTAAAGGCATACAGTTTACAAACTGGATATGGAGCTATAATCGGATATGACATCTTGATTCTAGAACACACTCAGTGCCATGTATCTATTGCTGGCAGATAGACAACAATCACAGTGAAAACGTTAAGCAGCCCCAACCCTCACTCCCACCCCACCTTCTGGCTGACCCCAAGATAGGCCCATATGGGCGCGGA
Source organism: Lissotriton vulgaris (assembly GCF_964263255.1). Classification (NCBI taxonomy): domain Eukaryota; kingdom Metazoa; phylum Chordata; class Amphibia; order Caudata; family Salamandridae; genus Lissotriton; species Lissotriton vulgaris. The sequence continues at coordinate 912,610,192 of NC_141691.1, read as the reverse complement.
ATGCAACTCTGTCTGCATGGTATCTTCATGCTAAGTGACTTGGAATGTGTGCGACTCCCTCTGGCAAGCTCTGTGACTTGTGGGATCGGGGGCAGCATCCACAGTTGCGAGCTGAGGGTGGGGTTGCACCCTAGGGTGTGTTATAGTGTTGAGGGGTCAGTGACTCTAAGAGCTTCCAGCATCAGGTCCCATTCCATGGAGATCAGCGTCTTCCGCAGCCCACTGAACTCCTCCCGATGAAGAACTGCACTCTCTGCCCTTCCCTATCTTATCATCTCTTTATGCCAGTTATGCAATGTTGGGGTAAATGCTGATATCCACCTCATAGTATTAGAGCTCTTCGCAATAATTAACGCAAAAAGAACAATTGATGGACAGAATGCAGAACAATGTCGTACATTCACCCCAGTACAGAGATCTGAGTCTAAATCCATCTTCTTTTGCTCACCATGTCACCGCAGTTTAGACCCAGCCATATGCAAACCGGTCTTGACCCTGTGCATCATGGGAACAGTTCAGTTCAAACTGCCAAGCCAGGTCCTCCCTGGACCGGAAACAAGCATCCTGGAATTGGTTTCTGGGTATTACCCTTCATCAGCCAGGCTAGCTCGAATCCAGTGGCACAGTGAGCAAGGGACCCATGTCTGGGCATACCCATCCCACTTAGACTCAAAAGTGCTACGCAAACAAATGATGAATGGAATGCTGAATAAATCATACATTCACCCCCAGTCAAGAGATCTGGGTTAAATGCACTGTTCTTTTGCTCACCATGCCACCCCAGTTTAGACCCAGCCATATGCAGATCAGTCTTGACCCTGTGCCTCATGCGAACAAGCCAGACCGAACTGCCAAGCCAGGTCCTCCCTGGGCCAGAAACAAGCATCCTGGGACCGGTTTCTGGGTACTACCCTCCATCAGCCAGGCTAGCTTGAATCCAGTGGCACAGTGAGCAAGGGACCCATGTCTGGGCATACCCATCCCACTTAGGGTGAAAAGTGCTATGCAATCAAATGATGGACGGAATGCTGAATAACTGATACATTCCCCCAGTCAAGAGATATGGGTTAAATCCATTGTTCTTTTGCTCACCATGCCACCCCAGTTTAGACCCAGCCATATGCAAATCAGTCTTGACCCTGTGCCTCATGGGAACAGCCTAGACCAAACTGCCAAGCCAGGTCCTCCCTGGGCCAGAAACAAGCATCCTGGGACCGGTTTCTGGGCACTACCCTCCATCAGCCAGGCTAGCTTGAATCCAGTGGCACAGTGAGCAAGGGACCCATGTCTGGGCATACCCATCCCACTTAGGGTGAAAAGTGCTATGCAATCAAATGATGGACGGAATGCTGAATAACTGATACATTCCCCCCAGTCAAGAGATATGGGTTAAATCCATTGTTCTTTTGCTCACCATGCCACCCCAGTTTAGACCCAGCCATATGCAAATCAGTCTTGACCCTGTGCCTCATGGGAACAGCCTAGACCAAACTGCCAAGCCAGGTCCTCCCTGGGCCTGAAACATGCATCCTGAGACTGGTTTCCGGGTATCAGCCAGGCTAGATTGAATCCATTGGCACAGTGAGTAAGGGACCCACTTCTGAGCATACCCTGCCAACTTAGGGTGAACAAAGCAAACACAAGGAGATGATGGACGGAGCCCTGAAACTTTTCAGACCCTCATCCAAAGTCACAGATTTGAGTTGAATCCATCATCGTTCTTTAGCTCACTTCGCCACCCCAGTTCAGACACAGCTATATGCAAATCAGTCTTGACCCTGTGCCTCATGGGAACAGTCCAGCCCAAACTGCCAAGCCATGTCTTCCCTGGACCGGAAACAAGCATCCTGGGACCGGTTTCTGGCTAACAGACCTCATCAGCCAGGCTAGCTTGAATCCAGTGGCAAAGTGTGCAAGGGACCCATGCCTGGGCATACCCTGCCAACTTAGGGCAAACAAAGCTAACACAAGGAGATGATGGATGGACTTGTGATACTTTTCAGCCCCAGTCATAGATCTGGATTGAATCCATCATCATTCTTTAGCTCACTTTGCGGCCCCAGTTCAGACACAGCTATATGCAAATCAGTCTTGACCGTGTGCCTCCTGTGCTCTCCATGCCACTGGAGTCAAGCTATCCTGGCTGACGAGGGCTGAAAGCACGAAAACGGTCCTAGTATGCTTGTTTCCGGTCCAGGGAGGACATGGCCTAGCAGTTCGGGCTGATTTGTTCCCATTGGGTGCAAGGTCAAGTCTGATTTGCATATGGTTGGGTCCAAACTGGAATGGCATGGTGAGCAAAAAAAACTATAGATTTAGGCTCAGATGTCTGTACCGGGGTGAATGTTTGACATTGTTCTGCATTCTGTCTATCAATTGCTCTTTTTGCATTTGTCACCCAAAGTGCCATGGGTATGCCCAGACATGGGTCCCATGCTCTCCATGTCACAGGAGTCAAGCTATCCTGGCTGATGAGGGCTGAAAGCCCAACACCGGACCTAGGATGCTTGTTTTCAGTCAAGGGAGGACTTGGCCTGGCAGTTTGGGCTAGACTGATCCCATTGGGTGCAGGGTCAAGACTAATTTGCATATGGCTATGTCCACCCTGGAATGGCATGGTGAACAAAAAAAGATGGATTTACGCCCAGATCTCTGTACTAGGGTGAATGTATGACATTGTTCTGCATTCTGTCCATCAATTGCTCTTTTTGCGTTTGTTACCCTGAGTGGGACGGGTATGCCCAGACGTGGGTCCTGTGCTCTCCATGCCACTGGACTCAAGCTATCCTGGCTGTTGAGGGCTGTAAGCCCGAAACCGGTACTAGGATGATTTTTTCCAGTCCAGGGAAGACCTGGACTGGCACTTTGGGCTCGACTGTTCCCATTGGGTGCAGTGTCAAGGCTGGTTTGCATATGGCTGGGTCCAAACTGGAATGGCATGGTGAGCAAAAAAACGCTGGATTTAGGCCTAGAACTCTGTACTGGGGTGAATGTATGACATTGTTCTGCTTTCTGTCCATCAATTGCTCTTTTTGCACTTCACAGCGTGGGGCACTGCCACTTTCGCAGGCTGTCTCAGGGTCTATCAGGCTGTGGATCGCAGGGCTCTTGGGCCGCCCCAGTCTCCTCCAACCAACTGGGCCCAGGTGCTCGTACCACACTCGTCTCCTGCCACCCTTACTGCGAGTAGCACCGCATGTTATGGCACTGAGCGGGGTTCCCGCACCCCAATCAGCTCTCTATTCAATGCCTGCATATAGTGGGGCAGGTTGTAGCCTCGGATGTCCCCACCACACCACCAATAATTGCCAGATTGCCTGGTCCGGTCCCGGAGCTCCGCTTCAGCACATCCGCCATTTTCGGCGGTTAGCCACAACCCCCCCCAAGACTTTTATCCCCTAATACTTGTGTTTGTAACCGCCATGTGATTCTTATGTTATTCCCTAACCCATGTAACAGGGTGAGACTATGCCTAGACAACGAGTGCTCATTTGAAGGTTCTTAAACCCAACTCCCCTACTCAATAACAACAGCGCAACCGTTAATTGCCCAAACCAGGAAACAAAACAATACGTTAAGGTAGAATGCTGCCTCTGACTCATCAGGAAAACATTCTGCTGGGAGGTAAACGTGTTAATGTAGCATCTGGCCCTCATACCAGTCCATCTCTGCTGGATGTCTTTGAGACGGCTATTCTCTAAGGATTCTTGATGCCCCCTCCCCAATGTGATGCCGACGCGGCCGATACCATAGGTCCCTACTTTCAGTTTGAGACCTGCTTAATGGCATCCATTAGCATCCCTGTTGTGGTGCACTCTTGGGTTTAGCAGTCTAAACAATGTCATCAGCTGACGGTGGGGTGAATTTGGGCAGCGGGGGTCGCTTCTGATTGAGTCTCCAGACTCAGAGGTTACATATTTGGATCCAGAAGATGCATCTGTGTCTCGGTCGCAATTGTGGAGCGATATGAGTTGTGCTACTGCTTGTCTGTCTTGTTTAGTTTGTGAGGTCGTGAGTTTCTGTAATTGAGTCATTCGCCGTGGTCGCCTTTGCCTATTCCTGGTAGGTTGCTTCAATATCTGAGGGCCCTGTTTCTTTTGGAGGTAGGGGTGGGCCGCATTATATGCTTTTAGCCAGGACCAGGTCTCTTCACGGGAATCAAAGAATTGCTTGACACCATCTAAAATGATCCTGAGCTTTGTGGGAAACATTAGAGACTATTGTATCCCTGCTTCTCAGAGGGCTCTTTTGGCTGCCAGGAAAGATGCTCATCAGGCCTGAAACTTGGCTGTGAATCCTGTAAATATTGACACTTTGCTGTTCTCCAGTATGTAGGAGCCATGAGTGCAGGACTGTTGTAATGTATTGTCACAATCCCTATAGTGGAGCATTCCTACTATCACAGGGGGGTGAGCTCTTCCTGGAACCGGGGAGCGAGCAGGGACCCTATGCTCCCTCTCTAGGGTGAAGAATTGTGAGAGGTGTTCCGGAGCTACCATTGAGCACAGCCATTTTTCCAGATAGGAACCATGTCTGTTCCTTCTGCACTGGGGTGGAGTCCTGATCAAGCAAAAGCCACAATTGCAGGGTGAACTACAAAAACTCTCGGAATAAACATTTGCTTAACACTAGGTAGTTTGGCCCAAAAAGCAGCCAGAGTTAACTTAGAGCCAACGTGTAAATTACTTATGCAGCACACAAACAGTAATAAAGTGAAAATACAACAGAAAAAATAGAGTACCGTTTAATAAATTATTTGAGACCAAAATGTCTCAAATCCAATCCATTTTCTATAAAACTAGTGTTTAAAGATCAAAGATTGAACCGCTGACCTCCAGTAGCACAAGAATGAGCCAAAGCTGAAAAAAGGGCTGACAGTGATGGAACACGGTTCGGATACAAGTTGTGGATTGGGTCCCGTGAGCGCTTACCATGGGACTGAGCAAAGAATCCAGAAACATTTTATGGAAAGGTAAAGTTCAGTGGAGCAAGGTTGCAGGCAATGGACGAAAAGGGTGCGCTGTCGTCGGGGAGCCTTGGGTTGAACCTGCAGTCTCTTTTTTGGAAGTCAAAAATCTCCAGCTGGAATAGGTACAGGGCTGTAGCTGAAGACCATTCCACAAAGTCGGATAGCCCTTCGTTGAAGGTCTGCTGAACAGGATTTGCTGCATGCGGTGAAGAACATAGTGTGAGAAGTTGTGAAGTCAATCAGACTGGAGATGCATCTCGGGTGGATAGGTGAGCAAGTTGGTCCTAGGCTCCTACTGGGTCTCAGAGCAGTTAGTGGCCAAAAATGTTCTCATCAGTTTGGGGTTTTGGCCATCTGGGTCCCTTTAGCACCACAGCCAAGGGTCATGGATTGGTGAGACACCACTTGGGGGCTCAGGACTTACTCAGGCTGAGTCCAGGTGGGGTTTCAAGATGGTGAGAGCCTTTTGTGTCCCTGTGGCTGTAAACAGGAGGCTAGCAAATTAGTCCCTGGAGTCAAATCGGGTAGTCTTGAGTTCTGGTGAAGATGCGGGGCTCAAACGTAGGCATGGTCTCTGAAGGTTCAAGACAGTCTACAGGCAGGCACAGCAACAGGCAGTCCTCTGAGTGTCCTTCTGCATGTCCAGGAGTAAACTGAAGACGGGGACTGAAAGTCCAATATTTATACCCTGGTGCCCTTCCTCTGGAAGGTGGGAGAAGATTCTAGAAAGGTTCTTTGAAGTGTGTGGAATTTCCTGGCTCCTCTTCCCTGGCTCCAAGTTGGCTGGAGTGACAATGTGAAGGTGATAGGTCATTTGTGTGAAGGCAGAGCACACCATATTCAGTTTCAGGAGGGGCTGTGCTCAGCTACTAAACAGATGGCATATTCAGGCCCACCTGACCCTTTTTTGTGTGTCAAGGAGGAACTCACAAAGTGTGTCAGTTACACTCAGTCATGTGACCCAAGACAGGCTCTCGGTACAAAAGGGCTAAGGGGAAGGAAAATGGCAACTTTCTAAAAGTGACAATTTCAAAATTGTAATTAAAGAAACAACAACTTTATCATTAAAGAAGATTTTTCATTACAATTTCATAGATAACAATCATAAACTGGATTCCTGGCACCAATCAAAAGTTAGCGCTTATTAAATGTAATAAGGCAACACAATGTTATCATATGGGACAGGTAGTCCTCACAGTAGTGAAAAAATAATGTAGAAGTTTTTCACTACCAGGACATGTTAAGCTTTAAAGTACAAGTTCTGCCTTTTAATTACAATGTGCCCAGCCCTATGCGCTACCTAGGGCCTATCTTCGGGGTGACCTATATGTAATATAAATGGAGTTTAAGGCTTGGCAAGTGGCTCATATTGGCAAGTCGAATTTGAAATTTTAAAACTGCATTCATGCTGCAATGGCAGACCTGGTACAGGTTTTAAGGTGCTATTTAAGTGGGTGGCACAATAAGTGCTGCAGGCCCTCTGGTAGCATTTAATTTGCAGGCCCTGGGTATATGGTATACCACACTACAAGGGATGTACAAGTAAACTAAATATGCCAATCAGGTGTAAATCCAATGAAACCATGTTTAGAGAAGTTAGAGCACACAGAGTTTAGCATTGGTTGGCAGTGGTAAAGTCCACTGAGTCCTAAGGCCACCAAAAATGAATTCAGCAAACAAAAATTGCAGGGTAAAGGCATAACGTTTGGTGGTGACTCTATAGAGAGAGCCATGCCCACATTTAAGAATTAATTTCTAGCTTAGATTATCTTTCTAGTCAAACCATTTGTTGAATGAATGAGAAAAGCAATATCAATCATGGTTTCCAGTGAAATCAAGAGTCTGAAACTGCCTTTCAAGCACTCTTCCAGGCCTTCATATCTGTGTCTGTTCTGAGGTAACCATATCCCGCTAGGATATTATTCATAAAGATTGGTGCTTCTGACAGGGCAGTAGGTGTAGTTTTGTCCCTGAAGGAGGAACACTGAGTTGCATCCTGTGTTTCATCTATCCCACACTTTATGTAGTTAAGGACAGTATTCAGTGATACTATGAGAATTATTGTTGATGAACGTGGAACAGAAGCAACAGTCGCTAGGTGTGAAATAGCCTTTTCAATGGCAAATGGAGTACCAAGGTGCCCAGGTATTACAAAACATCCCTGATGAAGGCTGACAAGCCGAAACGCGCGTAGTGTTACTATCTACCACTTTGCCTCCATCGCTTTGATTTTTTGGTCTAATGCTATGTATATGTTTGTTATGTCTTTTCTATGAATTTTATTATGCTGTTGTGTAAATAATGGATGATACCTTCAATGCATAATAGTATGAAAAACAATGAACAATTGCAAAACAATATATATTTTTTGATTAATAAAAATTTAAGAATCTTTCTAGCACATTGGTGAATAGTCCATTTTATGTGGGGTGTCATATTGTCTGTTCGATAAACATTGATCTTTATCTATTTTGATTTAACTTGGCTATAGACCTTTTTTCAAATTTACAACACAACATCCCAACATCCCATCTCTATGATAAGCTGTTTACCTGGCAACATATTATTTTTCCACATGCACGTAGACATCTTGAAATTATAGAATGACCAGAATAAAAAAGAATCTCTTTCTGGACGAATGCTGATTTGGTGCAAACATTCCTGGATAATTCAAGGCTACCTATAATGTACTTTTTGGAGAAACGTGCAGAAGAGTGTGTTGATACAAATGGATTTTATTTATTTCCACCAAGAGATTGAGGCACGACATTCTAGCTAAATGTAATTTCTCTGTTGCACCTGGCCAAAAGGGCACCTAGGTTTACCTAGAACTGATGCAATGCTCTGTTTGGTGGCTATATATCTACAGATATGTGGTATAGTATGCCTCTAATTTGTGCACGTCCTAAATCTATGCATTAAAATTTTATAGGTTCATTATGGCATCAAAAACCAGAATCTTGAAATTTCATCTGTGAATAGACTGTAGAACCCACACTGAGAACTTTTATTTTACAATGGCCCCCTCTGACTTTCCCTGGAATAGTCACATATTTTGTGTCTGAAGAAATTACTGAGGACACCAGATGGCTTTTTTTTAATGAAGACACAGGCAAACAGAAGACAGTGGGTAATTCAGGTTTCATGCAATACTCCCCTTTCCACAAGGCAAGATTAATTATTTTGTTGACTGGAATGGCTATCCAGCCGTCAATACGTGAGAGAACCTGCTTGCTTTGCCAATGCTCCTTTCGTGGTATTAGCATTTTCTTGAGCCTTTCTTTGAGAACCAGTGCAAAAGGTTGGGTGAAAATGCCATGGCCAAGGTACACTTGCATGTATTACAGTTTGATACATATGAGTATGTGCAGCACGGACAAGCACGAGGTCACCCATGTCAAGAAGCACATCTTTTCAGTTTCTGTACACCTGTACCTGTACACCTGCGATGCATTATCTCTAGGCATATGAAAGGTGAGTGGAAGTCCAGATATTTCTGCAGTTTGGAAGTTATGCCTCCATAGTAGCAACACTTTCCAGGATGGCCTCCTAGGAGGGTTCTGCTTTTTCTTCTACACACCATAAAAATGATGGCAGCTTCATTTAGGAATGTCTGCCTTTTCCTTGTCACCTGGGGGTTGTATGGAATATATTGGGACACTTGAACAGGCCTCAGCAGTTCACAACACATATTTTCGTCATGCACCAAGACCTCTCTGCATCTGTCTACTTGTGATGTTTGCCCACCTTTCTGTGCTTTTTCTTGTTCCTGCGAATATATATGGTCCTCTAAATACGCACAACGTTCTAGGATTGAAAACATACTCTTTTCCAATTACACTTACACCACATGGACCATTTTTCAAAACCTTGGGCCTCATTTATGAGGCCTTGAGTTAGTTTTGCGCTTCCGATGCGTCACTTTTTGTGACGCATCGGCGGCGTAAAACATGCTTCCTGTTGCACACTATTTACAAAGTGATGCATCTAAGCAGATGCGTCACTTTGTAAACCCCTACGCTACATTATACCTGCGTCAGGTATAATGTATGCAGGAGGGGAGTTCCCCCGCAAAATAGCCTCATATAAGTGACCCAGAATCATGGAGAGGCGCAGAAATATTGCGAATGGATATGAAGGGGGACCGTACAAACCCAGGTAACTATCGCCCTATCAGCTTGATAGATACAATCCAAAAATTAATTGCAAGGATGGTTCTGGCTCGAATACAGAGCTGGATGGAGCTTGAGGGAATTTTATCACCCCTCCAGGCTGGGTTTAGATCATGCACCAGCACTATTGAACAGGTCCTTAGGTTCAAACTTATCTACTGGAAAATTGTCAGCCTTGGCGGTGGTACCCTGTTCGCCGCCTTCGTTGACCTCAGGTCAGCCTTTGACCTTCTCCCTAGGGCCAAATTGTGGGGGGTCCTAGATAGTATGGGGATGCCCCTGGCACTTCTCAATATTGTAAAAAGCCTCCACAAGACAAATTTCGCCCAAGTGCGATGGGGTAAGCAAGGGCAGGTCACAAGCAGATATCCAGTGTCAAGGGGTGTCAGGCAAGGGTGCGTCCTTGCGCCAACCCTGTTTCTGTTATACATTAACAGGGTTGTGCAGTACTTTTCAAACTCTCCAACGGACGCCCCCTCCCTGGGTGGGACCAAGTATCCGCTAGTAATGTTTGCGGATGATACGCTTTTATTGTCGCAGACGCAGAAGGGCCTGCAGGCTGCCCTAGATAAGTTTGAGGAATTTTGTAATCATCACAATCTGCAGGTCAATGTCTCAAAGACCAAGTTCATGGTATTAAACAGGGGTAGACCTGTTGTGGGCCACGTCACAATGAATAATATAAAATTAGATCAGACTAACATAATGACTTACTTGGGCATTGTACTAGAGAGTAAAATGAGTTGGAAGCTGCAAATTGATACCCTAACTCTCAAGTTTGCCCAACTAACAGGGTGTCTGATAAAAGAACAGAGAACGTCTCAGACCAAAAGGATAGGCCCAGCTATGAAAATATACAACTCCAGGATAGGTTCAGCGATCCTATACCGTGCAGATCTATGGGGTTTTGCTGACCTCTCCTCTTTGGTTACGGCCCAAAACAAATTTCTAAGAAATCTAATAGGTCTCCCCAGTTCTAGCCCCATGAAACCGTTATTAATGGACCTTGGGTGCCATGCCATAGATGACATTGCCCGCTTTAAACCATTAGCTCTATGGAGGGGGTTATGGTGTACCCCAGAATTGGCTATGTATGTAAAGGCAGTGTTGGATGTACGTTCTATTATGGGTTCTGGAAATCTCCCATGGTTTAAACAGATCAGATTGCTCTTGGAGGCTATGGGAGTGGGAAATGTGTGATCTGACCCTGTTAACAACCATTTTCCACCAAAAAAGCTATTCAAACAGCAGTATTGGACCATGATTAGCCAGAAACACTTCAGTCAGATGTCGGCCACCTCACTGTCTGGGATGTTTCTGGAACTAAAAAATGACCCTCTATTAGAAGAATATTGGGATATTATTACTAGGTCCAGTGATAGGAAATTATATCATCAGCTAAGGGTTGGCTGTCTACCCACCCGTTTATTTACCAAAAACTGGCGGGGACAGGTTGGTGATTCTTGTAGATGGTGTATGGATCGCAAGGAATCTATAGGCCATATATTTTTTGTGTGTCCGGCCTATGTGACCCCACGGATTAAATGGTTAAAAACGATTTGTCGAAACCTGGGCACAAGGGTGGGATTCGTAGCCTTAAGTGTCCTAAGGTATGACACTAGTGAACCTATTGTTATCGCCGTAGCAAAATTCTTAGGATGGGTATGGAATATCAGGGCCAGGCCACAACCAGTGTAGCATTCTTTTTAAAGTTTTTTTATAGTCTTTATCCAGCGCATAGTGTATATTGTATTTTTAACTAGGTCTTATTATCGCTTATCTTAACTGTCAAGTGTCTTTTTTTAGCCTATGGAAATTGTCCTTTTAATTATATTTATGATCTATTGTTTGTTTTCCCTGTGGTTGTACTTACAGTACAAACTTTCTTTTATGATGAATTGAATCGAAATAAAGACATTTGAATTGAATTAAAATCTATGAGATTTCACTACGTCACTTCTAGGACGCTGTTGCGTCAAAATCTTTCCCCTGCCTCACAGCAGGAGTAAGACTGACGCAAGTCCTTTCACATGGGGCTTGCCCCATGTAAAAGGACACATTTCTGGAGTTGCGTCACTTTTGTGACACACTCCAGCAATGCGTCACTTTTGCGCTTACAGATACATCAGAAATACTGACGTATCTGTAACTACTTGCGACATGATGCGTCATACATTAAATATGACACATCAGGTATGTCGAAAAGAGGGCGCACTGAGAAGTGACGCATCGCTGCTTTCATGCAGCGATGCGTCATTTCTCATAAATGAGGCCCCTTGAAAGGCAGGTAACTTGGTAAATCTCTTATGAAGGAAGAAAGTTTGGTGGATAAATAAACTTTAAACCTCGATAACAAGGGAACAAATGAAATGCAGGATTATAGTAGACCAGTGTAAGCAAAAAAAAAGAGCAATGAGACGGCACCAAGCAAGCATTTAAAAAAGACTCTAGTTCAAGATGGCCCCATAGTATGGGAAATGCAAAACTAATTGTTTATAACACATTGATCCTGAGTAAAAACAATGAAGACAGGAAATATATGGCCGCTTCTGGTTCCAATGTGAAGGACTGGAATCAGAAATGTTGATTACTTCGTGTCTAGAGCAGCAGCTCTTACAGAACTTCGAAGTACCTTGAAGATGTGAGGTAGGGATGCTAACAAACACTTGTGACATGGAGAACTGTGAGAAACATCATTTTATATGCAAATGTCCTTTTATTTAACATTTATTTCACCAGATGTGTTTGGTAGGATTGTTGCGAACAGGCTATTTATGTTAAATGGGATGGAACGCCACTTCTGTAAATAAAGGTACTTGATACAGTGCATAGGTATGCTGAAAAGTATAATAATCTCTGAACCCTAGAATTATTTGATAAAAAGTTATGAATATCTTTTATTTTTCAGAAAAGATTTAGGGTGCCCCTGATACTTGGGTCATTTATTAACTAGAAAGCTTTGGAACCAACTACTGAAGCCATTTGACATCTGCAATGAATACACATTTCTGAGGTAATTCACACAAGATCACTATCCAATTTTTATCGTTTAATTGCTGAAAACTAATTGAAATGGAGAGGGGTCACTGTTGCTTGTATACCCGAGTCTGTGGAATGTGATCACTGATGCTGTCAAAATGATAATTTTATAGAAAACGCATTGGCGATGTTCTGTCACTATTTTTTTATTTTGCCTCACATATTTACTAATGCATATTATTCGCAAATATCTAAAGGGTGACTTTATGCTAAATTTGACCATAGACAGCGATTTTCAAGTTATAATTGACCACAGTTAAAGTGTGCTCACAGTAGGTTAGCCATAGTTAATGTAGGCCTCAGTTAAATAATGAATGCTGTTATTTAAATTGTGCTTTTTTCTGCTGAGTATTATCTTATGCTTTTCTCTCGTTTCAGGATCTAAGGGGCTGATTACGAGTGGGGCGGTCTTCCGACCGCCGCACATGTGGTGGCGCAGCAGTCGAGGTCCTCCGTCTGCAGGATTATGACTTTTAAAGTTGTACCAGCGGTTGACCGCCGACTGCACCAAGGAACCGCTGTTCCCTGGCAGTGGTGCGGCAGAAGCCCATTGTAACATGCTGAGCTTGACTAGCGTAGTCCCACTAAGCATATTACGAGTTCCCTCCACTACCAGCCATTTCATGGTGAGCTCCCTGCTATGAAAAGACTGGCGGTGGAGAGACAAAGGGGACGCTATGGGCAACTATGCCCCACCTGCCATGGGAATGCATTCAGGGGGGACAACATGTGTCCCTCTGTCTGCTTGTACTCCCAGTCCCAGTACGCCATGGACGTTACCGTCCATACCGTGCTGGAACATTTTTGCAGTTTCCATTATAGGGCCTGTTTTTCTGGAACCACCATGGGAAAGGCAAAAGGACAGTCTGCCTGCTCGAGTTGAACTTGCAATCAGGTCTGCGGTCCTTGCACAGTTTTGGTGCTATAACTTTCTGCAGTAGTATGAATTAATGAATAGTAGTAGTTGTTTAGTTTCAATGACATAATAAATGCTATTTTTAATTTTACTGTAAGTGAATAATTGGTTTCTTAAACTTGTGCCAGGAAGGTCAAGACGGTGATGTACCATCCTGTATAAGATATCTCTTGAAGACCGTGCATCTGTAATATTTTTTTGTGGGATGCCTGGGAAAGAGGGCAATAACACCTTCTCAGGGAGAAGTTGGATGGTGATTGGTCCTGATTTCTTGGAAACCAGAGGATATGTAATAGTTTGTTGAATCTTGTGCTTAATTGTGCATTGCTAAGTTAGTTTCAGATGCTACTGTCTGCTCTTTAAAAAGCAGGTGCCCCGTCCCTTGATTTCCTGCTCTTGGAGTTAAAAGCTGGAGCAAACGAGCTCTTCTTTGCCCAATTGAACCTTCATTTGGTTCAGTCTTTAAAGCTTTACTAGCTGACACCTGCTGCTTGACTTCCCTGACTTCATCTGAATTCCCAGCTTAAAGTTCGGGAAATTACCTTTAGTGCAACCAAATTAATTATATCTGCATTTGACTAGTTTTAAATAACTCACTTCTGTATCTTCTATTTTGATATGGTTGGATTATATCGAACTACGCTTTATGAAGTGATTATTAATTTTATGATTAACATGAATTATTTTGAGTTTGTAACTTTGATAATCTGTTAATAAACGTCCACAGTTTCCGAAACTACTACTCTCTGTCATCCTTGTACTGCAAAATGTGCTTCATTGTTGGACTGTTGATGATCAGCCTTGATTCAAGATAAAGGTCCATCCACTCAAATGCAGCTTGTACTTGAATTTGCACCAATGATTTGCACAGTACAAACCCCAATACCATGCTGCCTGCCTGCCAGCTGATGTCAGACAAATTGTGTGGCCTGTGTAATGACTTTTTTAAATGCCTGTCTTTTCCTGAGTACCTATGCCCCCAGAACATCTACTGCAACCAACCTCTGACACCTTTTGGCAGTCTGTATACTCCTCTGTTTAATCAGCTTAACGTTTCAGTAATTAAGAGGACTACTTTACATGAAATGGGCTAGCAAAAACAATGTTTTTTGAAGAGAGCCAAATACAATTTGCTTTCACGTAAGCTATTTTAATAGGGGTGGGGAGTCTTAGAAAAGGCTACTAATGTTAATTTACAAAAGAGAAGACAACACATTACTTGTGCAGTGAAAATTGTTCCCTTAAATTGAGGTAACCGTGTCTTATCAATCTCAGATGACTGATTCTAACAGCATGATTATTTACAATAGAGCTAGCTAAAGCAATTCTAAAAGTGAGTTAATATGGGAAGGCATGCAACGTCCTTGGCATAAAAATCTCAGGCATTGCTTTTTTACCATTTGGTTAGTTAGTGTAATGGAATTGATCAACTCAGTTAGAAACACCTATGCAAGAGAGCCTGGCTGGCATAAACTCCAACTAAGAGACTTCACAAGCCATTGCAACCGCAATGCAGATGCGGCTGCCCTAGCCCTACCAACCTAACAGCGGTACTAGCCTACCCTGAAATCAGCTAGCCCACCTCTGCTTAAAATTATTCATAATAAGCATTTTAAACTATAGCATTGCTCTCTTTTACCTACCTAATTAGTAATATGCATGTCTATGAATACAGTTCATGTTCTCAATTTATCTTGTATGAATGATTTATGTAAAATTAAAGTATGATTACCACTTCAGATGAGGATTTTGAACTCGCTTGAGAACTACATGTCAGTACACCTGAAGATGAGATCCTTAAGGGGAGAAGCACCTAGAAAAACATTACAATAGCATTAGGAGCAGTGCATTAATAGACAATCATCAGTGTGTAATCATTATCCTGTATACATATTGAGAAACCTTACAGTCTCTATCAACTTCCAGCAGCGAGAGAGAGCGCGCAATTTACAAATAATCCCACATCCTGCTGGCTTCGGCTGAGAGTTAGTTAGATACTGCTTATGGCCTGACTTGGAACTGCAGTGACAGAATATTATTTTACTATTATTTATTATTAGACATTCAGGCCAGAAGGCAGTTTGTGTATATTTGTAAAATCACACTGTGAAATAGAGGTCCCACAACCTTACCTTTCTTGGGTGGTGAAAGAATATTAATGTGATGTCACTTTGATTTATGGCTTTTTTTATCCATATGACACACAATATGTTCCAGCTCTACCATGCATGATTTATATATTACACACAGGTCACATGGTGGGTTTGGATTATTTTTACATGCACGGGCCACCTATTCCATGCCATATTCAAATCACGGCAATTTAACATTTAGGGCCTGATTTAGATCTTGGTGGATGGGTTACTCTGTCACCACGGTGGGAGGATATCCCAAATCTTCAAAATATAAATCCTATTATATTCTATGGGATTTATTTTTCGACAGAAGGGATATATCCATCATCATTGTGACAGAGTAACCTGTCCACCAAGATCTAAACCAGGCCCTTAAACTCACAATTCCTAAAACTCACATTGCATTTCTAGTTCATTACCTTTTTGTGATCACTTTTCCCATAGAATCCAAAACGAACCACAAGTCTACATCAATAAATACCACATGTCATGCTGAGAACACATCTTTGCTGGCAATTAAACTCCTGGATAGCCAAATCAGCAAACAATGGAGTGACATTGCTGACTTATTCATCTTCTGATAACTCACTGATATATGGCATACTAAAGCACGAATGGAACATGTTTAAGCCTGTCCCAGATTTGGTAAGGTTGAACAGAGTTTGTTTTTTTAATCAAGTGTGGTAAAGAAATGCTATGTTGAAATATGTAATATACTCCATGAAAAATCAATACCCACAAGTTTATATAATATAACATGTTGCGCATTCAATATGGTGTAACCAAAATTAAAGCTTTTTCATACAAAGACATATGCCTAACCCCTTTGTTACTTGTAATTTGTGCCTATAGCATATAGTACAGCATGGGCATGTAAGACAATAGATCGATAACTCGTAGGGGAGTGGGTGGTAGAGGCCTCAATACTGATATACACTGTGGCTCAGCTCTCTCAAATGTAAGTTATCTTGTACCCAGAAAGTAAAAGCAGGTTTGTGTGAATATTCCAGAGTTTAGCCACAAACAGGAAGTGCATGTGTAGCATTTGATAGATCCAACACTTTGACCGGAAGTCCTTCCTTCAGTAAGATGGCGGTCAGTAGCTCTGCAAAGCGACGTACCACTGTTCTCCCGGGCTCTCTTGTCTCTTTGCTGAAAAAAATTTCAACCTCTCCTTTTTAAAATGAAAAGGACGCCCTTCTATCTGTTTGTGCTGCCACATTAGCCACTCACTGCTATGGACATTCCTGCTCCAGCACTCTATACGGGTGGCGGACTGCTGGCAAAGGGGCCTACATATCCCAGGGGGCACAGCGACCTTGCAGGAGGAGACAAGCACCATTCCCGCGCCACCTGGTGCATAAAGATCCCGCAGGGCTCCTGCAGTGCGGGTCGCACGCGGGCCAAGGACGGGCCTATCTGTGCCCGTCAGGAACTGTAGGAGGCCGGCTGGGCCACCCCCCTTTAGCTTGCATCTGGTAGAGCCCAGGAACTTGTTTTGAGGAGCCTGGGCAATAATTGAAGATTGAAGATTGGTGTACTGCTGAGGTACGGGGAAGGGAACGCCTATGCCACAGGGTGGGGCCTAGTCTTCACTCTGTGAATAACTTCACACGGACACTAACTGTAGACACGGGCCGAAGACCACGAGCGGTCTCGCGCCCATTTATTTATAGCCTGTGGGCGAGCTCACCCTCAGGGTGTATGAATGCGTGCATGTGTGTTTACGTGTGTGCATGCGTGCATGTATGGACGGGCCGGGTGGCTCCGTCAGTACAATTGGGTCTGGTGGCAGTCAATTGTTCTTAAGTCTGTAGTGTTTTGTTTTTCTTTCCTTTTTAAAAAAAAACTACTGTGAAGGATCTTCAAAATGAACAAGGGTAAATCTTCTACGGTGCGGGGGGTGGTGGGAACCTTAGATGCATTTCTAATAAATATTGAGCCGGTGTTAATCCATGAAATACAGCTAACGGAACGCAGACTCTCGCTGGAACCACAAAACCACATAGTAGGACCTGTAGTAATCCCCCCGCAGTAGTAATCCCTCAAATTAGTAATGACAGTAATCCATGTATAACTGTAATGTCTCAATCTATTGTAGAGGATCCGGAAGACGTAGCTCCAACAGAGAACCCAGACCTAGTAATAAAAGGTCCCGGCCAAATGTGATCACCAGAGACCAAAAGGCTAAATCCAAGGAGCATGGCGGACTTACGCCCCCACCTAAAAAGAGAAAGGGACAGGGTATAAATAAATTAAGAAATCCTGCAAAAAATCAGGCCTGTAAGAGTAAGCCTGTGGGGAAGCCAGCAAATCAAGAGCAGGTCCCTATTACAAGTGGTCAGAATAGTTTATGTCTAAGACCTCAGTGTGAACTTGGATGGGAGGATTTTTGGGTAAAAATGGAATCAACAGTGGAACTTATACTGGATCCAATAAAGCACATGCTCACACAAATTAACAACAGGTTGGTAACACTGGAGAGCTCTCTGAATATTAACCCAACGGTGTGTACCTGCTGTAGCCAAATAGCCCATTCGAGTTCAAAAACAGCAACACTAGGCAGCCATGTTTTAGCGAGCCATGATAATGGGGTGGCACAACAGCAGCAGACACAGCCAGATCCTATCACTTCAAATGTTCGGACTAGATCAGAGCTGCTGAGAGTAAGAGCATCCAACGCCTCTCATAACCAAGTGCAGTCAATCCATGTAAGACAAGACATATCATCAGGGTCAGGGAAAGGGAGGCTGGTGGAGAACTCCACGCCGACCGCTAATATGGTGAATATCCCCCCAGTTACAACAGGTAGCTTAACATCAAGGCAGGAATGCACACCAGGATCCAGGAAATCGACCCTCCAGCCGGTAGCAACTCCATATACCATTATCTTAGCGAATGTCCCTCACTCTCAATTGGAACAGTAAAGCATTGGACAACCCTGAGAAACAAGGCTCTACATTTGTTGGGGGCAAGGGCGAGGCTTACCAGCATCCTGTTTGCTGAGTTTAAATAGGCTAGACGAATTGCCTGGGTAGGAGGATCAGTTAAATCCTTGCCCGGTGATTGTATAGTGTTATCATTTGGCTCGCCTAACCTGGTTAAAACCATTCTGGAGAGAGATGGATCCAGATACTCCTCTATAAGGGGTATAATTATCTTACCAATGGGTTTTTTCTACAACCTCCCAGGTGTCCAGAGTACTATAGTGAGAACTGCTTAGGAGGTATTCAACAAAGATTCTATATTCCAACTAGCAATCAATTCGAAGCCCTAAGTTCCCTGGGGGAAATTGACAGACTGAATGCGGGGGCATATCATCCCGCCAAGAATATTGAGGCAGTAAGGACTTCTGGGGAGGATCCTTCACAACCTGGGATAAGGAATACAGTGTCAGAAGGTAGCAAGTTCGTAAGACCAGGGGTTGAGCGAGTGAGGGGTCAAGAAGAAGGCAATGAGGTTCCCTCCACTCTTAAAATTGCTCCTACCACGCAACTATTTGAACTTCCCTACACTGGGGATAGTATCAGCTCCAGGAACACGCTATTGCTGCCCTCTGTGAATGGTGATTTGCCCTCCTGTGATATTATTTCCTGGAATATCGCAGGATTGCAATCAAAAAATAGATAACCCAGAATGGCACAAGTTTATTCAGGATAGAGATATTATAGGATTACAGGAAACCTGGGCCAATGAGCCAATCAATATTAATCGGTTTAAAACTTTTAATACACCAGCTGTCAAAGGCCGTGGGGGCAGGCTTAAGGGTGGCCTGAGTCTGTACATCTCTAATAAGTTGGTAATTGCTAAAATACTATGTACTTTTTGTGTAGAAGCTTTTATCAGATAATTAAGGTGTTCATACTTATGAACCAATGTGTAATATTAGTGAATTTTTATAATAATGTGATTTCAACAAAACTTTTCTAGTTTTAAAAAGTTTATGTAAAGAGCTATATGCAATTTGTAATGCTAGCCCTGCCAATGCTGCAATAATTATGATGGGCGATTTTAATTGTGCAATGTGCTCCGCTGAGGATAGGAGATTGAGTGGTCATTTATATGAGGAATCAACTCACTTAACTCATTTTTGTCATTCCCCGGCGGGAGAATTGTTTAACAAAGTTCTAGCTACATTTGATCTAGGCTTTGTGAATGAGCTTATGGAGCTCTCATTAATGATGCCTTATACTTATAATGGAAGAGGTGCCTCTACAATTGATTACATATTAGTCTCCCATAATCATGTTTTAAGACTACTTAGTTTGGAGGTTGACCAAAATCCTTTAAGTGACCATTTCCCGCTACACTTGGTTGTTGTTTTACCAGTAAAGAAGGTATCAAATACAAATAAGGATAAAGAGGAAGCGGGTGAACTGACATTAGACAAACATAATGGGTATATACTTAAATGGTCAAAGGTGGATCCCTCCGAAGTAACTAGATCTCTTGTGGTTAATTGCAAGACAGCAATCAAAACTTGCCTGTCCGAGATAGCACCGGCAGACAGTATAGTTACATCTTATGCTGAAATATCACATGCTCTTAAAAATTTACTACTGGTGCAGAATCGTAAGAAAAACAAGGACTCAGGCTGGTTGAGTTCAAGATGTACTAAAGCTTATTGTAACCTAAAATTAGAATTACACAGGCACCCCAGAATAGTGGAAAATATTAGACTTGCAAAGATGGAATATCGACAGGATTTAAGGGAAAGGAAGAATACCTTGAGAAATGAAGCATAGGAAGCCCTACACACAGCGGCAGTTCTGAAGGATTGTGCAGCTTTTTGGAGGGCGGTGAAGTCACCTTTCCTAACCACACTTGATTGTCCATCAATAGCTATTGCTATTTCAGAGGAGGAGTGGATAACCCATTTCATGCAGGTATACAGTGGCATCGATGCTGCCCATGTTACACCTGTCGGAGAATTAGAGAACGACCACCCAAAAATGAACTTAAATTTCACTTTAGACAAAGTGATTAGAGGATAGCATGGGAGCAAGTCTAGTAAAACACACGGTCCGGACGGCATCCGGATAGATTTGTTTAAAGTCAATGTCACACTATGGGGGCCTATTATACCACAGGTTATAAATGCAAGCTGTCAAACAAAACTGACAGAAACCTGGGGTGGGTCATTAGTAGTACCGATTTTTTTAAAGGGAGATTGCCAGAATCTGGGCTGCTACAGATCGATCTCCTTATTGGACTCAACGGTGAAAGTGGTGGGGCGAGTGATTTTAGAATGTTTGCAGGAATGGTCGGAAGAAAATAACATTTTAACTGACTTACAATAAGGTTTTCAAAAGGGGATTGGAACCATGGAGCAGTGCTTAAATGTATCCCAACTTATAGGAAAATACACGAAGGCTAAAAATAGTAGATTGTACATGATCTTTGTAGACCTAACCGCTGCCTTCAACTCAGTAAAACATGTAAGATTGTGGGAAATTCTTGAGGACTTGAAAGTAGATCCCCAAATAATTCCCTTTTTAAGAAATCTTTATAACAGCGCAAAGGCTAGTGGGCGTTATGGAATGGGGGGATATACAGCTAACTTTCCTGTCAGAAGGGGGTGAGGCAGGGCTGTGTGCTCGCCCCCTCTCTGTTTAACTTGTATACAAACGGATTAGGGGAAGCACTAGCAAAAACTACACATGATTTTTCCTGTTACCAGTCGGCCCATCCCGGTACTTCTTTATGCGGATGACGCAGTTATGTTGGATAGAACTCAAGTTGCCCTCCCAAGGGTCCTTAACAGATTCTTTGTTTTCATAAAGGATCTAAGTCTTAGTATCAATATCTCTAAGACTTATGTAGTGAGATATGGTCATGGACCCAGGCGAGTGAAAGAGATCTTTGTAGAGGGGCAGGAACTAAACTCGACTAAGAGTTTTTCGTATTTGGGCGTTTTGTTCAATCAAAATGAAATGTGGGCCCAAACTATAACTGCCAAAAAATTTACGCTTATCCGGACTTCGAATGCCCTGATGGGCTTTTCTAAGAAATTGGGCAGGAAACCCACTTTGGAGCTGATCCAAATTACCAAAGCGAGGTGTATCAGCTCCACGATGTATGCAGCAGAGGTTTGGGGTCTAACAAACACAACACAGCTGTAGTAGGTGGAGAATTCCTTTTTAAGATGTATACTGTCTGTTCCCCCTGAGTTCATCAGCTTTTATTTGCCACGAAGAGTTGGGCCTTCCTTTTCTATCCGATTTAATTAAAATAGAACCGATACTATTTTGGCATAGTGTCTGGAATAAGGAGCAAACACAGTTAAATAGGGATATTATTGCTGTTTCCCTCAAACTTGATGGAGCGCAAAAAATACCATGGATTAGATATGTTCGTGACTTTATGACCGATTTGGGCCACATAGGGTATTTTACAAATCCAAGCTCCAAGCAGAAAATCTAGCCGGAAACATTAAAAAGGGAGGTTCTTGGTATGCTAGAAGAGGCTAGACTGTCTATTGAACTCACTAAACCTACTGTTAACCAGCATCAAAGTATTGTAACAACTTTTGGAATAGAGCCATACTTGTCATATGTTCCTGCTATATTCGATAGAATGTTATAGATTAGATGTAGGTTAAATATATTTCTCAGGATGGTTTTGTGGCCCAAATTGAACGATTGGTCAAGACATCTTGCACTGTGTCCATGTGATTACCACTCATGCCAGTCTACAGTCCATACTGTTTTTTTCTGCAAATTTTATTCTGAGCTGAGAAAAGTGTGGCTGGTCCCACTAGTAAAAACTTATGGACTAAGACAGTGTTGTCCTGCTTTCTTAAAACTCCAGCAATTGGATAAGGATCACACAGTATGGAGAATTGCCATGTTTTTAAAGAGAGTATTTTATCTAAGGAAAAGATTAAGTAATACTGTTGATGTATAAACTTTTATCTGAATGGTTGCTGAATTTTTATGGAATAACCTTGCTCACTCTTGAAGATAACGTATTTGCACATTATTGAAAGCTGCTACTACGAATTTTTATTATCTAATTGAATGTAATATATGACTTTTATATTTGTGCTTTTATGATTGTAAATCTGTAACAATCGAAAAAAGCTTAATGAACTGAATTGAATTGACATTCAACACTAAAGTCAAAGAAACAAAACAGATATAATTCCTCTACCAATTTTGTAAAAACAAAGATTAAAACTTAATGATTTATGACTGTCACACACCAGTAGATTGGCTGTCCTTATGAAAAATGACTGCTACATGGAAGCAGTGCATATTTATTTTCTCAACAAAACATAATAATGCCCCCGACAAAGGACCTAAAAAAGTTTGAAGGAAATGATGATCACCAAAAAACACTCACATGAAGGCATTGAGGCAGTGTCCAGGTGAAAATGTCACAGTTGAAAGCAAATGTTAAATTCTCCAGAACATTTAGCAAAATGGAACACCTTCCAGCAACTCATCTTGATGTGCCAGGCCATGCATTCCAGTTGCTTCAAGACCAAATTTAAAACTTCAATGTCAATTTGACCAGCAGATTTTCTCAAGGAAAGCCACCGCTCACTCTGTTCCTGAACTCTATTCTGTTTTGCCAGGCCTGGGAAAAAATAGAATGACAGAGACTCCTTTGCAACAGTTGACAACTCTCTTCTTCCTACAGGTTAGCAGTAGGATAGTTTCACTACACCTGAGAGCGACCTTCTGCTCTGAATATTCATAAGGAATCTGACTTTTCACAATCCTTCATTCAGTGACATAATTATTTAATCTGCAGTCTTTTCTTATCTTCACGTTTTCAAGCAGAATTCCGAATTTTGAGAGCCCTGATGTATAGATGTAATCCATCATAGACGGGCACTGAATCTGACAAATTCTCATTCCATATGCGCCTGTATTTTTCACCCTTTCTGTCAGAACTGGGTTATAAATTAGGGTGGTGGTGTCACCTACTGAGTTAATTAACACAATCTGATTAGCCTAAAACACTGTCCTCATAAATTATTTTTTCAAACCCTGGTAGCTATAGCACAAGGAGCAGGCTATCCTCAATTAAGTGAATGTTAAGTTCAAGCAGTCCTACTAATTTTAAAGTAAAGGACATAACATAATAACATTACCTAAAAAATGAAGATAAATAAAGAAAACCTATATAGACCAAAACGACCCAAACAACATTAAAATTGGATGAGGAGAACTGAATACATTATTTTTAAAAGTTCTGTGGCAATAGTGCCTAGAAAAAGAAAACCCTTTAGTAGGTCACTGGGACTTAGTCGGGGATTCCAGGTTGACTGCAGTGGAGTGGTGCCTGGATACACAAAGAGGGCCCCCCCAGTCACAGAGTTCTTAGAAAACAAACAAATCATGGTAGACCAGGATCTAGGCACAATTTCAAATTGACTGCAAAAAAAGTGGAAGTTGGATACACTAAGTGGCTCATCAGGGTCGAAGATTTTAATTTTGACTTAGTTTTAGAAATGGTAAACAGGATTTTTGAGTGGCGCTAGGTCTGAGACTGGTGCTAGAGACAGTCCTTCAAATTCAGATACAGCCCCATATAGCCAAGCTAAATCTGTTGGCTTTAGTGCCAAAATGACAGAGAAGGAGAAAGGTGGATTTTGTAGCCTCTAGGGTTGCTCCTCAGATCATAAAGATATGCTGCCTTGTCCAGGTCCCAGGTTTGACCTTGAATCTTAGGCACTTTTTACATTCTCAAAAGACTCCATTGGCTGAAGCTGAGCAGGGCTCCACAAGGCCAGTTAATTTTACCACAAGGTCCTGGTGAACCTTTGTTAAATGCAGCAAAACCTTTAAATATGACAAACATGATTTTCTTGTCTGCCCTTGGGTGCAACCTCCTTTATAAACTCTCCCAGTCCTTCAGAGGTGGAAAAAATTATTGTAACCCACATTTATCTAACTGTTTAGAATTTTCCTTCTCATCATCCCCTCAGCCTATAGTTCCTCACAGCAGCATTCTATATACCAAGTCTCTATCCAAGCTGATCTCCCGTAGGGTATAACGATTTCTCAGAGTCCGGAATCCCTCTGCTTTTTGTGTTCCTTAAGCAGGAAAACTGAAGTCAAACTACTAGCCCTTTGGCACGGAGTTCCAGTCCATGGATGCCGGCTGGAATCAGGTGTCTTTGGTTCCTCTTCTTTAAGCAGTAGTCAGGAGTCTTCTTTTTATGAGCAGGGCTTTTTTTTTAGATGTTGCATTCCCAGGCACGGAGATGAGCTGAGAAGTAAGGTGGTGGGGAAGTGTCAGTCTTATACTGTTCATGCACACCCAAAAGAAGCTACAGTGAATACATCTTTGATTATTTACACAAAAGAAAGCACTCTACACTTGATTAAGTGGGGTGCTGACCATCTCAAAAAATTTGAAGGACTGTCCTCACACACCACTAGGTGTCATGCTTCATCATTGGCATTCCTCGCTCTCTAGAAACTGTCTTTGGTAGAGAGCGGGCATACACCTGGAGAAAGGGATGCACTTCTAAAAGCTGGGCCCGTGATTAAGGGAAAGGTTAAAAACCAATGTAAACAACAAAATGCATCTATTTGTTGGGTATATACTTGATATTAAAAATCAGGAGTGGGGATTTGGGGAGATAGTACCCCATCACCACTAGTGTTGTCAACATGTTTCTGCCATATTGGCCAGAAGAGTCCGTGGCATTCATCAGGACGAAATAGCTAGGGTTTCTATTTAACCTCTTCTGGTTAAGATACTACCACCTTGTAGGGTGACCTGTGTCAACCTCTACTTAAAGTCAGGATTTATTGAAGCCTGTAATATAAAGATTAACATTGTGTCAAAGGGGCTGATGCTCAGGTGTTTTTAAAGAATCAGAAATAATAATAAATACAGCATGCATGTTAACAAAATTACTCATGTGGATGTGGGACACGTGTCACCGCAAATGTGGCGCACATAAACAGTAAAAATCCTATAGTGTTGTGAGACCAGCTCACATTCTTACCCCAAGTAAGGGTCTTAGTTGCCCCACAGGAAGAGGGACTGAGGGACCCCTCTAGTCACACTCTAAGGGTAACATGAAATAATGGAAGGTAAATGATCATGAATGCAATCTGTACACTTTCTCTGACCAGGGGCTCAGAAGTGCGAAGCCTCTGGTTTCTCAAACATTCACCCATGCACACTCTTACTGCCTCAAGGCACGTCCCTCGCCGGTCTCCTCTTCCCTGCTGGTAGTGGAATGAGCGAGGGCCTACTGTTTTTATAGGTACTAAGTAATTACTTAAATTGGTTAATTAGCAGCACCTGGTGGGTAATTGGATGGCCCAAGATTCGGTGCTGCGGTGCGCTGCCTGGACGTTGCATTTAATTAATGCCAGAGTTCTAATTGCAAAACAGTCGGGGACTCTGCAGTAGTGGCTGACTTCACTGCCAGGTTTAAATACCTTCGATACCAAGTATCCAGTATCCCAAACTGGGTTGCCTGAGGGCCGCGTCATAGCAGTAAGCTGATGGGCGGACGCGGGTCAGTCCCTCTGTATCAGGCGTGTGCTGAGGAAAAGTGGGGACGTGGCCTCTGCTGCACATGCATGCAGTCACGCAGCTGCATCAGCTGGTGGCCCGTACTAATTAGATGAGGCGGCTGTACACCAGTGCTGCCCTGTGTACTATTTCAAAGTTAAAAAGGAGAAGAAAAGTACAGACAAAATGTCTTATCAAAAAATTGTTCATAATTTTTCTCCAAACCTAAATAATATCAATCTCAGTATCTGTTTCACAGCATTAATGATGCGGGGAGTAGCACTATTAAACGTAAGATGATGAAACAAAGGTCGGGGGGAAAGAATGTCTTATCAAAAATGATTTATTCCTCATTATTTTTCTCCAAACCAAAATAATATAAATCTCAGCATCTGTTTCACAGCATCAATGATGCAGGGAGTGGCACTATTATTCATAACATGATAAAACAAAGTGCAGGGGGGACAGAATGTCTTTATCAAAAATTGTTATAATATTTCTCCAAACCAAATGATACTATTCTCGGTAAATGTTTCACAGCATCAATGATGCGGAACAGGGAGAGGAGTAGATGCCTGTTTGGAGGAGAGAAGAGGATTCATAGGGGCATATTCAGAGGGTAGATCTATTAGCAATGATGTATGGTAATGTAGATGTATTTCATGAGTATTCATAACAAAAAGTCTGCGCTATTGTGACTGTATTATCCAATCTGAAGCAATGGGATATCGGTGTTGTGACGGGAGTCCCATGTTCTTAAACGATACAACCAGACTTGTTCACAGGTGTGGAGACTTCTTTGTATGTTTGGGCTAATCGTATTAATTTCTTTAACCCCTTCGATGCTCATGACGAGCTCAGCTCGTCATGCAGCACACTGGTCGTGTGCTTATGACGAGCTGAGCTCGTCATGAAACAATCGATATTCATATAAGCTCAGCACCGGAGGGGAAAAGCCATAGCAGCAAAGGTGTTAAGGACCATCCATTCAGGTCCCCATCCTGATGACCTTTTTCTAAGTAGCGACATGTCAATCTGGTGTGGTTTCTTTTGCACCTAACTGTACTTCGGTGTTGATTGATTCTCATTTTTATTTCCCTAGTGGTCATGCCTACATAGGAAAGGTATAATGAGGTAAACACCATTTTCACTATTACAGTTTGTGAAGTCCTTCAAAAGCTATGGTTTCCCTGTTTTTATGTCCACCTCTCCGGTGGGTCATGTGTATTGGCAAGCCACGCAATTCACAAAGGGATAGTGGCTCACCGGCTACTGGTGTGCCCATAGGGTTTCATGGGTTCGGATTTGTGGTGGTGTTCTTGCATGGACCAGTTCATAGCGGACATTCATGTTCCTTTTGAACGCGAACATTGGTTGAGGCTATTGTTTCGTGCTCCATTCAAAAAATGCCAATTTTTCTGTACTGTAGTTTAGACCCTGTTGGAAATGGAGGTGTATGTTGTGACACACACCATTCTCTCGTTGGCTTGTTTTTCATGGTTCTCAAGCATTGCATCCTGGTTATTATTCTTAGCTCTTTCCCTTGCTCTTGTTACTAGTCTTTTAGGGTAGTGGTTGTGACCAATTTGTCCTCCAAGGTTTGTGTTTGTGTATCATAGACTTCCAGGGAGGAGCAGTTTCTCCTGATGCGACGGAACTGGCTTACGGGGAGGTTCTGTCTGAGTGTCTTAGGGTGGAAGCTCTCAAACATGAGGAGACTGTTTTTGCCAGTTGTCTTATTGTGGACTCTTGTTTTCATTCCATTGTGGTCCGTGTAATAAATAGGTCCAAGAAAACCACTTCCTGATTGTTGACAGTATATGTAAATTTAAAATGTTCGTCCTTTGAGTTCACCCACTCTGCAAATTCTATTGTTTGTTTCTTTTTGCCGCGCCACACTGTCAAGACATTATTGATGTATTTGCTTTAAAGTCTCATCTGTTGCCTGTAGGGGTTGTCTGGGTTGTAGATGTGGTTAGGGATGTATTCAGGGTAACTTCTTTTGTGTGTGCATATTAGGTTTGGAGGCCAGCTCACCCTGAACACCCCACAGCCTCTAGTCCTGCCTGGTGGAAGAGGGGTTCTGGCAGAACCCTTCTTCCACCAGGCAGGCTCTCCTCAGCTCCCATCCACTACTACCCTAGTAAGATGGGATCTCTTCCCATCTGACTGGATCACAATTATTTCCCTCTCCCACGGTGGCTGGAGACTAGCTGTCTAGGAGGGCCCTGGAGATGAACAGGAAAATTAATTTTGGCATCTATAGCTGAAAAATGTGTCAAAGCTGTCTTTAGTTTTGCCAGTCATTCCTATTGTTTCCCAAGTGGCTGACTCCTCTTAAGTGGCCAGAAGTTAACATCGCCCTGTACTTTCTGGGCTCAGAGACACACGATTGTCTTCTGAGCCAACATCATTAACTCTCGCAGCCAAGCAAGTGTATTCCACTTCTAGAGGTGCGGTGAGTGTCAAAAATGATTTTATGCCAGTTCTGCCTTGGGCAGTCTAAAGTCATTTTTATAAAGGTTTTTTTTCCACTAAAGTTATCATTCAGATTCAGAAACTAGCTTTGAATACTTTCTCTAGTATTTACACAGGTGGAGATACATAATGCATTTTGTAACCATATCAGACCTTTTATGGAAAATGTCTAGTACAGTCTATACCATGAAGTTAGTTTTTAGCCATAGTTCACTCTGAGTGCACACCAAATTCTAAATAGGCCTTTCTACATAGCAAAAGCAATTTTTCCTGCCATATGTTACTACAGTGCATTTAAACTGCAGCAAAGCCAGAGCAGTGGTACTTCTGGCAGCAATGCAATGTTGTGGTTTGTGTAAATTCACACTACAGTCTACATTTGACGGTTAACTTTGCATGCCAGTTGTGCATTTTATGCACAATTTACAAAACGTTTAGGGAAGTTAAGTAAACTAGAAAAGAAATTCCAATGTACATAACCTATTTTTGGGAGAAACACATAATTTACCACTGGTATGCAGTTGTTAAAATCACAGAGCTAAAAGGTCTGCAAGAGACAAATGAATGGGGGAGTGAGATTGGCCTGACAAACACAACATTTATGCATTTTATAAAATGGTAGAATAGAGACTCAGACCAGTTAGTTTGTTTGGGCTACCTAATCCGATTCCTGGGTCTGTTCATTACAGCCTGGTACTGTCCTCTCCCTTTGAAACTGGAACTCTTTCATACTGGCCTCTTTAAAAATGTGCACCCTTGGAGTGAGGTGCCAGAATATTCTTGGGAAGCCTATCTTGAGAAACCCTTTCCTGTGATATTTTTACTTTAAATTGTGAGTAAAGGAAGACCATGCCTGTCTTTTTGTGGGATAGCTGACAAAAGCTCCCCTGACCACACGTGAGCAAGGCGATTTGTTTGCTGAAACGCGTTGGGTTCTTTCTATCTGAGCTAACTATGTGAGAATGAAATGAAATAAACTAATCCCATTTTGCAATCTACTTGGAGTGGTGATTTTATTGGAGGGAGTGCATCGGTGCATTTGTCCATGCTCGGTGGAAAAGGATATATATATATATATATATATATATATATATATATATATATATCAGCATCCAAAGAGATCCCATAGCCATGGGAGCGCGCTCCACAGTGTGTGCTCTGCCCAGGGGTCGGATCCTGACCCAGGTAATTTTTGAAACAAAGGAGGCGGCACAGTCAGAGATCGATTTCAAGCCTTATTTATTGCAAGACTTCACCCCACCAACGCGTTTCGGCCTCAGTCGGCCTTGCTCATGGTTGGTTAGTCCCTCTACAGTGTTTGTATTTATACTAGCCCATTTCTAGCCATTTATGAGGCATTATGGGAGATGTAGTTTTAGTGCAAGTAAATAATTAAAGAAAAGAAAGACTTTGCATACTTTTAGCACTTAAATAATAGTTATTGTTCAAAATCAAGGGTTTAGTACCCATTGTCTTTGTTCGATGTTTTTATTCGGTGTTGTTCCGGGTATAGTACCCATTTTGGTTTTGGGGTTCTTATTCCAAATGAACATGCAGATCCTCTCCAAAGTTCATCCCCTTCGGGTGTTTGGTACGGAGTCTGATTATCATGCGAGACTCCATCTGTCGCAATCTTCTGACCACATCACCTCCTCTTTCCATTTTGTCCAGGACTTTTGCTCCGAAAAAATGCATTTGCCTCCAATCACCATTTTGGCATATACTCATGTGCTTCGCAGTGGCATATTGCATGTTGGCATTTTTTACTGCACGAATATGCTCCAAGATTCTTTTTTTCAGCATACATGTGGTGCACCCCACATATTTCATTCCGCATTTGCATTCGATTATGTAAATGACATTTTTGGAGGTGCATGAGATTTGTTGATCTATTCTCATTAACTTGCCATTTGGTTCTTCGATTGCTTTCATACTCTTTCCAATCTTGCAGGCTTTGCAAGTGTTGCAGGGTTGGAATCCTTTCCGCTGCATTTCTAGCCAGTTCTCTTTCGGCTTTTCTTGGAAATGGCTTTGGACCAATAGGTCTTTGAGTGAAGTGTTTTTCTTATATGTTATTTGCGGTGAGTTGCCAATGGTATCGCCAATATCTGGATCATTTTTCAAGAGATGCCAGTATTTTCTCATTATTCGGGCAATGTTGGAGCTTTCTTTACTGTAGGTCATTATTAGTCTTGGAGGTGTGTGGGTTTCATTCTTTTTTGGTTGTTCCATCAGTGTTTGGGTGCGTGTTTTTTGATCAATTTTCTTTTTACAATTGGTCAATACTCTTTCTTCGTAGCCTCTCGCTCTGAATCTGCATTTGCTTTCCTCAATGATTTTCTCCGCATCTTCAGCTACCGAGCAATTCCTTTTTAGTCTTGTAAATTCGCCATATGGTATACTGCGCAGCAGTGGCGTTGGATGGAAACTTGTCCCATGAAGCACACTGTTGGTGGCTGTCTTTTTACGAAATAGGGTTGATTCCAATTTTTCATTGTGCACATATATTTTTGTGTCCAAGAAATCTATTTCTTTGGTGCTAGTGTTGCATGTGAATTGCAGTCCGACATCATTGTTATTGAGTTTGTTGAAATATGACTGGAATTGCTCATTTGTGCCGTGCCAGATAATGAACAGGTCGTCGATGTATCTGACCCATAACATTATCCTTTCCAGATCTTGTTGATTTTCTTCCTTCCATGCTATGGTCTTCTCCCACCACCCCATGGTGATATTGGCGTAGTTCGGTGATAGAGAAATACCCATAGCGGTGCCACAGGTTTGTCTAAATAGTTGCTTGTTGAAGAAAAAAACATTGTTTTTCAAGCAAAGATCAATCATTGATATTAGCATCTTCGAATGGTCCAGGTATATGATGTTTCGTTGTTTGAAATAATATTCACAGGCTTGCATTCCGATGTCATGGCGGATTGAGGTGTAAAGTGAGACCACATCAATGGTTGCTAGCAAAAATTCAGGGTTCCAGGTCACATTCATTAGAATTCTCAAAAAATCACCAGTATCTTTTATATACGATGGAAGATTTTGGGCAATGGGAGCCAAGAATTTATCGACATAATTCGAGATGTTTTCGTATAATGACCCGCATGAGGAAACAATTGGCCTCCCTGGTGGTTGGTTTAAGGTCTTGTGAATCTTCGGGAGAAAATATATACACGGTATTATTGGGTGGTCGATGGTTAGGTACTTTTGTTCTTCTTCATCTATTAAACCATTTTTGTGCCATGTTTCCAAATGTTCGTGCAGTTCTTTTTTCATCCTTTCATACGGGTTTGTTGTCAATTTTTAATAGTTATTTGCCTGGTTTAATTGTCTCATTGCCTCTTCTATGTAATCGGTTGTTTTCATCAGGGGGGGAATATTGTCCTGATGAAAACAACCGATTAGATGAAGAAGAACAAAAGTACCTAACCATCGACCACCCAATAATACCGTGTATATATTTTCTCCCGAAGATTCACAAGACCTTAAACCAACCACCAGGGAGGCCAATTGTTTCCTCATGCGGGTCATTATACGAAAACATCTCGAATTATGTCGATAAATTCTTGGCTCCCATTGCCCAAAATCTTCCATCGTATATAAAAGATACTGGTGATTTTTTGAGAATTCTAATGAATGTGACCTGGAACCCTGAATTTTTGCTAGCAACCATTGATGTGGTCTCACTTTACACCTCAATCCGCCATGACATCGGAATGCAAGCCTGTGAATATTATTTCAAACAACGAAACATCATATACCTGGACCATTCGAAGATGCTAATATCAATGATTGATCTTTGCTTGAAAAACAATGTTTTTTTCTTCAACAAGCAACTATTTAGACAAACCTGTGGCACCGCTATGGGTATTTCTCTATCACCGAACTACGCCAATATCACCATGGGGTGGTGGGAGAAGACCATAGCATGGAAGGAAGAAAATCAACAAGATCTGGAAAGGATAATGTTATGGGTCAGATACATCGACGACCTGTTCATTATCTGGCACGGCACAAATGAGCAATTCCAGTCATATTTCAACAAACTCAATAACAATGATGTCGGACTGCAATTCACATGCAACACTAGCACCAAAGAAATAGATTTCTTGGACACAAAAATATATGTGCACAATGAAAAATTGGAATCAACCCTATTTCGTAAAAAGACAGCCACCAACAGTGTGCTTCATGGGACAAGTTTCCATCCAACGCCACTGCTGCGCAGTATACCATATGGCGAATTTACAAGACTAAAAAGGAATTGCTCGGTAGCTGAAGATGCGGAGAAAATCATTGAGGAAAGCAAATGCAGATTCAGAGCGAGAGGCTACGAAGAAAGAGTATTGACCAATTGTAAAAAGAAAATTGATCAAAAAACACGCACCCAAACACTGATGGAACAACCAAAAAAGAATGAAACCCACACACCTCCAAGACTAATAATGACCTACAGTAAAGAAAGCTCCAACATTGCCCGAATAATGAGAAAATACTGGCATCTCTTGAAAAATGATCCAGATATTGGCGATACCATTGGCAACTCACCGCAAATAACATATAAGAAAAACACTTCACTCAAAGACCTATTGGTCCAAAGCCATTTCCAAGAAAAGCCGAAAGAGAACTGGCTAGAAATGCAGCGGAAAGGATTCCAACCCTGCAACACTTGCAAAGCCTGCAAGATTGGAAAGAGTATGAAAGCAATCGAAGAACCAAATGGCAAGTTAATGAGAATAGATCAACAAATCTCATGCACCTCCAAAAATGTCATTTACATAATCGAATGCAAATGCGGAATGAAATATGTGGGGTGCACCACATGTATGCTGAAAAAAAGAATCTTGGAGCATATTCGTGCAGTAAAAAATGCCAACATGCAATATGCCACTGCGAAGCACATGAGTATATGCCAAAATGGTGATTGGAGGCAAATGCATTTTTTCGGAGCAAAAGTCCTGGACAAAATGGAAAGAGGAGGTGATGTGGTCAGAAGATTGCGACAGATGGAGTCTCGCATGATAATCAGACTCCGTACCAAACACCCGAAGGGGATGAACTTTGGAGAGGATCTGCATGTTCATTTGGAATAAGAACCCCAAAACCAAAATGGGTACTATACCCGGAACAACACCGAATAAAAACATCGAACAAAGACAATGGGTACTAAACCCTTGATTTTGAACAATAACTATTATTTAAGTGCTAAAAGTATGCAAAGTCTTTCTTTTCTTTAATTATTTACTTGCACTAAAACTACATCTCCCATAATGCCTCATAAATGGCTAGAAATGGGCTAGTATAAATACAAACACTGTAGAGGGACTAACCAACCGTGAGCAAGGCCGACTGAGGCCGAAACGCGTTGGTGGGGTGAAGTCTTGCAATAAATAAGGCTTGAAATCGATCTCTGACTGTGCCGCCTCCTTTGTTTCAAAAAATATATAAATATATATATATATATATATATATATATATATATATATATATATATATATATATATATATATATATATTCACTGAAAAAACCAAAGGTTTTACACACGTTATAGTTAGGAAGTAGCATTTACAAAACCTATGAAATTCACTGAAAAAAACCATAGGTTTGACACATGTTATAGTTAACTGCACATTTTACTCATATAAAACCAATGAAATTCCCCCGTTATAGTTACTTCGGTTAACTATAACTCGCGCGCCCGCAATGCACTGCTGATGACGTCACATATTACATCACTCATGCTTTGAACATTTTAGCTTCTATTTTTAAATGTGTGTATCAAAGGTTATATTACGCCGAGAGGAGGTCTACCACTCTTTTACAAGGATGATGTCATCAGTGATTTCATCAGTGATGTTATTTCAGATATCATCAGTGATGTCATGAGTGATGTCACTGACCATGTCATGAGTGATATAATATGTGACGTCATCAGCAGTGCATTGCGGGCGCGCGAGTTATAGTTAGCTGAAGTAACTATAACGGGGGAATTTCATTGGTTTTATATGAGTAAAATGTCCAGTTAACTATAACATGTGTCAAACCTATGTTTTTTTTTAGTGAATTTCATAGGTTTTGTAAATGCTACTTTCTAACTATAACGTGTGAGAAACCTTTGGTTTTTTCAGTGAATTTCATAGGTTCTTTTAATGCTACTTCCTAACTATAACGGGTTTAAAACCTATGGTTTTTTCAGTGAATTTCATAGGTTTTTTAAATGCTACTTCCTAACTATAACGTGTTTAAAACCTATGGTTTTTTCAGTGAATATATATATATATATATATATATATATATATATATATATATATATATATATTACCTACTGGCGGTCGCCAGTAGGTAGTTATAGTTAGGATAATTTTCAATGTTAAATCTCAACATTCTATTTTGAATAACTTTGGCGCCGGTTGTCGAATCTGCCTGAAATTTTCAGGAAAATGGTCTCATGGCGGTCCGGTCCTTCCCAGAAAGTTTGGGGGGGATTCGTCAAGCGGGGGCCGAGATAAAAGGGGGGTCCCAAAACGCGTTTTCCCCATGTTAATTTCCATAGGGCGGTCGATTTCACTTTTAGCCCGAACGGCTGAATGGATTTCCACCAAACTTGGCAAAATTGTAGGGACTGGTAGCCCGATGTGCCTTTGCTATGTCTCAAGATATGTGCTCCAGTGGATTTTGAGTAATTTAGGTTCAAAAAAATATATATATCTATAGGCGCTCTCCCGTGCGCGCACCCGTGAGCGCTCCCGGCGCGACACGCGACTTGCGCGCAGAAAGCTGATTGGCTCTCAGTTGTCTGTAAACATTCTAAACAGTCCGGAGCGGCCGCCATCTTGTCTATCGGTAAAATCTAGTCATAAGAGGTGGCAAAAACAAAGGGTGGAATTGACCATAAGGGGGCAGGGTAGACCCCCCCTGACCCCCTAGGTTTGATATGGGGGCCATTAAAGGGCCCGGCGGGGCCTCAAAAAAATTTTTTTTTTTTTCGATTTTCGCGGGGGAAGCGCCTGGTGCGCGCACGGGGGAGCGTATCGGGGAGGGTACTATGGAAAAATAATCACTTTAAAAATTGTATGTTTATGAATTGTTTTTTTTTTTTATTTGTTTATTTTATGTAAGTACCTACATGTAGGTACTAATGAAGAGACTTAAATTTAATGTTCACCATCTTCTTTGTAGACATCTTGCATGTTGTTATTGTATTTTTTGTGGTATAAGGAATTCATAATATAGTCTGTCTGGAAAGGAGAAACAGATCTTTTAAGCACTCCCTGAGAATTTCTAGGGGATCATGAGTAGTCTGTCCTGTTCACTTATGAAAATGAGGTGTAAAATATTCATATGAGATAATATAGTGGGAGAAAGGTAGTACTTTAGCAATTCACTAAAAAACACATAGGTATGAGTATGAATAAAAAGTTAGGAATTAGCATTTAAAAAACCTATGAAATTCACTGAAAAAACCATAGGTTTCACACCAGTTATAGTTAGGAATTAGCATTTAAAAAACCTATGAAATTCACTGAAAAAACCATAGGTTTCACACCAGTTATAGTTAGGAATTAGCATTTAAAAAACCTATTAAATTCACTGAAAAAACCATAGGTTTCACACCAGTTATAGTTAGCTGGAAATTTTACTGATATAAAACCATTGAAATTCCCACGTTATAGTTAGTCGGACTCACTATAACTTGCGCGTGCAATGCACTGCTGATGACATCACATATTACATCACTCATGACATGGTCAGTGACATCAGTCATGACATCACTGATGACACCATCCTTGTGACACAGTGACAGACCTCCTTTCACTATAATGTAACCCTTGAAACACATATTCAAAAATAGAAACTAATATTTTCCAAAAAGTGGATATACCCATACCAGTTACAACAAGCAATTCAGTAATTCCACCATCTATATGCACATCCAGTCATTCACCAACAGTTCTATATAGTCACTCATACATATACTCACTTATCATATGAAGTGATACACCTATACATCCTGTTACACACCGACAGTCATCCAAAAGTTACTCACACACATACTCACACGTGCAAATAAACTATTGAACATCCATTTATTTGAATATAGAGTTATACACACACTTCCACCTTACTTGTATTGAAAATTACACATATTTATTCTCTTAAACAATCACTTATAGAAACACATACTTATTTAAACAGGAACTCTTACAATCTCTTACTCTCACATATACTCACTTATATACATCAATATTCACATATACTAGATTAAAACATATGTAGTTACTGATAAAGACACTAGTGAGACAGTCATTCACTCACTAACAAACACATATACACACTCATCCATCCATACAGTCCTGCACATATGCTGTCTTCAAAACACATACAAACAGCGAGTCAGTCACTCATGCATCTATGTGCTAAGTAATACCCCCACCAAACCATATAGACACTCATACTGATACTAAGAGAAACATCTAATAACCCATATACATACGCATGTAGCTACTTACCAACACATGTAGCCACTTATACACAAAGTGAAACACTAATAAATGAATTTAAATATTTAAACATAACTCACTAATATTTATTTTTCAGAAAGACACATATTCACTGGATGGTGTCATCAGTGATGTCATGACTGATGTCACTGACCATGTCATGAGTGATGTAATATGTGATGTCATCAGCAGTGCATTGCACGCGCAAGTTATAGTGAGTCCGACTAACTATAACGTGGGAATTTCAATGGTTTTATATCAGTAAAATTTCCAGCTAACTATAACTGGTGTGAAACCTATGGTTTTTTCAGTGAATTTAATAGGTTTTTTAAATGCTAATTCCTAACTATAACTGGTGTGAAACCTATGGTTTTTTCAGTGAATATATATATATATATATATATATATATATATATATATATATATATATATATATATATATATATGTGAGAAAGGGCTCCCAGCTGACGTCCTAGCAGGAACCACACAAAGAGACTCGCACTCCAGGGTCAGTGTTTTCAGATGTTTTTAATATAAAATTTATATGGCAAAATGAAACCCCTCATTTTGTTCCTTTTCAAATTAAATGTATTAAGTGTTACCACTTTATTCCAATCAAGATGACTTCAGGTGTACCATACTTTTGTCATAAGTAAGACTGTTAGCGTTCTAGTTGTTCTTTAGAACACTCTGGGACATTCTGTCATTGGGCTACAGTTGGGCTACATCTGGCTGATATTTGGGCTACATTTGGGCTCTTTTGTCTCTGGTGGCCATCTCGGGAGACTGCATATCAGAATTTTTTTCATGAAATATAAGAAGATTTGAGAAGTCACTCAAAATGTGCCCTAATTTTTCTTTCTTCAGCACTAATCATAATTTCTATGGCAAAATGAACCCCCTCATTTTGTTCCTTTGCAAATTAAATGTTTTAAGTGTTAACACATTATTCCAATCAAGATGACTTCCGGTGTGCCATACTTTTGTCATAAGTAAGACTGTCAGCGCTCGAGTTGTTCTTTAGAACAATCTGGGACATTCTGTCATTGGGCTATAGTTGGGCTACATCTGGCTGATATTTGGGCTACATTTGTTTTTTTTGTCTCTGGTGGCCATCTTTGGGCTACATTGGGCTACATTGGGCTACATTTGGGCTCTAACATATATATAGCCCAATGTAGCCCAATATATATTTTTTCAAAGTTAATTTTCTCAGCAACTACTGAACAGATGTACACCATTCAAAGAAAAGCGTAATCTGCGAGCTGGACTCTACCTTTCTACCAAATTTCTTATAAATCCATTCAGCCGTTCGAGCTGTAGCCGTGTCTAAACGTCCTATGGAAAATAACATGGAGAAAACACGTTTTGGGACCCCCTTTTATCTCAGCCCCCACTCAACGAATCCCCCCCAAACTTTCAGGGAAGGAGCGGAGCGGAGCAGGCCATCTTCTTTAAGAAATTCGCAAAGATTTGTCCACCGGCGCTAAAGTTATTCTCAATAGAATGTTGCGGATTGCCTATGGAAACTAGGTCCTAACTACTGTCATTGGGCTATAGTTGGGCTACATCTGGCTGATATTTGGGCTACATTTGGGCTCTTTTGTCTCTGGTGGCCATCTTGGGAGACTGCATATCAGAATTTTTTTAATGAAATATAAGAGGATTTGAGAAGTCACTCAAAATGTGCCCTAATTTTTCTTTCTTCAGCACTAATCATAATTTCTATGGCAAAATGAACCCCCTCATTTTGTTCCTTTGCAAATTAAATGTTTTAAGTGTTAACACATTATTCCAATCAAGATGACTTCAGGTGTGCCATACTTTTGTCATAAGTAAGACTGTTAGCGTTCGAGTTGTTCTTTAGAACACTCTGGGACATTCTGTCATTGGGCTATAGTTGGGCTACATCTGGCTGATATTTGGGCTACATTTGTTTTTTTTGTCTCTGGTGGCCATCTTTGGGCTACATTGGGCTACATTGGGCTACATTTGGGCTCTAACATATATATAGCCCAATGTAGCCCAATATATATTTTTTCAAAGTTAATTTTCTCAGCAATTACTGAACAGATTTACACCATTCAAAGAAAAGCGCAATCTGCGAGCCGGACTCTACCTTTCTACCAAATGTCTTATAAATCCATTCAGCCGTTCAAGCTGTAGCTGTGTCTAAACGTCCTATGGAAAATAACATGGGGAAAACACGTTTTTGGACCCCCCTTTTATCTCAGCCCCCACTTGACGAATCCCCCCCAAACTTTCAGGGAAGGAGCGGAGCGGAGCAGGCCATCTTCTTTGAGAATTTCGCAAAGATTCATCCACCGGCGCCAAAGTTATTCTCAATAGAATGTTGCGGATTTCCTATGCAAACTAGGTCATAACTACTGTCATTGGGCTATAGTTGGGCTACTTCTGGCTGATATTTGGGCCACATTTGGGTTCTTTTGTCTCTGGTGGCCATCTTGGGAGACTGCAT
Organism: Lissotriton vulgaris; assembly: GCF_964263255.1. NCBI lineage: Eukaryota > Metazoa > Chordata > Amphibia > Caudata > Salamandridae > Lissotriton > Lissotriton vulgaris. The sequence goes on along the minus strand of NC_141691.1, from coordinate 912,571,011 downwards.
ATCAGAATTTTTTTAATGAAATATAAGAGGATTTGAGAAGTCACTCAAAATGTGCCCTAATTTTTCTTTCTTCAGCACTAATCATAATTTTTATGGCAAAATGAACCCCCTCATTTTGATCCTTTGCAAATTAAATGTTTTAAGTGTTAACACTTTATTCCAATCAAGATGATTTCAGGTGTGCCATACGTTTGTCATAAGTAAGACTGTTAGCACTCTAGTTGTTCTTTAGAACATTCTGGGACATTCTGTCATTGGGCTATAGTTGGGCTACATCTGGCTGATATTTGGGCTACATTTGTTTTTTTTTGTCTCTGGTGGCCATCTTTGGGCTACATTGGTCTACATTGGGCTACATTTGGGCTCTAACATATATATAGCCCAATGTAGCCCAATATATCTTTTTTCAAAGTTAATTTTCTCAGCAACTACTCAACAGATTTACGCCATTCAAAGAAAAGCGCAATCTGCGAGCCGGACTCTACCTTTCTACCAAATTTCTTATAAATCCATTCAGCTGTTCAAGCTGTAGCTGTGTCTAAACGTCCTATGGAAAATACCATGGGGAAAACACGTTTTGGGACCCCCCTTTTATCTCAGCCCCCACTTGACGAATCCCCCCCAGACTTTCAAGGAAGGAGCGGAGCGGAGCAGGCCATCTTCTTTGAGAATTTCGCAAAGATTCGTCCACCAGCGCCAAAGTTATTCTCTATAGAATGTTGCGGATTTCCTATGGAAACTAGGTCCTAACTACTGTCATTGGGCTATAGTTGGGCTACATCTGGCTGATATTTGGGCTACATTTGGGCTCTTTTGTGTCTGGTGGCCATCTTGGGAGTCTGCATATCAGAATTTTTTTAATGAAATATAAGAGGATTTGAGAAGTCACTCAAATTGTGCCCTAATTTTTCTTTCTTCAGCACTAATCATAATTTCTATGGCAAAATGAACCCCCTCATTTTGTTCCTTTGCAAATTAAATGTTTTAAGTGTTAACACTTTATTCCATTCAAGATGACTTCAGGTGTGCCATACTTTTGTCATAAGTAAGACTGTTAGCACTCTAGTTGTTCTTTAGAACACTCTGGGACATTCTGTCATTGGGCTATAGTTGGGCTACATCTGGCTGATATTTGGGCTACATTTGTTTTTTTTTGTCTCTGGTGGCCATCTTTGGGCTACATTGGGCTACATTTGGGCTCTAACACATATATAGGCCAATGTAGCCCAATATATATTTTTTCAAAGTTAATTTTCTCAGCAACTACTGAACAGATTTACACCATTCAAAGAAAAGCGTAATCTGCGAGCCGGACTCTACCTTTCTACCAAATTTCTTATAAATCCATTCAGCCGTTCGAGCTATAGCCGTGTCTAAACGTCCTATGGAAAATAACATGGGGAAAACACGTTTTGGGACCCCCCTTTTATCTCAACCCCCACTTGACGAATCCCCCCCAAACTTTAAGGGAAGGAGCGGAGCGGAGCAGGCCATCTTCTTTGAGAAATTTGCAAAGATTCGTCCACCGGCGCCAAAGTTATTCTCAATAGAATGTTGCGGATTTCCTATGGAAACTAGGCCCTAACTATAACTATATATGTATATATATATATATATATATATATATATATATATAACCACCAAAGAGCCCTCGCGCTCTGAGAAGGCACACAGCGCTCTCCCCAGTTCAAGTGTTGCTTGCCTCTCTCTCACTCGTGATTTCGCCATCTAAGCATTTCTCCATTAGTCGACGTGTTTCGAGGCTGGTACGCCTCTTCTTCCAGGACAGGGCAGGGAGGGGGTAAGAAAACAAACACTGCTCGCTTCATTCTCCATTTATTTCATTGAATGAAACACCGCCCTAAGTGGGCGTGGCCTCGTCTTCACATCCAGCGGCATGCTGGTACTTATAGTCCAATGAGCAGTGAAATATATGTAACCTGTAGTAGGCTCTGTCCCCCTTCCTTATTATGCCGTATTGTACACCTTATAGTAAGGAGGAAAGTTCAAAATTCACGAGTTTTTTAGTTGCCTGGGAGGGCGCGCTGTCCCTGGAACAATTCGCTTTGTAAGTAGCGCGCTGCTCAGGGGGAAACAAGCACGTGTATGAGACATTCCTCCCTACTGAAGGGTTTAAAAAGAAGCATTATATGTACAAGGGAAAATGAACCTACTGAAGGGAAATAATGTACTCACTTTCTATGGACTCTAACGACCAGCATCCTGCTTGGTGAAAGCATGCCACGCCCACTGCGGGGCGGATTCATTCAATAAAACGCCGTATGAAAATAAGTGAGTCTTTCATTGCCCCTTCCACAGCAGTCCATGATTAAGGGGCGTACCTGCCTTGAAACGCGTCGGACGTGGAGAAATGTAATTGGAATCCTCATATGCGTGCATCTGCAAGGCAAACAGACCGGAAGGTAGAGCGGAGCATTGTGAGCCCTTCTAAAGCGCGAGTGCTTCCTTGGTGAACAATATATATATATATATATATCCGAAAAAGCTCCAAATACCACTTCCTGGTCAACCAACGTCGAACCGGCGAGGCAACATAGGAGACGGACCACAGAATGCGCTGCACAGGATCTTTTATTTTGCAGAGAAGCCGGTGAGCCAGAGGGCACTACGCGTTTCGGGCTGGAAAAGCCCTTGTTCACATGCAAATGAACCAGTTTCAACTTTTTAATTTTATACTGCTGTGCACACCCAATTGGCCCGCCCTGTCACATGGTATACAACTGCATAGACATAAAAAACATTTTACTCCCACATCTTGAGGAGAAAGGTACTGCCCAGTCTACAGTTTTCCCTTGTTTTTAAACAAACCACATTTCAATATTATATATATTATTTGCATACAAATTAATATAAAAACAATGGGATATCATGTTTTAAAATCAAGTTAGTAGGCAGATTTGATGAATACGGTATCACAAATTTCATAACAGGATAAATCCTTATATACATAACCGTAAAAATGTCTATATACAGTATTGGAGTGACTGGGGAATTGTAGGATTGCTGAAGGTGCCAATATTTACATTTTAGCCTGGTTCCAAGTCTGCGAGTAGTGGAGAGTGATAAAGTGCATAGGGAGGAGAGGTAGGTGAGAATAAAGTGCTGAATCCACATGTTATTAAGTACCTTTTGTCATCATTGCATAAATGCATAAAGTCAGAGATGGGAACATGAACCTATATAAATCTCATACAAAAGTTTAAAACAATGGATACTTAATAAAACCTCCATGTGTAGAATTCATAGTTGCTAAAAATACCCGGTGTAAAATACAGTGATAAAAAGTGTACAAAAATATTTTTTCATTTTTTTGATAAAACACGTGTATCAAAATTATTATATAACAATATTTACAATTTTAGAAGAAGGTAAGGAGTTACATTTATCAATGGTAGGTTGACCAACAAGGAACTTGACTGGTCAACTATACAGGTAGTGAATACGGCACCATAATATATTGCTAGGACTCAGAAGATTTGACCCACTAGATAACAGGGAACCTGACTATCTAGTGGAAAGGAAACCTAGGTGCTGTTTACCAAAGAGCATCTCATAGAAAGTGACGAAGATCCTCAGTAATGTTAAGCCCATTAGGCCATTTACTGTCAAATTCGAGGATCATTCGTGATTCCAATTGCCTGAGTTTAAGCTCACGGTTGCCCCCCCGTCTTAGCTTGGGAATCGAGGCTATCACATAGTAAGATAGACAATTAATATCTTTACTATGAGTGCTCAAAAAATGACGTGCTACTGGGTATGCTGGGTCCGAGTGCAAAATTGCACGTATATGCTGTAAAATTCTGACATGTACAGGTTGTATGGTGCTGCCTACATAATTGAGGCCGCACGTACATGTCAGGACGTATACAGCATATTCTGTTTTGCAAGTATGCTGGCCTTTAATTGGGATCTCCGTATCATTGAAGGGAGTTGTGTAATGAGTCTTATTTATTCCGAATTTACATGCTCTACAAGTAGAGCATTTCCGGAATCCCTCCTTAATTAGCCAGTTCTGTTTGCACTTGAGTTCAGGGCTGCTTTGGTCAAGCACAGCACCCATACTGTGAGCACGTCGAAAAGTAACCATAGGTTTATTAGGAAGCATATTACCTAATACGTTGTCCGTTAATACAATAGGCCAATTATGGTTGATGATTTGTCTTATTTTATTTTGTTGGCTACTGTAATTGGTGATGAACCTGGGACATTCCTGTTTGGTGGTATCAATTGTCTCACCAGGTAAGTTAGTTGTTTCAGAAGATGTGCTTAATAGACTTGCCCGGGTTCTGTCTTTTGATTTAGCTAATGCTTGATTAAACATTTTTTCAGTATAACCTCGGGCTTTCATGCGAATGCGTAAGTCGTTAACACTACTCTCAAAATCATTTATACTACTGCAAATTCTTTTCAGCCTAAGTATTTCCCCATAGGGGATACTTTGGATCGTGTGCCTAGGGTGTAAACTAGATGCATGAAGAGTAGTGTTGCCTGCAGTAGCTTTGCGATGGAGAGTAGTTTGCACTCTTCCTTATTATGCCGTATTGTACACCTTATAGTAAGGAGGAAAGTTCAAAATTCACGAGTTTTTTAGTTGCCTGGGAGGGTGTGCTGTCCCTGGAACAATTCGCTTTGTAAGTAGCGCGCTGCTCAGGGGGAAACAAGCACGTGTATGAGACATTCCTCCCTACTGAAGGGTTTAAAAAGAAGCATTATATGTACAAGGGAAAATGAACCTACTGAAGGGAAATAATGTACTCACTTTCTATGGACTCTAACGACCAGCATCCTGCTTGGTGAAAGCATGCCACGCCCACTGCGGGGCGGATTCATTCAATAAAACGCAGAATGAAAATAAGTGAGTCTTTCATTGCCCCTTCCACAGCAGTCCATGATTAAGGGGCGTACCTGCCTTGAAACGCGTCGGACGTGGAGAAATGTAATTGGAATCCTCATATGCGTGCATCTGCAAGGCAAACAGACCGGAAGGTAGAGCGGAGCATTGTGAGCCCTTCTAAAGCGCGAGTGCTTCCTTGGTGAACAGTATATATATATATATATATATATATATATATATATATATATATATATATATATATATATATATATATATACATATATATATTCACTGAAATAACCATAGGTTTCACACCAGTTATAGTTAGGTGGAAATTTTACTCGCATAAAACCATTGAATTTCCCACGTTATAGTTAGTTGGACTCACTATAACTTGCGCGTGCAATGCACTGCTGATGACGTCACATATTACATCACTCATGACATGGTCAGTGACATCACTCATGACATCACTGATGACATCTCAAATGACATCACTGATGACAACATCCTTGTGACAAAGTGGCAGACCTCCTATCAGCATAAAATAACCTTTGACACACACATTCAAAAATAGAATCTAACATTTTCTTAAAAAGGAGAAACCAGTACCAATTACAACAACTTATTAGGTAATTCCAACATCTACATACACATCCACTCATTCACCAACAGTTCTATATAGTCACTCATGCGTGTACTTACTCATCATATGTACTCATACACCTATACATCCTGTTACACACTAATAATCCTCCATATAGTTACTCACACACAAATTCACACATGCAAAAAACCATTTACTTGATTATACTGCTATATACACACCACTACACATACTTCTACAGAAACGGAAACATATTTACTCTCTTAAACAATCAATTATAAAAACACATACTCACTAACCCACCCATACACACAATCATCCACCCATACAGTCTTGCAAACATGCTGTCTTCAAAATACATACAAATAGTGAGTCACTCATTCATGCATCTGTGCTTTAAGTAATATCCCCCACCGAACCATACAGACACTGATACTGATACTCAAAAAAACAACTAATAGCCCATATACACACTCATGTACCTACTCACCAACCCATGCAGCCACTTATACACAAAGTGAGACACAGATACAGATATTTAAATATTTAAACATTACTCGCTAATATATGTATTCACTAAGATACATTTAATAAGCCAGTTAACCAATCAATTTTTTTTTTTAAAACATCCATTTAGACACTTATTTAAACATTTATTCTTCCATTGACTTTTACATATACATATATATAAAACATATTTATTTTTCAGAAAGACACACATTCCCTGGATGGTATCATCAGTGATGTCATGAGTGATGTCACTAACCATGTCATTAGTGATGTAATATGTGACGTCATCAGCAGTGCATTGCAGGCGCTCTTTAAAAGTAAGGTGGTAGTGTGTGTATAGTTGTATATGCTAATAAATGGATGTTCAATAGTTTATTTGCATGTGTGAGTATGTGTGTGAATAACTTTTGGAAGACTGTCCGTGTGTAACAGGATGTATATGTGTATCACTACATATGATGAGTGAGTATATGTATGAGTAACTATATAGAACTGTTGCTGAATGAGTGGATGTGTATATAGATGGTGGTATTACTGAATTGGTTGATGTAACTGGTATGGGTATCTCCATTTTTTTGAAAATGTTAGTTTCTATTTTTGAATATGTGTTTCAAGGGTTACATTACACTGAAAGGAGGTCTGTCACTCTGTCACAAGGATGGTGTCATCAGTGATGTCATGAGTGATGTCACTGACCATGTCATGAGTGATGTAATATGTGACGTCATCAGCAGTGCATTGCAGGCGCGCAAGTTATAGTGAGTCCAACTAACTATAACATGGGAATTTCAATGGTTTTATTTCAGTAAAATTTCCAGCTAACTATAACTTGTGTGAAACCTATGGTTTTTTCAGTGAATTTAATAGGTTTTTTAAATGCTAATTCCTAACTATAACTGGTGTGAAACCTATGTTTTTTTCAGTGAATTTCATAGGTTTTTTAAATGCTAATTCCTAACTATATATAAGGCCCCAAACCTATGTTTTTTTCAGTGAATTTCAAAATTTTGTTAATAGCAAATGTCTATAGCTATGAAATGTAATATTTTTGAAAATGAATGAATCCTATATTATATTTGAATTTAAAACAATTTTTTTAATGTATATATGATTTTTATTTTTTGCCTTGGAGCGCTCCCGGGGCGCGCCCCCGGTGAGCCCCTCGGAAAGCGTAGTCTTTTGAAGCTCCCCGGGTCGCGCACCGGGGAGGGTCCGTTAGCGCCAATGCCGCGGCCGAAAACATCATTGTGACGTACCGCGTAGCCGCGTCCACGTGATACGCACAGCGTAAACGCACCCGGAAGCACTCGAGTGCATACGATTGCGCAACGTAAGCATCCGACGCACTTACGTGACGCGCCCGGGGGCGCGTTGCGTAAGCGCGTCGGGTCATGTGACCTGAAAATAACACTTTTAATTGGTGCAGAACAGTTTTGGTTTCATAATGATGAAACCCCTGGTCTTGTGACCTGAAAATAACACTTCTCATTGGTTCAGGACATTTTTTTTTTCCAAATGATGAAAGCCCCCACCTTTTTTCCTTATTCTGACTTTGTCCTTTGACTGAGGAAGACCTGTTTTGAAATCTTGGAGGTATATTTTGTACTTTGAAATGGCTACAGTAGCAGCATCAGCTGGAGCATCTGCACCACCACCACCACCACCACCACCAAGAGGACCACCACAACATCACATTGGTGGTCAAGAAGAAGAGGAGGAGGAGGAAGAGGAGGAGGGGAGGAGGAAGAGGTGGCTGGAAGAACACAATACCCCATACCAACCCAAGCCACACATTGTATGGGAGTTTTTTTTCATCCCTGAGGGAAAAAAGAAAGTGAATGCGGCAAAGGTGACTTGCCTTATCTGTGACATGGAACTTTCAAGGGGTAACCCAAATAAAAAATATTCATTTGGGAATAATACCATGATTAGGCACATGCAGCGCAAGCATCCGAACAACTATGCTGCCGCAGAGATGAGTGAACTGGCCAGCAACCCTCCCCAATCTACACCCAGCACCTCCAAACGAAAACAACCCACTCCATCGGGACCAGAGACAAGGGAGACAATCCCTTGCATACAACCACGGTTTGGAGAATTTAGGGTCACATGTATTTTTTGTGGTGAGACCATCTCCTATGGTGAGCAGAGCCTAAAGCTCATCCTCCTTGCTGGTGACAACCACAATTGCCCCAAAAAACCCTAATTTTTTCCTTATTTTTTTTTACTCCAGTTGAGCCATTTTCAATTCCCTGTTTTTTGTTTCTCCCCATAAAAATAAAAAACAAATACAAAATAGTTCATAAAAGCCCAAAAAAGTACAAAATGTTCAAAAAACATAAAAAAATATAAAACAACAAAAAGAAGAAAAAAACAGTTATTTTTAGAACTACCTCCAAATTATAAAAAAGGCTACATTTTTTAAAATCTCTATCATTCTTTTTTCCCCATGGAACGCTCCCCGGTACGCTCCGCGGTGCGCGTAAAGGGCGCTCCCCCCGTGCAAATCAAACCTAGGAGGTCAGGGGGGGGTTTACTCTCCCCCCTTATGGTCATTTCCCCCTTTGTTTTTGCCACCTCTCGTGTCTCAATCCTACCGAGACACAAGATGGCGGCCACTCCGGACTGTTTCGAATGTTTACAGACACCCAAGAGCCAATCAGCTTTCCGTGCGCACCTTGCGTGGCGCGCCCGGAGCGCGCCCCGGTGTGCGTATTGGGGCGTGGCCATAGATATATATATTTTTTTTAACCTAAATCACTCAAAAACCACTGGAGCACATTTCTTGAGACATAGCAAAGGCACATCGGGCTACCAGTCCCTACAATTTTGCCAAGTTTGGTGGAAATCCATTCAGCCGTTCGGGCTAAAAGTGAGGTCGACCGCCCTATGGAAATTAACATGGGGAAAACACTTTTTGGGACTCCCTTTTATCTCAGCCCCCACTTGACGAATCCCCCCCCAAACTTTCAAGGAAGGACTGGGGCTTCGCGAGGCAAATTTGAAGACATTTTCAGGCAGATTCGTCAACTGGCGCCAAAGTTATTCACAATAGAATTTTGAGATTTTGCATTGAAAAAAATCCTAACTATAACTACCTACTGGCGACCGCCAGTAGGTAATATATATATATATATGTATATATATATATATATATATATATATATATATATATATATATATATATATATATATATATATATATATATATATTTGAAAACAAGTGCCCGAAAGCTTGAGCAGGCACACGACATTGTTCTGGCCATTCGGCAGTAGATTGCAGCTTGTGTCAATGTTCAGTTTTTCATTTCAGGTTGCCGACGCGTTTCAAGGATAACTCCTTTTCCTCAGGGCTGCATACATGGAACAACACATCAAGGCTCGTGGTATTTCCGGCATTATTTACTTCTATTTTCCATAGTGGGCGCAATGTTCTTGAGATGCCCGATGGGACATTGAGTCCATTGTAAGAACATACGTTTTTTCCTTTGTAAGGTCGATGTGTTTTCACTATTAAAAGCATTGTCAATACCTCAGTAGGTTACAGAGCTTTGCACAAGCCTATTTTGCATAAAGAACAACGTGCTGATGAAGCGTCGATTCGTGCAACACTTCCGCCTCTTCTGTTGTTGAGATGGTGCTCCGCTCCACGGCAGAGCAGCCGTGAAAGTATTTTTGAAAGCAAGTGCTCGAAAGCTTGAGCAGGCACACAACATTGTTCTGGCCATTTGGCAGTAGATTGCAGCTTCTGTCAATGTTCCGTTTTTCATTTCAGGTTGCCGACGCGTTTCAAGGATAACTCCTTTTCCTCAGGGCTGCATACATGGAACAACACATCAAGGCTCGTGGTATTTCCGGCATTATTTATTTCTATTTTCCATAATGGGCGCAATGTTCTTGAGATGCCTGATGGGACATTGAGTCCATTGTAAGAACATACGGTTTTTCCTTTTGTAAGGTCGATGTGTTTTTACTATTAAAAGCATTGTCAATACCTCAGTAGGTTACAGAGCTTTGCACAAGCCTATTTTGCATAAAGAACAATGTGCTGATGAAGCGTTGATTCGTGCAACACTTCCGCCTCTTCTATTGTTGAGATGGTGCTCCGCTCCACGGCAGGGCAGCCGTGAAAGTATTTTTGAAAACAAGTGCCCGAAAGCTTGAGCAGGCACACAACATTGTTCTGGCCATTCAGCAGTAGATTGCAGGTTGTGTCAATGTTCCGTTTTTCATTTCAGGTTGCCGACGCGTTTCAAGGATAACTCCTTTTCCTCAGGGCTGCATACATGGAACAACACATCAAGGCTCGTGGTATTTCCGGCATTATTTATTTCTATTTTCCATAGTGGGCGCAATGTTCTTGAGATGCCTGATGGGACATTGAGTCCATTGTAAGAACATACGTTTTTATATATATATATATATATATATATATATATATATATATATATATATATATATATATATATTCTACTCCTTCCTGCTTCTCCAGGCACGGCACGCTGGACACAAAGACCAACACACAGCTCATCCAGTACAACAGGTCAGTTCTCCCTCTGGCATGACGCGTTTCAGGTATGGACTACCCTTGATCACATAACGGTACACTGGTTAAAGAGACCTTTAAATACTCATTATTTTCTCCCTCTTTGCTAAGCACACCACGTGGTTCATAAAAAGTGAAGATATACTTAAACATATAAGGCGAGTGGCTCTTTCATTTTTGTGAAAACAGCACATATGGATAATTAAATATTGTGATCAAATATATACTGACTGTTCACATATAATTATAACTGCATGAATGCATATGTGGTAAACATGGACTGGATTTGTGCAAATTTACAAGTATAAATTACTGCGGCATATGTTCTATCAATCTATACAATTTGAATCATTTAGATAATTTTCAATAATTTATATATTTATCCATTATTTACACATAACCTCATTGTACAAAAAATATCTATGTACATATATATATGTATATACAACTCCATCATCTATATTTTGTGATGTATATATATATTTACATATAATACAAACAAGAATAAAAACATATTCTTGCAGCTTAAATGCTGCCAATATGTGCAAAACTATGCCACTATGTAAACCTGAATATTCTCATTTTACAAGCTCCTATGTTACTAGATACTTGATTGAAGCCATTGTGCAAATTATCTGCCTAAATGCAGACGCATTTGTGCAACTACGCTTATTGTGCAAAATTGATCATATCTCAAAAATACAAGTGCTGTAAATATTGCTGAATAGAATTCATATAATACTTATGGCAACTGAGCCTAGTTGTCAAGAGGAGCTCACTCAAGATTCTATATACAAATAAAGTGCTAAGTGCTATGTAAAAAAAATGAGCAAAATGCAAAAAAATAATTTTTTGCATTCAATAATGTGATTATATTTACAGTGAAGCTATATGCAGAGTTAGCAAATTCTTTGTAGATAATAGTGATTTGTCAATAAAACGGTATGAGATGATATTATCTATGGATCAGTTACATTGTCCGCAGGGATTATATATCTTCTGTTCAATTCACTCTTATAGGGACAATATCATCATTCTATTTGATTCCATCAAGTACACCAAGTTAGACAGGTTTATCCAATCAATGGCAGGGCATTATGAACATCTCTTCCTTTTCAGATCTTATTCCCTATTTTGTTCAAATCTTCAGAGGTTTCTGAAAAAAGAGGAAAATAGAAATAAACAGGTTGATCTAAAGAAATGTATGTAAATCATCCGTGTTATTTAGAACTTGGGGAAACTTACAGTTGAGATTCAAGATGTATTTGGTCTCTAACTGTCTTAAAAGAGTTTCCCTGTTGCCTCCCTTTTTAGGCATCAGAACATGATCAATCACGAAGTACCTTAAACAGTTAATGTCCTTGTGCCACCAGGTAATTTGGGTCACAGTTGATGATGGCTCTTATATGCTGCAATATTCTCACGTGTACTTGTTTCTTAGTGCTGCCCACATATCTGAGCCCACAAGTACACGTGAGAACATATACAGCATACTCCGTGCGACAATTGAAATTGCCCCTGATGGTTAATTCATTTTCCCTGAACGGAGTACTGTATTTCGAGGTGTTGACCCCAAAGTTACAAGCCCGGCAGGTTGCACATTTAAAAAACCCTTGTTTCGCCGGTAACCATGTGTTAATTGAGGTCCCTTCCATCATGGATTTTGATAAAAAAACCTTCCATGTTTTTACTTTTTCGAAATGTCAGTGTTGGTCTTTCAGGTAATCTGTATTTTAGGACACCATCTGTTAGTAATATGGGCCAATTTTTGGTTAAAATAGCCTTGATTTTACGCTCCTGCATGCTGTAGGTGGTTATAAGTCTGGGTGTATCAATGTCGCTATCTTCCTCAGTTGTAACTGGCAGATCAGTAGGGAGTAGCGATTCTCTAGATCTCTCATTAGCTTTCTGCACTGCTTTGTTCAGTATATTCTCGGTGTAGCCCCTTCTTCTGAAAAGATCTAATGTTTCATCTTTACTTTTATTATATTCTTCCTGCGTGCTACATATACGTTTTAACCGCAGCAATTTCCCAAAGGGAATGCTGGCGATCAGATGTTCGGGGTGGGAACTAGTAGCATGCAATAATGCATTCCCTGCAGTTGGCTTTCTAAATGCACTAGTCACTAATTTCCCATCAATTATCTGAATCCGCACATCCAGGAAGTCTATGGTGGTCTGGCTAAAATGTGATGTGAAATGTAAGTTACATTTGTTAACAGTGATTTGGTCAATAAAATTAAGGGCACTAGTACTGTCACCTTTCCAAATCATAAAAACATCATCAATAAAACGTAACCAAACAATAACATTGTGCTAAAAAATCTCCCTGTATTTGTCCATGAGGACTTGCTTCTCCCAGAGCCCTACGTGCAAGCACGCATAGCTCGGGGAAAAGCAAGCCCCCATAGCAACACCCTGTTTCTGTATGTACACATCCTTGCCATAAGAGAAAAAATTATTGTCCAAGCACCATGCAGTGAGTGATATTAACATTCTGTTGTGCATTAAATAGTCTGCAGATCTTGTATTCACAAAATGTGCCACCCCTTGTAGGCCAAAGTTATGTTCAATGCTAGTGTATAGCGACTCAATGTCCAGAGTCACTAATGTCAAGCCATCACACCCCGTAAAGTCATTTATATGCCTGAGAAAGTCCCCAGTGTCTTTTATGTATGACGGCAAAGCTCTTACCAGATCTTGGAGGTAGAAGTCAATGTATCGGCCCACACGTTCTGTCATACTGTTGATGGCCGATATAATAGGACGCCCTGGGATAGGCATCACCCCCTTGTGTATTTTTGGTAACAAGTATATAAAGGGCATCTCAGGGTTTGCATTGTACATAAAAGTATAATCCTCTGTGGTAATTAAACCATAATTTTTCCACTTAAGGAGTTCTTTTTTCAGATTTTCTTTTGATTTGTTATAAACCTTCATGGTAGTCTTTTCATAGCAGTCTGCATTGGTTAACTGGCGTAGTACTTCCTTATCATAGTCTATTTTGGGCCAGAGGACGATGTTGCCGCCTTTATCTGATTTTTTCACTATGACCCCCGGATTTTTTCTGATCTTGTCCATGAGTTGGTTGAACTGTCTCTGTTTTTGATCCATATGCCGTTTTTTGAAATTCACTTGAATGTTAAGTTGTTTAATATCCTCGATTACTCGATCATGGAATACGTCAATTGCATCTTTTTGCATTAGAGGCATGAAAGTTGATTTAGGCCTGAATGGGCTTTCGCCTTCGCCCTTTTGCAACAAATCCAGTTCTTTTAGTTTGTTCTGAGTGGAGATTTGAGATGTATTGGGCTCTTCATTAATGAGCTCATGCATGGCCCATAAAGCCGGATTTTCCGCAACAGTCAATGTTTTTCCTGCTTCACTCAGTTCATTATTGTTTTTATCTTCCCATCCACTTTTTAGTGCGAAGAATTTTTTTAATTTTAGTTTTCTGATGTAGCAGAACAGGTCTATGCGGGTTGAAGCATAATTGAAATTAGTATTGGGGCAGTAATTAAGTCCTAAAGCTAGAAGCTGTTCCTCTGCTTTGGTAAGTGTTAGAGTTGTCAGATTTATAATCGTTTTCTCCTCCACCATTACTTCTTGCGCCAATAGTTTCGCTTCTTTTTTGGCTTCCCGCTTGCGTTTCCTGCGCCTTGTTCGCCTGATGGTGTCGCGTTTTTTCCGGCCTGATTTCCTGTGATCCGCGGCCTTAATGTTTTCATCCGCTCCTCCACTAAAAAATCAACTCCTCTTCCAAGCTCATGATCATTGTGATAGTTGCGCTGGTGTTACTATCTCTGCTTGAACCGCTTGTGAGGGAATCAGTATCAGTTCCATCAGTTGTTTCATTTACTTGATTTACCTGCAAGATGTTCGGTTTATTTAAATTATCACTTTTTTGTTTGCGTACGCTGTCATATCTTTTTGAAAATGTATATATGTGCCCCAAGCGATAGTCCTCAAGATCACAAGCAAACTTTTGCACTTTTCTTATTTGGATTTTCTCCTCATGTTTTTTAAGGCGCTCTTTGATTTCCTCCTTTTTTGCTGTAATCCAGTCCTTTTTGTCAGATTTACTGAGTTCTTCCTCTATCACTTCTATTTCCAAAACCAATGCTAGTCGATCTATGTCTGCATATTTTACAAGGATCTTCACAAGATTCATGGAAGCATGGAGATTGCTTTCGACCCACTCGCGCAGCATCGTCGGATTTGGTTTTTCAAAACTGGGAGCTAACAAAATTCGTAGCCCACGTGGAACTCGACCAGCTTCTATGTATTTGCTCAGTGATTTATATTCCCACCATTTGGTGGTTTCCGATTTCATCTTTTTTCAAGGTTTTTTAATAGCAGGTTAACATCTTTGTTAACATCCTCAATGGTCGTGCTAACACTTGCATTAACATTCTCTGTGACTTTCGTTAGGTTGTTATACAGCGCTTCTGCGTTCGCTTCCCGGTCTCGTGCAGCGTCTGTTAACATTGTTGCCATCTTGTGTGGGAGACAGTTCTTATATTATTTACGGCACCGCAGTGCTCGCTTTGGCAAGGAGAAACTGACCGTGTTTGTGAGCTGCGATAAGCCCCGTCCCGCCACATCGCCTCTTTACACTCACCGGTTCGAGAATGCAGTCGTGAAATTCACAATCCCATCACTTCCCAGGCGGGCGAAATGAAATTAGCTGACCCAGCGGACTTGGCAGGTAGATCTTTGTTGAAACTTTCCTCTGTTACACATTTCGAGCACCAAGTGCCCTTGCTCACACAGCAGAAAAACGCGTCAGCCATACTTTTTATATATTTGCATAGTGTTACACCCCCCTTGTGAGTCACATGTTTGTTTGTGTAGACATATAAGAAACACTCTGCGTTGATTTCTCTTAGGATTTCAAATAAACACAGTTTGTATGTTTAGACATTTGAAAACACATAATATAGCAACATTTTAGCTACACACTAAATATTCCAGCCTCAATGCTTGAATAAAGTGACAAGTGCAATGCTTTGAATAAAATGTCCAATAAAATGTTATAAAATGTTGTATGGCAATTTCATTCAAAAAATATATCATTTTTTAAAATCCCATAAAAACATTATCCGCATTCGTCTTGCATGAAATAATCTCAAATGTAATATTCAAGTATAAAACTGCTATTGTGCAGATTTATGTGCAAAGATATGCTTAGTGTGCAAATTTCTAACCATGTAAACTTTCAAATGAAGAGAATATTTTTCACTGTTTATTCAATTAGTCCTTTTAGACAATATTCTAACTGCGTAAATGCAAAACAGTCAGATTTCCCTTTTTCCTTGTTCCATTTATATAGTCACCATGAGTGTCATTATCTTCATCTATGTGCAAATCATACGATCTGGCCTAGAAAAAGTGCTTTAAGTGCTTATCAGTCCTCTAAACATATATAAGGTCGCGGTCACACTGAGGGGCTCTACATAGACCTGCCTTTGACACAATCCCATTTTGCGCATTTGCACATCAGAATTTCAGCTATTGGCACTATTTGCATCGTGATTTTAAAAACGTGTATTTTGATGTTTTAACCCCCTTTTGTTATGCAGGTGTAGTTGTACTCTGCTATTTACTGGATTAGTGCTCTTAGTGCTTACCTTGGGCACTGCTATCGCCGTCTTCGCTCGCCAGCCGATCTAGGTGCTGGGGCGATTGACGGCCGCCATCTTGAGGTAGGCAGGTCAGCGCTCTAGTCGCTGGCTGCCTCCTGCCCTCCCGGAAGCCATATAAACACCGGGCAGTCGACCTCACCGGTCTAAGGGTGGCGGTCACGCTGAAGGGCTCTACATAGACCTGCCTTTGACACAATCCCATTTTGCGCATTTGCACATCAGAATTTCAGCTATTGGCACTATTTGCATTGTGATTTTAAAAACTTGTATTTTGATGTTTTAACCCCCTTTTGTTATGCAGGTGTAGTTGTACTCTGCTATTTACTTGATTAGCGCTCTTAGCGCTTACCTTGGGCACTGCTATCGCCGTCTTCGCTCGCCAGCCGATCTAGGTGCTGGGGCGATTGACGGCCGCCATCTTGAGGTAGGCAGGTCAGCGCTCTAGTCGCTGGCTGCCCCCTGCCCTCCCGGAAGCCATATAAACACCGGGCAGTCGACCTCACCGGTCTAAGGGTGGCGGTCATGCTGAGGGGCTCTACATAGACCTGCCTTTGACACAATCCCATTTTGCGCATTTGCACATCAGAATTTCAGCTATTGGCACTATTTGCATCGTGATTTTAAAAACTTGTATTTTGAAGTGTTTTAACCCCCTTTTGTTATGCAGGTGTAGTTGTACTCTGCTATTTACTTGATTAGCGCTCTTAGCGCTTACCTTGGGCACTGCTATCGCCGTCTTCGCTCGCCAGCCGATCTAGGTGCTGGGGCGATTGACGGCCGCCATCTTGAGGTAGGCAGGTCAGCGCTCTAGTCGCTGGCTGCCTCCTGCCCTCCCGGAAGCCATATAAACACCGGGCAGTCGACCTCACCGGTCTAATGTGGCGGTCACGCTGAAGGGCTCTACATAGACCTGCCTTTGACACAATCCCATTTTGCGCATTTGCACATCAGAATTTCAGCTATTGGCACTATTTGCATCGTGATTTTAAAAACTTGTATTTTGATGTTTTAACCCCCTTTTGTTATGCAGGTGTAGTTGTACTCTGCTATTTACTTGATTAGCGCTCTTAGCGCTTACCTTGGGCACTGCTATCGCCGTCTTCGCTCACCAGCCGATCTAGGTGCTGGGGCGATTGACGGCCGCCATCTTGAGGTAGGCAGGTCAGCGCTCTAGTCGCTGGCTGCCTCCTGCCCTCCCGGAAGCCATATAAACACCGGGCATTCGACCTCACCGGTCTAAGGGTGGCGGTCACGCTGAGGGGCTCTACATAGACCTGCCTTTGACACAATCCCATTTTGCGCATTTGCACATCAGAATTTCAGCTATTGGCACTATTTGCATCGTGATTTTAAAAACTTGTATTTTGATGTTTTAACCCCCTTTTGTTATGCAGGTGTAGTTGTACTCTGCTATTTACTTGATTAGCGCTCTTAGCGCTTACCTTGGGCACTGCTATCGCCGTCTTCGCTCGCCAGCCGATCTAGGTGCTGGGGCGATTGACGGCCGCCATCTTGAGGTAGGCAGGTCAGCGCTCTAGTCGCTGGCTGCCTCCTGCCCTCCCGGAAGCCATATAAACACCGGGCAGTCGACCTCACCGGTCTAAGGGTGGCGGTCACGCTGAGGGGCTCTACATAGACCTGCCTTTGACACAATCCCATTTTGCGCATTTGCACATCAGAATTTCAGCTATTGGCACTATTTGTATCGTGATTTTAAAAACTTGTATTTTGATGTTTTAACCCCCTTTTGTTATGCAGGTGTAGTTGTACTCTGCTATTTACTTGATTAGCGCTCTTAGCGCTTACCTTGGGCACTGCTATCGCCGTCTTCGCTCGCCAGCCGATCTAGGTGCTGGGGCGATTGACGGCCGCCATCTTGAGGTAGGCAGGTCAGCGCTCTAGTCGCTGGCTGCCTCCTACCCTCCTCACTACCTATAAATGTGTATCCCCTACAGACGGCGCAGCGGGCTGGCGCAGCGGGCGCGCCGGAAGCGCGCCGAAGTCGAGCCAAAGTCCAGCCCGTCTGCGCCCGTCCGCGCTGGGCCCGTGCTGAGTGCCAAAACCCCTGGTTCAGCGACCAGACTGGTCTACTCGTCCTCATCTCTCTCTGTTCTTCAGTCACCAGGCAGTGATTGCTGTGTTACTTATGAACCACTTTCAATCACCGATGTACCCTACCAATTATCTTGTTCACACTGCTCATTTCGGACACACACTGTCAACTCCAAAATTAAGGCCCTGACTACTCCGCCCCCTCCTATCACCACTTTTCACTTAGCACTTATCAATGCCCGCTCCATGTGCAAACACAGGCAAGAAATTGCAGACCTAATAACAGATGCCCACTTGGACGTCTTGTTTATTACGGAAACCTGGACGGATGGTGCATCGGACCCTGACTTGGTTATAGCAGTCCCTAGTGGGTTCACCAAACATAGACAGGACAGAGTAGGCCAGCGGGGAGGTGGGGTAGCAATTATTGTCAGAGACTATCTCCCAATCAGGACCACACCGATACCATCCACATGTTGCGAAGCCCTACTATTTAGTATTAAGCTCACACCCCTCTTCAATTTTAAAGGCGTATTGGTATACCGCCCACCTGGAGCACGTGCCCCCTTTTTACTCAGTCTTGGGTCTATATTGGAATCCATAGCTCTTGAAGACCACTTTGCAGTGTTAGGCGACTTTAATTTCCACCTTGAATCAAGTAGTGACACAGACACTGCATGTCTCTTAGCGGACATGGAAACACTAGGTCTGTATCAACGTATTTCTGCCCCTACCCATGACGCTGGTCACACTCTTGACGGCATTTTCACTAATATTGAGACGCTACATATTGCAGATGTCCTCTCCCTGGCATGGACCGATCATCATGCCATTTTAAGTCATTTAGCTATCCCCGACGCCTCTAAGAGGAGGGCCGTTAATAATAGCCCCAAACAGGTGAGAGCATGGAAGGACATAAAGGTGGGGACATTGAACACATTCCTGGCTAGAACATCGCCATTGCTGTCAGATGACCCTACTGTCGCCATAAATCAGTTCAATAACTGGCTCAATCAGGCCACACTTGAGCTAGCGCCCGTAAAATCTATCTCCCAGAATCGAGCCTCCCCTAGTGCTCCTTGGTTCTCGGATTAACTCAAAAAACAGAAACAATTAAATAAACAAAGAGAAAGACTCTGGCGGAAGCGCTACGACCCAGAAAGCAAATCATTATACAAAGATTCACTTGCCCGGTACAAACAGATGATCGCAGAGGCGAAAAGAGCCTATTATGCCGCACAAATTGAGACTGCCAAAAACTCGTGCAAAGAGTTATTCGACATCACTAAACGCTTGTCGGGTGGCATGCACGACCTCACACCACCTCCCTCACAACATCTTTGCGACGCCTTATCTGATTTTTTCTTTAAGAAAGTTAACGACATCTATCAGGCTTTTTCTTCAAACACGGGCACTACCCCGTTATTCTTGTCCTCCACCTCACGGGATAACACACTGACCCGCTTTGTCGATCTTACTATGGATCAGACAAGGAGCATCATTTCAAGGATCAAATCAGGTTCAGCACTGGACCCGTGTCCGCTCAAAGTTCTTATGCCAGTTATGGACACGTTGATACCGGTTATAACCCATGTTTGCAACACTATGTTTAGCTCCGGAATTTTCCCGGCTTCTCTGAAACATACGTTGGTCAAACCCCTCCTAAAGAAAGTCAATTTGAATAAAGATGACCTGAAAAACTATCGTCCGATAGCCAGTCTTCCTTTCCTGGCTAAGGTAATAGAAAAAGCCATGAATCAGCAACTGTCGGAATTTGTGGAGCAGCACCAGTTGCTCGTCAACTCCCAGTTCGGATTCCGCAAATGTCATGGCACGGAAACTGCCCTCCTAAAGGCTGCGGATGACATCAGAGCCATACGAGACCAGGGGGGGACAGCAGTCCTGGTACTGCTGGATCTTTCGGCGGCCTTCGACACGGTCGACCACAAGATCTTAGTCGACCGTGTCGAACGACTGGGGGTCCAGAAAACTGCTCTGGACCTGCTTGTATCGTTCCTGGCCAATAGATCAGAGGCAGTATCTCGAAGACCCTACCAATCATCTAAGGTGTCTCTGCCGTGTGGGGTCCCTCAAGGCTCATCCCTGAGTCCGACACTATTTAATATCTACGTGTCGGACCTTGCTAGTGTCATCAAAGCATTTGGGATGAGCCTGACCTCCTACGCCGATGACACCCAATTGGTACTGGCTATCAAAGGGGACGGTGAGGAAGTGGCCAATCGATTCACGAGAGGAATGATGGCAATAGGTGACTGGATGGCCACGAATTGTCTGAAACTCAATTCAGAAAAAACTAAAGTGGTCATCTTCGGTCACCTCTCCCCAGGCTGGTCACCGGTCTGGTGGCCACTATCTTTTGGTCCCCCGCCTAGTCCAGCCAGCAAAGTGAGAAATCTAGGCGTCACTTTTGATGTTGGCCTCAACTTTATGGCACATGCAAACAAAACTGCAGCCACAGCTCATATGAAATTGAGAATGATTAGGAAAATACTACCTTTCCTACCGAACACGGCCGGGAAAACACTGGTAAGCTCACTAGTCCTGTCCTCCTTGGACTATTGTAACGCTCTATTCTTAAATGCTCAAGTCCGAGTGACAAATAAGATGCAGTCAATCCAAAATGCAGCCGCACGAATGCTGGCTGGGATCCCCAAGTTCGCACCAGTCACAAACATCATTAGGGATCTCCATTGGCTCCTGATACGCAGCCGTATCAAATTCAAATCGCTGTGTATTGTTTACAAGTAACTCAATAATCAAGGTCCCCACTTTCTCAAACAGAATCTTCTCCATTATGTTCCAACCCGATCTCTTCGTTCCTCTCATCAGAACTTCTTGGCTGTGCCTCGCACTAGAACAGTCACATGGGGCGACAGGCGTTTCCTGGTTGCCGCCCCTAAACTCTGGAACACCCTTCCTGCACATATCCGAGCAAGTCCCTCCCTGTTCATATTCCACAAACAGCTAAAGACGTGGTTATTTGACCAATAGCCTTGTATATCTTCTTTACCCCAGTTGCTGATCTATGCCCTTAATTAGCGCCGAGACGCCCATGGGTATTCGCCGCGCTCTATAAATGTCAATAAATAAATAAATAAAATAAATAAATAAATATAAGGCTGTTAAAAACTATTTATATTATATTAAAATAAAAAACCCTAAAAAACTTGATTCTAAAACCTACAGTGTGTAAAAGAATTTATAAAAATATTTACAAAAAGACAGTGAGTGCGCTAGCGAAGCTGCAGAATTGCTCTAGTTTCATATAGGTGGGAGCTGTTCGTCCATTGCATCTCATATACTGCATGTTGAATGCCAGCACTATTCACAATAAATCTTCTGTTGTATTCAACCCATTTGGACTCCTGTGTCCAATTCCAAGATATAGTGTGCCTCCAGTTTCCTAAACTGCTTTTCTCGATTGCCACCTCATCTGAGGGGCATCACTGCATCAATTACAAAAAATGAAAGGCATCGCAATTCGTTAGCATGGATTGGTTTGAAATGCCTGGCGACCAGATAAGAGTTGCCATTATTGACGATCGCCCAGAGATGCTGCAATATTCTGACGTGCACCTGCAACTTCGTACTACCAACGTACCGTAAGCCCCAGGTGCACGTCAGAACATACACAGCAAACTCAGTTCTACAGCCATAATTCCCTTTGATGGCTATCTGATCTGGGGAAAAAGGGGTATCATATTGGGTTGTGTTTTTTTCCAAATTTACGTGCTCGACATGATGAGCATTTGAAAAAACCCTCCTTGAGTCTCAGCCAGGACTCATTCCTAACCAATTCCGGCCTATTTTTTACCAGTTGGCTATGCATGGACCTTGCTTTCCTGTATGTAATGGTAGGCACTGCTGGTAAACTACTGCCCAGAACCTCATCTGTTAGGACAATTGGCCAATTTTTCTTGATTATTGACTTAATCTGCCTTTCCTGTCTACTAAATGTAGTGATGAGTCTAGGAATACTGTCCTCATCTGGCTCATTGGGGTCTTTGGGAATAGGCAAAGTTTCCCTCGGTCTGTCCTGTGCTTTAGTGAGGGCCCTCGATAAAGTTTTCAGGCTGTAACCTCTCATTTTAAGTCGCTCCATCATGGCATTGGCACACTTTTCAAAATCAGAAGGTGAACTACAGATTCTCTTTAATCTTAGTATTTCCCCATATGGAATGCTCTCAATCATATGTTTTGGATGCCAACTGCTGGCATGTAGGATGCTGTTGCCAGCAGTGGATTTTCAAAACAAAGTGGTTTCTAGTGTGTGATTCTGCACATTGATCTGAACATCCAAAAACTCTGCTTTAACTTTACTGATATTGGATGTAAAAAATAAAAATGCAGTTGTTTTTTTACAAACTCATTTGCACTAATTTCATCCCCTTCCCACACACAAAAAAACATCATCAATGAATCTTAACCAATGACGATCATGATCGAAATTTGGAGTTGCTCTCAGGACCTGTTCCTCCCACCAGTCCACATGTAAACATGCGTAGCTGGGGGAGAAACAGGATCCCATAGCCACCCCTCTTTTGTCCCCAAATGTCCGTTCCAAACATAAAGAAATTATTGTTGAGGCACCAGCTCACCAGGTCACACAACATTTGATTGTGACTGTAATATTCACAAGATTTTCCACCTAGAAAAAACTTGATAGCATTAACTCCAGTTATGTGATCGATACTAGTGTACAGTGATTCGATGTCCAATGTTATATGGCTGAGATACCCGCCACCCCCTCTCAACACAATCCCCAAGGATGGGAAACCGGAAACAGTCCTGAAGTTTTTGGAAGACGGGAGGGAGTAACCATCCCGGCCGTATTTATTAAAATATGAAACAAAATTAAAACATTAAATAAACAGTTTCATATTATGTACAATTTCATTACCACATTGCGATGTTTGGCTAACCTTAACAGATTCTCTAATACAAAGGTTCTCCTAGCCGAACTAACATCCTACAAAACATTTACTTGAAATTTTGAAATTGTACATCCTAACGTTTAAGGGCCAACGGCAAGGTCGTAACCGGTGTCAAGATCCCTAACCCAGAAATATCGCCCTCACTTGTGAGGGGCGGCCCAGAGGCGTACCTCAAGTGCAATTACCAATTTCCCTTGACTTGACGGGGGCCCCAATAAAACTCGACGCCACTTAGAGGTCGTACGAGGACTCGTGTGAGGTATCTAGAAGGTAGCGTAGACCCCCCCCCAAACCCCACACAACTTACCACATCTGCCGTCGCAGACGTCCTGGCCCCGGGAAATTCCCCAGGAGGGGGCTGTAACCCCTCCTACCCAGGAAGGGGCCTTGACCGCCTTTCCTTTTCTTTCGGCGACCCATCCTTAGAAGGGACCGCCTCCCCGTTGAGGGGCCAATGGCCACCTCCCCCGAGCGCTCCCATCCGTGCTGGGTGACGCCCACTCATAGGGATTTTCCAATTAGTGCTCACCGATCATGACCTTACCGCCCGACCAAAATAAATACGACAATGCTAACTAAATGACTAAACTAAAAAGACAGTAGCAACTACAATTTTATTAAAAGCATGCTTACCAATGGACACTAAAGCAGAATTCTTTATTTGCGAAACGTAACACAAATCGACCATTCTTTATTACATACTCAAAATCATCACGATAATACCACAACCTGTAAACGAAAATCAGAGTTATCCATCAACTTTATTCAAAAAAACCACTTGCTGTCCTCAGGGGCTGGTGGGTGGGTCAAAATTGGCTCTTCGTTCCGTCTCGAGCTCACGTGCAGCGAGGAGGTGCAGCTTCAGAGCACAGGAACAAGAGGATGCCTTCTGATCTTGCTTCTCCTTTTATCCGTCTTCAGGGCGGGCGTAAACCCGCCCCTGCCTGCCCCAAGGGCGTGGCCAGCCGCGTCGGTGTCTAGGCCAACCCACTCTAGGGCGGGAAAAGGCGCGCCCCGGCTACGCCGCTTCGGGCGTACCAGCGAGACTCGCCTCCCGCCCAAGATGGCTTCCCGGGGGGATCGTGGTACTCCGCCATACGTTCGGGGGGACCGAGTGGTCGCCCCTTTCCATATGGCTGAGATACCCGCCACCCCCTCTCAACACAATCCCCAAGGATGGGAAACCGGAAACAGTCCTGAAGTTTTTGGAAGACGGGAGGGAGTAACCCTCCCGGCCGTATTTATTAAAATATGAAACAAAATTAAAACATTAAATAAACAGTTTCATATTATGTACAATTTCATTACCACATTGCGATGTTTGGCTAACCTTAACAGATTCTCTAATGCAAAGGTTCTCCTAGCCGAACTAACATCCTACAAAACATTTACTTGAAATTTTGAAATTGTACATCCTAACGTTTAAGGGCCAACGGCAAGGTCGTAACCGGTGTCAAGATCCCTAACCCAGAAATATCGCCCTCACTTGTGAGGGGCGGCCCAGAGGCGTACCTCAAGTGCAATTACCAATTTCCCTTGACTTGACGGGGGCCCCAATAAAACTCGACGCCACTTAGAGGTCGTACGAGGACTCGTGTGAGGTATCTAGAAGGTAGCGTAGACCCCCCCCAAACCCCACACAACTTACCACATCTGCCGTCGCAGACGTCCTGGCCCCGGGAAATTCCCCAGGAGGGGGCTGTAACCCCTCCTACCCAGGAAGGGGCCTTGACCGCCTTTCCTTTTCTTTCGGCGACCCATCCTTAGAAGGGACCGCCTCCCCGTTGAGGGGCCAATGGCCACCTCCCCCGAGCGCTCCCATCTGTGCTGGGTGACGCCCACTCATAGGGATCTTCCAATTAGTGCTCACCGATCATGACCTTACCGCCACAGGCCGGATAGTTGACCGGCTATCCGGACCCCCCACAACACTCCTACCTAAAGGTCATGGTATAACGTTTTTTGCCATGCTAAGAAGTCTCCTATGAGTAACTCATTCCCCACCCGAGACAAATGCACTCCATCCCCCAAATACATACTGTCATCATTAATACACCCATGCGAAATAGAATGCAGTGTCTTGGAACGGAACAACCTACTCACTTTGTTATTAAGCTTTCTAACAGAATGATTTAAAGCAGGAACAGAAATACCCCCCCGCCACACTTTTCGTGGGATCATATGGGACCACGCAATTGTGCACCCTGGAACTCTCCTCGCTAACCAACTTACCGTGGAAAGCATCGCCTCAAGGAGAAGTCGTCTACCAGTGGTGACCAAATCATTACCCCCAAGATGTACTATGACTACAGACGGCGGTGACCTCGTCCGCCCTAGCAAACCCTCAAAAATTGATTGAAACTGGTCAATACAGAGACCGCCTCTTCCGTAGAAGGACACACTGTACCCGTATTCCCCAGCTACGTGAATCATGTCACCTGCCTTGAATACGTCTGCGGCACGTCTCACGTATGAGTGGCCCACGACCCACACCTCCTTTTTCACAGCCGGTGATGTCTGACCGCTGGCCCGGTGTTGGGTCGACTGCAAAGTCCGCCCCGCCTCGTAGGCTTGCGCAACTGAAAACCAAACAAAAACAAGAAGCGTGAGTACATTGTTACAGCTTCACAACATGTGCAACCGCACATACCTTTTATAACAATTGGAGGACCAACGCCCCACCCGTTTAACTTGTTCCACATTCAGACCCCTGGCTGTAGCTTCTGTAGCAGCCCCTATCCGAAAGGAATGGGTCCGAAACTCGCCCGGGTTCAAGCCCGCAGCGGCAATCGACATCGCAAGCACCCGCTGAAACTGAAACTTTGTCAGTGGGGTGGCGTCAGCGTGTCTCAACAAGGTCCCCCCCCATGATGCCACCCTTCGTGCTAAATAATCTTCTAAACACTTTACCGGGCACATGGAGGACCCGGGAATCCTGCGTATGATTACGCAGTCACCCATCCCACTTTGATCGGTCTTGGACCTGACAAATGAGACCGTTATTGTCTCCCCTCTGATCTGGACGTGCTCCTGGCACAATCCTCCTGTCACATCCTGCTTGTTCCTCGCCACTAGTTCGCTTACCCGCATAGCCCCATGGAATGCCAGCGTAAAAGCGGCTCGGAATAACACTGTCTCAAACTGAGATGAACACGTAGCAGGGAGTCTGGATAATAACTGGGCCAGCCTATCCAAACCTATCGGGCGCCTCTCGTCTACTCTGCGACCCTCAAGGCGTTGCCACCCCCGTAGCGCTTTCTGTACAACGAAAGACGCTGTCGGGTCATGGATACCATGAGCCCTAGCAACAAAGGAAATGGCAGCCCGATGCCTCTGAGCCGTGGCCACCGATTTCCCGACCAAATGTAAGGACATCAGGAAATTTACCACCCACTCCTCCTGGCCCCAAAGCTCCTCTCTATCAGTCCCCAAAAAGGCTAAATAGGACCGGAACGCCCCTTCATATGCCTTCCTCGTCCTGGGTGCTAAGCTCTCTCCCACGAGGTTACGAAGATCGGGGCACCGAGAGACCAGAGAGCTTCGGGAAAGGGTGCCGGCTCCGGGTCCGCTGTGGGAAGAAAACCCCAGAAAGCCTGCATACGAAAACGAGACAGTGCATCAGCCGCCTGGTTCATTACCCCTGGGACATGTCTTGCTCTGAATATCACATTCAATTGCATACACAGTAAAACAATTTCCTTGAGCAGTCTCAAAATCCATTTGCATCGTGCTGCCTGACTATTGATACACTCGACCACGGTCATATTGTCAGACCAAAATACCACAGAGTGATCTTTGAACCCCTCGGGCCAAGTTCTCAGGGCCACTAAAATGGGGAAAAGTTCCAGGAAAGCAATGTTATTTGTCAGTCCACTGTCATGCCACCATGTCGGCCACTTTTGTGCAGACCATCTTGTGCCAAAGATGGCACCGAAACCTATGCTCCCTGCCGAATCTGTCCACAGCCCCAGCTCCTCAGAGGACACGGCCGGTTTATTCCAGACGACTCGACCATTGAAATCCGCCAGAAATGCCAACCAAATGCGCATGTCCTGGCGGACCTCTGCCGAGAGCCTTGTGCGATGATGGCCCTCCTTCAGGCCGACCATGGCTTGAGCAATCGAACGGGAAAAAGGGCGGGCCATTGGTATAACCCTCAGGGCAAAATTCAACTGGCCAACTAACTGCTGTAATTGATGCAGCTTAACCTTAGGTCCACTTATACACATTTGCAGGGATGTCCTGAACTTTGACACTTTGTCAGCTGGTAAACGAAAACAACCTTCTCCGGAATCTAACTCGATCCCCAGAAACTCGAGGCAAGTGGAAGGCCCCCACAGTCTTACCTGGTGCCAATGGCACGCCAAACTGATTCATCAAGACACAAAACTGCGCCAAAGCCTGCCCACATTCCGGATCCCCGGCTGCCCCCAGGAACAAAAAATCATCAAGGTAATGCATCACATGTTGGAAACCCGTCTTCCTTGTGAAAACCCATTGTAGAAAACTACAGAATTTTTCGAAATAGGCACAAGCTATAGAGCACCCCATCGGCATACACCTATCCATGTAATAATGACCCTGAAACATGAAACCTAGGAGACGCTGATCGTCTGGATGTACCGGGAGCAACCGGAACGCTGACTCGATATCAGATTTTGCCATCAGCGCCCCGGGCCCCAGGCGATTCAAAATGGCTACGGCCTCATCGAAGGATGCGTACCGCACCGAACACACTTCCGGGTCTATCGCTTCGTTTACGGAAAGACCACGTGGGGCTGATAATTATGTATCAGCCGAAACTCACCCGGGTCCTTCTTTGGGACCACACCTAAAGGGGAACAAACAAAGTTAAGAACCGGTGGTACACTAAACGGACCGGCGACTCGACCTCGAGTAACCTCCTTCCTGATCTTATCCTGTACCACGGTCGTATGCTGGAAGACCGATAGCTGATTTTTACATTTCTCTACACCTTGAAAGTCCCCCACTGGGATGCGGAAACCATAAGAAAACCCGTTCCGCAACACCCCAGCAGAAGTACGATCCGGGTATTCACTGAGCCAAGGAATCATTGCCAAAGTATCAATCGGGGTAGGTAAAGGCGCCCCTCGGACTATGTTAGACCTGTTTGGCGCCTCCTCTACCCCCGTTATCACCCGTTTTGGCTCTGCACGTGGACTCAGGATGGGATGATTGCCCACACCCACTACATTCGTGTCTAAATTTGCACGATCCCTGGGGCCTAGTACATTTACCCCTGTTGAAGTTCCAACAAACCCCCCTTTTTCCTGTATTGCCGGCAGGCCTCGAGTAATTGTCGGTACCCGCACCTGATCGAAAAGGCGTCCCCGCATACTGGCGGGAGGATTCGCCAACGTTACTCCCTACTAATGGCAATTTTAACATACCAGTATCCTCCATTTTGGACCATGACACAGAATCATAACAATCCCACGTTAAGTTTTTATCATGTTCTTTAGCCTTCCTAAACAGGTTATCATAGCAGAACCAATGATTACCCTCGTGTGATACCGAGTACCCCATGATTCGTGACTGATAAATCGGCAATTCGGGTAACAGATCGGGCCTTCGTTCCCCCAAGATCGATGTAAAAACCCCCCACGCTTTGCCCCAATTGCCAATGTTTTCATTTACCTTAAAGGCGGCCATTTTTGCGCGCCAAACACTCGGATGCATGAGATCCTTCTGGCCCTTAGCATGCTCCATCTCATAGTGATAAGTAAGCAACGAGAAGATGTTTACGTACTCCCCTGCCCATATCTTCTCTTTAATAGCCAAAGGAACATGCTGACCCAACTTTTCCCTACGAGAGGGTGCTGACTCATCCCTCGCAATCGGCAATGGCCGCTTACCTGAACCGGACGCTGCCTCTGCTACTGAACCCGTCCCCTGTGGCTTCTCTACAGCTGCAGCCGGCGTGGACACCTTCGCTGCTTCCCGTGACTCACGCAGTTGATTCATCAGCACCTGTGCGTCGACAGCCGTGGCGCCCTCGCTACCTTTACTCAACCACGCTGCTAATTGTGCTGCCAGCTCGGGCGGCATATCTTCCCCGGACACGGGGTGACCACAACGGGAATCGGATTCCCTTCCTCCGGCACGGGAGTGGGTGCCTCGAGCGGGGTACTGGGACCCGGGATGTCTTTCCCAGCTGTTCCTCTCCTGGGCCTCTTGTTTTTCCCTCCCGGGGCCGCTCCCCCCAAAGGACGTTTCGGTCCCCCTTCCTCGTTTTCATCCATTCGCCTCTTTAGTTCGGTCATCTCTTTCATGAGAACGCGCAGCATCTGGTCAGTAGTCATGCGCTTTCCCGCCTTCTTCGGCATTCTCCAACAGAGTATCTGAAAAACAAACAAGAACGATTACAACGCTCAAAATTGGCTCTTCGTTCCGTCTCGAGCTCACGTGCAGCGAGGAGGTGCAGCTTCAGAGCACAGGAACAAGAGGATGCCTTCTGATCTTGCTTCTCCTTTTATCCGTCTTTAGGGCGGGCGTAAACCCGCCCCTGCCTGCCCCAAGGGCGTGGCCAGCCGCGTCGGTGTCTAGGCCAACCCACTCTAGGGCGGGAAAAGGCGCGCCCCGGCTACGCCGCTTCGGGCATACATGCCGAGACTCGCCTCCCGCCCAAGATGGCTTCCCGGGGGGATCGTGGTACTCCGCCATACGTTCGGGGGGACCGAGTGGTCGCCCCTTTCCATTAAACACCATCCTTTCAGACGTCTGTTTCCGGGTTTCCGACACCCGGGACTTGCACCTACCCCGATTGGACAGGAGCGGACGAGTCGGAAACCTTTCCTAACGAACCGAGATATATATATATATATATATATATATATATATATATATATATATATATATATATATATATATATATATATTACCTACTGGCGGTCGCCAGTAGGTATATATAGTTAGGATTTTTTTGAATAGGGATTTCTGAAAATTCTATGTTGAATAACTTTGGCGTTGAAGGACGGAATTGGCTGAAATTTTCAGGAAAATGGCACATTTTGTTTCTGAGCGTCCCCTGAAAGCTGGGGGGGGGGTTTCGTAAAGTGGGGGCCGAGAAAAAAGGGGGGTCCCAAAAAGTGTTTTTAACATTGAGTTTTCCATAGGGCGGTTGGACTCACTTTTAGCTCGAATGGCTGAATGGATTTCTATGAAACTTGGCAAAATTGTAGGGACTGGTAGTCCGATGTGTCTTTGCAATGTCTCAAGATATGTGCTCCAGTGGATTTTGAGTATTTTAGGTTCAAAAAATATATATATATCTGTGACAGCGTCCCGGTTAGCGCCCCGGTTCGCGTTCGCGTACCAGACGCGTAACGGAACCTCGCGAGGAGAAGCGGATTGGCTCCCCGGTGACTGTGAACATTCTAAACAGTTCGGAGCGGCCGCCATCTTGTCTCTTGGTAGGAACGAGAGACAAGAGGTGGAAATAAACGAAGGGGGAAATGAATAAAAGGGGGCTATTAAAGTGCCCCACGGGGCAAAACAAAAAAAATGTTTTCGATTTTTCGCGGTGGAAGTGCTACCCGGTACGCGAACCGGGTAGCTTACCGGGTAGCGTAATGGGGGTCCGCCATCTTGCATTAAGGTCTAATTTGGACACAAGATGGATGATAAACAATGCTGGGATTGTGTAAAAGGGGGCAAGGGAGACATATCCTGACCCCCTAGGTTTTGTGAGGGTGGATGAGGAGGCCCATATATGCCCCCAATAAAAAAAAATCAAATTTTCGCGCGGTTAGCTCCCGGTGCGCGAACCTTCGTAGTGCTCCGGAAAGCGTAAATTGTGAAAATTAGTTAAAAAAAAGTTACATTTAAAATTTATTTAGAGTGATCATAGTTAGGGTAGCTCTGAAAAGAGCTTTTGGGTCTGTGGAAGATTTAGGTACTTATAAGTAGGTACCAATACACAGTCTTAAATTCTGGATGAAAACTCTGTTCCCCTCATCTGAGAAGTGCACACCATCTCCTCTGTAGATATCTTGCATGTAGTAACGCAAGTTATTGTTGTAGATGGAGCCCATTCCATGGTCTCTCATGTAAGCTGAAACAGGCTTATTTACATGCTTCCTCGCTTTCTCAATTTGTGGACAAAATTGATTGGACCACCTCCATTTCTGTCTTTGGCATATATTGGAATATTTTTGAGGAAAAAGTGCCATCAATTGCTCAAAGGTGTCCTTTAAAAGTATTTCCAGACCTACCCCAGTCAAAGTGCCCAAATCATTTTCTCCACAGTGCACTATTATGAGGTCAGGGTTTGGCAAATGCAAAAAGGTTTTCACCAATGGTATCAATTGGTGACATCTCAATCCTCTCTAGCCAATCCACTTGATTTCCACATTTTGTAAATTGAGGTTGTGTAAATTTCTGTTATCAGCATACCTGTGAGCCCAGTGGATGTAACTATGTCCAAGAATCCAGACAGAAAACATGGTGAGAGGAGGTTCTGCTGCAGTCAGATGAAGTGTGGGAATAAAATGGCAGTTGAAATAGTAGGAGTTTGTAATGAAAAAAACTGTGGAGTTTCATTGCTAATGATTCAGTAGCAGTGATTGGTGGATTTTGATTGCTGAAAACAGAAAGTTAGGGTGCATGGATGTGTTCTTTGAAAGATGTAATTCGAATGGTTAAGAAAAAATCATTTTAAGAAACATTGCACTGGATAAGCAGGTGTACTGAGAGTTCAGAGTTCAGTTGAAACATTGTTGTGTGAACTTGTAAACATGAGAGGTCTGTCAGGAGGTAGTTGCTATGGAAAAAAGGCAGAAAGGGCAGAGGGGGGAAGGGTGTTGATTTGAAAAAAGTGAGGGAAGAGTTTTGATTGGGAGACATGAGAGATATGTGTGATAAATTACAGCATTTCTGTGCCATTGTTGGTTGCAGCCTCTGGAGTGCATACCCTTTGCTCTGCTAAAGAAAAATTGGTGTGTTTCTGAGACTGTTTTGAAATTCAAAAAGCATTTGCTAAGGTGAGAAAAGATTCATTTAATTTAGATAGAGACTAGTATGCTTTAGGGAGAAAATTAGGAAGAAAGTTGTGTATTTAAAATGTTGCTTTGTGTCAAGTGTTTTACAAAAAGATGTTGTTTCTTTGAGAAATTGTAATTGGAGATAATGTGAAGTATTAGTACTGACAGGGTGTGCTTGTACATAGGAGCTGTGCTGTGTTTTCAAATTATGACTTGAAAATCGTTTTTAAGGAAAAGGAATGCTTTTTAAATTTATGAGAAGGAAAAAATGGTGTCTGCTTCTTTAAACAAATATTTCACTTGCCCCATGAATCAGGGAGAGTAATTTGCTTACTTGATGTGTTTAAAAACGTTTCTTGAAGTCATTTAGGTTTCTTGATATGTACTGCTAGAGTTTCATAGCCAGCATGGGGCATATTTACAAGGCCTTTGACCACTTTCAAGTTATTTTCCCCATGTTAAAAGTGACGCAAAAGTGGTGCAAGGGCCTTGTAACTACGCCCCCATGTGTGTTAGGGCATTTTAAGTCACTTCCCCTTGAATCTGGGAGAATAATTTGCTTGCTGGATGTGTTTAAAAACGTTTTTTGAAGTCATTTAGGTTTCTTGATATGTACTGCTAGAGTTTCATAGCCAGCATGGGGCATATTTACAAGGACTTTGAGACACTTTCACGTTATTTTCCCCATGTTAAAAGTGACGCAAAAGTGGTGCAAGGGCCTTGTAAATATGCCCTCATGTGTGTTAGGGCATTTCAAGTCACTTCCCCATGAATCTGGGAGAATAATTTGCTTACTTGATATGTTTAAAAACGTTTCTTAAAGTCATTTAGGTTTCTTGATATGTATTGCTAGAGTTTCATAGCCAGCATGGGGCATTTTTACAAGGACTTTGAGCCACTTTCACGTTATTTTCCCCATGTTAAAAGTGACGCAAAAGTGGTGCAAAGGCCTTGTAAATACCCCCTCATGTGTGTTAGGGCATTTTAAGTCACTTCCCCATGTATCTGGGAGAATAATTTACTTACCTGATGTGTTTTAAAAATGTGTTTTTTGACTTAAAATGGCTCAAAGGTTTTGTAAATATGCCCCATACTGGCTATGAAACTCTAGCAGTACATATTCTGAAACCTAAGTGACTTCAAGAAACGATTTTAAACACATCCAGTAAGCAAATTATTGTAGAAGCATTCCTTTCCGTTGCTACTATTTGTGGGTTTTAAATTTGTCTATGCTGCTAAATTACCATAGGTAGAATTGACAACTAGTGTTTGCCTACTGATATTGGTTTACTGTTTGGTAATAGTGGTTAATAACATTTTTTTTTTAAATTTACCACAGATTCAACTCAAGATCTTTTGAAAAAATCAAAAATGCCCTCCAGGCAAAGAAAAAGAAAATAAGCAAAGCGACTTACACCCCACCTTGGTAAACCTTTGCAGTAGTCCTCTACAATAAAAACTTGTCAAGTCACCAAAAAAACTCCGGGTAAGACAACAAAATCTTTTTTAAGAAACATTTGCAAGATGGCAGATTGAAGCCGCCGCAGTGAGGACGCTTCCATGGGACCTCCCCTACCTCCGTAAGATCAGATGCAGAACAGAGTAACACTGAATGGAGCAGAGCAATCTGATTAAAGCGAGCGGAGTAGTGAAGCAGTGATTTGCTACCTTCTTGGATCCTTTCTATTGATGCAGTTAGCCGCTGCCGCTTTTCTTTATCTTTCCTCGCTTGCTGCTTGCTCCTTTGTTGGGACAGAACGGTGGAAACGGCGGAATCAGCGGATCGGCGGGATTGATCGAGCAGGGGCGGAGCTGGTTGCCTGAGCAATTCTGCTCGCCTAGGTGGGCGGTGGCTGAGGGCGTGCTATTTTCCTGCACCTTTGCCTGCGCCTTTGCCTGCGCCTTTACCATCTCCTTTGTCTCCTTTTTCGGGACGGACAGAAAACAGCGGAACCGATAGACTGGGCGAAGTTGGCTGCTGAGCAATTTTGTGGAGCGGAGTTGACCACGGAAATTACTGAAACCATCGCTGCTCTAATCAGTAGCAGCAGTGGTGGTATTGCTGGAGGGAGAGGCGGAGGCGGAGGCTGAGTAAAGCCGAATAATCCGAATAAAGGGGCGGAAAAAAAGGAAACATACTGACTAATAGCAGGGGTCTGCCTATTTCTGCAGTAGCAGTAGCAGTGGCTGAAACTGGTGAAAGTGGAGGTGAAGGAAAAATGAAGAGGTGAAGAGGCGAAGCAACTGCCAGAGGATAGGCAGAGGATTGGCAGCCAAGCAGCAGATATCCGAGGCAGAGACAGAGACATCAGAGATAGAGCTGTACAAAGCGAGGTGCAGAGGAGGTATTTACCTGCTGTATTTATTGAAAGGATCCTGTACTCTTCCCAAACTGAGAGACGAAGCAGATGTGAAACACGCCAGCAGAACAGACGAAAGTGGCGAGAACAAGGAGTAAAAAAAAGCTGGAAGGCAGTGCTACAATGGCCCCTAAAAACGCACCCAAGAACCCTTCTCAGCAGAATAAACTACACAAGGAGAACACTGAAGGTAAAGAGACTGCAGAGCCGGCTGCAATAACAAAAGAAGTAGTAACAACAACGCAAGCAGCGGTAGCAGTAATCGCGAAAACCCCAATAGCAGCTGCCAAATTAATTACTGGATCTCCCTTCAACGCACAAGGCAAGCAAAGCGGTAAGCAAGTGACTATTTGTCCACCAGTAGCTGTGGGTTCTAGAGTGGACAAACCAGTAGTAAATGCAGCTAAAAATGTGACAGTGACAGGGAAAAATGAAAATGAAAGTGCCAACAACAAAGAGCCAGTTAACTCTCTGGCTCTTTCCAGTTCTGGGGGACACAAGAATATAAATACAACCAGCTCTCATAATAATAAAGGCACTATTGCGCCCCCACCAGCTCCCACAGCTTTGACTATTACAGCCATCACAGACGAAGCCAATTTAGCCCAGCCAGGTGTTGATACTGGGGGTCTTGTTCAAAAACCTGTACAGAGACATCGAGCTAATGAGGGGGCAAGCAAGGCAGCACAGACTCAGGACATGGATATTAATACGAGGAAAGCTAATGTGACTGTTGAAGACGCTGAAGACGCAGTCTCTAATCTAAAAGATCAACCAAGTAACCAACCAAGTAACCAAAACTTAGGCTCCACAAACATAGATACAATAAGTGAGACTATTGTAAATGCAGGAAACACCCTGCTCGGGTCCTTATCTATAAAAGGGGAGGACTCCGCTAAAATTGATGTCTCAGGAGCTTCTGGTGTGGAGTTTAATGAGGATGAATATGAGGATTTGGTTACGGAGGAAGGGGTTGAGGGTGATGAAAATGAGGGTGACTCTGTTACAATCATGAATGACAAGACTACCGGTCTACTTAAAAGGGGAGGAAAGGCAAAAGCTAAGACCAAAAAAGGCAGAAGCTTGAACTTTAACTCTATGTCATCGACACTAGCATCTGCAAGCGCTAGGGAGAAACTCTTGAAAGATCAGAGCCCATTACATAAGTGGATACAAGCCAAAGGTGGTGTTAAAACCTTAGCTATGCGTCTTTCTGATAATAGCCCCACGGAGGATATGAGCAATACTAAGGCTCCTTCAGACTCTTTAACAGCAGGCGTGCCAAGAGTGGTAGATAATGATTCTGTCCTAGATATAATAGAAGGTGAGACAGTGGACTCGCCATCTCCTCAATCCTCTGTATGTGTTGATTCAACCCAAGCTACCTTTTCGATACCATGCCCATCTGCGATACTAATTCCCCCCAAAAAAATCACACCAGTATCTGCAACAGCCCCTGCTGCCGTGGGTACTTCTTTGGATCTGATTTTGCAGACTCTTCTGGAGCACCGTCAAGAGGTTCTGCATAACTTCTCTCAGCTAAGGGAAGACAATTGCAAAATGCAGAGTTGTCTGCAGGAGGTCACAGGTAGACTACATAATGTTACAGAGGAGATAGTCGAAATTCAACAGAGGATTGTTACGGTTGAAGAAAACTTGGCTACTACGGTTGTTTCTTCAGAGTGCCAGGACAAAGACATTGTAATGCTTAAAAATAAAGTCGAAGACTTGGAAAATCGCCAGCGGTGCCAGAATCTGCGCTTTTTTGGAATTCCCGAGGGATCAGAAGGGGCTGACGCTCGGGCGTACATGGTCAAGCTACTGCACAAAGCTTTCCCAGATCTCTCTGATTGGGATTGGGACTCCCAAGTACAGAGAGCTCACAGATTGCCCATGTTCGCTAAAAACAAGGATAGCAGATATCCAAGGCCCATCCTGATATAGCTGGGGAATTTTTTACTAAGACAAGCAATTTCCATCAAGGCTAGACCTAATACTCCAGTGACGGTAGACAATGTTACGTTATTCACGAAGCCAGACTTGAGCAAGGCCACAATGGACAAGCGGTGGGAACTGAGAAAATTGATAGACCCTT
The DNA here is from genome assembly GCF_964263255.1 of Lissotriton vulgaris. Classification (NCBI taxonomy): domain Eukaryota; kingdom Metazoa; phylum Chordata; class Amphibia; order Caudata; family Salamandridae; genus Lissotriton; species Lissotriton vulgaris. The sequence goes on along the minus strand of NC_141691.1, from coordinate 912,534,384 downwards.
TGAAGTCGAAGGGGGCGGTGGTCTATTTACAAGAACCTGCTAGGCTCAAAATTATAAAGTCAGGTCACACCCGCATATTTAATGATTTCAAGGAGGCCGAACAATTTCTCGCATCTTTAACAACCGATCGCTAAAAAACACCAGAAAGTACTGCACTTTATTACTTAAGAGACTTGATTAGTTGTTTTGCTTCTCTTCTTTTCTCCTCTATTTTTGTAAATTGACACTATTATATACATTTTTTTTTTTTTGTTCTCTACTCCGATAATACGATACTTAAGTATGTATGATTGAATGCGGAGGGGGAGGATCCTGGGAGGGTCCACACTGTCTCGCTGCCCAATCAGCGGCAGCAGAAGATAGGGTTAGGCTTCCGGGTAGGTACAGGGTGGGGGGAGGGACTTAGGTCTAGACCTGGGGGTGGTTGTGGGAGGGGAACGGGGTTAACTAAAAAGAGTATCACAGGCTGGTACGATGCATGCTACAAACTTATAATTTCAAAATGGGTATATATGTCATTAGAAGAGGTTATTCAGAACATTTCTGAATTAAGAAATGTGTCAAGTTAACTGTCTTGCATGGAACGTATCAGGGCTGAATAATAGGAGTAAAAGACAGCTTGTATTTGAAGAGTTAAGGATGTATAACCCTCACTTGGCACTGCTAAATGAAACACATATAAGATATCGAGATAGGAAAATGCTGGTGCAAGGGGGGTATGAGCTGATAGCTAGTACATCTCTAAATACCTCGATACGTGGGGTAGCTATACTAAAGAAAAAAACATTCACGGTTGAGGTTAATAGGGTAGCATCTGACAAAGCGGGTAGATGGGTCATCGCTCAAATCACGTGATCAGCTGTTAAATACACTTTATGTGCAGTATATGGGTCCAATCAGGATGATGCTGCAGTCTTTGATCGCTTAAATATAGAACTACTAGGGTGGGAGGGAGAGATATTAATCATGGGGGATTTCAACTGTGTTATAAACTATGCAATAGACACGACCAAGAGTACCCCCTCACAGCGAATGTGTAAGACTAGGGCATCCATTTTAGAGTTGGCCCGTATACATAAATTAAAGGATGTCTGGAGACAGCTACACCCTACATTGGCGGGATACACTTAACATTCTATACCTCATAAAATGTATTCCTGTATAGATATGGCCTGGGCAACGAGCCAAATTACCAACGGCTGTAAAATGGAGATCTGCCCAAAGGTAACGTCGGATCATAATCCTATAATGATAATTTTTAAGGTACTTTCTTCAAAGAAAAAACCCAAGCTATTTTCTTTACCCAGACACCTCTTATCTGATAACACGTTCATTCCTTTACTGAAAGCTCACATAAAGGAATTTTTAGAGTTTAATATTTTTTTTTTTTTTTTTTTTTGGAAGACCTTTATTGACAAAGAAGAAAGGGTTACACATACATCCCGGAGCACAGCCCGAAGGCATTGAATTACAATACAGGTCAACAAGGCAGATTCGTCAGGATCTATTACAGGATCATTGAGGTCTAATTTTCAAATTTAAAGTCTGAAGGAAAATGGTATCAGGATATCAAGAACAAACCATCGGTCCGGTTACGTGTAAACAGGATTAAACAGCATGCAATGCAGTATGTCGCCGGAACCACTACCCGCCACAGTTAGGAATCGTCCTGGGAAGGACACAAATCAGGAAGCCAAGTGATCCGCAAATAATACTCTAAAACACAATGGTCTACCTACAAGTGGCAACATATACATCAGTCCGCAATGACTCACGGTGGACACCCTCCCAGATTACGCGATACCCAGTCCCATTGGAGAAGAAGACAGAGAAGAGAAAGACTAGAAAGGAGAAACGTAGGGCCATAGAGACAAAGAAGCACAAAAAACACGTTATACCCCAACCCCCCACCCTGCATGCAGCGGAAGGCCACGGCCCACGCCCCCCATAGGCATGCTTGGTACCCCAGAAACCCACAAGAGGGAATACAGAAGAAAGGCTTAGCCAAGAAACGGGCCATAGAACATAAGAAGAACTAACCCATGGGTCCTAAACCCCCCACCCTGCGCGTCTAACGAGGCTATGGCCCACCCCCGACTAGCGCACCCGTCACCCCAGATGGTCCCAAAGAAAGGGAAAGAAAACGGAGGGGGAGAGACAACAAGTAAATCCCCCCCCCCCCGCCCGCACTAACTGGCTCAGCGTCGATCTTAAATAAGCCAGCTCTTGAACAGAAAGCAGCGGCGTCACCACACAAAACAATAATCAAGGTCTTCACACTAGTCATCCGGGGAGCAGTCCTGGTTACACCGATGGAGGGGTCACCCCTGGCCCGTTCTGTCCCTGCCATCGAGGCGCTTCAGCTGAAAGGTAGCAGTGCAGTACATTAGAAGATCAGGGTGGTCGGGCAAGCAAGGCAGGACCAACCGCACGAGCGATCTCGCCACCCAGAGGCCAAAAAAACGATCGATCCAGATATGCAGGGATCGCAGCAAAGCACCAGGCCATCTTGCCAAGTCACAACACGATAAGGGCAAATCGAAGTTGGTGGTCCCAGAAGCAGGGTCGTGAACGAGATCCAACTGCGGCGCAGCTGCAAGTCCCAAGGCCACACTCACACAGTCAGGCTGTCCAAAGCCGCCATCATCACTGGTCCGGGTCTCCCACTGGGTCAAACTCGAAGTCATAGTCGGTGCACCCTCCTCTTGCGCAGCGCCGTCCGTGACCCCACTCTCCTCCCGATCCTCGGGGCTACCTTCTAACGGCGAAACTATTATGGCATCCAGCCGTTTGCCAAGGTCTTCGGCTTCCCTCACCCAGGCGACACGGAGAGAGTCCAATGCATTCAGGACTTGTCGAAGTGAAGGTTCCATCTTGCGACGCCGGTCCGAGCAAATGCCCCCACTAAGAGACGCCCCGCAAGACAACGTCGGAAGTTGACACTGTGTCTCCCAACCAAGAACCCCTGGTGGAATCAGCATACAGGAGCCGGCAAAGCACACATTCGTGGGGCACGAGTCGTCACACTGACCACGGCCGCTGGCGGGGAATGTTAGGCAGCAAGCAGTCCATGAGGAGCCCGGGGGCATCCGCTATGCACAGCATGGGATTGCAACATACAGGGTAAACAGCACGGGAGGGTCAATCCCTGTGCCGCTGAAGTCCAGGATCCTATAGCTCAGGGCTCACTCCAACAGATGAGGTCCGCACCGGATAGTCCGCTCCCAAAATGGCGCCCCACCAGCCTCACAGAGAACAAAGGGACGACTCAACAAGCCGGTGTGGCGGGCTTCGCAGTATGTGCGCCCGCTCTCGGGGGTTGCGCCGGTCGCCGCGCTCACCCTTGCGTCCCCAGTGTCATCCGCCGCATTACAGACCTCCGGGCGTCCCGGTCTGCACAGCCGCGGTCTCTAGTGCCTCCAGCAGCCGGCGTCAACATCCGGATCCTCGGCCAGCTGCCTGTCTCCGCAGCGGCCCAAACAGCAAGAAGCGGAAGAGGGGGATGCCGGTCACTTCAAGCCCCAGGATTTTGGCCAGTGACTCCCCGGATCTCCCGACGCCGCAGGAGATCAGCACCAAGCCGATGCGAGCGGGGGAAGGCAGGAGAAGTTCAGGATTGATTCCGTGGCGAGCGGAGCTCCCAGCCTAAGCGGCCATCTCGCTTCGCGCTCGGCCACGCCCTCCTAGAGTTTAATATTGATTCGACTAAAAGTACTTTAGTTTGGGACTGTTGCAAGGCCAGTATTAGAGGATTTGCACAGCAATATATTATTCAGCAGAATTTCAATCAGAAAACAGAGACTCAATGCTTAATTTTAGGAATTAGAGGGTTAGAAGAACACCTGGCTGAGATTGCTAGAAAAGAAAGTGCAGGAGCCCCTAATAATTTAAACAAGGATAGACTTGAACTTAAAATAAATACGCTGCACTGCGAGACTAAAAAACTCTTAAGAGATAAAGTTACTGCTAAATTACACAAATATAAAATTACACAGTATGAGAGCGGTGACAGAATAGGAAAAATACTTGCTTATAAAATAGCCGACGAATGAGCCACCTCTCTAATTAAGAGTATAAAAGGAACAGAAGGAACTATTTATACTCAACCTGATAAGATACTGCAGCAATTAGCTGATTACTACACTAAGCTGTATACCCCCGAGAGTGTGCCCTCAACTGATTTGGTGGAGAATTATATCAGAAATAACTGGCAATCGAGAATGATTCGATATGTATGGAAGAGCTAGAAAAAGATTATACTGAAGAAGAATTAAAATTAGCTAATTTTTCCCTCCCATCTGGAAAGGCTGCCGGAGATGACACCCTCCCTATTGAAATTTATAAATTATGCTGGGAGGAGCTTGTGCCTATACTTTGTTTGGTTATTAATCAGATTGTTACAGATGACGGGGCCCGACATCTTGGAACACTGCCAAAATTATATATTTTACTGCCCAATCTCTTTGATTAATGCTGATGCTAAGGTTTTTGCCAAAAATACTAGCCTTGAGACTATCTCCCATTATGCCTAGATTGGTTAGCAAACATCAGCATGGTTTTGTAACGGGTAGAGACACGACGCAGCATGTAAATACGGCCATCACAGTGCTTGACATGGCCGCAGCTAACTCCACCCCACTCGGTATTATACTACTTGACGCTGAAAAAGCATTTGACCGAGTGGGTGGGATTACCTGTGGTCAGTTTTGAAAGCAATGGGGTTTAAAAGCAAGTTCATTACTAAGATAAAAGCGCTTTACTATTTACCTAATGCATTAATTGGATACGACTGCCTACTTTCTACTAAATTACCCATAAGAAGAGGAACTCGGCAGGGTTGCCCTTTATCACCCCTTTTATTTGCCCTCTCTATGGAACCTTTTATTAACGCAATACAGCTTCAAATTATGATAAAACCATTTACATTTGGGGCAAACTCTCTTAAAATAACAGCATACGCCGATGATTTGGCAATCTATACAAGCGATGTGACTGAATCCATGTTAGGTATAGTTAAAGAGGCAGAAATCTTTGGAAAAATTTCGGGTTATAAGCTAAACCTAGATAAAAAACAAATTATAGCCAACCATAAACTGCCAATACCTGTGATGGGAGCATGCTATGCTGCTACTTACCTAGGCATTAAGCTAACATCCAATATAAGGGAAATTATTTTACTGAACTATGATGCTTTATTAAAAGAAACTGAGGCCCTCCTTAAAAAATGGCATAAGGTACCTTTAAATCTTATCGGGAGAATCAACCTTATTAAAATGAACATTCTGCCAAAACTGTTATACTTATTCAGATGCATACCGCTGAAAATAAACACAGTCTTCTTCAGAAAACTAGATGGCATATTGGGCAGCTTCATTTGGGGTTATAAAAAGAACCGAAGAGCACTCTCCTCTCTGAAACTCCCATTTTTAAAAGGAGGGCTTAATTTCCCAGATTTCCGATTGTATTATATCGCATAATTTTTGGGGCGGCTACAGAGCTTGTTTAATTCCAGCAATCCATACTTTTTTCATCAATTTATGTTGGGGCCAGATTGCTTGCAGTTTTTTGCTAGAAGTAATGACCCAAACTACTTCAAAAGAGTAAGGTTCAAGACCACAAAGGACATGATTAACATCTGGAGGATAATTATGAATCAGAATAAGCTATCATTTTATCATCCTCTTTTAAGTCTATGGAACAACCCAGGTTTACCTAGTATTTTTTCCGATTCTGGGTGTAAAATATGGGCGAGTCAAGGTATATTGAAACTTGGTGATCTTTACGGCTCCTCAGGTTTTTTGGAGTTCGAAACATTAAGGTTATTGTATAAACTACCAGAGCACACTTATTTTAAATATACACAAATTCGTGATTTTCTTGTAAGAAAATTAAAACTGAAAGAGATTCTGGATTCGGATTTTTGGCAATGTTTGTACAAGGGAGAGGAAAATCAAATAGTAACTATTACCGAGGGATATAAGTGTCTCACTGAAAATAAACTAGATGAGTGTCCAAAAATAGCAGAGAAATGGGCCTTATGCTTTCCCATAGGTATCACCTCGAATGAAATATCATACTCTTTAAAGAAAATTGATACGCTAGTTCACTCTTCAAGTTTAAAACTGCAAGCATATAAAACAATTTGCTAACTTTACCACACTCCTCTACAAATAAGCAAATGGTCCCCGAATAATGCCTTTAACGATCGAACCAAATGACCCAAATGCCACCTACAGGCTGCTGATCTAGAACACATGTTGGTCCTTTGCCCTGCGCTAGTTTCGTTTTGGGACAGTATAGGGAAGATACTGAGATTGAAACTGTTAATTGATGTACCTTTAACATCTGAAATGATTCTGTTAGGTATACAGCCCAATCCTACACCTTTTCAAGATTTAATTTTTATTGTGCTGGCATGTGCAAGGTTAGTTCTGGCTAGAGTTTGGATAGCTGATCAAGCACCTAATGCAAATGAATGGTGGTGTTTGGTTAAAGAGATACATCATATGGAGCTATCTCTAGCCAGAAAAAGAGGAGTGAAAGCAATGATTAAAATAAAGAGAATATGGGGAAGCATGTTTTATACACCCGAAACTAACTAACCTGATCTGAAGCTGTGTCTAACTCTAATTCAGATAAGATTGTATTTATTTGTGTAAATCCTTCCTGTATTGTATTTATCTGCCCATCTGAGAATTGATTATTATTTACAAGTTTTGGTAAACTGCTTTTTGTAATATTTTTATAGACACTGGAAGTTATGTACAACAAAATTCAGATTATTTTGTTCAAATTTGCCTGTGATACCCATTAATAAAAAGGTTTAAAAAAAAAAAAGAAACATTTGCAGACGAAAAAGTATCACTACAGAACATGTTTTAGTCCAGAAGAAGAGAGCCAATTTAAACGGGAAGGACAGGCCCCTCAAAAATGTTACTGCTAGAGCAGGAGATAACTCTGTGCATGGTAGTAGAAGGAAAAATCTGTTTAGGGACATTCGTAGACGAATGTTCCGCAACAGGATAATTGGCAATTTGTTAAAAAATATTAAGAAAGGTCAACAGGGATTCTGTATCGGGAGGAACATGGCGGCAGGCTGACGTCTGCCGTGGGAGCTCCAGACCGGGAGGTGGTTTCCCCCGAAGAAAAGGCAGCGACAAAGGCACGAAAACGGTAAGAGCAGAGCGGATGATTTCCAGATTAATGCGAGCGGTATATTGATGAGGCGTTTATCTCTGTTTTTCCTCACAAAACGGAAAAAATAACGAGCGAGAGGGCGGCGGCGTTTACACCAGCCTAGGAGCGCACCCGGCACTAGGACCCTGGAGGAGCGGAGGGACGGAGAGAACGAAGACGAAGACGGAGACGGAGTCAGGAAGTGAAGGCAGCCGGCGGGGAGACAGTTACCCAACGCGCATCGGCGGTGTGTTATGAGCCCGATCAGGCTTCTTCCAGAATTTAATTCTGGTCCTACGGTTGGTGAAGTTAAAGGAACCTGTATCCCTTCTACAGCACAAAAGGAGAGGAGGTAACTCGGCAGAATTTTGCGGGGGTTGAGGGACTGGGCTTATGCGTGGGGGCAAGCTAGGCGGCTGTTGGCAAGAGTAAGCCTCAGCTCGCCACTAATCAATAATTTTGCTTATCGTGCCTCACTAAAGGAGGGTGAGGAGAAGGGGGCCCAAACACCTAGGCACCAGAGGGGCACTGTTGTGCTGAAACTGAGCAGTGGAGGGGTATTATGTAAGCTACAGCGTTTGCTACAGGAAAAGGGCATGGACTCAGGAGCAAGTTCAATACCTGTGAATCTGCTTACACACCCCAGGCAAGATGAGGAGATAGTCGTGCTCTCAGAGAACCTGGTAGGGGAGGAGAATAAGAACAAGACTGCCATTAAAGATAAGGGAAAGATTAAGGTGCCCTCAAACATACCCTCTAACATACCCTCTAACGTACTTCCCCCTCCCCCCACCCCCCTTACATCCAAACCACTAGTCAGGAATAGGTATCAGTTGAGGTCAAGATTCGCGTTACAGAAGTCAGGAGCTGAGGTTCCCGTCACCGTCTCTACAGGTGTCATCCCAATCTCCCCGATAGGAAGAAGGAGGGGTAGGAGTAATATCGTGGGGGAAGTGATTAAGCAAAAGCAAAAGCAAAAACAAAAGCAGAAGTCACTGAAGACCTGCGGGACAGTCCCAAAGCCCACCCCTTCCTTAAAGGCCTATTTTAAAATAATGGAGAAGATGGTCGACACCCCAACAGGGGGAGGGAGTATCCCCTGTCCCAGCCCTTCAGGATCCCCGGGTCCATCTAGTCACCCTACGTCAAAGGACCTACAAAGTGTCAGAAATTTATCAGATCATACTTTTCCTGATATACCAGGCGTTTCCTTCGCAGTGACTCGAAAAAATAGCTATTCGGTATTGGGACAGTTAGAGGATGCAATAAGTCAAGAGAGCCAGGAGAGATCAGAGGAAGAGCTAGTGCAAGATGATGAAACCAGAACTAGAATAGAGAGAGGACCTTCAGGTCAGAGGCCCGCACAGGCCGCTCGGGCTAGCCCCCTACCTCCTGCAAGATCATTGGAGACAATCCCGGACGCAGGCTTGTCACAGGTGGGAGCTCTCCTCTTAAGTCTTAGAGAGGACTTGCTGACAAAACTTGATCAGAAGTTCGACACATCCGAGGCCAACCAAAAAATCATTCATGATCAGTGCGCCAGTTTGGAGCAAAAATTGGTGGTTGTCAGTAAACGCACAGAGGTGCTCGAGGAAGATGTTAGTTTCCTAAAAGGAGCCTCACAAAGACATGAAAGAGATATAGAGACACTAAGAGCACGAAATAGGGACCTTCAGATGGACGTGGAAAGATTAGAAATCCACTCAAGAAGGAACAATCTGAAATTTTTGAAAATACCTGAAGGGTTGGAAAATGGGGATGTTAAAGCCTTTATTTGCAAAATCCTCAGAGAGGGCGTCCTAAAAGACAGTCCAGAAATAGATCTTGAGAGAGAGATACAAAGAGCACACATAGATCCTTTTAGGCAGCGCTCAGGAGGTCAGAGCCACTAAAGATCCTGGTGAATTTTCTATCCTTTTTGGTTAAATAATTAATCTTGAGTAAAGCTCTGAAGGAAAAATCCCTACAATTAGGTTCAGCTAACTATATGATCCGTTCTGATGTGGGGAAGATAACAGCACAAAGACAGTGGGAGTTGGGGAGTCGAATGCCTGAGCTGAGGAGCTTAGGGGCACAGGTGCAGATGAAGTTCCCTGCCTTTTTGAGAGTGGTTTGGAAAAACAAAACTCATAACTTTAATTCAGTACAAGATGTCGACTCCTTCCTTATTTCGATGCGTGAGAAAACGTCTGAGTAAGATATATAGGACTCTGAAAAGCCAGTTGAGAGCAAAACTAGTTAGATAATTAGCTTAGAATCTAAGTAACACGTGTATTAAGGTGATTAATGGTGTGTGCGGGGGTCTCGGGGTGCTAGTAGTTTTTAAGAGCAAGGAAAGAAATGGTAAAGAAAATCAGGAGGTGGAAAAAGAAGGGAAAAAAGAGGGAAACAATTTAAAAAAAATTTTTTTAAAAATATATAAATAAAAAAAAAATATCTCTTTCAAGATAAAGGGTGTTTAATTTGGAAAAGTAGGGAAGAGGGGAAGAATAGATTAATCTATTTAGCTTTTGTCGTACACATATAGTAAAATAAACCACAAGGGTTTCCACCCGGGGGTCTGGAGAGCTCCCGACTGGTGACAAGATCGCCGTAGGAGTAAAGGGGGGGGGGGGGGTTCCTCAGGGGACGGGGGGGAGGAGGGAGGGGAGCAGGGGGAAAAAGTAAAATAAATCCTCATATTGGTTTGAAAATAATTTATGCTCAGGTAGGGAGCTGGCTCAAAATGCTTAAAGCGATCTTAGAGAATTATGGCCGATACGACATATAGCATAAAATTTATAAGCTGAAATGTTAATGGGTTAAGAGACAGGACTAAAGCAAGAAGGATCATAGATTTTCTGTTTGGATCAGGGGCACATATTTGTCTATTAGAGGAGACACATGTGGAGAGGGAAGAATGCAGTCAAATATTTGGGAGATGTAGATGGATCCAGGATATTATTTCCTCGGGACAAAGCGGTAGCACACGGGGGGTGGCCGTCATTATTAGAGCAGGCATGGGGATTAGGTTGATAAAACACGAAACAGACATTTCAGGCAGATGGTTGATAGCTTCTCTGATGGTAGGAAACGCCCCTCTTGTCTGCGCAGTCTACTATGGCCCGAATCTAGACGCCCCGGGGGCTCTGATGAAACTTAAAACCAACTTTGCAAACGAAACAGGACTCCACACGAAAGACGTGAGAACACGCGATGGCGATGGGACTTATCATGGCTCCATCAGATGCTTAATAAACTTATTACTGACCAAAGAACGGAAGGATTGACTTCATACTCCATAATTTCCGGTGTACAAAACAAAAGTCTTAAAGGACCCAAGCACTTTCAGGCTATATGATTTCTTGTTGACTGCAAAAGTTCTATGCTCACCACATAATTTATTAGCCTTGAAAAAGCCCTCGGAGGGCGAAACCCGCGTCGGCTGTGACGGTGTGGCAAAAGAAAGGAATTGTTAATAAATGGACTTGGAATAACATTGAACATTGTACATGTCTTTTTGAGGACTATGAGGAGCTTGTGAAATCACCTTTCTTCAGAGTTGTAATGGCTAAATACTATTTGGAGAACAGTAACTAAGAGGGATGTGCCTTGGTATTTTTTCTAATTTGTGTACGAGATTCCGTCTCGCCTTGAGTGAGTAGGTAGATCGTGGATTGTTGCTTCTAGGTGGATAAGCATGATACCAGAGGAGCACTCCAACAGAGTGTACTAAATACATTATATTGCAACCATTACTAAGGGGAATACGTGTTCATAGATGTGCGGACCAAACATAGCAAATCCACCGTGTGCTTTTCGTTGGATAAATCCGGATGTAGCGATTCCCAGACTACTAGATCTTGCAAAGGGGTTTGGTAATATTTCGGGGTACTCAATTAATGCTGAAAAGACGGAAATAATGGAATGGAATCAGCAGTCTAGCTCGATAGGGAAGAAGAATAAAATGAGGTATCTGGGAATCCATCTGGTCAATGAGATAGATGAAATCCCCAAAATTAATTTAGAAAGGGTCATTAAAGATACAATCGCTTTATTGCAACGTTGGTCCTCTCTGCCTTTAAATATATATGGGAGAGTGAATCTCCTGAAAATGATAGTGCTTCCTAAGGTCACTTTTCTATTCAATGCCATCCCATTATCTTTTCCAGCACCCTTAATTAAAAAACTACAAGGAAAATTGGGCTCATTCATTTGGAATGCCAAAGGCCCTCGTATAGCATGGAAGAAATTAAGAAGGGGTCTCAAGACAGGAGGGCTTGCCTTTCCAGACTTAATGTTGTATTGCCATGCTTTTCATTTTAAGCATTTTAGAATTATGGCGGGCCGTATGGACCAATCATCAATGGGGTTGCTATTCTCTGTTTTATTAAAGGACGTTCCTCAGGGATCTAGTTTCTTTCTTTACAAGTTTGGGTACCCAAATTTTTTTTAAAAAGTAAGGTTGAAGATTTTAAGGTCAGCTTTGAAAAATTGGGTATTTGTAAGGACTAAACTAAACATTTCTTATTATGCGCCGCAGGCACCCATATGGGACTCACCAGGCCTCCCAGCCTGCCTTAATGATCAACTATCACTACCTTTGAAGCAGGCAGGGCTGGAGAGGTGGGGAGACCTGCAGGGAGATGGCCAACTCTTAAGCTGGGACACATTGTTCAATCTAACTAGGGTGGCCCTGACGCGGTTTAAATACTACCAATTGTCAGGCTGGTGGACAACGAGATCTGGGATACCCAATGATAATAACCCCCCTAACCCTAAATTTGAAGCGGTAGTCAGAAGGGGTAAGTGGAAAAGCCAAATTTCTTTTTGGTATTCGGCAATGTTAGAGGGGGAGGATGTGACGGAGGCTGAAATCAGTAAATTGTGGTGCAATGCTCTTACCCCGGCCAACGTGCCTTTTATGGATTTCTGGTACGACTCCTTCAGGGTGTTAAATGCTGTAATCAAGCCGGCTGCGCTGAAAAGAAATCACATATACACCATGTATAGGGTCTATATAACTCCGAAGAAACTGGCAAAATTCTCAAATATTGACTACAATTGCCCAAGGTGTGGCCTCTTGTGGGCAGACGATGTTCATATGTTTATGGATTGTCCTGAATTGGCGGACTATTGGGGGAAGATAAAGGAATTTTTGGAAGAAGTACTCTCAATGCCTATAGCACTTCCAAGGTTTACAGTTATGTTTGGGCTTGTTACGAACTATCAGGTGAATGACCTTCCCACTAAATTCGTATTCTTTATCATCCTCTTAGCAAGGTGCGAGATTTGTAGGGCATGGAAAGATCCATTCCCCCCTACCTTTGCTAATTGCCTGAGGCAGATTGTGTTAACTTGCAAATCAGATGTGGCATGTGATCCCAGAAGTGAGACGAATGTTTGGGCAGCCTTGGTGGCATGGCAATCTCGATGATTGGTTTTCCAATGATTTGTCTGGAGCCCTGCTGGTTCCCCGTACTCCTAAGTAGCAAGGGGAGCACACAGAGCGGCGAAAAGGAGTTTGGAGGGGAAAGTAGTGGCTGCTTGAGGGTACGGGCAAACCAACTTACATCAGGCCAAAACTAACAAGGGTCGGTGCAGAACGGCCAGTAGTGCATGGAGGAGCCAGTGTCCCATCAAGAGTTCCATTTGTGATATATGAGGATTACCCAAAAAAAAAAAAAGAAAAAGAAAGGTCAACAGAAAGTGGCTTTTTATAAGAGAAAGAAAAATGTAGAGAAAATTATTGATCAGGCTTTCGAAATTAAGCGAAAGTTATTTATTTTGATAATCAATAGAATTCGGAAACTAAACAAGGCAATTTATGATTTCAAATCAAATAGTAGATGGAAGAGAACAGTTAATCGTAGCAATTTTTGTGAAGTTTTTTCAGTAGAATGGATGCATAGTTCAAGTTGTGAAGCATTTTTTAATGAGGAGAGTTATTTCCAGGACAATGATTTGGTGCATGCAGTTGACACCAGTGGTCGAGCATATGAGGTGAAAGACGGTTGTCCGGTTGAAAAAGAAAAACTTGTGTCAACAGAGGCAGAAGAGGTGTTAGGTAATGAAGTTTTAGGAAGACATCCTAAGGGACCAGTGTACACCTGGAAGTGTAGTAGTATTTGCAGTGTGCGACAGGATTCCATCAATTTGCTTTGTGATTTTGTACGGACATTTAATAAGAAAAGTTTAAAACAGAAAGTGAAGTTGTTGCAAGAATTAGATCCTTGCAGAGTGAGAGCAGTGACAGGTTTGCATGGTCATTCACTGGCTTGTCTTTCCAGGAGAGTATGCCAGAGTGTTTTTCATCATTTCAGGATGCTAGCAGTGCATCATAATAAAGTGAGGAAATTAGTTAGAATGTTGTATTATGCTAAGAGTCCAGCAATTATGCTTAAACAATTAAGCACTGCTCTTTTGCATGGTTCTGAAGTAGATGTGAAGAATATTTGTGAAGAAATTGAGTTTTGTTACTTTGCTAGTAAAGAGAACAAAGTTGAAATTGACCCAGTAGAAGAAGGTAATGTGGAAGAGAGTGTACAGATTTCCAGAACAGATAAGTTTCACAAGGAAATTTCCACGTTTACGGTGAAATCAAGTGAGAGGCCTAATTTCACTTGTGTGTGTTGTCGACGGACTTATTATAAGGATCAGACTAAGTTAGTGGATTTATATACAAAAAGTGAAATGGAAAACAATAGTGAATGGAAGGATTTTGCAACATACTTGATGGTAGAAAATTGTTTTGATTTGGGATCAGATCAACGTGTGTGTACTTATTGTTTTAACAAATTAAATCAAAACCGGATGCCTGCTAGAGCGGTTCATAATAATCTGGAATTGGTTGACATTACTTCTGAACTGAAGGATTTAAATACTTATGAATCTATTTTGATTCAAAGTGTCCATCCTTTTCAGGCTATTGTTCGAATGGAGCCTAAGACAGGGAAATTGCCTCCTTCAGATTTACAGAGAGGATTAAAGGGAAGAGTTGTTTATTTGCCTCTGGATTTGAAGAAAAATATTGATACAATTGGTGTAGACAAAGTGGAAGAGGAACCTCTGGTTATCCTAGTTAATGGGGTTCCGACAAAGAGTAAGAAAATCTGGCAAGATTTAGTGGATGTTAGGAAAGTCAAAAAGGCAACGTTGTATTTGATGAAAAACAATGAGTACTACAAGAATGTATGTGTTGCAGAAGACGAACTAAGTGAAGAAGAGGACAGCGATTTGTGTGCTGGACAAATAGAGAAAGTAGATGCCTCTAAAAATGAAGAAATATATGAACATTATAGTGTTCATCCTTTGCATTCTAAAGAAGTCACAGGGAATGCTATTGAGTTGTTTCAAATGAAACAAGCCAAAGGGAGTCCCATTAGTGTTTGAGAGGAAAGTTTGGAAGCTCGGTGTTTCCCACAGTTATTTCCAACAGGTTGAGGAGGATGATATGATGAGCGACCTGATCAAATTCCTGCTTCTGAATACTGGACTTTACGATTGTATGCAGAAGATCCTAGGTTTCGTCAATGCATTCCCTATTTGTTTCATCTACTGTATGAAAGCGATCTGTCTGGACTGTCTTATGCAGTGAACCACATCCTGAAAAGTGGTGTACAGCTGCAAAATATCTTGGCAAGGGAGTTTATGGATAAAGTCAATGTGCAAGACAGTATTTTGGATTCTCAGCTGATTAATCTCATGGCATGTCAGCGTGGTACTAATGAGTATTGGTACCGTCGTCATGGCGACTTAAAATGTATGCTGAGGAACTTAGGAACTCCCACATGGTTCCTCACTCTCAGCTGTGCCGAGCATGGCTGGGAAGACTTACTTGAATTTCTACAAGAGGCAAATGGAAACATTGAAAATATCGAATTCAAGACACCCGGAGAACTGTGCTCTTTGGATCCAGTCAATGTATGCAGGTACTTCAATCATAGATTTGAAGCTATGATGTCTTTCATTACGAACAAGAAAAATCCACCTCTTGGAGAGGTGTTGGATTTCTTCTGGAGAAAGGAGTATCAAGCAAGAGGTGCTCCTCATATACATATGCTGCTATGGATTAAAGATGCACCCAAATTTGGAACAGATCCGGATGACTTAGTGATGAGTTTCATAGAACAGTATTCTACATGTGCTGTTCCAAAGACAAAGGAAGACAAAAGTTTAAGAGAACAAGTTTTACGCTTTCAAAACCATCGTTGTGGAAAGTGCTGTCGTCGTAAATTCAGAAACAAGAACAAGTTCTATACAAAATGTCGTTTTGGGTTTCCACGATCAGTGATATCTAAAGGAAGAGTGAACAATTTGATGTCTTCGCTGCGACATAATGCGACGAGGAAATCACCCAAAAATACATACAATTTAAAAAGAAACGAAGAGTCCAAGTACATCAACGACTACAACCCAGTGATTTTGTCCATGTGGAATGCTAACATGGATATACAGTTTGTGGCTGACAACTGTATGGCTGTGGCTCGGTATGTGACGTCTTATATCACAAAAAAAGAAAAGACAGAACTGAAGGATATGTGGGATGACATTTCACATGAAAAGAGCCTCAGTAAGAAGTTGTACAGTTTCAGTCTAAAGATGTTGTCGCATCGAGAAATCGGAGCATACGAATGTTCTGATCGGTTATCTTCAGCAAGTCTCTATGCCAAATCTAGGAGTATAATTTGGGTGAGTCTTGGTCTTGCTGCAACACGTAATCGAGTTCTGAAACCTGTACGGGAAATTGAGTATTTGGCGGAGAAGGAGCCAAACAGTACAGATATTTTGAAGACCAACATGTTGGATACATATTATCCAAATAGAAGCAGTCACCTCGAGAATGTTTGTCTGTATGAGGTTCTACAAAATTACATATTCAAGAGGAACATCACAGAAGATATTGATAAAGGATTGTATGCTGTAATTGGAAGTGAGGGATGTCTGGTCAAGCAAAGAAAATGCCAATTGGCAAATCATCGAAAATTGAGTTGCGAATCTCCTGAAAGAAAAGAGTTTTTCTATTTAGCTCTTTTGCAACTTTTCAAGCCTTGGCGTGCAGAAGAGGAACTGCTTGGAGATATCCTCTGTTATGAAGATTCTTTCAATGCAGCCAAGGAGTCCATAGAATGTCCTGTTTTTCCAAAATATCTAGAAATGTTGAATGCAGAAATCAAGCAGGAAGCAACAATTGCAGCCGAGATTGCTAGAGACAGTTCTCAGGACAGTCAGAGTTCCACTTCATTGAGTCAAGTCAAGTCAAGTCGAGTCAAGTCTAAAGATGTTGTCGCATCGAGAAATCGGAGCATACGAATGTTCTGATCGGTTATCTTCAGCAAGTCTCTATGCCAAATCTAGGAGTATAATTTGGGTGAGTCTTGGTCTTGCTGCAACACGTAATCGAGTTCTGAAACCTGTACGGGAAATTGAGTATTTGGCGGAGAAGGAGCCAAACAGTACAGATATTTTGAAGACCAACATGTTGGATACATATTATCCAAATAGAAGCAGTCACCTCGAGAATGTTTGTCTGTATGAGGTTCTACAAAATTACATATTCAAGAGGAACATCACAGAAGATATTGATAAAGGATTGTATGCTGTAATTGGAAGTGAGGGATGTCTGGTCAAGCAAAGAAAATGCCAATTGGCAAATCATCGAAAATTGAGTTGCGAATCTCCTGAAAGAAAAGAGTTTTTCTATTTAGCTCCTTTGCAACTTTTCAAGCCTTGGCGTGCAGAAGAGGAACTGCTTGGAGATATCCTCTGTTATGAAGATTCTTTCAATGCAGCCAAGGAGTCCATAGAATGTCCTGTTTTTCCAAAATATCTAGAAATGTTGAATGCAGAAATCAAGCAGGAAGCAACAATTGCAGCCGAGATTGCTAGAGACAGTTCTCAGGACAGTCAGAGTTCCACTTCATTGAGTCAAGATCCACTAGGAGGACCAGTTATCGAAAATGAAGCTGCCACTGCCATGATTGAAGTGGAAAGAGCCATGGCACATGCTCAGGAGGATGCGGTTAACTTAGAAGATTTGGAAAGACAACTCAACGTTGAGCAGAGGAAAATATATGACAAAGTTACCAACCAAATTGATCATGGATTAAGTCATGAAAAGAAAGAGTGCTCATGTACGTCGTTGAAGCCTGTCCGACTGTACGTGAGTGGAGAAGCAGGACCTGGAAAAAGTTTCCTCATTAAAGCAATTTCATGTTATTTGCAGAAAAGGACTGAGTCATCGCTGTCTTGTGTTGTCACCGCTCCAACTGGACTGGCAGCACATAACATTAAAGGTATAACTTTGCATCGTCTACTGATGCTGCCAGTGGAGCATGATAACAAATTACAATACCACAAGTTATCTGGAGATGCTTGTTGTGAAGTTTCAAGAGTCCTAAAGAAGATGAAACTTCTTATCATTGACGAAGTAAGCATGGTTTCCAATGTCATGCTTGCCTTTGTGCATTTGAGAATGCAAGAAGTTCTTAAAACAGAGTATGATGGGTTATTTGGTGGCAAACACATCATTGTTTTCGGTGATCTTCTGCAGCTGACACCAGTGAAAGGACAACCAGTGTTTAAACTACTTACGCATGAAGATACCAGGAAGTGCCTAGGGAGCATTGGCAACGTTGATATATGGTTAAACTTCAATTATGCCGAACTGCGTGAAAATATGCGTCAGGCGAAGGATGAAGATTATAAGAATATTCTACAAGATGTTAGAATCGGAAAAGTGACCGAGCATGGGAAGGAAGCTTTACATGCACGATTATTGTCAAATTTGTATCCAGATGAAGACGTTCTGCCAGAGAATATTTTTCAGAAAATTACTGAGAAGAAATCTGGGATATGTTTGATGCCAACTCTGCAAGAATGTTCCATCTTCAACAACAAAATGTTGAATGTAGAAAACCAAGACATAGTGAAACTGGAAGCTATTGACAGAATTGAGCATATGGGAGCAACAATTATTTTGTCTGAAAATTTGAAATCTAAATTGGATTCATTAGAGAAGACTATATCTAAAACTGCGGGTTTTGAAAAGACTCTGAATGTGTGCTTAAATTGCCGTATCATTTTGAGAAGGAATTTAAATGTTGAAAGAGGTCTGGTAAATGGATCAATGGGTAATGTTGTTGATTTTGAGAAATACAGAAATAGAGATGGAATTGAATTTATAAATTTAAATTTGATGGCATTGAGGATGTACAGCAAATTGGTTGTTGCTCTGCTAGGTTTTTGCTTGTTAAAGACTTATATGTTCGCCGTAAGCAGTTTCCTGTTTGCTTGGCATATGCGGTGACAATCCATAAATCGCAAGGTTTAAGTGTAGACAGTGCTTTGGTGAATATTGGCAGTTCTGTGTTCAAGGAGGGTATGGCTTATGTGGCATTATCACGAGTCAGAACTTTATTTGGATTGTACTTGATTGAGTGTGATTAGACAAACATTTGTGCAGATCTAGATTGTGTTAAGGAATACAATAGGTTAAGAAGAGAGTATGCGCCACATTTGCCGCAATATCCTTTGTTTGAAAAACGTGTGGTAGGCCGGAAATGAAGAAATGTAACCAATAGTAGGGAGGTTGTAGCAAAAACACGAAAAGTCGATGAACCCGAATTTGTAAGCAGAAAGAAAATGGATGCTGTTCAAGATGTTGTTGGTTTTCAATTTGAAAATAGTTCTGGTGTCAACTGCTATGCTAATGTAGTGGTTAATGTTGTCTTTTCTCTAGAAACATTAAAAGAACAGATTGTGGTCAATTCGGATCAAAGATTTTGCTGTTTGTTAAATTCTGTGTTAGAGAAATGTAGCACTGATAGAAGAAAAATAGAAAGTGTGTCTGAAATTCGAAATCTCTTAGACAAATGTTCAGGTCAAACGCAATTCTCTCAAAATATTCAGCAGGATTGTCAGGAGTTTTTAATGTATATGCTTGATGTATTGCAAGATGAAGGTGTAGATGTAGATTATCTGTTTGGCCTTTCTTATCAATGGCAGCATGACTGCGAGAACTGTAGGCTATCAAGTACTACTAGTGTAGACTCAGAAAGATTTATATATTTAACTTTGCCTGACAGTAAATCAGTATCCTTTATTAAGCTAGTAAAAGCAGCCGATCAAAACATGGAGTGTAGCCAATGTAAGTCTGCAATGCTGTCCACATTATTTATACGAAGTTATGGCCAGTATGTAATTTTAATGTTCCAACGATGTAGGTCTGATGGAATTAAATTGACAACTTTAATTAAAAATGTTGTGGCTTCGCAGTTGTCAATATCAGGAAGGACTTTTGTAACTGCAGCAATTATATATCATGATGGTCCTTCAACAACTTCAGGACATTACACAGCTTATTTAAAATCTGGAAACGGCTGGTCATTCTGCAATGATTCTTTTTTAACTTTCAAAAAACGTTTACCTTTTGACTTAAAAAATTCTTACCTAGTGTTTTTACAACCAAATTTTAGGGAAGGAAAGTGGTCTACGAAGATTGGAGCAGTTGATAAATTTTAGTCTGCTGTTTTAAATTGCTTTGTGAATTAGAGTGATCATAATAAATAAAAATGTAAAGTAGTCATAGAGGTACATAACTGGCCTATAATGATTCAAAGAGTTGATATGATTTACTCTGTTGTTTTAAATTGCTTTGTTAGTAACTGAGATCAAGAGAATGAAAAAATTGGAAAAGTCATAGAGGTAGTGTAAGTGTGCCTCATAGTAAGTGGTATCAATGTTATAGGAAATGTGAAACATGAGTAAACTAGAAGGTGAGATATTATTAGTACAAGATTGTGAAAGTGATTTTGGACGTTTTCTTTCTGAAAGTCGGGGAAAAAGAAAATGACGGGATTTGCTTTGAGGAATTCGAAGAGTTTAAAATGGCTCTTACACAATTTGGCCTTGAGGAGAAGTGTGGTAGAGAGCAAAAAGTCATTTATTGTTTCTAACATATTACTCAAAAAGAAAGAGCTTTTCTTTCAGAAAGTGGCGGGCACGGATTTTTTAGAGCACAACAGAGTATAAGCTGTTCATAGCATATCATTCGACGTCATGGAAAGTAAGTGTACTTTTGATGAGTTCTGATTTCTGATTTGTTATATTATATGGGTTTTTTAAACACAATCATTTTGATTGTGTTTTTTTCCCCCCGCTGGTATATGATGAATACCTTCAACTCACTGTTTTTAGTGAAATTTGATATATTCTGAGAACAGCCAAAATAAACCATTTAACATGTATAATTAATTCTATATTTTGTATTGTGATTTTTAATTTGTACTCATCTTGTCTCATGCTCACTTGTCTTTTACTACCTTATATCAATTCTCTTTACATACTCACATTGCCTTTTGTTTTATTCTCTTTCACCCTTGTTCTCTAACTCCACTTATCTTTCAACCTTTGTTTCCTTATTCCAACTCTGCTTTTTTCTTTTCTCTCATGCACCATTTTCTAGCTTTTAGACCCTCTGCTTCGCTTCTCTTTTCCATCTTTTCTCCCTTTGTTTTCGAAATAAAAAATTTTGGGGTTCTCCTTTTTTGTTGCAACCAGTTAGTATAACTCACCTTCACTCATTTATCTTTCTTTGTTGCTTCACTCAGTCTGTATCTGACACTCTTTCCTTCACTTTCTCTGTCCCCTCTCTCGCTCACTCTCTTTTCCTTATTCACCCTTTCCTTATTTAGTTTACCTTACTCACATTCTTTTAGTATCTTACACATCTTCAGTTTATTTTTCTCTTCTATCCTTCTTTTCTGTCACTGAATCTATCCTCCTTTTTATTCTCTTAGTAATTTACTCTATTTCTATTTCTTTTTGACCCTGTCTGTCTTTCACCGTTACTTTATTTTCCTTTCTGAATGTTTAACTCTAACTTTATTTCTTTGTAAAATTGTATGATTTTCAACCTTATGCCTTGTCTTTTCTATTTTTTAAATACATGTTTTAATATTTTTCAAATTTTTGTTCTTTCTTTCACAGATTGAAAGTAAAAAAATTATAAGTGATGGAGTTAACAACAACTATAAAGTAAGTATTTAGTACTTTTTCCCTTACATCTCTATCACATTCAACTTCTATTACTTCCACTGCTTTATTTCCTTAACCCTCAGTTTCCTTCCTTTGCTTTTTTCCTCATTCCTTTTCAATTACTTACTTACTCCACTCCTTCCACTCCTTTTGTCGATCCCTCTGTTCTCACAGTTCCTCAATCCTTTTCACTCAGTTCGTCTCTATTACTCTCACTGTCTCTGTCTCTTCACTCTTTTACTAGTTGTTCATTATGCTTTCTCCCTGTAGTTCAAGCACACTATCTTATTTACATTTTTTTGCTGATTCAAATATTCTTTTTCTATCACTTCTTCTTTTCTTCTTTCTGTTTTTTCTCTCTGTCATTCCACATGTTTTAACCTTATTCACTATCATACACCTTGTTTTAATCCTATTTACTTTCACTCACTGTTTTTGACACCTTCCCTCAGGGTTGTTGTTTTAGTCCGGTTCTATCCCTACCTCTTACTCCACATCCTTTACTCTCTTTCTTTTTAATTTGAAGATTCATTCACATTCTCCAAGTAACTCTTGTTTATTATTCTTCTACTCTCTTTTTTACTTTCACTTCCTTTTCTATTTTCTTTTTCTCAATTTTACCCTCTTAATCTTTTCTTTGTATAATGATCTATTATACAGTATCTCTGTGTTACTCCCTCTAGCTGTCTTTCTTTTAACATTATTCTCTCTGTCTCCTTCCCTTATATTCACTCTTTATTTTTTTTTCCATTTTTTTTTGGTTCGCTTTCGGTTCGCGCACTGGCGCGCGAACCAGGAAGCGAATAAAAAAAAAAAGAGATTGCCAGAGTGCTAAACATTTTAGCAATTTTTTATAAATGGGAGGTAGTTCTGAAAAGAACTTTTTTATTGTTTTTGTTGTTTTATATTTTTGTATTATTTTTCTGAACATTTTTTTTTGTATTTTTTGAACAATTTTAAATTTTTTTTGTTTTTTTTGAGGGGGAACAACGAAAAACAGGCATTAGAAAGGGCTCAACAGGAGCAAAAAAAAAATTACTTTTTGGGGCGTTTTGAGCACTTGTGGCTTTCATATGCTCTGTTCATTGAATTGACACTCCTCTCCCCATAACAAAGTAGTGCCCCACAATAAATGCACACTAGCTTTATGTGTGCAAAATTGTTCTGAATACTGGGGACCGTCTCCCTCACCTCTGGTACCGAAAGACTTTCCTGTGACAAGGTGCTGGCCACAGGAGTTGGTGGGTTTTCTTGGAGGTGACGCACCTCAGCCACGCTGTAATTAATTGGATGCCACCTCGGCATGTGGCGGTGCATAGTATAGTTTACGAAACTATACTTTTTATCTGTGCCTCGGGACAGCACTGCTTTACATATGAGGCATGTCACATGTCGGGCATTGACCTTTTTTTGGCCTTGAGGGAAAGAAAAAAATTGCCAAATAAAATTGTCTTTGTGGTGGGATTGCCGGGGCTGTTCAGGCAAGAATTGTCTCTGCTGTACCTCCTCTTCCTCTTCTTCCTCCTCTTCCTCAGGGTTTGGAAGGAACTGTGTAGGTGGTCCTTCCTTCCTAGGAGGTTGTGGTGGTGGTGGGGGTCCACCAGCTGCAGCTACTACTGATGCCATCACTGAATAATGAGAAACAGGTCTTCCTCTCACAAAGTTGAAAGTCAGAGTGAGAAAAAAGGTGGGGGCTTTCATCATTTGGGAAAAAAAATGTTCTAAACCAATGAAAAGTGTTATTTTCAGGTCACATGACCTGTTACGCTTACGTTACGCGTCCCGCTACGCACCCGGAGGGCTTCCGGGGTGCTGCGCTTCGCGCTCCGGAGCACTTCCGAGTGCTCTAACGCGGCGCGTCATAAGACGCATTACGCGGCAACGCGATACGTCGCGCTTACGCGACGCGTCACGATGTTGTTTTCGAACGCGGCAGTTGCGCTAACGGAATGTTTCCCGGTGCGCGGAGCGGGTCGCCGCACCAAATTGAGCTAACGGGAAGCTACCCGGTGCGCGGACCGGTAGCGAAACAAAAAAAAATAATAAAAAAATATATATATACATAAAAAAATTATATTAAAAACATATAAAATATATTTCTCCTTTAAAAGAAGAATACATTTTACAGCTTTTGATATTTGCTATTAAAAAACCATTGAAATTCACTGAAAAAACCATAGGTTATAGACCATATATAGTTAGGAATTAGCATTTACAAAACCTTGAAAATTCACTGAAAAAACCATAGGTTATAGACCATATATAGTTAGGAATTAGCATTTACAAAACCTTATTTTACTCACACAAAACCATTGAAATTCGCATATATAGTTAGTTGCACTAACTATATATCGCGCACCCGCAATCCACTGCTGATGATGTCACATATTACATCATTCATGACATGGTCAGTGACATCACTGATGACATCACTGAAGACAACTCAAATGACAGCACTAACAACATCACTGATGACATCATTCATGTGATAATACGATGAACCTCTTCAGACTCTAATATAACCTTAGATACACTCAGTGTAAACAGACACTCACAGATTGTCACTCATCCATGGAGTTACTCATACACCTAGTCAGTCATGCAAAGAATCAATCACACCTCCATTTCCTCAACTATACAGTTATACACACCTTACTTATTCAAACATATTCTAACACATATATACTCTCTTATACAATCACTGATACAAGTTTTCAATGATCCATGCAGCCACTCACACATTCACTGGCTCTTACAGACAGTAATTTATATATGTCAACTCTCACATGTACTGTGTTTTACATATGTACTTACTTTGACATGTAGCACTGAGATATCCATTCACTCACCAATACACTCATGCACACAGTGAACCACCCATACAGCTGTTTCCACATGCAGTTTTGAACCCATACATCTAGTGAATCAACTGTTCACACATCTATGCACAGAGTCACACACCTCCCAGCCACCCACACACACACACTCACTCTCCCATACAAATACTTGGGCAACCAATCAATAACCCATATAGTTACTCATATAGCTACTGATCAACACATGCAGCAGTTTACAGAACAACAGATATAATGATGCTCAAATTAAGACAGTTTAGTCACTAACCCATGCACTCAGTGAGACACATTTAATCACTCTCTCATACAGTCAGTCATGCACCTACTAAATCCTTCATCCAGACACTTATACATCCACTCATTCTTCAATATGTAAGACATATTTTAACTTTACAGAAACATACAGTCACTGTATGATGTCATCAGTGATGTCACTGACCATGTCATGAATGATGTAATATGTGACATCATCAGCAGTGGATTGCGGGTGCGCGATATATAGTTAGTGCAACTAACTATATATGCGAATTTCAATGGTTTTGTGTGAGTAAAATAAGGTTTTGTAAATGCTAATTCCTAACTATATATGGTCTATAACCTATGTTTTTTTCAGTGAATATATATATATATATATATATAGACATACATATATATATATATATATATATCCGTGGGAAGTGATTTTTCAGGAGTAAAAACCAATGTTTTAATGGAATTTACGATGGTGATGCAAGACAAGCAAGGCAGTAACCAACAAGGGTATCAAGGGCGTGGAAGAGGCAACATAGGAGGAAAAGGCAAAAATACAGCGTCATTAGGAAATCTAGGAAGCCCAGTGGGAAGGCGTACAAGGGGCCAACTCAAAACAAAATGATGGAGAAGAAAACAGTGATTAATCTGTCAGATCGGGTTCTGACCAACGATGAGGTAGAGTTGTTATCTTTGGGATTAACACTTTGTCCGTCTAAGATTTTTAACTTTACCCAGAGTAAGATTGATTTATTTTTCTTTACAAGAAAATTAAAAATAAGGAAATGGTATGCTACTAAAACAGGGAAAGACAATGCTACCATCACAGATCAGCCACATCATTTGAGTATTGCAGAGGTCAATCTGACACACTCCCTCAATGTACTAAGTGAGGAATGGGATGAGAGTCATGACCCTTACCAAGATCTGATTACAGCCAATGTATCATTGGAATTGAGTTCTAACACTAATTTCAAGCTGAAATCGATATTCATACCTCAAATTTGAAATGATACCATTGAGGTTTTTGAAAAATGCATGACTAATGAATTATCCAAAATTGAGAACAAGAAATATCACCAAAAAAGGGGGAATGTCACTCAATTACAATTAAAATCGCTTGAAAATCTAAGAAAAGATCACACCATTGTAATTAAAAACAGTGACAAGGGTTGAAACATAGTAGTGCAAACTAGGGAGAATTACATAGCGGAAGGCATGAGACAATTGTCTGATACAAACAGCTACTGCAGGAGCAATCGTATGGAATACGAAAATTCGATCAAATTGTTCCATACTCAACTTTTAGAATGGAGAACTAGAGGTTTATTGGAGGAGGAGGAATACAGATTTTTATTCTGCAAGTTCCCAAAACTGCCAGCTCTGTACCTCCTCCCCAAGATACATAAGAGTTTAACCAATCCCCCTGGGAGACCGATTGTCTCCTCCAATGGTAGCTGTTTTGAATGTACCTCCCAATATGTAGACTATTTTTTGCACACCTATGTTCGCCAATTACCATCTTATGTTAAAGATTCAGGCGATTTCTTGAAAAAGATCGAGACTTTGAA
The DNA here is from genome assembly GCF_964263255.1 of Lissotriton vulgaris. Classification (NCBI taxonomy): domain Eukaryota; kingdom Metazoa; phylum Chordata; class Amphibia; order Caudata; family Salamandridae; genus Lissotriton; species Lissotriton vulgaris. Next base: position 912,508,517 of record NC_141691.1, on the reverse strand, counting down.
GTGGGAGGAAGACTATTCCCTTCTCTCACTAGACGTGACAAGTCTGTATACTTCAATTCCTCAACAATTAGGACTAGATGCGTGCATGCATTTTCTGTCTAAAAGATCTGTATCGTACTTACACCACACCAAAATGTTAATCTTGATGATGGAACTGTGTCTCAAGCAAAATTATTTTTTGTTCGATAGTAAAATCTACAGGCAGACCCTCGGTACCTCTTTCGGGACTTGCTTTGCGCCGAGCTTTGTGGGTCTCTATATGGGGTACTGGGAGGAGACGGTGACATACAGGTCCACTATGTACCGGACACACGTCATTAAGTGGTTTCGGTACATAGACAACATGATGGTAGTATGGAAAGGGACAGAAGAAGAGGAAGCTAGTTTTGTGGGAGAACTCAATCTCAACGATTTCAACCTAAATTTTACCAGTAATTGGTCCAAAGATAGCCTAGAATTTCTAGATCTATGTATCACAGTGGAGAATAAGAAATTACAAACACACCTGTTCAGGAAACAAACCGCAGGGAATAGCATTCTCCATGCGCGCAGTTGTCACCCCAACTCCTTAATCAGGAGTATTCCAATGGGGGAACTTTTAAGAGCTAAGCGCAACTGTAGTACCAAGAAAGCTTTTGAACTTGAACAAAATACCATGATTGCGAGATTTTCTGAGCAAGGCTACTCCAACAAGATCATCTCAAATGCCCAAAAAGCAGTGGAACAACGTTCAAGAGAATCGTTGTTAGAACTGACAACAATTGATTTATCTAAAGAGAATGACAACAAGACACGGTTTATTACCACCTACAGTAGCCAAGCAGGCCTGCTAAGAAAGAGCCTTAATACATTTTGGCCTCTACTGTTGAACGACTCAGATTTAGCCGAATATGTCAACGACTCACCCCAAATCTCATTTAGGAGAGCCAGGTCCCTTAAGGATCAGTTATGCAGAGCAGTCATCCCTAATAAACCTAAAACCACAGGGGTGGAAGTTTTTTTTACCTGTAGAAACTGTAAAGCCTGTAAAAATAGCCGCAATTTAAAAAGAGTACGATTGTCACCCACGTCCGAAATTTTTGTCATAAAAGAACACACTTCCTGTACCAGTGACCATGCGGTCTATGCACTATTCTGTCCATGCAATAAAGCCTATTTAGGCAGCACAATTAAGCCAGCCAAACTCAGAGTGCTTGAGCACTTATGTGCTATTACAAACATGGACAAATCTTATCCCATAGCACGTCACTTTCAGAGTCATCACAATCTTAATGTGAACTTATTGAGTTTTTGTGTACTTTGCACTGTGAAACATGATGTGAGAGGTGGTAATTGAGTACAAAATTTACGCAGAGCAGAATCAAGAATGATTATTCAGTACAAAACCATGGTCCCTGAGGGACATAACTATGACGAAGAGATGGAAGTCCATCTAGGATGATATATAAAAATGGTCAGGTTTTATTGAGCCCTTTACGGTTATTGTCCGGTGAGAACTCTTTGGGATGTTGAAAGAATTCAAAATAATGTAGTGAATATGTATTGCCCTAAACTGTTTTTAACTTCTACTTGTCTTTTTACATGAGTTGTGAAAAGTTAGGTATGTGTTTAATTTTTAATTATTGAATCACTGGTCATTTATGACATTTCTTTTCTTTTTTCTAGGAACGGCTTGAATGAATCCTTTTTGAATGACTGGGAGAACCACGTTAAAATAATGATGAATGTTGGAACTGAATAATTCAGAGATTAGACATGTTGAAATAGCCCACAGGGGGTGAATTGTTAACTCAACACGCAAAGCCAATTTGCACACAAGCCCACAGGGGCTATGATTGGAGTTTATAATTAATCTCCTCAAGTATTGACTGACAGTGTGCTTCAAGAAGTGATTTGCCCACTGGGGCAGGAACTGTTACCGTAAATGAGTCTTATCATGAATATTACGGCTGATATTCTGATTATTCTATCACTCATATATAATTTAAAGTCCGTCATTTTTATGACCTAAGATAGTTTCCAAAATATCATGCATTAAATGTGTTTGCACTCTCCATAAATTATGTATTAGGTATATAGCTCCCACGAGTATATTTAGCATGGTCAAGTATGCCGCTCCTAGTAATCGTTATTATCATTATTTTCGCGTCTGTGAACGCGACAGTATTTTCTTTATGTTTACTTTTGTTTTTGCGCACCATGTGATTGACACTATAACTGTTTGCATGAATCACCTTTCCAACCACTCGTGACTAAGGGGAGGAGCCCCGAAACACGTCGAGAGACATTGTTTCTGTTTTGTCATGGCTGAATAAACAAACTGAAGAACACGCGAATTGGTGTCCGTACTTTGCACTGTCGTTTGACCAAAAGACGTGAGTGTGAACTTTTTGAATTGATTGGGCTCGCTGCCCGGTACGGACCGCTGTTGTAAGAGGAGGGGTCATAGCGGAGTGCGGCGGCTGCTGTGCTTACTTGGATATATATATATATATATATATATATATATATATATATATATATATATATATATATATATATATATATATATATATATATATATGGAAAACAACTCCTGGAACAGAAAAAGCGAACTCCTCCACCAGGAACGGACCACCACACAGGTTTTCGAAAATTACAGTGCTTTTTATTCAGCCTCTCACAACATGACGCGTTTCAACCGGGTTGCTCCGGCCTTGATCACATGACGTGTCAGGAAAAACTCCACCCTTAAGTACTATGAATCAATGTAAAACCCTCCCATTCTTTTCATGAACAGGGTAAACAGACTATAAAAGTACATAGTGCTAATGTGCAAAAACATTTCTTGTTGCTGAAGTTCAACCATTTAGTTTTATATATTATTCGACATAATTTAAATGTCAAAAATTAATAAAGGTCAATGAACTTCAATAATTTAGAAAAATCCGGGGCAAGTGCCCGATACTATTCTATGAAATGTAATATTCATCTTGTACAAATCTGAAAACAATTGATCATAGTAAAACCCATTAGTGCAAATAAAACATGTGGTTGAACACAACCTTTCATGATTGATAAGTTAAAAATTAATTAGAGAATGAACGGATGCATTTTATCAAGCAATCATGCATACAACCACCCAGAGATACATTTCTTATTAAATATACTGATGGTATTATAACTTGAAACTAGAAAAGTTGATATATTCTATTAAAAAGGATCAATTCACAGCAAATAAATATATATATATATAAATATGTATAAAATTGTATATAAAATTAGAAAATAGATTAGATATTTCCGTGGATTCTTAATAAAGTGCTAATCAACATTGACAAATTCATAATAGATTGATAACCCTCTCTTTAGAAAACCCTATAGTCAAACCAGAACATACTAGAAGACCAACTAGGTAATATACAATAAAAGGTTCCATTTAAAATCCATTATATCCAACAAATTCATAATATGTTTTACACATCTATATAAAATCTAAATTCATATGTATACACATCTATAGCATATCTGTATCAGAGGAGCATAAACCAACATGAAGTAAACATATTCTTAAAAATTCATTAATCTGATATGGAGCCCAATATCAGATATACATATAAAGCTAATATTAGTCCCAACTAAATGTTATAAATTATATTCATAGAAAATTAACCATATCCTCTCCTGTGTTCAAACCGTTAGGTATCTTGGTGTTTAGTCTTACAATGTATTTACTCTCTAACTGACGGAGTTTCTTCTCCCTATCTCCGCCACGTATTGATTTTGGAACAGAGTCGATTACATAGTATTTTAGGTCATCCAATTTATTTTGATGTACAAGTTTAAAATGCCGAGCAACCGGATAAGATGGATCCGAATTCACAATTGCTCGCAAATGTTGGAGGATCCTATTAAACACAGGGAGTTTAGTACTACCGATATAAGATAATTGGCATGTACATTCTAGGACATATACCGCACAATCGGTTTTACAGGTATAATAACCATTAATCTTATTAGGAGTTCCTGAAAAGGGGTCAGTAAAAAATTGTTTATTTACACCAAATTTGCAAGCCCGACAAGAGAAGCATTTAACAAAGCCTCTCTTGTCAATCAGCCAGTTCTTCATTTCTGTTACCTCAGGACTGGTTTTAACTAGAGCATCTCGCATAGATGGAGCTCTTCTGAAAGTGACAGTAGGCTGGTTCAGTAATTCAGGCGACAAAATAATGTCAGTGTGGAGAATAGGCCAACGTCTATTGACAATTCTCCTAATATCATGTTCCTGACTACTATAGGTGGTGATTAGTCTTATTGGTATAGGAGCAGTTGTTATGACCTGACTATCATTAGACACCTCCCTGACCTCTATTGTGCTGGATGTATTTAATTTGTCTAGAGCCAACTGGAGATCTTTTAGACTATAGCCTCTCTTCAGGAATCTTTCCTTAGCTTCATGTAGACAAATGTCCAAATCTTCCTTTCTGTTACAGATCCTTTTTATACGTAAAAACTCACCATAGGGAATACTTTTTATGAGGTGCCTAGGGTGAGCACTGCTGGCATGAAGAATAGAATTACCAGCTGTAACTTTGCGGTGTAATTTAGTGCAAATGTTACCTTGGTCAATAAATACCTCAACATCTAAAAATTCTACCTTAGAATCACTGACCTGTGCCGTAAATTCCAGATTGAGGGAATTAGTATTGATCTTCCTGACAAAATCAATGGCTGATTCTTTTGTACCACTCCAAATGACGAACACGTCATCAATGAAACGCCACCATCTGATGACATGTTCTGAATAATCATCACCATGGGTCTGCATGAGGGCGTGCCTCTCCCACCAGCCAACGTGCAAGCACGCATAGCTTGGAGAGAAGCACGCCCCCATAGCTACACCCCTTAATTGGTGAAACAACTCTTTATTAAAAATAAAGAAATTGTTGGTTAGACACATTTCTGTCATCTGGAGTAACATTTTGTTATGCTCATTGTAGCAGATATTTCTACTAGACAGAAAGAATTTAATAGCATTCAAGCCATCTTGATGGTTAATACTTGTGTATAAGGAACAAATGTCCATCACTAATAAGTGATAACCATCCTCCCAAGTAACATCCTTAAGTCTTTCCAAAAAATGTCCTGTGTCACGAATAAAAGATGGCAGGGCAGCTACATAGTCATGAAGAAAAAAATCAATGTATTTAGACATTGATTCAAGTAAACTACCTTGGGCCGATATAATGGGTCGTCCTGGCACTGGGGATATCTCTTTATGAATTTTAGGAAGTAGATATAGGGTTGGGGTAATTGGGTATTCTGTTTTTAAAAAGTTATATTCATCCTTGTCAATTAGACTTTCCCTTTTCCACTTTGATAATTCTTTAAAAGTTTGATCCTTTACTTTCAAAAGAATTGGAAAAGCTACCTGCTTGTAACAATGGGCATCACTCAATTGTTTTTTCGCTTCTTCCAAGTAAGCATCTCTAGGCCATAAAACAATATTTCCGCCTTTATCTGCTTTATTAATTATAATGTTCTTTTCCTTAGTAAGTTTTTCCATAAGGCGAAAATATTGTTGTTCTCTGAAATGACTTTTTTTGTTCATTGTAATACATTTTTTATGCAGGATTTTTAAGTCACTAATTACACAGTCACCAAAGATGTCAATGGCATCTCTTGCCATAACAGGCATAAATGTAGATGTAGGCCGAAAAGGAGTGAGTGCAGCATTAGAAGTTGATACACCCATACTTTGAAGATCTTCCTGTGTATTTAATACAGTCTCATCATTATCACTTGCCAAACTACTCACAGTCCGAAGTGCAGATACATCAGCTACTTGAAAACGAGCACTAGGCTGGTTTTCAACATTAATAACTGCTGCTTTAACATTAGCTTTCTTTAATTTATGGAACTTAACCAACTTTAACTTTCTTATAAATTTAAAAATGTCAATACGAGATTGCACATACTTAAAATTATTTCTTGGACAGAAAGAAAGCCCCAAAGAAAGCAACTGAAGTTCTGCAGTATTTAATTCTAACGGAGTCATGTTAATAACAGTGTTAACAGATGAAAGATCGACATCATTTGACTGGCTATCAGGCATGCTTAGTTTCTTTTCCTGAAGCCTCCGCGCTTTCCTCCTCTCTTTGCGCTGTTTGTTCCTTCTGCTGCATTTTGCGGCTGCGCTTGGGGTGCCCATGACCTGAGTGTTTGACGTCGATCTTCTATCATGAACCCCAATTCTTCCGTAGGAGTGAAGCTTTGGGGTTCCGACAGGTTTAAATGTTGCTCATTTTCTCCTGAGATTGATTCTGCATTGCTAGATATAAGGCTAGATCCTGAGCTGGAAGCATTATCAGTAATAGTTCCTTAATTAATAGAGATTAGTGGTGGTTGGACTTTATATATATATGTTTACAAGTTTGCCCTGCTGTAAGGAGGCACTCTCCAGCAGCAAAGTTCAAAGCCTTTTATTAACAAATGAAAGCGGAATTTCACCTCGATTTTTGCAGTCCTATTACCTACGCGTTTCGAAGCTTCATGCTTCTTCTTCCAGGGTAATTCGTGAAAGTGCAGCAGTGTCTGGTGAACACAGTCCCCTGCGTGCTCATTCATTTATAGGCCTCCGGTGTGCCTTCTATACTGGTTTGTCCCTCCATGTACACTGGGACATGTAGTTCACTTCCCAAATACTTATTCACCCTTCAGTGGATTCTGCATTCTTCACGTTGTTTAAGGACAAAATAAAATCCTCCAGTGGGCCTCGGAGTGAAGCTCCGCTTACACAAATCATTGCACTGCTGAACTATCTTTGGAAAGGAAAATTTTCCTTCCCCGAGGTCTCACATATTCCTTGAGTGGTGTAATCCTCCACGGCCGGAACCGCCGTGATTTATTGTTTCCAAGTTTACCCTGCTTTAACACCTTGAATGCTACAGCTAATTCTCCTGGATGCTGACTTTTCTGGATTCCCATTGTTCATGACGAGCTCAGCTCGTCATGAGTGTATGGAGGTGTACATCATGACGAGCTGAGCTCGTCATGAGCGTCCAAGGGGTTAAGGACAGCAGGGCAAACTTGGAAACAATATATATATATATATATATAAATATATACATCAGAAATTTTCACGATAAAGGAACATACTTCTTGCACAAGTGATTATGCAGTATATGCACTGTTCTGCCCGTGCAACATGGCCTATATAGGCAGCACCATAAAGCAAGCAAAACTAAGGGTGCTCGAGCATTTACGTGCTATCAACAATATGGATAAGTCATATCCTATAGCTCGCAATTTTCACAGCCACCATAATCAAAATGCGAACCTGTTGAGCTTTTGTGTTTTGCGCACAGTGAAATTTAATGAGAGAGGCGGAATCCATTTGCAAAACTTACGCAGATTAGAATCTAGAATGATTATTCAGTATAAAACCATGACCCCTGGAGGGCATAACTGCGATGAAGAAATGGAAGTACACCTAGGATGATGCATGAGTAAATTGTATGTTTCCAGTTTTCTATGAGCTATCCACAGTTTTTGTCTAGTAAGAATCAATCTTGGTAAATGAAACACAGTTAATGCCCTAATTGTTTTTAACTTCTCATGTCTTTACTGTTGAGATGTGAATGGTTTTAGAATTTTCTATATTTACAGTCACAGGTTTGCATTTCTTTTCCTTTTTTATAGGGACGATTTAATTTAATACCAAATTCACTTCTCATTGGATGCTCCAGTCCAGATAAGCTGTAATCAGAGCATTGGACTTGAACACCGTGGACCATTATGCTGTTATGCATCAAATATAGAACTAGTACATGTATTTGTTTCCATTAGCCCACTTGGGCGATAATTGTTACTCATGTGATTCATTGAACATAACAGGTATCAGCAAATGTGGGGACACTAGAATGAATTTTAGCCCACTAGGGCATGATTTCAGTTTTTTGCAATATTAATCGATACAAATTGATTTGCCCACTGGAGTGTGACTAAATAATTTAGTCCATGTACATAATTTCAGCTGATGTTTAGATAATGAATTGGGCCCACAGGGGTATGATTTCCTTTTATTTTATTTTATCAAGTATCGCAATGGAGTACTAAATTGATTTGCCCACTGGGGCGTGATGTTTTATGTATTAGTCTATGCACACAATTTGGGACAGTCCGTTGTTATCTGAAGGTAGTGAGTCTTGAGTCCTTCATTTATTTTTATGGCCGACAATGTTGAAGTATAACTGATGAAGTTTACTCTCGCCAATTTATATTGTTTACATTGTTTAAATATGGCTTATGAGAAAAAGCATGATTTTTCTCTCGTTGTTATCTAATGACATTTACATCGTCCACTTTGGAAAATTTGTTCGTGCTGGCAGCACGATAAGTATTTTGTTTATTTTCAGTTCAAACCATGTGACTTTAACTATATTATGTCTGTACCAATCATCATTCACTGACTCGTGACTAAGGGGAGGAGCTCCGAAACGCGTCGAGCGACTGATATTTTGCTGCTACTAACGCCGAATAAACAAATCTTTAAATACACGCCGGCTGGAGTCCGTACTTCATACTGTCCTTGGAGTGTAGGACGTGAGTGTGAACAGTTTTGGATATATATATATATATATATATATATATATATATATATATATATATATATATATATATATATATATATATATATATATATATATATATATATATATATATATATATATCTATATATCTATATATCTATATATCTATATATATATATATATATATTTCCTCACTTAGCAGACAAGTGAAAATATAAAGCTGAGAATGCTTTATTCGGTGCTTTCAGTCCCTCTCCCCTCCATTTCGACAGACGCGCTTCTCCTCGCGGCTTTTTCAATGTCGACTACCCTTTAGTGTTACAACCATTTTAAACCCACCCTTCACCTCCATAGCCATGGAGACAAACGAAGGACATAATTTACACCAACCAAACATCATTTTAGTGGCGGCCATCTTACAGTGGGTAAAAAATTCAATAAATTCATTAAAATTTTGAAAGTGCAAGTGCTTAAAGAAGAAATCAATAGTAAATGTAACTTAATAATCGATTTAAATGATGAAAATACATTCATGAAAAAACAGGCTTTTCAATTGTTTAACAGCAAATAATTATCGGCCATAAACGTAACCCGTGATATCTTTCATTGTTTCAGCAGATAACATAATCGATATCATTTTAAAGTTCAAGGAATTATAGAACAATATGACACAGTATCAATATGTATTTCAGCCTGCTGAAATAACAGAATTGAGCCCTGAATGGGCAATTAATCCTCAAATATACATAAGTATATATCCAGCAAGAAATACCACTTACAATACATTATCGATTCCAAATTCATATAAAGTGGCAACAACATGCAAGGCTGTTCCGAGAAATAAAGGAATCAATCAGTCGATATATAAACACATTTTTCTCATATCGATTGTGTCTCCTCTCTCATTGTCACATTATCATGCTAGATTGATATCAGAACAACACAGCCATATAGATGTGAGTTAGTCCAGATGTGTCCAAAGCTCTTCGTCATTATTGAGTCCAACCGGGCTCATGCTTTGGAGTTCTATTATATATCGGGACTCTTTGGCTCTAAGTTTTCTCAATCTGTCTCCCCCTCTTTCATGTTTTTCTACCCCATCGATACAGTAAAATTGCAACAGATCCCTATTGCTTTGATGGTATAATTCAAAGTGTCTGGCGACGGGGTAGGTGGGGTCCTTATTTGAGATAGCGCGCATGTGTTCTAATATGCGCTTTTTGGTAGGATTTTTGGTACTACCAATATATCTCTTGTTACAGGGACAGATGAGGCAATACACAGTATATTCTGAGTTGCAATTGTAAAACTTATTGATTGTCCTAGTTGGTCTAGAGTCCACTGGACTACTCTCAAAGCTTGTGACTTTTTTGCTAAATTTACAGGCCTTGCACTTTTTACAGGGGAAGAAGCCATTGATACCCAGTTTGTTTTTGGTGGTTGCAGATTTAGCAAAATGGCTGTGTATGAGATGGTCGCCAATTAATAGACATCTCTTGTATGTAATGGAGGGACATTCTGGGATATGTTTTTTCAAGATGTTATCCGTTTGGAGAATATGCCAATTCTTTTTAAAGATTTGGACAATTTGTGCCGATTTCTCATTGTATGTAGTAATCATACGTACAGTATTATCTTCAATTTCAGTTGGAGCAGTTTTATTTTTACTTTTAGAAGATAATAAAGTTTTTCTATCTATTTGCTGTACTTTGAGTTCGGCAGTTTTTAAATGTCCTTTCTTGTAGCCTCTGTCTTTGAAACGTTTTAGTGCTTGTTTTTTGGCACTATCATAGCTCTTATCAGTCGAGCAATTGCGTTTGAGGCGCAAGAGCTCGTCATATGGTATACTTTTGATAAGGCTAGTCGGATGATGACTATTTGCGTGCAAGATTGCATTGCCCGCTGTGGGTTTCCTAAAAAGACGGGTGGCCAAGACATTATTATCAATATAGACCTGAAGGTCCAGATAGTTGACTGTGTTGTCACTAATGGTCCCTGTTAATTCAAGATTTAGTTCATTATCATTTAGAGCTGTGATGTATTCCTCAGCAGAGGACCGATCGCCTCTCAAAATGATAAACAGATCGTCAATATACCGTGTCCAAAGCACGATCCTATCCAGCCAACGGTCATTAGTGTTCCCCCAGGCCACGTGCTTCTCCCACCAGCCTACGAAAAGATTCGCATAGCTGGGGGTGAAGCACGTGCCCATCGCTGTACCCCGTTTTTGTAGGTACAGTTGCCCATCAAAAATAAAGATGTTGTTGTTAAGACAATAGGATACCATCTGTAAAAGCATGTCATTATGTAATGTGAATTTAGGATGTTTTTGGCCTAAGAACCATTTTATAGCATTTAAACCATCAGAATGACAAATACAGCTGTACAAACTCGTGATATCTAGAGTTATAAGCAACAGGTTTTCTTCCCAACATATCCCCTCCACATGTTTCAAGAAATCCTGTGTATCCTGTATATAAGATGTTAGGTTCTTGACAAAAGGCGATAAAAAAGAGTCCACATATATTGCTGTATTTTCTAGCAGACTATTATTTGAAGCAACTATAGGTCTTCCAGGTGGGTCACTATAGTGTTTATGCATTTTGGGCAAGTGGTAAAATGTGGGTAATGTGGGTTCTTCACAGAGCAGAAAAAGATATTCATCATAATTTAACATGCCCTCTTCTTTCCATTGTTCCAGTAGTTGATGATACTGTAAGATACTTGCCACATATATGTTACGTTGAATTTTAGTGTAACATTGAATGTCCTCCAATTGCCTCATTGCTTCTTTCTGATAGTGTTCTTTGTTGAAAATTACCATGTTTCCACCTTTGTCTGAAGGTTTTACCTCTATAGATTTGTCATTTTTTAGGGTTTGTAATGCTTCCCAGTATTTCCTCGGATATTATAGTGGTCGATACCTTTCTGGCTTTTCTTGGCCAAATTTTTCAAGTCATTGATGATTGCTTCATTGAAGACGTCTATCGCATCGAAAGACGTCTGAGGAATTTTTCTTGATTTTCTTTTAAAATTGCTTTTCCCTCCCACTTGCGTTATCCCTGCTTGTTCTAAGTACTCTTGAGTATTGGGGGCCATCAATTCTCCGGCGCCCAAACTCTCCAGTGCTTGTAAGGTTGACATTGCATGGAAGGTATTTACCGTGGGGGAAGCCTCTTCTGTGTCTTCGTCCTCGTTCACAGAAGGTGATGGAAGAATTCCTTCTTTAGGATTGATCAAAAAGATTTTTTGAAACTTTAATTTTCGTATAAACTTGAACAAGTCAATACGGACGTTTGTATAATCAAATCGTGATGTGGGGCAAAAGGTGGGGCCCAATTCTAGAACTTTTTGTTCTTCGTATGTTAGTGTTCTGTTAGAAAGATTAACCACAGTGTGAGCAGATTGTTCGTTCAATTTTTGTTCTTCTTCTTCCGTTGGCTCCTGGTGGCTCTCTGTGTTGGTACTTCTTCCACTTCTTTTCTTGCCCCGCCTTGTTTTCCTTATGGATTTTTCGATTTTTGCTGTACCGGGGTGTGGATTTGTTGTTTTTTTCTTTGTCGGCAATCCTTGATGATTTTGTATTCCCGAAAAAACGGGGGATTAGTACCATTTTCCACTTCCACCGTGGGGCCACCTTCGGCAGCTGTTCGTTCATCCTCTGAGAGTTCGACTTCCGACTCTGAGGTTTCTTGACCTTCAGTAGCATTTGTTCCCGCCTTATTCAGCTTTTTTCTTGCATTGTCATATTTTTTGGCGAAGGTCAGTACTCGACCTGTAAGGTAGTCCTGCTCGTCTCGATCAAACTTGCTCTGTTTTCTCCGTCTAATTGTTAGTTCATAATCCTTGAGTCTTTTGAGCATAGTGTTCTTCAAATCAGTTGCGGCCGCAGTATCTTGCTCTTTACTTATTAAATCCTCCAGTCTTTCTATTTCTTCTAGAGCTTTTTTTCTATCGCTCCAGGTGTAATGAACTAGCATTTTTACCATGCCTTTAGCTGATTCAGCGGTGTATTTAGCCCAATCCTTTAATAGTTGGGGGTCCGGGTTTTCGCAGGCCAGGACAGTGTAAATTCTGAGGCCCCTAGGGATGCGATCACAATCCACGTATCCTTGCAAAGAGGTGGCCTCCCACCATTTCCTTAGTTCTCTTTCGTGGGCTTTTTCGAGGTTTTGAAATAAAATTGCTAGATTACTGGCAGGAGTTGCTGCGGCTGATGTACTTGTGCTTTGTTTGGGCCGTGCGCCAGGATTAGTCTTAAACATCCCCACAGCCATTTCTTCTTGTTCCTTTACGCTGGACATATTGCGTGTATTTGAGAATTTTTAGTTGTTTTATAATTATCAAGGTGTAATGGTTTAGCGCCCTCGGTGACACTTGCCCTGGTTGTACGGGTTGGGGAGGGGAGAGGATAATAGTGCACCGTGTTGTTACTCCTCGAAATAGAGGCTCGCAGCTTTGACTAGTAACACAGTCCGTATGACACACGTGAAAACAGTGACTCACCCCGGTCCAGGCTGCAGCCTCCGCGAGGGGGTCGTATCGCTTTCCAGCTGGTTCGTCACCGCCGCTTCACGGTTCCTGGTTCTGTTCAGTCCGCGTTGATATTTTCACGGACTCCGCTCTTTGATTCCACGTCCTTTCACGCCGATGTATCTCTCGGGGCTGCTGTACATTTCGAAGCCTCCGGGCTGACGGCCATATTGATTCGTAAAACAGGACCTCACCGCCGTCGCTCCGTGTTTTCGGGTGCTCTCTTAAACGATGGTGAATCGTTCCATATTTCCTCACTTAGCAGACAAGACGGTTTGCTAATAAATTAAGAGGCACACACAGAGTGAAGATATAAAGCTGAGAATGCTTTATTTGGTGCTTTCTGTCCCTCTCCCCTCCATTTCGACAGATGCATTTCGCCTCGCGGCTTTTTCAATGTCGACTATCCTTTAGTGTTACAACCATTTTAAACCCACCCTTCGCCTCCATAGCCATGGAGACAAACGAAGGACATAATTTACACCAAGCAAACATCATTTTAGTGGCGGCCATCTTACAGTGGGTAAAAAATGCAATAAATTCATTAAAATTTTGAAAGTGCAAGTGCTTAAAGAAGAAATCAATAGTAAATGTAACTTAATAATCGATTTACATGATGAAAATACATTCATGAAAAAACAGGCTTTATAATTGTTTAACGTCAACTAATTATCGGCCATAAACGTAACCCGTGATATCTTTCATTGTTTCAGCAGATAACATAATCGATACCATTTTAAAGTTCAAGGAATCATAGAACAATATGACACAGTATCAATATGTATTTCAGCCTGCTGGGAAAAAGAATAATAAAAAAATAAAAAAATAAAATATATATATATATATATATATATATATATATATATATATTACCTACTGGCGGTCGCCAGTAGGTAGTTATAGTTAGGATTGTTTTCCATAGGAAATCCTCAACATTCTATTTGGAATAACTTTGGCCCTGGTGGATGAGTCTTTGCGAATTTCTCAAAGAAGATGGCTAGGTCCGCTGCGCTCCTTCCCTGAAAGTTTGGGGGGGATTGGTCAAGTGGGGGCTGAGATATAAGGGGGGTCCCAAAACGTGTTTTCTCCATGTTATTTTCCATAGGACCTTTAGACTCGGCTACAGTTCGAACGGGTGAATGAATTTATAAGAAATTTGCCAAAACTGTAGAGTCTTGTTCGCAGATTACGCTTTTTTTGGAATGGTGTAAATCCGTTCAGTAGTTGTTGAGAAAATTAAAGTTAAAGCCAATTATATATCTATAGGCGCGCACCCGTGCGTGCACTCAAGCGGCTGCGCGTGAGCGGATTTTTTTTTTGCTGCGTGACGTCTGTTAACATTCGATTTGAAGGAAATCAGGAAGTTTTGTCCGCCATTTTGTCACTGCGAGTAAATATATTGTTCATTTCAAAGCGTTGAAACATGAAAAGGGGAGAAGGTAGAGATTGTCTTGCTGCGTAGCTTTTCTCGGGGTGTGCAGTAAGGCCCTTAAACGCAAAAAGATATAATTTTTCCCCGAAAAAAAAATACGGGGTGCGCGCACCCGGTCGCGCACACCTATTTACAAGAGTGTGAAAATGGAGGTAAATCAGAAGTTTGAGTGCTTAGATATAAGGTGGCTCTGAAAAGAGCCCTTGTGTTAATTGAGTGTTTTCTGCATTTATAAGTAAGTACCGATGCAGAGTCTGATGTTGCAGAGGAAGATTCTGTTTCCCTCATTCGTGAAATGAACACCGTCTCTCCTATAGACGTCTTGCATGTGGTATCGCAAGTTGTTGTGGTAAATAGAACCCATGCTATAATCTCTGAGGAACGCAGAAACAGATTTATTTACATGTCTCCTTGCTTTCTCAAATTGTGCACAATGGTGATTGGACCAATTCCATTTCTGTCTTTGGCATATATTGGAATATAAACCACACAAAAAGAGAAGACCAGGACTGGAGTGGTGTGCTGTCCTGACTGGTGCAAAAGGATCACACGGATATGTGTGTAGGAAAGTGTGTTGCATTACACAGGGCTAGAAAAGTCCCATCAGACCACCCTCGTGGCGGCATATCATCATGTGGGAGACGGGCAATTGCTCCATCTACTGCCCATACCATCAAGAGGCAGTGCCTGTAGTCACAATTGTGTGTGATCTACAGTATAGAAAAGAGAGAGCGTGCAGTGCTTAGAGAAAAGTGTGCATGATTATAAATGACTACCTAAACTGGAAAATTTTCCTTAACGCATTAGTGTAGGTGTCAAGATTAAAAACGCGCGCCTGGTATTCAAAAATGTAAGAGTACATTATGGCGCTGTGCAGTATGGTCGGTCGACTAGTTTCAGCTAGATAGAGAATTGCTCCAGCTTTCATCAGGACCTTGTCAATTGGTAAGCTACTGCAATACAATGTGAAAAATTATTCAAAAGTGCAAACACATTAGATTCACACAACAGCGTACAATATACTTAAAGAGGCAGATACATTAAAACCTCATTATCCGATGTGGGCAGGAAGGAAATCTTCTTCCTGTGTAAAAAACAAAAGGGTATATACTATGTATCCAGTAACACACATAAATCAGCAAAACCCAAATGAACACCATCAACACCAAACACACCTGCGAGAACAATTGGCGTACCGCAATTTAAATAAGCATATTAGCTTAATCACGAAGAGGCATTTCCTCTCTGTGATACTCACCCAGCTTTTTGTGGGTGAAGACCTCACCTCACCCGGCAACCGCTCGGGAAATGGAGGCCCCGCTCTGATGTGTAGAAAAAGAGGGACACAGTTAGTCCAAAGGTCAGCCGTGGCCAGCCTAATCACTCTACACCAAACGCCAATGTACGTGTGATAGACACCTCGCTGACTGACTTATCCTACGCCATTCCCGCCAGATCAGTACTGATTATGAGTTGGTAATACTCTATTTACATATATTGTTATAAAAAGTGAGAGTAAAAGTAAAAACCCTGGAACTAGGATGGTAAAGTAGACAGTAATGGCCGTCTAATATCTCATCCCTGTTGCTGTGAATAATATGAAGGGTACTGCCATGAATATCAGCACAATAGTGCTGTTGTTCAGAGAAATAGGGAAAAAGGGGGCCCCATTTTTGCCCTCAATGGCGCTACAATCCATGGGGTATGAGGCATGCTTAGCCAGTTAACATGCCAAAATCTGCTCAATTCAACAGCAGTGTGCGATGTCACAACACAACATAGGACCCGCTACCTAGCAGCATTGCCTGTACTTATGCCAATGCTAAGTGCTCGAAAAAAGCCCTCGCGCGCTCCAAAGACTCACCTGTCCGTCGGTGCCCAACGCTCAAAGTCGAGCGGAAAGGGAGGCACCGATGGCTTAGGAGGATCGATTTAAAAAACGCGAGGAAGCGAATACGTTTAGCCAATTACGACACACTTAGTGTCAATCCACCTATGGGTAGAGACCCTCGCAGCCTGACCCACATGACAAGGAGAAATGGGCTCACCTGTATGTAACCGGGAACAAGCCCGGTGGAGTTGGATCAGTTACGCCTCACACTAGTCTCCTCGCGCATGCGCAGGGCTGTTAAAAGTTAAAAGCCACTATCCTATCGCGCATGCGCTGAGCTAGAAGGAAAATGCCTGAGCACTCGCAAATGAAAACGGAGAGAGCGCATCCTCTCTACTGCTCAGAAAAGCAAGGCTTCACCTTTGTTCAATATGGGGGCTAGATTTGACCTCTGTGCAGTGAACGATCACCGCAGATATTTAAGACATGGAGGCGAAATCGCCCATGTCGTCATAGACCAAATAGGTCAATTTATTGTGCACGAAGTAGATAGTAGAAGGCAAATACTGGAAATAACAGTATCGTAATGGTATGTGTACTGACCCAAGGTGTTAATGGGGAATTAAGCCATCATAGTAAGAAACACCAGTGAAGGACAGTTCATCCAGATATTGACCAAGAAATATGTAAAATGTAACCAAAGAGTGTTGAGGTAAGAACTAGGGGGAGGGATGGCGAGGGGCCAGCCAGATATAAGGAGTCGCACTCAATTACATTGGGTGAGCCTATTGATGCAAACAACACCAATAAGTTTGCATCTATGAAAGACCCGCAACACAAAGTTGCTCTAGAGAATCAAAACACAAAATTTTACGGAGGGTCAAAGGGGTAATAGTTTAACGACCTGTCTCCTCATGCCCCTGTACATGAGATAAACCACACAAAAAGAGAAGACCAGGTCTGGAGTGGTGTGCTGTCCTGACTGGTGCAAAAGGATCACACGGATATGTGTGTAGGAAAGTGTGTTGCATTACATAGGGCTAGAAAAGTCCCATCAGACCACCCTCGCTGGGTGAGTATCACAGAGAGGAAATGCCTCTTCGTGATTAAGCTAATATGCTTATTTAAATTGCGGTACGCCAATTGTTCTCGCAGGTGTGTTTGGTGTTGATGGTGTTCATTTGGGTTATGCTGATTTATGTGTGTTACTGGATACATAGTATATACCCTTTTGTTTTTTACACAGGAAGAAGATTTCCTTCCTGCCCACATCGGATAATGAGGTTTTAATGTCTCTGCCTCTTTAAGTATATTGTACGCTGTTGTGTGAATCTAATGTGTTTGCACTTTCGAATAATTTTTCACACTGTATTGCAGTAGCTTACCAATTGACAAGGTCCTGATGAAAGCTGGAGCAATTCTCTATCTAGCTGAAACTAGTCGACCGACCATACTGCACAGCGCCATAATGTACTCTTACATTTTTGAATACCAGGCACGCGTTTTTAATCTTGACACCTACACTAATGCTTTAAGGAAAATTTTCCAGTTTAGGTAGTCATTATAATCATGCACACTTTTCTCTAAGCACTGCACACTCTCTCTTTTCTATACTGTAGATCACACACAATTGTGACTACAGGCACTGCCTCTTGATGGTATGGGCAGTAGATGGAGCAATTGCCCGTCTCCCACATGATGATATGCCGCCACGAGGGTGGTCTGATGGGACTTTTCTAGCCCTGTGTAATGCAACACACTTTCCTACACACATATCCGTGTGATCCTTTTGCACCAGTCAGGACAGCACACCACTCCAGACCTGGTCTTCTCTTTTTGTGTGGTTTATCTCATGTACAGGGGCATGAGGAGACAGGTCGTTAAACTATTACCCCTTTGACCCTCCGTAAAATTTTGTGTTTTGATTCTCTAGAGCAACTTTGTGTTGCGGGTCTTTCATAGATGCAAACTTATTGGTGTTGTTTGCATCAATAGGCTCACCCAATGTAATTGAGTGCGACTCCTTATATCTGGCTGGCCCCTCGCCATCCCTCCCCCTAGTTCTTACCTCAACACTCTTTGGTTACATTTTACATATTTCTTGGTCAATATCTGGATGAACTGTCCTTCGCTGGTGTTTCTTACTATGATGGCTTAATTCCCCATTAACACCTTGGGTCAGTACACATACCATTACGATACTGTTATTTCCAGTATTTGCCTTCTACTATCTACTTCGTGCACAATAAATTGACCTATTTGGTCTATGACGACATGGGCGATTTCCCCTCCATGTCTTAAATATCTGCGGTGATCGTTCACTGCACAGAGGTCAAATCTAGCCCCCATATTGAACAAAGGTGAAGCCTTGCTTTTCTGAGCAGTAGAGAGGATGCGCTCTCTCCGTTTTCATTTGCGAGTGCTCAGGCATTTTCCTTCTAGCTCAGCGCATGCGCGATAGGATAGTGGCTTTTAACTTTTAACAGCCCTGCGCATGCGCAAGGAGACTAGTGTGAGGCGTAACTGATCCAACTCCACCGGGCTTGTTCCCGGTTACATACAGGTGAGCCCATTTCTCCTTGTCATGTGCGTCAGGCTGCGAGGGTCTCTACCCATAGGTGGATTGACACTAAGTGTGTCGTAATTGGCTAAACGTATTCGCTTCCTCGCGCTTTTTAAATCGATCCTCCTAAGCCGTCGGTGCCTCCCTTTCCGCTCGACTTTGAGCGTTGGGCACCGACGGACAGGTGAGTCTTTGGAGCTCGCGAGGGCTTTTTTCGAGCACTTAGCATTGGCATAAGTACAGGCAATGCTGCTAGGTAGCGGGTCCTATGTTGTGTTGTGACATCGCACACTGCTGTTGAATTGAGCAGATTTTGGCATGTTAACTGGCTAAGCATGCCTCATACCCCATGGATTGTAGCGCCATTGAGGGCAAAAATGGGGCCCCCTTTTTCCCTATTTCTCTGAACAACAGCACTATTGTGCTGATATTCATCGCAGTACCCTTCATATTATTCACAGCAACAGGGATGAGATATTAGACGGCCATTACTGTCTACTTTACCATCCTAGTTCCAGGGTTTTTACTTTTACTCTCACTTTTTATAACAATATATGTAAATAGAGTATTACCAACTCATAATCAGTACTGATCTGGCGGGAATGGCGTAGGATAAGTCAGTCAGCAAGGTGTCTGTCACACGTACATTGGCGTTTGGTGTAGAGTGATTAGGCTGGACACGGCTGACCTTTGGACTAACTGTGTCCCTCTTTTTTCACACATCAGAGCGGGGCCTCCATTTCCCGAGCGGTTGCCGGGTGAGGTGAGGTCTTCACCCACAAAAAGCTGGGTGAGTATCACAGAGAGGAAATGCCTCTTCGTGATTAAGCTAATATGCTTATTTAAATTGCGGTACGCCAATTGTTCTCGCAGGTGTGTTTGGTGTTGATGGTGTTCATTTGGGTTATGCTGATTTATGTGTGTTACTGGATACATAGTATATACCCTTTTGTTTTTTACACAGGAAGAAGATTTCCTTCCTGCCCACATCGGATAATGAGGTTTTAATGTCTCTGCCTCTTTAAGTATATTGTACGCTGTTGTGTGAATCTAATGTGTTTGCACTTTTGAATAATTTTTCACACTGTATTGCAGTAGCTTACCAATTGACAAGGTCCTGATGAAAGCTGGAGCAATTCTCTATCTAGCTGAAACTAGTCGACCGACCATACTGCACAGCGCCATAATGTACTCTTATATTTTTGAATACCAGGCGCGCGTTTTTAATCTTGACACCTACACTAATGCTTTAAGGAAAATTTTCCAGTTTAGGTAGTCATTTATAATCATGCACACTTTTCTCTAAGCACTGCACACTCTCTCTTTTCTATACTGTAGATCACACACAATTGTGACTACAGGCACTGCCTCTTGATGGTATGGGCAGTAGATGGAGCAATTGCCCGTCTCCCACATGATGATATGCCGCCACGAGGGTGGTCTGATGGGACTTTTCTAGCCCTGTGTAATGCAACACACTTTCCTACACACATATCCGTGTGATCCTTTTGCACCAGTCAGGACAGCACACCACTCCAGACCTGGTCTTCTCTTTTTGTGTGGTTTATCTCATGTACAGGGGCATGAGGAGACAGGTCGTTAAACTATTACCCCTTTGACCCTCCGTAAAATTTTGTGTTTTGATATATTGGAATATACCAAGGCAGATCGAGGAAAAAGTGTCATCAATTGTCGAAAGGTGTCTTTTAGAAGCATTTCCAGACCTACCCCAGTGATTGTGCCTAGATCGTTCCCACCACAGTGCACAATTATAAGGTCTGGTTCTGGGAGATGCATAAAAGTTTTCACTAATGGAATCAATTGGTGACATTTCAATCCTCTTTTGGAAATCCATGTTATGTGTACATTTGGTAAGCTGAGGTTGCAAATTCGTCTGCTTTCTGCATATTTTTCACTCCAGTGAATATAACTGTGTCCTATTAGCCAGACCTTCATTTTCAAGGGATTTGTAGCTGTCCTACGATCGGTTCTGGAAGTGGAATGGTAGTTAGAAGTTGAAATTCTAAATAAAGAAAAAGGAAGAGGCTGGGTGTGGTTTAAAAAATAAAAATGATTGGTTGATTGTAACAAGTGGAGATTGAACAGGTTAATGTTTATGTTAAACGAAAAGTACTATTGGGTGTGAAAAAACAAGACATGTAACAGAGTTGTGGATTGGAAGGTGTTTCTGGAGGGAAAACAGTGTTCTTAGTTTGCTGTAGAACGTTGAGACATGAACTTTTGACCTCTGCCTTCAGCAAGGTGCAGAATGAGGTGTAACCATGGAAACAGCCGGAGATGGCAGTTGGTGATGGGTTCACTCTTTGGTGCCTCTGCATCTGAGTCTGTTCTCTGGTGGCTGGCGGACAACTGTTTGTTATTGTGGAGATGAAAGGGTGATAAGGAGAGAAATACGACATAGCGTCTGGCCTGTAGAAGCGTGGGAGCAGTGATTAACTCTGAGTAAAGCGGAACTGTGTCGGTGCTTAGTAACAGTAAAAAAAAAATGTTAACAGTGGTATAACTGTCTTTACGGTGCGCGACCTACTAAGAAAGAGTTCACGGGCCGTATTTGGCTTGCAGGTTCTAGTATCAGTAAGTGAGGTCGAGAAAAGAAAACATTCAGGACTTTATTTATGAAGGCCTTGCGCCACCGGTGCGTTACTTTTTCCCATTTTAAAAAATGAGGCACTGGCGGCGGAAGGTCTTCATAAATAAGGTCCTCAGTGTCTACAGTTAAGGTTATGTGGAACCCATGAATAGTTTTTCAATATGAAATCATTTCAGTTGAGATTATGGATTAAAAGAGAAACCGTGAATATTTGAAATGTTTATTTAGAAATGTACTATTTTAAAGGCAAATCATTATGTAATATGAGTACAGAAATTGCAAAAAACACAGTAATTGGTATTGTTAGTAGTACATGGAATACAAACGCTACAGTTGAAGAAAAATGAATATAGTTGGAAAAAAACATTGTACACTCTTATAAGGAAGTATATTATATTTTAATAAATGGAAGAAGGTGTCTGGCCTTTCAGTTTAGGAACGATATATGAAAATGCAAGTGGTTATACATCATTACTTTATGAATCAGCTGTCTAACAACACGAAATCATAATGTCCACTGTTAGTAAAGCAAATAGGTCTGTTCTTCAAAAGAAAATATGGAAAATAACATGAAGAATATAGAAAACCAAAAGGAAATGAGGACGTCAATGGCTTGTTTGAGAGTTATTGAAGCATTGTTTAGGCAAAATAGGTAGCTTCTGCTTGTAACAGGAAATCAGTTTTATCATTTGAAATTATGTCAGCTATCCAATGGAAAAGAGTAAAGCAGTATTGATGATCTGTTATAATCGGAGCCTCTTTTACCATCAGAGGGCAGCTCGGTGGGTTTTCGATGTAGCTCGCTGTTAGGAAAGAGTTAACCGTCCATTGTGTAGGCAAAGTATGCAGCAAGTGCCTCTAACATGAAATCATTGTTATCATCGGAAAACATGTCAGCCATCCAATTGAGAAGATGAAAGGAGCATTCATGATCTGTCATTATTGGGGCGTCTTTTACCATCATAGGGCAGCTCGGTGGGTTTTCGATGTAGCTCTCTGTTAGGAAATCTTGCGCCGCTGCGAATATATTCCAATGACCCAGAACTCCTTGTATCGCTGCAAAGGCCATAAACCCTCCGTTGTAACAAAGCTGTTCATGATCAAGTAACGGATTCATGAGGTGATTGTAATTCGGTTCAGGAGGTACCAAATTGCAGAGACATAAATCCAGGGCCCACGTGAAATCACAGCTCAGGCAATGAAATACAGGCTGCACAGAGGTGAAATACGAATATCGAAATGATAATCGATATGAAGTATTCAAAGTTGAGAGTGGTAAGGTGCCGTAGTATAGAAGCATTCTCTGTCAAAATAGTTCTAAGAGGCCCGGCTCGTTTGGGAAGGCAGGAGGGACATCCATTTTGAATTTCCCAAGATGGTTCAGGAAACGGCGCAGCACTGCCGGTTGTATCGCAACTCCACAGAATTAGGTCGCCGGCTATGCAGTGGAGAGGAGCAGAATGACTTGATACATTTTCTAGGAGTCTAGTCACTTATATATTGCTTAGTGGTTATTAAAAAAGTAGCTTTTTTTGAACTGGAGGATGCGTTAAAAAATAAGGGAGTGATTTGAGGGAGTTGTAAAGCAAGGTCAATTTTTTTTACATCAATGCTGTTTTCTGTGAATGTTAGCTTAGTGAAAGATATGTGTGTGAGCAGATGCAACGTTCAGTTTTAAATGTGACAATGGCGCTCTTGTTCATGTCTTCCGATTCAAGGTCGGTATTCGCTGCCAAATACAAAGATTAAGAAACGCATGCGTGGGGTACATAATGTGCATTCTTAAAGGAAAGCAAATGAAGGGTTATTTTTACCGAGTTAGCATTGTCGTTTAAAAAGTTATAGTGATTTCTATTATATGTGAAGAAAGTGTTACTGATGAAGACTGAAAATACATCCTTATAAATGATACGGACTGGTGTATTTTAGAAAAGGTGTGTAACATTACATGAATTGTGGAAAAAAAATTATGTAATTGAAAGTGTATGGTTTGAAAATGAAAAGTAGAGGTTTATAGTTCATGTTTTGAAAGCAGTTCTAGAGGGTCAGATGAAAGTGTATGGTTTGAAAATGAAAAGTAGAGGTTTATAGTTCACGTTTTGAAAGCAGTTCTAGAGGGTCAGATGCATGATAGATTTATAAAAAATAGAACATGTTTTTAAATAGTATTTTGGAAAAAATATGTGCCTTTATGTACTATTTACATTATCTGCCTGTTGCGTATTCTTTGAGTTTTAGTAATCTTGTGTCTTATAAGTTTTCTAGGGGCGGTTTGAGGTTCAATGTGGGTTTGGGCAGGGAGGGTAGGTTGGGGGTTTGTAATAGGGGGTTCGGCTTGGGTGGAGTGCGGAGTTTAGTGAAAAGTGAGGGGGGCGGGGAGTTACGGTGTTTGGTAATGGAGCAGAGTCAGAGGACGCCACATTTGTGTTATGGGGTGCCACGGAAATATGTATTTATTCTCAGAGGTTTATTATATTAAGGATATATATCAGCATGGTGGCTCTTGTCGTTTTGTGGTTCTGTGTATGTTTATAATGCTGGCCCTGTAGTTTTTGTTTATGGACCTTATTACGACACAAAGGGGAGCTACGTTGCACAGTTGGAAATCAGAGACTTAGGAAATAAAACTTTATAATTGTAAGGACTGTAAGCGATAGAAATCGCCCGTTCTCGGTGTAAAAAATATCACCGCTATTGGTGGTATTTTCTACGGTGTTAGTACTCGAAGGAGAATAGTAACATATATGTGAAATAAAATTATGTAATAGGCTCAGCATTTTACATTATCTTGGAAAACAAAAGTTGCTTTTACATAGCAATAAGTCTCTTATAATTAAGGGACGGAGTGTATATAGTGCTATTTAGTACTCTGCTATGTGATTGATGTTGAATATTTCATAAGAGGAGGCTTTAAAAGTTTTACGATAAACTGGTTTTCTAGGGAAGTGGGTGGAGTGTTCCGTGTAAATTCCAGAATAGAAACTACCAAGAACCAATTAGAAGTGTTGTTTAGAAGTCACATGACTTCACATGGGAGTGTCGGGTACTGTACGCGATAGAAGGGTGCGCGCACCCGGTCTCGCACTAAAATAAAGCGGCGAAAAAACATCTTATAATATGCTCTTGGAGCATGTTTTGGTGGAAAGAGTTAGTTCTGAAAAGAACTTTTTTTTTTTTTTTTTTTTTGGAAACAAGTGTTTTGATGCTTTTGATTTCTTAAAGTTGCTACGATATTTTTCAGTATGTCATACTATCCAAATAAAGTGAAGAAATTTAACTTTTCTTGGAGCATTTATGACTCTCAATTTTGTGTTTAATTAGAGTAAAGCTTTGCTCTCCGTATACAAGAAGTTCTCCACAGTTGTTGCATTTTATGTGCACCTTCGCCAGACATGGTTTCAAGTCCATTTCAGCACTCGATGTAGATACAGGTCGTCCACTGGAAGATGTGCTGATTACTTCTGATGGTAATAGCGTGGCCTCCGTTTTTCTTGTCAAAGGTGGTCGCTCATTTTCATCAGATTCGGAAGATGAATGCGGAACGGTAGCCATTGTACCGAAGTCTTCGGGAAGATGTTCGACGTTGTTGTCTCTTGAGAGTAGAAAAGAAAGTGATGGAAGTGGGTGGAGTGCTGCGTGTAAATTCCAGAATAGAAACTACCAAGAACCAATTAGAAGTGTTGTTTAGAAGTCACATGACTTCACATGCAAGTGTCAGGTCCTGTACACGATAGGAGGGTGCGCGCACCCGGTCTCGCACTAAAATAAAGCGGCGAAAAAATATCTTATAATATGCTCTTGGAGCACGTTTTGGTAGAAAGAGTTAGTTCTGAAAAGAACTTTTCTTTTTTTTTTTTTTTTGGGAAAGAAGTGTTATGATGCTTTCGATTTCTTAAAGTTGCTAGTACATTTTTCAGTATGTAATAGTTTGAAAATGAAGTGAAGAAATGTATCTTTTCTTGGGGCATTTGTGACTGTCAATTTTGAGTTTAATAAGAACGAGGCTCTGCTCTCCATTCAAAAGAATTTCTCCACACTTGTTGCATTTCATATGCACCTTCGCAAGATATGGTCTCAAGTCCATCTCAGCACTCGATGGAGATACAGGTCGTCCACCAGAAGATGTGCTGGCCACCTCTGATGGTAATAGCGTGGCCAGGGCTCTTGTCGATGCTTTTGCATAATGCTCAGGATGCCTTTGTTTAACATGCTGCTGCATGGTGTGTATAGAAAAGGAATATTTTTTATTTGGATTTCCCCTTGAGAGCTCCGAATTGCATATCGTGCAGGTTACTTTTGGCGCATTCACTTTCTTTTGATCTTCAGGATAAGTGAAAAATTGCCAAATGAAAGATTCCTTTTTTCTTCTTAACGGTGGTCGCTCATTTCCTTCAGATTCGGAAGATGAATGCGGTAGGGCAGCCATTTCAGCAAAGTGTTCCGGAAGATGCTCGACGTTGTTGTCTCTTGAGAGTAGAAAAGATTGTGAGGAAAGTGGGTGGAGTGCTTCGTGTAAATTCCAGAACAGAAACTACTAATAACCAATTGGAAGTTTTGTTTTCAAGTCACATGACTTTACATGCGCTTCTCAGGACGTGTAGGCGGTGACACTATCTAGTTACGAACGTGATTACATACTTAGGAACTAGCATTCAAAAAAACTATGAAATTCACTGAAAAAAACCATAGGTTTTACACACGTTATAGTTAGGAAGTAGCATTTGAAAACCCTATGAAATTCACTGAAAAAACCATAGGTTTGACACCAGTTATAGTTAGCTGGAAATTTTACAGACATAAAACCAATGAAATTCCACGTTATAGTTAGTTGGACTCACTATAACTTGAGCGTGTAATGCACTGCTGATGACATTACATATTACATCACTCATGACATGGTCAGTGACATCACTTATGACACCATCCAGTGAATGTGTGTCTTTCTAAAAAATAAATATGTTTTATATATGTATATGTAAAGGTCGAGGGAAGAATAAATGTTTAAATTTTTGTCTTAATGAATGTTTTTTTCAAAAAGAAATGATTGGATAACTGGCTTATTAAGTGTACCTTAGTGAATACATATATTTGCGAGTAATGTTTAAATATTTAAATATATGTATCAGTGTTTCACTTTGTGAATAACTGGCTGCATGGATTGATGAGTACCTACATGTGTAGGTATTTGGGTTCTTAGATGTTTTTTTAGTATCAGTATGAATGTTTCTATGGTTTTATGGGGGTATTACTAATCACATAGATGCATGAATGACTAACTCTCTCTTTGTATGTGTTTAGAAGACACCATATGTGCAGGACTGTATGGGTGGTTGAGTGTGTATAGTTTTATATGCAAATAAATGGATGTTCAATAGTTTATTTGCATGTGTGAGTATGTGTGTGAGTAACTTTTGGATGATTGTCGGTGTGTAACAGGATGTATAGGTGTATCACTACATATGATGAGTGAGTATATGTATGAGTGACTATATAGAACTATTGGTGAATGAGAGAATGTGTATATAGATGGTGGAATTACTGAATTGGTTGTTGTAACTGGTATGGGTATCTCCATTTTTTTGAAAATGTTAATTTCTATTTTCCAATATGTGTTTTAAGGGTTACATTACGCTTAAAGGAGGTCTGTCATCAGTGATGTCATAAGTGATGTCACTGACCATGTCATGAGTGATGTAATATGTAATGTCATCAGCAGTGCATTACACGCGCAAGTTATAGTGAGTCCAACTAACTATAACGTGGAATTTCATTGGTTTTATGTCAGTAAAATTTCCAGCTAACTATAACTGGTGTCAAACCTATGGTTTTTTCAGTGAATATATATATATATATATATATTACCTACTGGCAATAGCCAGTAGGTATATATAGTTAGGATAAATTCCCTATGGGACTTTTGAAAATTCTATGTCTAATAACTTTGGCGTTTGTGGATGGAATCGGCTGAAATTTTCAGGAAAATGGCACATTTTGTTTCTGAGCAGCTCCTGAAAATTTGGTGGGGTTTCGTCAAGGGGGGGCTGAGAAAAAAGGGGGGTCCCAAAACGCGTTTTTTGCATTGAGTTTTCCATAGGGCGGTTGGACTCACTTTTAGCTCGAACGGCTGAATGGATTTGCACGAAACTTGGCAAAATTGTAGGGACTGTTAGCCCGATGTGCCTTTGCTAGGTCTCAATATATGTGCTCCAGTAGTTTTTGAGAAATTAACGTTTAAATCAAGATATATATCTGTAACAGCGCTCCGGGCAGCGATCCGGTCCGCTTACTTTTCGCTTATCGGAACTTTGCGCGCAGAAAGCTGATTGGCTCTCCGGTGTCTGTCAACATTCTAAACAGTCCGGAGCGGCCGCCATCTTGTCTCTCGGTAGGATCGAGAGAGAAGAAGAGGTGAAAAACGAAAGGGGAATTTAATGAAAGGGGGCAAGGTATCCCCCTCTTGACCCCCTAGGAATGTTGTTGGGGTTATTAAAGGGTCCCGTGGGGAAAATTAAAAAAAAAATGATTTTTCACGGTAGAAGCGCTTCCCGGGCCGCGAACTGGGCTGCAAACTGGTAGCGAAACGGGAATTCGCCATTTTGTGCTTCGTTAATTAAATTACTAGGTATAAGGGGGTGCGGGAGACGTATCCTAATCCCCTATATTTCCTGAGGGTGGCTGAGGAGGCTCATATATGTTGATACATCTCTTCCAGCGGCTGTGCGTGAGCTTTTTTTTTTTTTGCTGCGTGACAGTCCGGAGCGGCCGCCATCTTATCTCTCGGTAGGATCGAGAGAGAAGAAGAGGTGAAAAACGAATGGGGAATTTAATGAAAGGGGGCAAGGTATCCCCCTCTTGACCCCCTAGGATTGTTGTTGGGGTTATTAAAGGGTCCCGTGGGGAAAATAAAAAAAAAATTATTTTTCACGGTAGAAGCGTTTCCCGGGCCGCGAACTGGTAGCGAAACGGGAATTCGCCATTTTGTACTTCGTTTTAATTGTTTAGAAACAAAAATTATCGCCGCACATCGGCCACAATGCATGAATATCGTTGAAAAGTCAGCGATATTCATGCATTATCCAGCAAATGCTCTTAGCCGTGTTATCCACCTTCCATTGGATAACATGGCTAAAAACTGCTCTGTGCGTGTTTTTTTTTTTTTTTTTTTTTTTTTTTGCTGCGTGACGTTTGTTAACGTTCGATTCGATGGAAATCAGGAAGTGGTGACCACCATTTTGTCACTGCGAGTAAATATTTTGTTATAAATGAATCCTTATTGATAAACATTGTCTGCGCCATCTTGCGTTTTGTCCAATGCCACAATTTTGTCGTGCACGGCTGCCATTTTAGATGCCTTGACCAGGGCCACTCTCTGCACGCCGCCGATTCTCAGCATGGCTCCCCACCCTCGCACGCATCTCCCCCACGCAATGGTCACCCCCGCTCTCTCTCTCATGCATGGGCCAT
Source organism: Lissotriton vulgaris (assembly GCF_964263255.1). NCBI lineage: Eukaryota > Metazoa > Chordata > Amphibia > Caudata > Salamandridae > Lissotriton > Lissotriton vulgaris. The sequence continues at coordinate 912,479,513 of NC_141691.1, read as the reverse complement.
ATACTTCCCCCCATCTGCGCTGCTCTTGTCTGAGAATCACACCCTGTGCCTGCCCGACACCTCCCTTTCACCCTATTCACTACCGCACCCTCTGACACTCCTCTTCCTCTGTGTCCGATTGTCCAGGCCGGACCTAGGCTATCACCTAGCCCTGCGAATGTAGTTTATGACCCCAGCTGTAGAGTATCCAGACATGCCAACCCTCCCGATTCAGGCGTGAGACTACTGATTTCAGTGCTAGTCTTTCGCTTCCCGATTCCTGCAAGGAAAAACCCGGGGGCATATTACCAACAACTAGCGGTAAACATGGCTCCCCACCCTCGCACGCATCTCCCCCACGCAATGGTCACCCCCGCTCTCTCTCTCATGCATGGGCCATATACTTCCCCCCATCTGCGCTGCTCTTGTCTGAGAATCACACCCTGTGCCTGCCCGACACCTCCCTTTCACCCTATTCACTACCGCACCCTCTGACACTCCTCTTCCTCTGTGTCCGATTGTCCAGGCCGGACCTAGGCTATCACCTAGCCCTGCGAATGTAGTTTATGACCCCAGCTGTAGAGTATCCAGACATGCCAACCCTCCCGATTCAGGCGTGAGACTACTGATTTCAGTGCTAGTCTTTCGCTTCCCGATTCCTGCAAGGAAAAACCCGGGGGCATATTACCAACAACTAGCGGTAATTTTGTCTCTAACTTGTTTAGAGACAAAAATTATCACCGCACATCGGCGAATTTTATCGCACATAAACCTTGCTATTAGCAAGGTTTATCGCAAATGCGATAAAAAACGGCCGCAATGCATGAATATCGTTGAAAAGTCAGCGATATTCATGCATTATCCAGCAAATGCTATTAGCCATGTTATCCACTTCACATTGAACAAGCGCATGGTCTTTTAAAGATTTGTGAAGTACTCGGGGCGGCGGTGTGTGTGTGCCCTCTTTCAGGAGCGGGCGGGGGGGCACTGCCAGCAATTTGCAGGCCAGGCAGTGTTCAACACGTGCATCACCCTTTCTCTGCCTGCTATTGCGCTCCATGCTTCGGAAAGGTAAGAAAAAGAACGTGCATTTGAGTTTGAAATGTCCGATCTTGTAGCAGTACACTTGCAAAGCCCACACATGACAATAACCCGATTCAAGGCCCCATTCACCCGATTTTTTAAAAAAATATAGTACTCCAAGACAGTTACATTTTAAAACTTTATTAACATTTAAATATAACGAACGCAACAAAAACTGTAAATATATTTAACCATTTTTTGAAATTAACCAGAACTATAACGATAACAACAACAATAATATAACTTTTATGCCTAAATTACGCAAACATTTAGCTAATCTGCTAAAGGGGGGAGTCGCAATTTCTTTACAATAATCAATAATGAAAAATCCACATCAATAGGGTTGCCCGTTTTCTCGATGCAGCACTATAGTGCAATATACACAGCACCTGGGGTGTCAAGAGTGAACAGGTCTTTCTTTGTTCCTTAAGATGTTATCTCCGAGAATGCTGATGCATTGGTGTCTGTACACTTCTTTGTCAATTCTGTCAAGATGATAACTGCTTTATAAACAGACGATATCTTTGTTTAGTCATTAGTGTTAAGTGTGTCTGAAACTACAGTGCCCTTCTGTTTTTTTTCTTCAGGCTCTACAGAGTTTTGTGTGTTGTTCTTTTGAGCGACAATTATTCCAGAGGTTTCAGGTTCACTTGTTTTGTCCTGCAGTGAGTTAACAGCTTTAGAGAGTTCATGTTTATTTGCTATGTCCTGCTGTTCGTGAACTGCTTCAGAGACGTCAGCCTCATTTTTTATGTTTCAGTAGGTCCTGGACCTGCCCGGCCGCGCCCAAAATGGCGCCGGTGTAAATGGGACTCGTAACTGCTTGTTCTGTACTGGTTGCCCAACCTTGATATCACGAGATACATATGCAGTTTTGAAGCACATGGCGGAGGCTTGTCTGCTGTAGTGGGGCGCCCCTTTATCGTTTCAGTCGCCATTCCGCCCGCTTTTGCTACACTGTGCCTTTCCCGCCATTCACCTGTTTAGCGCCCGCTCTTACGGCTACAGCGTCTCGCTCACCATGTAGTTGAGTTGCTCCCACTCTTGCGGTGCAGCGATAGGCGGCTGCCACAGGACTCTTAAAATGGCGGCCGGCTCTTCGGATTTGGGCCTGGTCCAGTAAAATGGCCCTGGGACACCTTGGAACTCGGACGCTTGTCTGCCAGGGCTTGGGTTCCATTCTCGAAAGCGTCCCCTCAGCCTTGAAGATTGTACAAAAGTCTTGGGGGCCCTCGACTCCCGCGGCCTTCCGGTGGGGAGCGGCTGCCATGATTGCTTGCGGAATGGCCACGACGGAGCTACGAGATGGTGGTGCTCTCATGGTGACGGCAGCTTCAGTCTGAAACATCCAGAAAAAAGGTGGGGCTTTCATCGTTTGGGGAAAAAAAAATGTTTTAATCCAATGAAAAGTGTTATTTTTAGGTCACATGACCTAGTCTTACATAATTAGGAAAAGAAAAGTAAAATGAACCAATGAAAAGTTTTATTAACAAGTCACATGACCTGTTATGCTTACGTTACGCGCTGCGCGGCGCGCTCTGGATCGTTTCCGGGAAGCTGCGCCTTGCGCACCGGAGCACTTCCGGGTGCGCTAACGCGTCGCGTCATATGACGCATTACGCGACAATGCAGGTGCAGAATATAGTCAAAATGTCTCCACCAACCAGCGGTCGGAATACAACCGCTTTCAGCAGTCCAAAAAGTTCGGTCAAATCTTAAGAGCGGGAGCAACTCAACTACATGGTGAGCGAGACGTTGTAGTCGCAAGAGCGAGCGGTAAACAGCTGAATGGCGGAAGAGGCACAGAGTACCAAAAGCGGGCGGAATGGCAACTAAAACGGTAAAGGGGCGCCCTACGACAGCGTGTCTTCAGGTGAAACGGATTGTGGGACAAGGTCCAGAATGAAAGATTCTTCAAAAGGGAAAAAATTCCGCCGGACCCCGGGAGCCGGCCGCCTATGCCGGGGGCGATCTCAGGCCTCACCAGGGCAACACGACTTGGGGAGGGGGCAGGAGCCAAGCGCCCCCTCTCAGTCCGCGCCATCTCACCGCCCCTCGGGGGCCTCCGTCAAGCGGTTTAGGGAGGCACTGTATCACATTGTTTTCCAATGCAGTCAGGTCCACAAATGGACCCCACTTACTTTGAATAGTGAAGCTGCAGCAGGTGCAAATAAGGTTTAAACAGTGTTACAAGAGCTGCTTAGAACTCTGAAGTATGACAACCAGGACTTATGCCATGTATGTAAGGCAGTGACATGGAAGCAAGTCAGGGACAAAAAGCATGAACGAACATTCACGTATGAAAATCTTATTTGGAGAAGGGGTAGAATCCAAACGCCCCCTGCCAGTTCGCGCCAGTACACCATATGTGGAAAATCTGAAGACATCATTCTACAAACTCTCAACGCTTGTTATCAGTGCATGAGTTTCATGCTCGATCGATTGAGCTAGCCGGATCGGGTAATAAAAAGTATAAAATAGTTATGTAAATAGTTATTTAATAAAATGTTTTACTCTGTTTCTTTGCTGGTGTGTTGTGTATATTTATAATATTTGCATAGGGTTTGCCGTTATTTTGGGCGGTGTGGGTGGCGGAGTCGAGCTGTCTTGCAGCCCTCATGGTGTGGAGCTCAGTTCATCTCACTATTTTCGTATTTCTCAAGAAGGGTTGTTCCTAATGTTTCTATTTTAGCGAGGTCAAAAAGAGATCCAATTAGTGGCCTACTGATTTTGCTCGATTACTTTTATTTTTTTACACGATTTTTCACTATCTGCAAAGACTAAACAGAGTATTGCGACTTTGTGCTTGTTTGTAAATAGAGAATGATCCAAAGAGAACCAATTCTAAAACAGTAAATGCTTGGACAACAATCAATCAAATGGAGAGACAAGGAGGTACGACGGATTACAACGGGGGTAAAGGCCTGCGTTAACTACCCTTCTGTATCTGCAAAGAGAGAGTACTACTAAGGCAAAAGAGGGGAGGGGGGGGGCAGCGTTCAAAGCACATCAGCGTGCATAAATACGAAAATGTTTTTATCTATCACGTACTTGACATTTTAAAGCTTTTCATATTTGCTATTAAAAAACCAATGAAATTCACAGAAAAAACCATAGGTTATAGTGGATATATAGTTAGGAATTTGCATTTACAAAACCTTGAAAATTCAATGAAAAAACCATAGGTTATAGGCCATATATAGTTAGGAATTAGCATTTACAAAACCTTATTTTACTCGCATAAAACCATTGAAATTCCATATATAGTTAGCTAACTATAAGCGCTAACTATATATCGCGCACCCGCAATCCACTGCTGATGATGTCACATATTACATCATTCATGACATGGTCAGTGACATCACTGATGACATCACTGATGACATCTCAAATGACATCACTGATGACAACTCAAATGATATCAATGATGACATCTCAAATGACATCACTGATGACAACTCAAATGACATCACTGATGACATCTCATTTGTCATCACTGATCACATCACTCATGTGATAATACAATGAACCTCTTCAGACTCTAATATAACCTTACATACACTCAGTATAAACAGACACTCACAGACTGTCACTCATCCATGGAGTTACTCACACACCTAGTCAGTCATGCAAAGAATCAATCACACCTCCATTTCCTCAACTATATAGTTATACACATCTTACTTATTCAAACATATAATAACACATATTTACTCTCTTATATAATCCCTGATACAAGCTCACAGTGATCGATACAGCCACTCACACATTCACTGGCTCTTATGTTCAGTTATTTATATATCTCAACTCTCACATGTATTGTGTTTTACATACGTACTTACTTGCACATGTAGCAATGAGAAATCCATTCACTCACCAACACACCCATGCACAGTCAACCGCCCATATAGTTGTTTCCACATGCACTCTTGAACTCATACTCCTAGTGAATCAACTGCTTACACATCTATGCACAGAGTCACGCACCTCCCAGCCACCCACACACACACTCAGCCTCCCATTCAAATATTTGGGCAACCAATCAATAACCCATATGGCCACTCTTATAGCTACTGATCAACACATGCAGCAGCTTACACAACATCAAACATACTGATGCACGAATTAAGACAGTTTAGTCACTAACCCATGTACTCAGTGAGACACATTTAATCACTCACTCATACAGTCAGTCATGCACCTACTAAATTCTTCATCCAGACACTTATACATCCACTCATTCTTCAATATGTGAAACATATTTAAACTTTACAGACACATACAATCACTGGATGTTGTGATCAGTGATGTCATCAGTGATGTCACTGACCATGTCATGAATGATGTAATATGTGACATCATCAGCAGTGGATTGCGGGTGCGCGATATATAGTTAGCGCTTATAGTTAGCTAACTATATATGGAATTTCAATGGTTTTATGCGAGTAAAATAAGGTTTTGTAAATGCTAATTCCTAACTATATATGGCCTATAACCTATGGTTTTTTCATTGAATATATATATATATATATATATATATATATATATATATATATATATATATATATATATATATATATATATATATATATATATATATATATATTCACAGAAAAAACCATAGGTTATAGTGGATATATAGTTAGGAATTTGCATTTACAAAACCTTGAAAATTCAATGAAAAAACCATAGGTTATAGGCCATATATAGTTAGGAATTAGCATTTACAAAACCTTATTTTACTCGCATAAAACCATTGAAATTCCATATATAGTTAGAAGCGCTAACTATATATCGCGCACCCGCAATCCACTGCTGATGATGTCACATATTACATCATTCATGACATGGTCAGTGACATCACTGATGACATCACTGATGACATCTCAAATGACATCACTGATGACATCACTGATCACAACATCCAGTGATTGTATGTGTCTGTAAAGTTTAAATATGTTTCACATATTGAAGAATGAGTGGATGTATAAGTGTCTGGATGAAGAATTTAGTAGGTGCATGACTGACTGTATGAGTGAGTGATTAAATGTGTCTCACTGAGTACATGGGTTAGTGACTAAACTGTCTTAATTCGTGCATCAGTATGTTTGTTGTTGTGTAAGCTGCTGCATGTGTTGATCAGTAGCTATAAGAGTGGCCATATGGGTTATTGATTGGTTGCCCAAGTATTTGAATGGGAGGCTGAGTGTGTGTGTGGGTGGCTGGGAGGTGCGTGACTCTGTGCATAGATGTGTAAGCAGTTGATTCACTAGGAGTATGAGTTCAAGAGTGCATGTGGAAACAGCTATATGGGCGGTTGACTGTGCATGGGTGTGTTGGTGAGTGAATGGATTTCTCATTGCTACATGTGCAAGTAAGTACGTATGTAAAACACAATACATGTGAGAGTTGAGATATATAAATAACTGAACATAAGAGCCAGTGAATGTGTGAGTGGCTGTATCGATCACTGTGAGCTTGTATCAGGGATTATATAAGAGAGTAAATATGTGTTATTATATGTTTGAATAAGTAAGATGTGTATAACTGTATAGTTGAGGAAATGGAGGTGTGATTGATTCTTTGCATGACTGACTAGGTGTGTGAGTAACTCCATGGATGAGTGACAGTCTGTGAGTGTCTGTTTATACTGAGTGTATGTAAGGTTATATTAGAGTCTGAAGAGGTTCATTGTATTATCACATGAGTGATGTGATCAGTGATGACAAATGAGATGTCATCAGTGATGTCATTTGAGTTGTCATCAGTGATGTCATCAGTGATGTCATTTGAGATGTCATCATTGATGTCATTTGAGTTGTCATCAGTGATGTCATTTGAGATGTCATCAGTGATGTCATCAGTGATGTCACTGACCATGTCATGAATGATGTAATATGTGACATCATCAGCAGTGGATTGCGGGTGCGCGATATATAGTTAGCGCTTCTAACTATATATGGAATTTCAATGGTTTTATGCGAGTAAAATAAGGTTTTGTAAATGCTAATTCCTAACTATATATGGCCTATAACCTATGGTTTTTTCATTGAATATATATATATATATATATATATATATATATATATATATATATATATATATATATATATTTATATATATATATATATATATCACGTGTTGGTAGGAAGTTAATAATAATTGGCATATAACCACTGATGTTCATTGTGGAAAGAATCACAGCTCAAAGATTAGACAAATGTTCTCAAATGAAGGTTCTAGGAATTTTCAACAGAGACAATTACTAGAAGTGTCAGTCTTTAGGACTATATGATTAATTACATTGAAAGACAAAAATGAGAAGTAATTTAGCCAACAATTTTTCTTCAAAGCCAGGAATTTATGAATGTGTCTTGCTAAATCATATTTTAAACCTACTTGGTGATATAATCAATATAACTCTGACGAGTTTGAAGGGATTTTGTCATAACAGCTTCCATACTGATAAGATCCCAAATCGTTTTGCCTTCTCCATCCCTTATGTTTCCTATGCTCTTGAAGCCTTTCAATTAGCCTGTGCACTCGCAGAGCTAGACAAATAGTGGTCTGACCAACCATCTAATGGATATACTTCTCAAGGATGTTAGTACGGACACTACCTCTGGCCTCACACATACTCTGCACAGTCAATTTAGTTCTCTGAACAGACTCCACAGACCAAACATTGCACAGGCTGCAGAATTAGCAATGGTACTCCTCCATACACACTTACGTCTGTCATACAAGCTGCATATGGCCACTTCCAAATATACTTCTCTGTCCATTTTTGTCATTCCTTTTATTCCCCCCATCATAGACACACAGCTGCTCTATAGTGATATGGCAGCATTCCTCTGAAGAGGAGTCTAGCAGGTCTAATTTGAGTTGGGTTCTGTCATGGGAGATTTTATGAGCTAACTTCATATTTGATCGTCGTTGGCTGCAATTTTATGTTGATATAATTTTCACTAATGATTATTTCAAACTGTTTGACTATTTACTCAAATGTATAAATGGATTAAGTGCAATACCTGCAATACAATGCATTTACGGTCATAATTATCATTATTTCAAGCAACACAGCACAGCAAGACAACGTACTGCGTTGTGTAAAAAGGGAGAAGGCAATAATGCACCATATATATCAAGATATGGCACATTCCACTCACTGTCTGCTGCCCAGTGCCTACACAGACACCCTTGCACCAATGTGCAAGGGTGCCTTCGTTGCAGACCGGGTTGGTTTTGTGCAGGACGGGATGCCTTCCAGCACAAAAATAATCCTGGGAGGCTTTTTCCTCTTTCTACGTGTGCTGCAGAATGCAACACTTGAAAAAAGAGGAGAAACAAGGAGAAATATTATTACGCCTCCTATGGGAAGGCATAGCATTTTGATCCATTCGCAGGCTTACCAGTCTTGGTAAATCTGGGAATAAGCCAAAATCCAAGGGTGGAGGTGTGGGAACACTAGGGCTCCACCCATGGAATACCTCCTTGGGGCAGAGTAACAGAAAACACAGACTTGTGATTCCTTGAGTTACTCCAGATTTACCAAACAATGCAGGGCCATGCAATGTGGCTTTGTGTGGCTTGTTAAACATCATTCTAGGTTTTGCACTGCCCTTGCACAAGGGCGACGTAAACTTTTGATTAATATGTCCCTACATATTTAAGGCTGTTCAACAATTCATGTAAATCTACCCAAATACTTCCCTTTAGTATCTTACTCTTCCTTGACAGCTGCATTCTCCAAAGCCATTATAATCCTTACATCAGCCCACTAGTCCTGACAAGCAGCACCTTCAATTGTGCATCATAGTTAAATTATGAGTGTAAGTGCAATTAATATTAAAATAAATATTAGTTTTCATGACATTTCTAAGTAGTTTATTTACACCAGGTATCAATTTAAATTACCAACCACCCAAGATGTCAGAGTTGTGAGTTTTAGTCACAGAGCTATTCTTTCTGGCATTCTAAGTTTTATATAGCGCGAACTTGACCCTAGAGGGTATCAGAGCGCTTTACAGATTAGTTAAATAAGTAGAAAAAAGATAACCAAGAAACATAAACAATGACGACGTCCTTTGCAATCAGGAGTGAGACAGCGAGTTATAAACCAGTACTTAGACGGCGTGCAGGCCCTGGTTGGAGAACAGCTAGTCAGATCAGTATCCAGAGAATAAGTTAGTGGGTAATGTCGATTTTGCCCAACGCAGCGTGGTGCATACGCGGCACAACCCCCGTTGCTGGTAGACAGAATGATGCCAAAATGTGGGTTCTGGGTAGAGATTTGTTCATTAAAAGCAGTTTGACTTCTTTTTTGAATGAAGTGGTTGAAGGGATCAGTCTGATTTCAGGGGGCAGGGAGTTCCAGATTCTAGGGGCCAATCCGGAGAAGGCTCAGTTTTAGGTTTTTTGAAATTTATGAGGTTTCAACAGTAAAGTGCTGGTGCTTTTAGATGATCTGCCACCACCGGACAGTTCCAGTTTGTGAGCTAGGTACTTCGGTGTATTGAAGTGTAGGGCTTTGTGGGTCATGCAATCTATTTTCATCTGAAACCTTGCCTCATAAGGGAGCCAGTTTTGTGCCTTCAGATCTAGAGTGATGTGGCTGTACCTTTTCAACCCAGTGATAAGCCTTGCAGCAGAAGTAAGGAATGACCTTAGTGGAGCCAACCTGGATCATGGCAGACCAAATTGGGTAGCACTCCCATATTCTAATCTGGGGATAACTGGTGCTTGCACCGCGGATTCAAGGTCGTCGTAGGAGAGGAAGGGTTTTATTTTTCTTAGAATACTCATTTGAGAGTTTGTTCCTCTGGTGGCTGAGCTCATGTCCTCTTCCTTGCAGAGATTTTTGTCAAGTGTAATTCCTAGTGATCTTGCGGAATCTATAATGTGTGGAATGCAGTTGAAAACTGTTAGGCGTTTCATCCAATCTCCGATGCCGAAGGATCTTTTTGGTGGGGCAATTAGGAGGAATTCGGTTTTGAGTGTGTTGGGTTTAAGGTGGTTTCTGGTTAGCCAGTTTTGGGTTTTTTGGAGAGTTGTGTTGAGTAGGCGGATATCCTGAGGGGAGGAGATTTCAAGGTATAGTTGGGTGTCATCTGCATACATGTGGTATTGTACATTGGAAAATTTCAGAATTTCGGTTAGAGGCTCCATGAACAGGTGAAAGAGAGTAGGTGATAAGGTGGACCCCTGTGGGACCCCTTAAGTGAGAGGAGTGGTAGTGGACAAGGATTGGTTAACCTTAATTCTTTGAGTTCTGTTGTGTAGAAATGAGGCAAACCAATTAAGGACAACCCCTGATAATCCCATTCTGTGTTCAAGTAATTCAAGGAGACTGTCACGTTTGACCGTGTCGAAGGCTAAGGATAGGTCTAGGAGGATTAGGAGGCAAGATTTGTTCCTATCTAGCATTTTAAATGCGTCATCTACTATGTGGGCAAGGACTGTTTCCATGTTTTGACCCGGACGAAAACCAGATTGGAATTGGTCAATAAGGTGGAACTGATCAATGTGATTGCATAGTTGGGTATATACGCATTTCTCAAGGAGCTTTCCAGAGAGGGAATGGTGGAGATGGGACGGACGTTATCGGGGTTCATATGATCCGCTGTGGGTTTTGTTAGAATGGGTGTTACCTGCCCTGATTTTAGGCAGTCTGGTAAAGCCCCTTGGAGTAGTGAAGCATTCTCTATATTAGTCCAGAGAGGGAGTAAAGAGGTTTTAATCTCATTGAAGATATTAGCTGGTAGTTAGTCGCAGAAGTGGTTTGACGGTTTAAGTGTTGTTAGGATATTAAGAATGGCATTTTCATCAAAGGTTTTGAAAGTGTCCCATGACGCGTTGTTTTTGAGGGAGAGTCCATGTAGGTCTGGGTCCTGAACAATCATATGCTGGCCTGGGCTATTCGGGGGTATAATCGGGAGGAGCTCAATTGCTGTCTGGATATCACTTTTCAATCTTTTTGGACTTTTTAAGAAAGAAGAAGGCAAATATATTGCAGTTTGGCAGCGGATGGGATTCCATTGTGCAGGGGTTGGGTTTTTGAGTAGATTGATGTTGGATAATTTCAAACAGTTTTCTTGGATGATATTTGGCTTTGTCTAGTTGAACTCTGAAGAACTTTGCTTTGGAGTTTCTGATGTGAATATTGTAGGTGTTCCGCAGTGATTGCAGGTGCTTGAGGTGTTTTAGTGACAGAGAGGATCTCCACACTCGTTTGGCTAGTCTTAAATTGCATCTTTCTTCATTTAGGCTCCCGTTGTACCATGGTTTGGAGTCTCTAGTGAATAATCTTTTTACCTGCAAGGGCGCAACGGTATCAAGAATGGGCGTCATGGAGTTATTGTAGTGGTTTGTAAGGTCATTGACATCAGACATGTCCGCTGTAGGAGGCAAAACGTTATTGCTGAGGGATGTCAAGTCATTAAGGTCTATGTTATGAGTGATCCTTTTCCATTGTCTGGGTTTCTTAAGTTGCGATTTGTGTGTCCTCACTGATTCAGTGATGAAAAAGGTGATGCAGTGGTGATTTGTCCAGTCGCATGGGACAATAGACTCGAGTTGAATGGCGTTTGCTTTAGCTATGATTAGGTCCAGGGTCTCACCCAGGTTGTGCTTAGGGCTGTCACAGATTTGGTTCATGTTAAGGTCCACTAGAAAGGATTTTAGGCTGTTAACTGAGGAGTCATTAGGATCGTTCCAATGAAGGTTGCTTTTGCATTTTACATTTTCTAAGCGTGAAATACAGAAGACTGTGTAAAATACTGTTTATTTTGCAGGGTGCTGTTCCGTTTGATATTATGTATATAAGTAATAGCCTCAGTCTGATACTGTGAATTATTCACTAAGTGGCACTGGCAGCTTTTTATTGTTACCTTTATTAATGTCTTGTTCTATTCAATGTAGTTTATGATAAAACAGAGATTTCAAGATAATTATTAGTTACTTTAAGGTACAGTAAACTTGATCTGTTCGAACAGCTTGCTAAATAGAAGGACATACATTGCTGAGAATTATACAATGTAATCTCAAACATATTCAGCTGATTTATTTGCTTAAATCCTACTTTTTATGTTTTTGCTGAATAGTGATTAACATCAGAAATAGGGAGGACAATGTTGTTTATTCCTAATAGAGCAAAACATACTAATTAAATATGAGCAGTATACACCCCGGCAAGCTTTAGGTTGAATTGGGCATCCTATGAGCCTTAAACCACAAAGAGACATAAATCTTCTTAAATGTAAGTCAGTATCCTGATGTAGTTTTCATGACATTCCTAAGACGTTTATTTCCACTAGGTATTACTTATTTCCACCATGTATTACTATTACTCGATTTAATTTTCCAACTACCCAAAATATCAGAGTTGAAAGTTTTAGTCATAGATCTGATACATAAATCTTCTTATATAATCTTCAGAATTCTGATCATCAGCAGAGGCTTTATATGACTATTGATCTGTTCCTCTTACCAACTTCAGTATCCTGAAAATAAGTGGAGACAAATAGTATTTCTCCATGTCAAGGTGGTCCCAACACCACTCGATTTTCTTCTTGGTTACAATAAGATATGTCATTCAGTCTCTAATAATTAAGATATTTTATATTAATTTTAATCCACATTCATAATACCACTTGAACATGTTTCGATTCACTTGCAACTAAAACTATTGCACATTTTATTTTTGTGCTCATAAACTGTTAAATAGTTTCTAACAAGCACTTAATGGACGGCTTGTCAATTTTAATGGATTCGTAGGGTAGTCTGAGAGAATACACATTTCCTCAACAATGGAAGAAACAACTAGAAATGTTTTGTCAAGATCTAGACCACACCAATAAACAACGAGATCATATGTGTGTAGAATAATTTGAGAAATTCCATGAAGTAAATATCAGATAATACAACTTAACCACATGCGTGCGGGGGTTATTTTTGCGCTGTGCGGCTTTTTTCCAAAAGCCGCGTTAGATGACGAGCTCAGCTCGTCATCCGCACACGACCACCGTGGCTGATGACGAGCTGAGCTCGTCATCAGCAGCGAAGGGGTTAAAGAACAAAGAAATTAGGACTAACAGCATAGTCCTATGCATACTCCAGAAAGTGGGAATGGTTAGGGCTAAAGTGTCCATGTCAGGACACACGCCATTTGTTGTAGGACTGCCATATTGTCTGAAAACTTTCTCTACTAGAGGACAGATGCTAAAGTTCAACATTACCACAGGATGTGGATAGGCAGAAAATGATGATTTTATTAAAAACCTAGGGACAAATTGCATGCTTCCCTTCATTTATTACTGCAGACAGAAGCAAAACAATAAAATAATATTGCCATATAAAGAAACAAGGCATTCAAAAAAGGTACAAAGCAATACAACTTGCTAAATCTTCCTTCTTTCATTCCACAAATTATTAAGAGAATATTCTTATTTCAACAATGCAGATGCAGTGTAGATATGTTGTACTAGCCCTGAACAGTAGTTTCAAATACTCGCAGTCACCTTCTCTACATAAAGCTATTGATATTTTCTATGTTGCAACAAATCAAGAAAAAAACATCAAAGGAAATATATTAGCCTCTGTATCTTCAATAATATAATGAAATACCATCCACCCTGCTGTGGAAAATAGTATTTATATTTTAAGATAAGGAGTCAAATGTTATCAATTTTCAAAGCTTTTCTGCACTACTTTTCCATGTGAAAAGAAAAAGGTAATGGAATGAGTGTTCAAATTAATCTTGGACAATGGCGTCTCCGGGTTTTCTCAAGAGTATGTTCAATGAGATACTCCACCAAAAACATGACAGATATCTGCCATCTTACAGGTTCCATCTGCTGTAATGCACTTGTAATATAGAAGAAGGGCTATCCTCAATGTTTGTAATGAAGGATCCCTTCCGCTAAACTCTAATTGAGGCCCTCTGTCTCTGGTCTCTGTCTAGAATGGAACAGTGGGAGAAAAATGATGGCCTGGAATGAGACCCAGTGGCTGAGGACGAGTCTAGCAATTCTTTCATCACCTTATTGTTTTTGTATTAGAAGCCCTAAGTGCAGCTGGTATGCCCAGACCTCAGTACCATATTCACTGACCCATAGAACTGAAGCTATTCCTCACTAATGAGACCTAAGTAGGTTAAAACCGGTCAGGGGTTGCTTTTGTTCCAACATTAGGGTACCTGCTCTGTCAGTTTGGGCAGGGCTTTTCCTTTGTGTCTAGAATGGTACAATGGGTGGCTAAATAATGGTGATGATCTGTAAAGCAGGCCAGACAATTTGCAAGGGGCTTAGATTATTTCACCCATTCCTTCCATCATCCTATTGTTTTTTAAAAAGATGCGATAAGTGCGAGGGGTATACCCAGGTGTTGGCATGATGGTCACTGTACCATAAGACTCCAACGAATAGGACATGTTACAACACAAACATTTACAACACATGCCTTTACAACGTGGTTTTTACATCGCAACATCCATTACAATGCATGATTTTGCAACGCATGCCATCACAATCCATTTTTAGAAACTACATTTACAACTCATTCCATTACAGCGCACACCACTACAACGCATACTATTACAACGCATAATACTTTTAGGGCAACAGTAGGATGAGTTTTGGATAGTGTAGGGGTAAAAATTACTATTCCCCCTTCAGTGAGTGCAACAGTAGGGTAAGTTTTAGATAGTGTAGGGATAAAAATGACTATTCCCACTCAAGTTAATGCAATAGTAGGGTAAGTGTTGTATAGTGTATGGGTAATGCGTTGTAATGGCATGCGTTGAGGTGACATGCATTGTAATGGCATGCGTTGTAATGGCATGTGTTGTTATGACTGCATTGTAAATTTAGTGCATTGTAATGACTGTGTTGTAATGGTTGCTTCCCAACTCAAGCTATACTTGACTGATGATACCAACGTAGATCAAAACAGGCCTATGGTTGCTTGTGTTCCTATCTGGAGGAGATCTGGCCTGGAAGTTCTTTCTGAACTGTTCCTATCGGAGCAGAATCAAGACTGATGTGAATAAAGGGGGTGCCTGCCAAGAATGGCACATTGGGTGACAAATAAGGAGTTGGAATGTGGGCCAAAGAATTGCCAGCCGTCGGAAATTAATTCAAGCATTTTTTTCCATCACCTTGTTTTTGGGTAGCATATTCAACAGCACTCCCAGAAGGCTTCAAATAGGAACTCTTGAAAACTGAATCATGAGGCTGCTCATTTCAATATATTTTGCTGACGTCTACTCACCAAACATGCTTTAGAAGCCATTGCTCCCAAACTATATAGGCTCCAGAACCAAATACATCAATATAAATGTCCTCTTTCACTTCTTTCAACAATATGGCTAAAGCCTGACTTTGTTCTAAAAGAAATTAAAGAATACTTGAGAAAACTCAATCAAACTCTTTGTCCGCTTCCCCTACCACTTGAATTAATTCACCACAAACACCTTCTCATGGCTCAGAAGTGCCAGAATAAACATACTCCAAGATGTTGTCTTACCTCTAGTTGTCAAACTGAAACATACACATTTTGGTTCAAAACAAGATGTAAAATCAACTATCTTTACATTTGAAACTTTCCTACAAGGCATCATACACAGCAGGATAGCCAATTTCATAGACAATGCTTTCTCAGAACAATCCACATTAATCTTCAGTCTCAGAACATTAATAATGGACTGTAGCAAATTACACTTCAGCAGTGACAGACTCACTTCTTGCCACCTTCCGATGTAACTATTCTGCCTCAACAGCGAAGCCTTCAAAAAACTATGACCAACTAAATTTGCTAATGAATCTCAATTTACTATAAATACATGGTTCTTTCAGAACTAACTTTAGAAAAATGCTTTAAATGTGCTAACTCTACTGAAACCCTACCCTCACTCCATTCCAAACACCAAGAAAGTTTTTTTTCGTCATGTCATTCATTATGCTTTAGATGCACCTGGAGGGCAAGAACCTCTAATATGATCTGAAGCCCATGCTATACGTGTCAGTACCTAGCACACTCTAACAAAATTGTCCATGCTACTATATGCAGATGTCCCTTCAGAATCAAGTCAAGATACTCTCCCTGAGGGCCTATCGATCAGGTGGAGATCTCCGGAAACACTGGTAATAGACACTACTCTAATATTTCCATCATCATTGGATACCATGCGTGCAACCTCAATATCAATATAACCATCAACTTCCTGATCATTCAGACACACATTAGCGTTCATAGAATCATTGTGAACAGAAGAAAAATATACAGTCTCAACACTCACTCTGACTTTGGAACTGGTTGACAACTGAAGAAATGAGGAAGTTGCATATTCAGTCTGCATGCAAACAGATACTCCCAGATACACCGCACCTCACATTTCGTGAATCCTTAGAAACCATACCTTGAAAAGCTTTCAGTTACAGAATACTAGGACATTTTTTTAGATTCCAGGCTGCTGTCAAATCGCTTAATCGCAAAATATGTTGAGCCTACAAACTTTTCTCACTGTTCAGATAATAATGCAAAATAACGTAGTCTATCTTTGTCAGTCCCATCTAAAGTTTATTTTCCATTCTGATGGCATTTCTAACTGCCAACATATTGTCCATTTTCAAAGTTATACAATTAAAGACCTTCTCCTTTTCTAAACTCTTCAGTGAAAATGAACATGTCAGTAATTCAAAGCAATATATGTGCAGGAACCTCACTTTCTCCGACTACCTTCCCTCATGATTTCCAAATATTGTTAGCCATTCCAAGCCTCCATATTCTCCAACAAGGACACCAATTCCTCTCTGACCTTCTGATTTAACATTAGGTTCTGAGACTTGCTTTATACCTAACTGAAAATGAGTGTATGCCAGCTTCTGAAATGCCTGGTAATTCAATGTTCCTAAGAAAATCCTCTGAATAGAATACACTAGCAGCCCTGCCACATGTATTATACCCCTTAAAGACTCTGTCGTGGAATTCAAGACCTTTTAATGTTTTTGAGGATCTTTTTCATTTTTGCCCGCAGACATTTCAAAATACATTCTTCTATCTATATGTAAAAATGGCATGTGTGTGTGTTTTTTAAGAGGGAGTTGGGTTTTCGTTCCATGAAAGAACTCTCACTAGCCTCAGACAAGGCAACATTATCAAAAAGATCGGGTGCCTGGATGGCATTACACAACTACAAGACTTTAAAATTACAGAGTTATTGCCCAAGGGGCAAGTGTAAGAACTTTTGCGAGAAAAATGCCTGCCATTTATGTTGAGCTGACAAAGAGAGCATAATTAATGTGATATGCATCTGTCCGGCTCCTCTGCCAAATAGGAGAGAACTCCTAAGGGCTGTCTTCAACCAATGTGCTGTTAAGCATCCCAAGCTTGTTGTAATCTAATGGACAGAACTTAAAACTGATGCCATGCAAAGTTGCTGTTAAGGGTTTCGTATAAAATGAAGAATATATCACAATACATTTACTGCTCTGGGGGGACTGACTTGTGTCTGCAAATCTTGATCTTAAGTATTTTTATGATGATGTATCTTTGTGTATTCAATTATTTTAATTAATGATGCATATTTCATAAATCTAAATTGAGTATCGCAAGCTGTACTTCATTTCACCATGGCACAAGAGTCATGCACTTTACTGTCCTGGCAGACTACATCTCACCATATTAAGAGAGCTCCATAAGTCAGGCGGCGATTTCTATACTTTAGGAGGAAGCTCTTCAACAGCTCTTCAGAAGAGATTGTAAGTTTGCAGGGCAGCCAACATGTTTCACTCAGCCACTCAGCAAACATTTTTCTTCTTATAAAATAAAAATCCTAAAGAAGGAGTTTGTTTTTGAAAAACAATGCTGGTGACACTAACATGCTGGGAGTGTTTTTCTGAGAATGTTACGGTCATGTTATTTTTCTGTAAGGACTGGCAGGCTTTTCTTTGAGGTCCCAAAGTATAAATAAAAAAGTAACAATAAATAATATAATGCAATAACAAAAATATAAAACTAAATATTAAAATAAAATGAAATAATAAAATAACATGAAATACTAAAAGCAATACTAGATAATAAAACAAGAGGAACCTAAAACTGGTGGACAGTCTAAGGTACGTAAACCGATTCTCAAAGTATGTGGGGTCATCGGTGTAATGTTTTCACAGGGGGAGCCAAAGAGGACTTCTCCGGTGAAAACATGATGGTTCAACTGACTTTAAAAAGTATGTCATTTTGGTGTATTCTGTAAGTCAAACTGAAAATAATCATGAGTCTACTGCGAAGGTACCCCAAATCTTCCAGCAATTGATTTTTTCATTCCTGTCTGCTACTTTAGTTGTCCCCTCTTCTGGACCAGAAGCAACATGTAATTCAAATATATTATCAATCTTACACCCCTAGTCCGCAACATTACACACTGTACCACCTGGTCAAATTGCCTACAGGATCAGGTGTAAGGTTGGTCTAGTCATCAAATATAGGAAAGAAGATAGGAGAGATTGCACCCATTGTCCCTTCCACTGTCTCTATCCCTTACTTCTATTGACTGTATTTTTTCACTCTCATCTATAGCCTCTTCTCTAGAGATGTTTTAAGTGTATTGTCACCTTAAAATGATAGGACTATTGATAGAAAGGTCTGCCATCTAACATACACATAAAATGCATTTTAAAAAGGTGAAACTGAAAACACCAAGCAAAGGTCATCGATGTATAAGCATTTCCAATTTCACAAGCAATGATGATTTATTTTGCTGGACAAAAGTAACCTTTTAATACCACGACCATAAAATCTATACACCAGAGCATACTGTCCACTTACGCTGGTCTGTGGTCAGTACAAGGCAAGTGCCTATCATCTGATTTTTTTCCCGGCATGGATACAGGAGCTAAGCATGCATGCAATTTCTTAATGCTTCTGAAACTGAAAGGGTACGTTGTTACACGCACTTTGCAGCCAGTACCAAGAAAATGCATGACCCTTGAGAATCAGAGATTTTTATTAACAAAACATACATTGGAAAAGTTATAGTTACCTTATTACTTTCTTTTTTTGGCTTTGCTTTGGATGATTTATGGTGACGCTTCTTTACTTTTTTGTTCACTGGAAGCTGCCACTGGTTTCCTACAAAAGGGCACTGAGGGAAAGGCTGGAACAATGAAACTGGAAGGTGTGGCAACTGTAGGAAAACCAACAAAGGTAACGTGATTTCAACATCCGCATGATTTGTATGGTTTTAGAATGAGAAATATACTTTAAAATTGGACACAATTCCATGTGTTCCTATTAGAATGATTATTTATTTTGGATTAATCATGGGTGAGTAAACTAAGAGTGAATAATCTCAGGTTTCCATTTTATTACTGTGGTTTTGAAATTGAAAATTCCAAGGAAAATTTCAGTAATACTTTTTTTTAAAACTCTAAGGACTTATTCCTCTATTCCCTTCTTTCCCTTCACCTTACCTGTACATTTTTTACCAAAACCCTAGAAACCTAATTTTGACGTTCCTATTTCTTCAATTTACAGTGGAGACACTCTAACCGACCTCAGGGCAACATGTACAAAGCACTTTACATTCTCAAACGCTCCAATTCATTATCTTATATGTAACCATGGGCCATATATAGGTAATCTCTATCTATTCTTAAATACCGAATTTTACCGATTCGGTATTAAGAATAGGTAAATGGGATGTAGATAATTATTCGGTAAATTTTACTGAATCAGTAGCATTCCGTAATTAAGAATCGGTATTTACTGATTCGGTAATTCCCATTCATTCCTATGGAGGCCCATGGGAAGCCATTCACTATTACCGATTTGGTAAATTACCCAATCCTTAAATATGGCCCCTACATCTCAGATGCCTAATACCGGTCGGTAACTGCCGAAATTCGGTAATTTCGGCCATTACCGACCGGTATTGGGCTACCTACATCTGGCCTCAACATCTCAAAAGCCTTATACCGGTCGGTAACGGCCGAAATTCTGTAATTTCGGCCATTACCGACCGGTATTAGGCTACTTACCTCTGGCCCCAAGTTAATTAACCTTTAAAACTTCCCTGTGTCCTACTTGGATTTCTATTCAATGTTTTTGATGTAACAATTAAAGTATTCAAATATGTTTATATCCATTAGCAATTCAACTGAGAAAATACATCTTACCATAGGTCAAAATCATCCTGACACAGTCCTACCAAGTACCACGCATCTGGGGTTAGTGTAGTGTAAATTAATAATGTCCCCGCATTTCCTCAAGAATTGGGCATTATCACGCATAAGTGTGCATTTGGCAGTGCTGAGCCAATAAGTCCTGGTGTGCATAGTAATCTGTTGATCAGCTGCTTACAGAAGGGACACGTCAAAGTCTTTTGTTACCCATGTGATGAATCAAGACCGTTTGTCATTTAACTGCTGGCAGCCCCCCACTTTCTAGCAGTGAGGTACACGAATCCAGCCTCTGCTGCAAGGTTTACCTAGTGCTATATTTGTGACTCTCCAACGGCAACAAAGCACCGAGGGGGATTGAGACCTCGAACTGCCCCACTTCACCCACCTAGTTCCAACCGCAGGATGTGAGCACTAAATGACACCTGGATTCCAGAGTACGGAAGTCCCCAACCTGGGTGGCTGACATTAATTGCTATCCCATCTGGCGCTGGATATTTACCCCTTTCTGGCTCCTCCTTTCTGCAATAGCACAGTGAAAAGCCATAAATCACTGCCAGAAGTCACCCCAACCTTCGGCTAGGCACAGTGAGAACAGTGCTCATCGCTCTATAGCTGTAATAAGAATTAACATTTGCAATTGGCAGACCCTTTCGGAGGTACTTTAATGTTATGTCTCTATAAAAGCTGTGGCATGGGAAAACCATTGTCCCAGTATGCATTGGTGCTTTTTTCTTAGGACATTTAAAAGTAAATATTTATGTAGTGAAATTGTACCTTTGTATTAGTCTTTTTTAATTTCTATTTTGTTTCCATAGAAAATAGGTAAGCTTGTGGAGCCAAAACTATTTACTGGGGCTATCTAGTTTGTAAATGTGCAAAAGAGTTGAAGTTTAAAAGGGAGAGGTATCCTGATTAATTATAACAGTCCAGAGTTTGCATGTGCAGACAGTTTTGATTGTTTGACTTCCAATTTTCGCCAGAATTTCTTTAATAATATTTTTCAGAAACAAATGTGGACTTCTAAGCCAGTTATGACTTTTTAGCCAATATAAAGTCTCAAAAATGTTCAACGACATTGCAGCTGTTTTATGATAATTTTTTGTATATAATAAGAATCGAAATTTGCCTAGCTTAGTAACGGTAAGTTTCAATTCTATTAAGGACACGGAGGCGAGGATTATGCTTTTCCCTTCTTCGCTGTTTATTATAACCAAAAACATAGCAGCCAGAAAAGCATTAAAACGTTCAAAGTTATGTTATGTATATCCCAAACACCGGGATAAAGAATATTATATGCAGTAAACACATGGGAAAAACCACATATCCCAGCAGTCCATCAACATTAGTCCTTTTACAGTGTCTACAATCCTAAGGTAGGGCGCCCATCTCGTGTCCCCTTCCTCTTTCTTTGTGCGAGTCACGCCAAAGTCTCAACGGTCTTGCTTCAAACTCTCATTACCTAGTGACAAAACATCACAGCGTCAGCTATGTAAAAACCCACTAGGGCTCTCAAAGCAAAACTCCAGAAGATAACTATAGCAAAACAAACAATTTGACTGAACGAAAAAGAAAACTGCTTACTTACATTAATACTGATGGGATCTCTGGAGAAATTCTGGGTGGGATAATCCTCGCCTCCGTGTCCTTAATAGAATTGAAACTTACCGTTACTAAGCTAGGCAAATTTCGATTCTATGTCAGGACCGGAGGCTTCAGATTATGCTTGTTTAAAGCTTACTTACCACCAAACTCGCAATATCCACTACTGGCTTGAAATAAAACCTTTTGAAAGCGGAATCCGAGGACTAGTCTGCCGCACGCATCAAGTCTTCCAAACGTGTCCCCAAAGAAAAAGCTTTCGAGGCCATGGCCCCTCCAGCTGAATGTGCTCCAAATTGCCTAGTATCAATGCCTGCTTCCTGCAGCACCCACCGCACCCAACGGGCTGTGTGGCTTCCGCAAAGCAATAAGAAGCTGCAGCTAACCCGGGGGGCGAAATTCCACTGTGACGTCCTCATATGTCTTAAGGCACTGAACAACACAAAGCTCGGGAACGTCCACAAAAGCTGGATAAGAGATAGATCTTGTCGCGGACTTTGTTCGGCGACCCACGGTAAAGGTAACTCCATCCAGGGAAAACACCCTCGTAGATATATCTAAAGCACGCACATCAGAAACCCCACGACACGACACAAAACAAAGGAGCATAGCCAACTTGGCTGATAGTTCTGTCATAGAAAGGTACTTGTTGTGTTGCCAAGAAAGAAAAAGATTCAATACTACATTAACGTCCCACAGGACTGAGTATCTCGGCTAGGGGGGCAAAGAGAGCCTCACGCCCCTAAGGAGCCTGCAAATGAAGGGATGTTCTCTGACCGGAGCACCGTCCAACGGCTCATGTGCCGCAGAGATTGCTGAACGCATCGCGTTAATGTCCAGTAGGCCAAACCGCCTACAGCCAACTCCGCCTAAAAATTCAAGATGGGAACGACGCCTGAACCAGGGGATCCAGGACCCATCGAAGACACCAACGAACCCACCTTTACCAAGCTGATCGATGCCTCTTAGCCGTGCTACTTGCCCATGCCTTTGACAAAAAAGTCTCAGCCGACTCCGATAGTCCTGGGAGCGACCAGCGTCTCCGGAAAGCCGCCATGCCATGAGGCGGAGAAAGTCCTGTAGTAGGAGGTGGTGAGGCTCCCCGCTGGACTGAGAAGCAGATGAGAGAGCTGGGAGAGTAGGATTGGAGAATCCCAAGAAAGTTCCAGAAGAACTGGAAACCAAACTTGCGATCTCCACCAAGGCGTCACCATCACCACTTCTGCTAGGGGATCCGGCCTCCAACTGAAGAACCTCGGCAGATGGAAGTCCAAGTGGGATGCAAACAGGTCCACCGAAAAAGGACCCCACATGGCTTCCAACCATTGGAACACTTGCACCTCCAACTTCCAGAGACTTGAATCCCACAGATATCTTGAGTGCAAATCCGCCACTTGATTGGCCTGACCTGGCAGGTATTCCGCCGTCACCGAGACCTGATGAACCAGACAATAGTTCCAAAAATCCTTCACTAGTCTGCTAAAGCTCAGGACCGTGGACCGCCCAGATGGTTGACGTAACGAACCGCCGAGACGTTGTCCATCCTCAAAAGAATGCATGACTTCGCTGAATCCATGGTCCAGCACCGGACCGCAAAAGAGCCCGCCAGGAGCTCCAGGCAGTTGATATGGAGTTTTTGCTCCTCTAACGACCAAGCGCCGCCTGTGGAGAAATCTCCGCAGCGGGTGCCCCAGCCCAACCTGCCGGTGTCGGACTCTATTACTAAGTCTGTAACTGACCCGAAAATCGCCCGGCTGTTCCAAGCCTCCATATGGGAAAGCCACCAGGACATTTCCCCCTTCACCTCTTCCGACAGAGGGACCAGGAAACAACCTTTACAACGCAACCTTTACAACGCACTACCACTACAATGAAACTTTTACAACACAACATCCATTACAATGCATGCCATTACAACGCAACCATTACAACGCATGACACTATAATGCATACCACTAGAACGCATGTCATTACAACGCAGTCACTACAACGCATACCATTACAACGCATAGCATTACAACACATAGTACCCTTACACTATCCAACACTCACCCTACTGTTGCACCCCCTGGAGTTAGAATAGTAATTTTTACCCCTACACTATCCAACACTTACCCTACTTTTGCACCCCCTGGAGTTAGAATAGTAATTTTTACCCCTACACTATCCAAAACTTACCCTACTTTTGCACCCGCTAGAGTTAGAATAGTAATTTTTACCCCTACACTATCCAACACTTACCCTACTGTTGCACCCCCCTAGAGTTAGAATAGTAATTTTTACTCCTACACTATGCAATACTTACCCTACTTTTGCACCCCCTGGAGTTAGAATAGTAATTTTTACCCCCTACACTATCCAGCACTTACCCTACTTTTGCACCCCCTGGAGTTAGAATAGTAATTTTTACCCCTACACTATCCAACACTTACCCTACTTTTGCACCCCCTAGAGTTAGAATACTCATTTTTACCCCTACACTATCCAACACTTACCCTACTGTTGCACCCCCCTAGAGTTAGAATAGTAATTTTTACCCCTACACTATCCAATACTTACCTTACATGCAATGTAATGTTATGCATTGTAATGGTATGCGTTGTAAAGGTAGTATGCGTTAGCGCCGGGAAACCTTCGGGTAGCTGTTGCGCTATATAAAATTAAATTAATAATAATACTAATAATGCGTTGTAATGGAACACGTTGTAAAGGTAGTTTTTAAAAATTGGTTTTAATGGCATGCGTTGTAATGGAATGAGTTGTAATGGATGTTGAGTTGTAAAAAATGCGTTGTAAGTGTATGCGTTGTAAAAGTAACGTCATAGATCCGAGGGACCAGTTGATTGGAAGTCAAACCCTTCCTGAGATGATACGCCTTGAGGCGTTGAAGGGCTCTGTAATGAAGGGGCCCCGGAAAGATTGCCTGAATGGAGGACGAGAGGAGCCCGACCACCCTGGCAATCTGACGCAGGGAAGTGTGAGATTGGCTATCGTCTGCCTCAGCTTGTGTCTGATTTTGGCCATCTTCCGCATTGGAAGACTCAGAGAAGCCTGCAAAGAATCCACGACGAAGACCAGAAACACCATCCTTTGGGAAGGAGAGAAGACGGACTTGTCCTCGTTGATAATGAAGCCCAGACCCTGCAACAGGGAAATCATCTGGTTGAGCTGACGTATCAACTTGTCGGAACACTGGGCCATCAAAAGGATGTCCTCTAGGTAGATGATCATCCGAATGCCCTGGCTCCGAAGGACCTCCACAGCTGGGTGCAACAGCTTGGTGAAACACCAAGGGGCTGAGGAAAGCCCGAATGGAAGGGCTGTGAACTCGAAGACCTGGCCTTGCCAGAGAAACTGAAGGAACCGACGGTGCGGAGTGTGTATAGGCACCACCAGGTACGCATCCTTGAGGTCTAAGCGTACCATCCAGTCATTTGGCAGCAGCACGTCCCTCAGAAGATGGATTCCTTCCATCTTGAAATGGTTGTAAACCAACCAGCTGTTGAATTCCTAGAGGATGATCACAGGTCTCCTGCCCCGTCCATTTTTTCCACCAGGAAAATGTTGCTGAGGAAGCCGCAGGGGTACCGCGTTGATCGACAAATGGCCCCTTTACAGAGCAGTGCCAAGACCTCTTCGTCGATCAACCACGTATGTTCCCGGGAAAAAAGTATAGGGCCTGAGCCGTTAGTTGGCAGGGACAATCGTAAAATTCTGTACGGAACCCACACACGGTTTGAAGAACCCACAAGTCCCCCGTAATTTTCACCCAAGCCTCCGAAAAACGCGCTAGCCGTCCCCCGATTAGAACCTGGTCTTCAGGGATTACACTCACCATGGGAATTGTTGCCTCCTGCGTCGTTTCTGAAGCCGCCGCGCCCTCAGAAACGTTAGCCTCTGGTCAGATAAAAGTTGCTGTAGTTGGCCGTTGAATTGTACTGGCCTCTGCCAGAGCCTTGCCCTTTATTGGGTTGGTTCTGACCGCCACGGCCAATCGTGAAGCCTCTACCACGACCGGTCCCCCTGGAGAAACGCTGCTGGAACACCCTTTCAATGCTGGACTGGGCCTTGTCCAGGGGGGTAAAGGTGGAAACAAACTTCCCGAGTTATATGATGAACGGGCCACCAAACAGGCCGCGCTGAGCCACCGCTCCTGCCTCCGAAGAGGCAAAGTCCCCCTACTTGGGGTCCAGCTTAATGAGCAAGGAACGCTGACATTCTGTTGAGAGGGCGCAGTTGGCGTTCCCCAAAATTATGACCGCCCTCTGCGCCCAATTGGACAGAACGTCCAGGGAATATGGTGGAGCCTGATACCTTGGCCTCCCCCGCCATATCCAACATTTTTGTAAGCGGGCCTATTGTGTCCAGTAGCTTATCTTGACACGACCGCCAAGAGCGGTCAATCCACTTACCAGGATCCTTGACGAACTTCGCAATAAAAGTGGCCATTTTCCCATCTAGTTCTGGGGTCATGGCCACTTTTCCCTCCAGGGTAGGCCGTGGGCATTCTCCCCTCAGACAACTCTGTGCCTCTTTCTCCAAAGGCTTGCGGAGGCGTCCCGCCACAAACTTCGCAACCTTGTGCCCCGGCGGACAGCTGGTGGATGATTTTGTCCGGGTCAAGCATACCTGAAGCATCCTGGGGCAACTCTGGTGCGGAGCCCGACGGACGCCAAAACCGCACAGAGTCCCTACCGTCATCTGTGTCCACAGGGGAGAACCCTCCCGGGGAGGAAGAGGCTGTCCCAGACTGTACTGAAGATCCCGGGGCCAGGACCGGCGCTGGGGCAGGCTCGGTCACCTTGGCCAAGAAAGCGTCCCTTAGGCGCTCGAAGGCATCCTTGTCTACACCCCGCGCCCCCCCTGAGCCCCCGTCCCAACAAACCTTCTTAGGCGGGGGCTGATTCCCTTCCAAGGGGGTTGGGCTAACAGCAGGGGACCCCAATGGAGTTGGGCTAACTTTGCGCACTCTTCCACTATGCGGGCCAAGAGTCTGTCCTCCATAGGCCCCACTATATCCTGAACACATCTGTAGATGGACTGATCTACAGCCGCGTAGAACTCCTCATCCCCTAAATATTGGTGGGACTCTTCCTCCTTCACAAAATACTCCTCCGCCATAATAATTCACCCTACTAAAGGCTACAGAAGGGAAGAGGGACCAGAGGTATGGGCTAACCGTAGGTTAGCAACGATTTTTAATGCTGGAATTACCAGGCCACAATCATCAAGGAAGCACCTGCCTCAAGCGCGCTGACCCTCTCTAAAAGACAGGGTCCATGCCGCCTCCCCGTGCACTTGGCAAAAGGTCAAAACAGGGTGGCACTGATAAACCCGGTAAACTCCGCTAAAGGTGCTTTATTTACTGCCCTCCGGCGTCAGTGCGGTAAATCCGCTAATACAGGACCCCATCGGGCGTGAAATTGTGGGGGAAATACAACCCTAAACAGGGCGTTCAGAGAAGGCGGCAGGCAAGGCTCCGGCGCGGCTCCCCTCCTCAGCGCGGCTGCCGTTCCCGGGGAGAAACGGCCCTGAGGAAAACGAGACGCGACGGCGCCCTCTAGTGGTTCTTGACAACACTGCGGCAGACACACGGGGACAGTCGCGTGAGGAGCGAAGCGTCCCCGCGACAATCGAGGGCTCTGAAAGGAAAAAAGGTGAATGTTTCAGCTGTAAACACCTTACAAGAGCCCCCAATACAAACGCAAAACCTATATGAAAAAATCCTTAACCACCCCCACAATGACAAGCAAACATGGGAGCATCAAGAAAAGGCACTTAACTGGCTGCGAAGCAGAGAAGAAAGAGGAAGGGGACACAAGATGGACGCCCTACCTTAGGATTGTGGACACTGTAAAAGGACTAATGTTGATGGACTGCTGGGATATGTGGTTTTTCCCATGTGTTTACTGCATATAATAATCTTTATCCTGGTGTTTGGGATATACATAACATAATTTTGTACGTTTTAATGCTTTTCTGGCTGCTATGTTTTTGGTTATAATAAACAGCGAAGAAGGGAAAAACATAATCTGAAGCCTCCGGTCCTGATATAGAATTGGAATTGGTTGCCAACTAAATGACTTTGTCAATGCTTGTTTTGGATTGTCATGGCTTTTGTAAAACTTTATTGTTGAGGGAGCAACCGTGACGCCGCGAATATTATTAAAACATTAGCAAAAGTATATGTTGGGTCCGAAAAAATACACATGCAAATTTTCACTGGGCTGTGCTCCTTGTGAAAGAGCAGAGTGCCATAAGCAGTGAGGTTAGCTAGTTGCTGAAATGTGCTGACCCATTACCCAATGGTGTATGCTGTAGTGGTTGGAAAAAATATGTGAATGATATAAAAGTAGACCAACCGATGAAGAGGACTGGCTAAAAGCCTATTAAAGTGAGTATATTATCTAAGTAGTTTTATTAAAATTAAATGGTCATGGCTAGTGCCAGAACCAAAATTGCTGATATTTCTACTTTGTTTTGCTAGTAGTAAGGTTTTACTCAAAGTGGAACACTTAAGGCCTCATTTAAAATGAACTGGCATAGGGCAGCACTGCAAGTCCTTTTCAAAAGGGCAGGAATGCACTGTTTTTACAAGATATGGTGCATTCCTGTCCTCTTAACTGGCACACACTTTGGTGCCTAGCGACAACGCAGGCACCCTTGCACCATGATGCAAGGGTGTCTGTGTTGCTGGCAGGATTATCCATGGAGGCTTTTTTACTCTTTCTATGTGTGCTGTAGAATGTAGTACTCATAAAAAGAGGAAAAAACTAGTAGAAATAAATATATTTCTCCTTCTTTAAGCCTTCCTTGGTGAGGAGTACAGTTTTGAAGCATTCCCAGGTTTAGAGATCCTTGTAAATCTGGAAATGTGTCAAAACCTATAGGTGTTGTGTGGGAAAACCCACTGCAATGTCCATGGAATGCCCTGACTTGCCCTGCATTGCCTTACACTACAAAAGAGTGGCTTTGTGTGGTCACATAGATATAGATCTGCACTTGGCGCAGCCGGAGCATCTCAAAAAGTGATAAGGTGCTTGTAAATAAGCCCCATAGTGCTTTAAAATGTCACACATAGGCATACTAAAAACTTGTAAAAGTCACACATCGACAAACTAGAATTTTGGCGGCTATGCTGATGTCAGTACTAAGTGGATTTTAGTTTTATTCAACCAAAGCTTTCCACTTCTCATCAATATTCCCTAATCGATAAACAAGGTTATCCACTGGGGAGGGAAAGAGAGAGGCAGTGTAGGATATGGCCTCCCCCTTCAACTAAACATTAAATACAAGGCACCCTACAACGTATGTTGCCTGAGATTGGCAACCCTATAATTTCCCTCAATATTGTAAACGTTTAGTTTTTTTATAAATGAGGAATGCTTGACCCTGTAAGGAACCTGTAATAGCTTGTTATATTATGGATAAGTGTCTAACAAGAAAAGCAGTTTCACTTTCCTTACAGGGTCAGGCATTCCTAATTTATAAAAAAAAACATTTACCATTTAGGAAAATGATAGGGTAAAGGGGAGGTTGGATCCTATACCTCTCCTCTCTCCCAAGCCCTTTGTTTATCAACTACGGAATATTGAAGAGAAGTTGGAGAGCAGCGTATAGCTGTGGGTGATGCATGGCCTGTCAACTGCCTTCTTGATGAAGAAAAATATTGGCAGTTTGCAACTGTGAACAATTTACAAGCCTAAGAACTTTAAAAAAAGTAAATGTATCCAATTCTATTAGACCGTGGCAGAACAAACAAGTGTGGTCTTTAGGGATGACGTGTCCTTGATCTTATCAACAGAACCAATCATTAATAAGACTAACTTTTGAAATTTGGGTTCCACCCATTCAGTATGACTGGGTTTCTATGCTTTTTGAATTACCCAGTTTTGGACTTTTACTTTGGATGAGTCTCACTACAGAGATCTGGGCCTAAATCCATCGTTTTTTTGCACTCCACACCACCCCAGTTCAGACATGGCCATATGCAAATCAGTCTGATCCTGTGCCTCATGGGAACAGTCCAGCCCGAACTGCCAAGCCATGCCTTCCCCGGACCGGAAACAAGCTTCCGAAGACTGGTTTCTGGCATTTCAGCCATCTTCAGCCCAGCCTGCTTGAATCCAGTGGTGTGGAGAGCATGGGACTCACGTCTGAGCATACCCATCCCACTTTAGGGATGACGTGTCCTTGATCTTATCAACAGAACCAATCATTAATAAGACTAACTTTTGAAATTTGGGTTCCACCAATTCAGTATGCCTGGGTTTCTATGCTTTTTGAATTACCCAGTTTTGGACTTTTACTTTGGATGAGTCTCACTACTGGTGTCCCACCCACAGTAATGCAAAAACAACAGTTTATGGACAGAATGCAGAACAATGTCATACATTCACCCCAGTACAGAAATCTGGGCCTAAATCCATCGTTTTTTTGCACTCAACGCCACCCCAGTTCAGACATGGCCATATGCAAATCAGTCTGACCCTGTGCCTCATGAGAACAGTCCAGCCGGAACTGCCTAGAATGCCTTCCCTGGACCGGAAACAAGCTTCCGAGGACCGGTTTCTGGCATTTCAACCGTCTTCAGCCCGGCTTGCTTGAATCCAGTGGTGTGATACCATGGGACTCACGTCTGAGCATACCCATCCCACTCGGGGAGACAATCAAATGCAAAAACCACAGTTGATGGACAGAATGCAGAACAATGTCATAGATTCACCTCAGTACAGAGATCTGGGCCTAAATCAATCGTATTTTTGCACTCCACACCACCCCAGTTCAGACATGGCCATATGCAAATCAGTCTGACCCTGTGCCTCATGGGAACAGTCCAGCCCAAACTGCCAAGCAATGCCTTCCCTGGACCGGAAACAATCTTCCGAGGACCGGTTTCTGGCATTTCAGCAGTCTTCAGCCCAGCCTGCTTGAATCCAGTGGTGTGGAGAGCATGGTACTCAGGCCTGAGCATACCCATCCCACTCGGGGTGACAAATGCAAAAACCACAGTTGATGGACAGGATGCAGAACAATGTCATACATTCACCCCAGTACAGAGATCCGGCCCTAAATCCATCGTTTTTTTGCACTCCACACCACCCCAGTTCGGACATGGCATATCCAAATCGGTCTGACCCTGTGCCTCATGGGAACAGTCCAGCCCGAACTGCCAAGTCATGCCTTCCCTGGACCGGAAACAAGCTTCCGAGGACCAGTTTCTGGCATTTCAGCCGTCTTCATCCCGGCTTGCTTGAATCCAGTGGTGTGGAGAGCATGGGACTCACGTCTGAGCATACCCATACCACTCGGGGTGACAAATGAAAAACCACAGTTGATGGACAGAATGCAGAACAATGTCATACATTCACCCCAGTACAGAGATCTGGACCTAAATCCATCGTTTCTTTGCACTCCACAACACCCCAGTTCAGACATGGCCATATGCAAATCAGTCTGACCCTGTGCCTCATGGGAACAGTCCAGCCCGAACTGCCAAGCCATGCCTTCCCTGGACCGGAAACAAGCTTCCGAGGACCGGTTTCTGGCATTTCAGCAGTCTTCAGCCCAGCCTGCTTGAATCCAGTGGTGTGGAGAGCATGGTACTCACGCCTGAGCATACCCATCCCACTCGGGGTGACAAATGCAAAAACCACAGTTGATGGACAGAATGCAGAACAATGTCATACATTCACCCCAGTACAGAGATCTGGCCCTAAATCCATCGTTTTTTTGCACTCCACACCACCCCAGTTTGGGCATGGCCATATCCAAATCGGTCTGACCCTGTGCCTCATGGGAACAGTCCAGCCCGAACTTCCAAGCCATGCCTTCCCTGGACCGGAAACAAGCTTCCGAAGACTGGTTTCTGGCATTTCAGCCATCTTCAGCCCAGCCTGCTTGAATCCAGTGGTGTGGAGAGCATGGGACTCACGTCTGAGCATACCCATCCCACTTTAGGGATGACGTGTCCTTGATCTTATCAACAGAACCAATCATTAATAAGACTAACTTTTGAAATTTGGGTTCCACCCATTCAGTATGCCTGGGTTTCTATGCTTTTTGAATTACCCAGTTTTGGACTTTTACTTTGGATGAGTCTCACTACTGGTGTCCCACCCACAGTAATGCAAAAACAACAGTTGATGGACAGAATGCAGAACAATGTCATACATTCACCCCAGTACAGAGATCTGGGCCTAAATCCATCGTTTTTTTTAACTCAACGCCACCCCAGTTCAGACATGGCCATATGCAAATCAGTCTGACCCTGTGCCTCATGAGAACAGTCCAGCCGGAACTACCTAGAATGCCTTCCCTGGACCGGAAACAAGCTTCCGAGGACCGGTTTCTGGCATTTCAACCGTCTTCAGCCCGGCTTGCTTGAATCCAGTGGTGTGATAGCATGGGACTCACGTCTGAGCATACCCATCCCACTCAGGGTGACAATCAAATGCAAAAACCACAGTTGATGGACAGAATGCAGAACAATGTCATACATTCACCCCAGTACAGAGATCTGGACCTAAATCCATTGTTTCTTTGCACTCCACAACACCCCAGTTCAGACATGGCCATATGCAAATCAGTCTGACCCTGTGCCTCATGGGAACAGTCCAGCCCGAACTGCCAAGCCATGCCTTCCCTGGACCGGAAACAAGCTTCCGAGGACCGGTTTCTGGCATTTCAGCAGTCTTCAGCCCAGCCTGCTTGAATCCAGTGGTGTGGAGAGCATGGTACTCACGCCTGAGCATACCCATCCCACTCAGGGTGACAAATGCAAAAACCACAGTTGATGGACAGAATGCAGA
Source organism: Lissotriton vulgaris (assembly GCF_964263255.1). NCBI lineage: Eukaryota > Metazoa > Chordata > Amphibia > Caudata > Salamandridae > Lissotriton > Lissotriton vulgaris. The sequence continues at coordinate 912,446,863 of NC_141691.1, read as the reverse complement.
ACAATGTCATACATTCACCCCAGTACAGAGATCTGGCCCTAAATCCATCGTTTTTTTGCACTCCACACCACCCCAGTTCGGACATGGCCATATCCAAATCGGTCTGACCCTGTGCCTCATGGGAACAGTCCAGCCCGAACTGCCAAGTCATGCCTTCCCTGGACCGGAAACAAGCTTCCGAGGACCGGTTTCTGGCATTTCAGCCATCTTCAGCCCGGCTTGCTTAAATCCAGTGGTGTGGAGAGCATGGGACTCACGTCTGAGCATACCCATCCCACTTGGGGTGACAAATGCAAAAACTACAGTTGATGGACAGAATGCAGAACAATGTCATACATTCACCCCAGTACAGAGATCTGGGCCTAAAGCCATTGTTTTTTTGCACTCCACACCACCCCAGTTCAGACATGGCCATAGGCAAATCAGTCTGACCCTGTGCCTCATGGGAACAGTCCAGCCCGAACTTCCAAGCCATGCCTTCCCTGGACCGGAAACAAGCTTCGAGGACCGGTTTCTGGCATTTCAGCCATCTTCTGCCTGGTTTGCTTGAATCCAGTGGTGTGGAGAGCATGGGACTCACGTCTGAGCATACCCATCCCACTCGGGGTGACAAATGCAAAAACCACAGTTGATGGACAGAATGCAGAACTATGTCATACATTCATCCCCGTACAGAGATCTGGGCCTAAATCCATCGTTTTTTTGCACTCCACACCACCCCAGTTCAGACATGGCCATATGCAAATCAGTCTGATCCTGTGCCTCATGGGAACAGTCCAGCCAGAACTGCCAAGCCATGCCTTCCCCGGACCGGAAACAAGCTTCCGAAACTGGTTTCTGGCATTTCAGCCATCTTCAGCCCAGCCTGCTTGAATCCAGTGGTGTGGAGAGCATGGGACTCACGTCTGAGCATACCCATCCCACTCGGGGTGACAAATGCAAAAACCACAGTTGATGGACAGAATGCAGAACAATGTCATAAAATAACCCCAGTACAGACATCTGGGCCTAAATCCATCATTTTTTTGCATTCCACACCACCCCAGTTCAGACATGGCCCTATGCAAATCAGTCTGACCCTGTGCCTCATGGGAACAGTCCAGCCCGAACTGCCAAGCTATGCCTTCCCTGGACCAGAAACAAGCTTCTGAGGACCGGTTTCTGGCATTTCAGCCGTCTTCAGCCCGGCTTGCTTGAATCCAGTGGTGTGGAGAGCATGGGACTCACGTCTGAGCAAACCATCCCACTCGGGGTGACAAATGCAAAAACCACAGTTGATGGACAGAATGCAGAACAATGTCATACAATCACCACCCCAGTACAGAGATCTGGGCCAAAATCCATCATTTTTTTGCACTCCACACTGTGAGAAGTTGGCCCAATATGCAGCGTTCGCTATTCTAGCGACCGCTATGTATCGTTCCAAACGACCCTTATGATGATTGGTTGTAAGTCAACCTATAGACCAGCTATCCTAGTAGCGTGGATACGAGCAGTCTAAGGCTAAAGACTCGAGAGGGCGTGTTAAGCCAGCTGTTTACCACACATGTATCCCTTGAACACCCAGTGAAAGGACACCACACAAGTGTTATGAAAATAAACGGTATATTTATTTAAGAATCACAACAGCCCTGTACTCTTTATGAGGACAGGGTACTAAGCACAAACCAAATCTCTTAGGAAAATACTTCAAGTGCACAATTAAAACAAGTGTCCGAAGACACGGGAAGTTTAGTCGTCTCGGGTGGACCCGATAAGGCAAGTCGGAAGCGAGGGACTCAGGACCCTAGAGTAAGGAGGCTATGCAGGCACCGAAATGCCGAAGTTACCTAGCCACGAGGGCTGCGGCTGCACAAGTCTTACAGGCGTCGGGGGTCTTCGCTGACGAGCCAGGAGCCGGAAGAAAAGGAGTTGCTGGCCGGCGACCAGTGATGAATAGTTCGTAGAGATCCAAGCCTGGATCAGAGATCGATGATACCTGAAAGCAGAGGGGACCAAGTTCGTACTACTAGCCAGTAGTCAGAGGGTACCAGGAGGGCACCGGTTGGCCGTCACCTCGACCAGGTGAGTGGGCGACGCTAGGCTCTGCAGTCTCACGGACCAGGAGGCGTTGTCGGCGACCAGGATGGAGGTGCGAGCTGTCCCACGAAGGATGATGCTGTCGGCGTCGCTGGGCCCAGGATTGGGGCAACAAGCCTTGGCAGATCTCAGGGCCACGTGGTAGGCCTAAGATGGCGTCTTGAATGGACCAGGAGGGTCCGGGGTGCTCCTCTCGGAAAAGGGAGCAAGGGCCGATCTGGAGCAACCAGACCAGCAGAGTTGTTTGTCGGTCGTCGTCAAGGAAGGGCACAAGCCAGCGGCTAGTGACCGGACAACGTGCTGAGCAGCGAGCAGAAGGGCCCCACGCAGATCGTGGAGATGCTGGGAGACTGCACTTCGGTGCTGGAGCGGCTCAGGGTCGGGGCTTCTCGGACCCCAGAGCACTCACCAGAGAATTGCTTCGATGGTTGTGCTGGTTAAGAGCGTGCAGGTTCTGATGATGGCCGGTCCCTCGAGGTCTCGTCGCACCCACAGATCACAGCTGAGCTGATGACGTGGGTAGAGGTCAGAGGTGCCAGGGAAGCCGGTTCTCGTCGAGCTGGGCCGTCGGATTCCTTGAGGAAGGACTTACAGCAAACCGCAGAGTTCTTAGATGGTGCCCGCTGATGCAGGGTGACTACTCCTTAGTCACAAGGGAGAAATCTTGAGAAGAGTCTCGAATGTCCTTTCGTAGAAAGTAGTTCTTGATTCAAAGATGATCTAATTTGGAAGGGTCCCCGCTCCGGCCTTTATTCTAAAGAAAGGGGTGGGTACATGACTAGGTCCTGCCCTAAGGGTGGGACCAGGAAGGGGGGTAGTTACACCCCTCTCCCCTGCCGGACTTTCCCCAGGCCAGGGCTGGTGCCCCTGGAACTGGTTCTAACCGGCAGATGCGTAGCGAGCACCGGGGTGCCACTCCACAGTCACCTTCTCGCAAAAGCCCTACCTACCCAGAATACACAAACCCTGTCTGGGACGGTGCGAACACCGCCCTCGACAGGAAACCCTTTGTCCAAGCTCTTCTCGCTGGAAGGACTCCCAGCAGCAGGAGGTCAGACTCGTGTCTGTGGTGGCAGCATCCATTTTGTGGAGCTGAGGCTTTAGTTAACTTTAACCGGGGTTCACAGTTACGTACATGTCGTGTCCCTCTAGAAGGGCGGAATGCTAACCTCGTCGCCAGAATTGGTGAGGGGGCAGCATCCCGATTTGTATGACACCTTACTCGACATGCCTTGATGACGCGACACCGAAGTTACCGATGTGGTACGCGTTATCATGGAACAGCCATTGGGTCTTGATTCCGCAAGCTGCAACCGGGCTCGGCTCGGGCCAGAACCTAGTTCACACGAGCCCACGCACTCTGCCTTCAGGATTGTCAAGGCTTGCCATAGGAGTGACTGATAGGAACTCGGGTGTCCATTGTATGGTTAGATATAGAGCTACTATACCTAAAGCAAAGGGTGATTACACGACTTTGCCCCAGCTGTCATGCAGCCAGTTGTGTCAAATTTAGGAGGCCAGCCAGGGGTGGCATAATACATGCTGCAGCCCCTGGCGGCCCTGGGTACACCTATGCCCTGCGTTACGGGGTCTGATAAGGTGGCCCAGTACCAATTGGTAAATGCACCTAGGGTACATTTCGTAATTTAGAAAGAGAACAGCCAGGCTGTGGGTCTGATTGGCAGGCCCACAGCCAGAGAAAGTTGTAAACCAGTGAAACAAAAGCAAAAAATCTGGGTGATCATAGGATTGCAGACCCTACTCTCCTACATGACCCCCCCCCAAATGTCGGAACAATAAGCTAACCTTGACCAGGTGAGTCTTCTTGTTCTAAGTGGAAATATCTGGAGAGCCCATCGGCATTGCCATGATCAGTACCAGGTCTATGTTCCACTGTAAAGTCCATCCCCTGTAGGGAAATGGACCACCTAAGCAGTTTGGGGTTTTCACCCTTCATCTGATTTAGCCATAAGAGGGGCTTATGGTCGGTCTGAATCTTGAAGTGAGTGCCAAACAAGTATGGCCTCAGCTTCTTCAGGGCCCAAACCACAGCAAAGGCCTCCCTCTCAATAGCTGACCAATTCTTCTCTCTAGGGGTCAGCCTTCTGCTTATAAAAGCAATGGGCTGGTCTTGACCATCAAAATTCAGTTGAGAAAGAACAGCTCCCACACCCAACTCAGAAGCATCTGTTTGGACAATGAATGGTTTGGAGTAGTCCGGACTCTTAAGGATAGGCGCCGTGCACATGGCCTGCTTTAGGTCATCGAATGCTTTTTGACAGCTCGCTGTCCACTGAACCTTCTTTGGCATTTTCTTGCTTGTCAGTTCGTTTAATGGTGTCACGATGGAACCATAGTTCCTGACAAACTTCCGGTAGTATCCAGTCAGGCCCAAGAAAGCTCGAACCGTAGTCTGGGTGGTTGGAGGAGCCCAGTCCCTGATTGACTGTATTTTGCTCTCCAGTGGCTGAACCTGGCCTCCACCTACAAGGTGGCCCAGGTATACAACCTGTGTCTGCCCTATCTGGCACTTGGTGGCCTTGATAGTGAGGCCTGCTGCTTGCAGAGCCTCTAACGCTTTCCGCAGGTGGACCAGGTGATCCTCCCAGGTGGAGCTAAAGACAGCAATATCGTCTAGATACGCCGCACAGAAGTCATCCAGCCCAGTAAGGACTTGATTCACCAACCTTTGGAAGGTGGCAGGTGCATTTTTCAGACCAAAGGGCATCACCACGAACTGATAATGCCCACCAGGGGTAGAAAATGCGGTCTTAGGCTTGGCGTCCTCAGCTAACCTGATTTGCCAATACCCAGCTGTCAGGTCAAACGTACTTAGGTAGTTGGCCGAAGCCAATCTATCGATAAGCTCGTCTGCCCTTGGTATTGGGTGGGCGTCAGTCTTAGTGACTGCATTGAGACCCCTGTAGTCTACGCAGAACCTCATCTCTTTCTTACCGCCCTGGGTGTGAGGTTTCGGCACTAGAACTACGGGACTAGCCCAAGGGCTATCCGAGGGTTCAATGACTCCCAGCTCCAACATTTTCTGCACTTCACTCTTGATGCAGTCTCTAACGTGATCAGGCTGCCGGTAGATTTTACTCTTGACGGGCAAGCTGTCACCAGTGTCAACCTCATGGGTGCACCAATCGGTCTGACTGGGTGTTAGAGAGAACATATGTCTGAAAGACTGAAGAACCTGTTTACAGTCTTTCTGTTGATGTTCGGAGAGGCTGCCACAAAAGACAACACCATCGACCGATCCATCGTCAGGATTCTGAGTGAGCAGGTCGGGGAGAGGGTCACTCTCCTCTTCCTGTCCCTCATCTAGGGCCATGAGCAAACTCATGTCCTTCCTGTCGACATATGCCTTGAGCCTGTTGACATGAAGCACCCTGTGGGGGCTCCGGGGAGTACCCAGGTCGACCAGGTAGGTGACCTCTCCCTTTTTCTCCAGGATGGTGTAGGGCCCGGACCATTTGTCCTTGAGTGCTGCTGGGGCCACTGGCTCCAACACCCACACCTTCTGTCCGGGCTGGTAAACAGTCAAGACAGCCTTTTGGTCATGCCAAGCTTTTTGGAGTTCTTGGCTGGCCTTAAGGTTTTCAGATGCCTTCTCCATGTATTCAGCCATCCGCGAGCGGAGGCCAAGCACATAGTCCACTATGTTGGCTGCAGGTTTTTTGAGAGGTCTCTCCCATCCTTCCTTCACCAAACATAGGGGTCCTCTCACAGGATGCCCGTACAAAAGTTCAAAAGGGCTGTAGCCAACCCCCTTCTGTGGGACTTCTCTGTAAGCGAATAAAAGGCAGGGGATCAGGACGTCCCATCTACGCCGAAGCTTTTCAGGTAGTCCATGAATCATCCCTTTGAGGGTCCTGTTGAATCTCTCAACAAGCCCATTGCATTGTGGATGATAGGGTGTAGTGAACTTGTAGTTGACACCACATTCCTTCCACATAGCAGTTAAGTAGCTCGACATAAAGTTTGCACCTCTGTCGGAGACGACCTCCTTAGGGAAGCCCACTCTGGAGAATACTCCAACTAGGGCTCTTGCCACAACAGGTGCTGTAGTGGTCCTAAGGGGAATAGCTTCAGGATACATGGTGGCATGATCCACTACCACCAGTATAAACTTGTGCCCTGATGCTGTTGGTGGTTCCATGGGACCGACGATGTCGATCCCCACCCGTTCAAAGGGCACCCCCACCACAGGCATTGGTATAAGGGGGGCCTTTGTCGTGCCACCTGACTTACCACTGGCTTGGCAAGTGACACAGGAGCGGCAAAACTCCTTTGTATCTTCGTTCATATGAGGCCAGTGAAAGTGTGAGACAAGCCTGTCCCACGTTTTCGTCTGGCCTAAGTGACCTGCTAAGGGAATCTCGTGGGCCAAGGTAAGTAGGAAACCACGCTGAGACAAGGGTACAACCAGCCTCCTGGTCATGCCAGGCTTGGGGTCTCTTGACTCAGTGTACAGGAGTCCATCTTCCCAGTATACCTTGTGGGTACCTGTGGCGTTCCCAGCAGCCTCAGCAGCAGCCTGCTGTCTGAGGGGTTCAAGAGAAGGGCAGTCTAACTGGTCCTTCCCCAGGTCTTCCCTTGAGGGTCCCCCTGAACCCAAGAATTCAACTTGATCAAGTTCGAACTCCCTAGGCTCAGTTTCCCTCAATTCCTGTAGGTCAGCCTCCTCTGAGACTTGATCCACGACCTGGGGCAAGGGGGAAGGCGCAGCCTTAACCCTACCGCTCTTTTTCTTGGGAGGTGTCTGGTCCGTTGTTCCAGGATCCAGCACCTGTTCAGTGGGGCATTTCCTGACCTGTGACCTGGTCACAGCGAACACATGTGCTGGCAAGCCTAACATTTCCATGTGAGTCCGGTGCGCCACTTCTGACCATCGTGATGACTCCAAATCATTGCCCAACAAACAGTCCACTGGGAGGTCTGAACTAACTACAACCTTCTTTTGGCCAGTTACCCCTCCCCAGGAGAAAGCTACAATTGCCATACTATGATTGGTAGTGACATTGCTTGCATTGGTCACCAGGAATTCTGTACCTGGCATGATCTGTCCAGGGTCCACAAAGTTAGGTGTCACCATGGTGACACTGGCACAAGTGTCCCTATAGGCCTGAGCCATTTTTCCGTTTATGAAAGGCGTCTGTCTGTATTTGCCCAAAGTATTGGGACTTACGTCAGGGGACATATCCACATCCCCTGTACTGACAAGGACAGCCTGAGTGAGTGTGCCAACTAAGTTGTCACGCCCCTCAGAACCCAGGGTTAACCCTACTAAACCCTTGGGAGGTGCACTACCACTGCTGGCTGTACTAGGGGGCACAGGTGCCTTAGGGGCTGCAGTGGCAGGAGTCTGCCCTCCTCCTTTCTTGGTGCACTCACTAAACCAGTGAGATTTACTTTTGCAGTACTGGCACCATCTTTTGGATTGGCCTTCTTTCTTCTTTTGGGGAGCCTGACCCCCACCCTCTTTGGGTTGTTGGGGACCGGTCGAAGACTTCTGGTCGTTTTGTTCCCCCTTAGAATCTTTACCCTTCTGGTCTGCTTTCTTCTGACCACCTTGATTCTGGCCCTGGTTCTGTTTAACTCTTGTACGAACCCATCTGTCTGCCTTCTTTCCCAATTCTTGGGGAGAGGTCAGATCCGAGTCGTCAAGATGCTGATGCAACAACTGGTTCTGACAATTGTTTAAAATTTGCTCTCTCATCATCAAATTATACAATCCTTCGTAATCAGTAACCTTACTGCCCAGCAACCAGCCTTCAAAAGCCTTAGTGGCACAATCGACAAAGTCAGACCAGTCTTGAGACTGCGTTTTCTGGGTATCCCGGAACAGCACCCTGTACTGCTCCGTGGTTAGGCCAAACCCTTCGACGAGTGTATTCTTCAAGACGTGGTAATTATTAGCATCCTCTACCCTTGTGGTGAGGAGCTTGTCTCTTCCTTTACCTTCAAAGGAGAGCCACAAGATAGCTGCCCACTGACTCTGGGGAACACCTTGCACAGTGCAGGCCCTCTCCAAAGCAGTAATCCATTTGTGGATGTCGTCCCCTTGTTTAAAGGGGGGCACTATCTTACCAAGGTGTTTCGTATCAAGACTCCTTTCCCTATTGCTAGGTATAATGCTGCCACCAGTGGGGACTGCCCCACTTAACTGTTGCTCTCTAGCAAAGGCAAGCCTCTCTTTGGCCAGGGCAAGTTCTTCCCTTTCAATCCTCAGATTAGCTGCCCTTTCCTTAGCTTCGTACACTCTCCTCTGAGGGGACGTCATCCCTCTTTGAGAAGAGTTGTGAGAGCCATTGGTTTGAAGGGATCTGCCAGAGTCTCTTGACAGAGATCGGGCTCGTCCATTCCCAATGTTAAGCTGACCTGATAGTGGCCCCGGGGGTCCCCCAGTACCACTGTCATGCTTGCTTAAGTTGGACCTGCTTAGTCTAACGACTTCTACCTGTCCCTTATCTGCCTCATCCCCAGAGGGATCCTCATCCTCATCATCCTCCACATCTTCGTTCTCAGTTGCGAGGTGGATGAGGTCAGGATCGTCTCTGGTTCCCTCGAGGGGAGGCATGTCTCCGTCTGGATTAGAAGAGCTGGGAAGGGTCTCAGCTTTTCTGGCATAATAAGTCTCCAAGAGACCAATCAGAAAGGACGTTGTGGGGTTAGACCCCTGCTTGATCTTCCTGGAGTGACACACTTGTCTTAACTCCTTGAAGCTCAGCACAGTATATCTTGAAGGGATGACCTGTGGAGGGTCAACTGACACAAGGGGAGACTCAGAGTTTCCTCCTTTGTCCGACATACTGTTTCTAGTGTGGTGTAAGTGATGCACCTACCTACACTATGTGTTTACCTACTGATCCCTTGCTAAGAGTTGCAGCCAAGGTGTGCTAGGCCTTGAGGAGCTGCAACAGCTGGTTCAGTAGAACTCAGAGTATTCTAAGCTTAGTTATATGTACTAACAGTACTTATGTGATCTTTCAACAAGATATTCTTAGGATACGTGTGGTAAAACAACAGCAAGCTCAAACCCCAACCGCTGCTCACCAATGTGAGAAGTTGGCCCGATATGCAGCGTTCGCTATTCTAGCGACCGCTATGTATCGTTCCAAACGACCCTTATGATGATTGGTTGTAAGTCAACCTATAGACCAGCTATCCTAGTAGCGTGGATACGAGCAGTCTAAGGCTAAAGACTCGAGAGGGCGTGTTAAGCCAGCTGTTTACCACACATGTATCCCTTGAACACCCAGTGAAAGGACACCACACAAGTGTTATGAAAATAAACGGTATATTTATTTAAGAATCACAACAGCCCTGTACTCTTTATGAGGACAGGGTACTAAGCACAAACCAAATCTCTTAGGAAAATACTTCAAGTGCACAATTAAAACAAGTGTCCGAAGACATGGGAAGTTTAGTGGTCTCGGGTGGACCCGATAAGGCAAGTCGGAAGCGAGGGACTCAGGACCCTAGAGTAAGGAGGCTATGCAGGCACCGAAATGCCGAAGTTACCTAGCCACGAGGGCTGCGGCTGCACAAGTCTTACAGGCGTCGGGGGTCTTCGCTGACGAGCCAGGAGCCGGAAGAAAAGGAGTTGCTGGCCGGCGACCAGTGATGAATAGTTCGTAGAGATCCAAGCCTGGATCAGAGATCGATGATACCTGAAAGCAGAGGGGACCAAGTTCGTACTACTAGCCAGTAGTCAGAGGGTACCAGGAGGGCACCGGTTGGCCGTCACCTCGACCAGGTGAGTGGGCGACGCTAGGCTCTGCAGTCTCACGGACCAGGAGGCGTTGTCGGCGACCAGGATGGAGGTGCGAGCTGTCCCACGAAGGATGATGCTGTCGGCGTCGCTGGGCCCAGGATTGGGGCAACAAGCCTTGGCAGATCTCAGGGCCACGTGGTAGGCCTAAGATGGCGTCTTGAATGGACCAGGAGGGTCCGGGGTGCTCCTCTCGGAAAAGGGAGCAAGGGCCGATCTGGAGCAACCAGACCAGCAGAGTTGTTTGTCGGTCGTCGTCAAGGAAGGGCACAAGCCAGCGGCTAGTGACCGGACAACGTGCTGAGCAGCGAGCAGAAGGGCCCCACGCAGATCGTGGAGATGCTGGGAGACTGCACTTCGGTGCTGGAGCGGCTCAGGGTCGGGGCTTCTCGGACCCCAGAGCACTCACCAGAGAATTGCTTCGATGGTCGTGCTGGTTAAGAGCGTGCAGGTTCTGATGATGGCCGGTCCCTCGAGGTCTCGTCGCACCCACAGATCACAGCTGAGCTGATGACGTGGGTAGAGGTTAGAGGTGCCAGGGAAGCCGGTTCTCGTCGAGCTGGGCCGTCGGATTCCTTGAGGAAGGACTTACAGCAAACCGCAGAGTTCTTAGATGGTGCCCGCTGATGCAGGGTGACTACTCCTTAGTCACAAGGGAGAAATCTTGAGAAGAGTCTCGAATGTCCTTTCGTAGAAAGTAGTTCTTGATTCAAAGATGATCTAATTTGGAAGGGTCCCCGCTCCGGCCTTTATTCTAAAGAAAGGGGTGGGTACATGACTAGGTCCTGCCCTAAGGGTGGGACCAGGAAGGGGGGTAGTTACACCCCTCTCCCCTGCCGGACTTTCCCCAGGCCAGGGCTGGTGCCCCTGGAACTGGTTCTAACCGGCAGATGCGTAGCGAGCACCGGGGTGCCACTCCGCAGTCACCTTCTCGCAAAAGCCCTACCTACCCAGAATACACAAACCCTGTCTGGGACGGTGCGAACACCGCCCTCGACAGGAAACCCTTTGTCCAAGCTCTCCTCGCTGGAAGGACTCCCAGCAGCAGGAGGTCAGACTCGTGTCTGTGGTGGCAGCATCCATTTTGTGGAGCTGAGGCTTTAGTTAACTTTAACCGGGGTTCACAGTTACGTACATGTCGTGTCCCTCTAGAAGGGCGGAATGCTAACCTCGTCGCCAGAATTGGTGAGGGGGCAGCATCCCGATTCGTATGACACCTTACTCGACATGCCTTGATAACGCGACACCGAAGTTACCGATGTGGTACGCGTTATCATGGAAAAGCCATTGGGTCTTGATTCCGCAAGCTGCAACCGGGCTCGGCTCGGGCCAGAACCTAGTTCACACGAGCCCACGCACTCTGCCTTCAGGATTGTCAAGGCTTGCCATAGGAGTGACTGATAGGAACTCGGGTGTCCATTGTATGGTTAGATATAGAGCTACTATACCTAAAGCAAAGGGTGATTACACGACTTTGCCCCAGCTGTCATGCAGCCAGTTGTGTCAAATTTAGGAGGCCAGCCAGGGGTGGCATAATACATGCTGCAGCCCCTGGCGGCCCTGGGTACACCTATGCCCTGCGTTACGGGGTCTGATAAGGTGGCCCAGTACCAATTGGTAAATGCACCTAGGGTACATTTCGTAATTTAGAAAGAGAACAGCCAGGCTGTGGGTCTGATTGGCAGGCCCACAGCCAGAGAAAGTCGTAAACCAGTGAAACAAAAGCAAAAAATCTGGGTGATCATAGGATTGCAGATCCTACTCTCCTACACACACCACCCCAGTTCAGACGTGGCCATATGCAAATCAGTCTGACCCTGTGCCTCATGGGAACAGTCCAGCCCGAACTGCCAAGCCACACCTTCCCTGGACCGGAAACAAGCTTCCGAGGACCGGTTTCTGGCATTTCAGCTGTCTTCAGCCCGGCTTGCTGGAATCCAGTGGTGTGGAGAGCATGGGACTCACGTCTGAGCATACCCATCCCACTCGGGGTGACAAATGCAAAAACCACAGTTGATGGACAGAATGCAGAACAATGTCATACATCCACCCCAGTACAGAGATCTGGGCCTAAATCCATCGTTTTTTTGCACTCCACACCACCCCAGTTAAGACATGGCCATATGCAAATCAGTCTGACCCTGTGCCTCATGGGAACAGTCCAGCCCGAACTGCCAAGCCATGCCATCCCTGGACCGGAAACAAGCTTCCGAGGACCGGTTTCTGACATTTCAGCCGTCTTCAGCCCGGCTTGCTTGAATCCAGTGGTGTGGAGAGCATGGGACTCACGTCTGAGCATATCCATCCCACTCGGGGTGACAAATGCAAAAACCACAGTTGATGGACAGAATGCAGAACATTGTCATACAATCACCCCAGTACAGAGACCTGGGTCTAAATCCATCATTTTTTGGCACTCCACACCACCCCAGTTCAGACATGGCCATATGCAAATCAGTCTGATCCTGTGCCTCATGGGAACAGTCCAGCCCGAACTGCCAAGCCATGCCTTCCCTGGACCGGAAACAAGCTTCCGAGGACAGGTTTCTGGCATTTCAGCCGTCTTCAGCCCGGCTTGCTTGAATCCAGTGGTGTGGAGAGCATGGGACTCACATCCGAGCATACCCATCGCACTCGGGGTGACAAATGCAAAAACCACGGTTGATGGACAGAATGCAGAACAATGTCATACAATGACCATCCCAGTACAGCGATCTGGGCCTAAATCCATAATTTTTTTGGACTCCACACCACCCCAGTTCAGACATGGCCATATGCAAATCAGTCTGACCCTGTGCCTCATGGGAACAGTCCAGCCCGAACTGCCAAGCCATGCCTTCCCTGGACCAGAAACAAGCTTCCGAGGACCGGTTTCTAGCATTTCAGACGTCTGCAGCCCGTCTTGCTTGAATCCAGTGGTGTGGAGAGCATGGGACTCACGTCTGAGCATACCTATTCCACTCGGGGTGACGAACGCAAAAACCACAGTTGATGGACAGAATGCAGAACAATGTCATACATTCACCCCAGTACAGAGATCTTGGCCTAAATCCATCTTATTTTGCACTCCACACCACCCTAGTTCAGATATGGCCATATGCAAATCAGTCTGACCCTGTGCCTCATGGGAACAGTCCAGCCCAAACTGCCAAGCCATGCCTTCCCTGAACCGGAAACAAGCTTCCGAGGACCGGTTTCTGGCATTTCAGCCGTCTTCAGCCAGGCTTGCTTGAATCCAGTGGTGTGGAGAGCATGGAACTCACGTCTGAGTATACCCATCTCACTCGGGGTGACAAATGCAAAAACCACAGTTGATGGACAGAATGCACGACAATGTCATACATTCACCCCAGTACAGAGATCTGGGCCTAAATCCATCGTTTTTTTGCACTCCACACCACCCCAGTTCAGACATGGCCATATGCAAATCAGTCTGACCCTGTGCCTCATGGGAACAGTCCAGCCAGAACTGCCAAGCCATGCCTTACCTGGACCGGAAACAAGCTTCCAAGGACCGGTTTCTGGCATTTCAGCCGTCTTCAGCCCGGCTTGCTTGAATCCAGTGGTGTGTAGAGCATAGGACTCACGTCTGAGCATACCCATCCCACTCGGGGTGACAAATGCAAAAACCACAGTTGATGGACAGAATGCAGAACAATGTCATACATTAACCCCAGTACAGAGATCTGGGCCTAAATCCATAATTCTTTTTGCACTCCACACCACCCCAGTTCAGACATGGCCATATGCAAATCAGTCTGACCCTGTGCCGCAGGGGAACAGTCCAGCCCGAACTGCCAAGCCATGCCTTCCCTGGACCTGAAACAAGCTTCCCAGGACCGGTTTCTGGCATTTCTGCAGTCTTCAGCCCGGTTTACTTGAATCCAGTGGTGTGGAGAGCATGGGACTCACGTCTGAGCATACCCATCCCACTTGTGGTGACAAATGCAAAAACCACAGTTGATGGACAGAATGCAGAACAATGTCATACATTCACCCCAGTACAGAGATCTGGGCCTAAATCCATTGTTTTTTTGCACTCCACACCACCCCAGTTCAGACATGGCCATATGCAAATCAGCCTGACCCTGTGCCTCATGGGAACAGTCCAGCCCAAACTGCGGAGCCATGCCTTCCCTGGACAGGAAACAGGCTTCTGAGGACCTGTTTCTGGCATTTCAGCCATCTTCAGCCCCGCTTGCTTCAATACAGTGGTGTGGAGAGCATGGGACTCATGTCTGAGCATACCCATCCTTCTCGGGGTGACAAATGCCAAAACCACAGTTGAGGGACAGAATGCAGAACAATGTCATACATTCACCCCAGTACAGAGATCTGGGCCAAAATCCATCGTTTTTTGCACTCCACACCACCCCAGTTCAGACATTGCCATATGCAAATCAGTCTGACCCTGTGCCTCATGGGAACGGTCCTGCCAGAACTGCCAAGCCATGCCTTACCTGGACCGGAAACAAGCTTCCAAGGACCGGTTTCTGGCATTTCAGCCGTCTTCAGCCCGGCTTGCTTGAATCCAGTGGTGTGGAGAGCATAGGACTCACGTCTGAGCATACCCATCCCACTCGGGGTGACAAATGCAAAAACCACAGTTGATGGACAGAATGCATAACAATGTCATACATTAACCCCAGTACAGAGATCTGGGCCTAAATCCATAATTCTTTTTGCACTCCACACCACCCCAGTTCAGACATGGCCATATGCAAATCAGTCTGACCCTGTGCCGCATGGGAACAGTCCAGCCCGAATTGCCAAGCCATGCCTTCCCTAGACCAGAAACAAGCTTCCCAGGATCGGTTTCTGGCATTTCTGCCGTCTTCAGCCCGGCTTGCTTGAATTCAGTGGTGTGGAGAGCAAGGGACTCACGTCTGAGCATGCCCATCCCACTCGGGGTGACAAATGCAAAAATCATAGTTGATGGACAGAATGCAGAACAATATCATACATTCACCCCAGTACAGAGATCTGGGCCAAAATCCATCGTTTTTTTGCACTCCACACCACCCCAGTTCAGACATTGCCATATGCAAATCAGTCTGACCCTGTGCCTCATGGGAACAGTCCAGCCAGAACTGCCAAGCCATGCCTTACCTGGACTGGAAACAAGCTTCTGAGGACCGGTTTCTGGCATTTCAGCCGTCTTCAGCCCGGCTTGCTTGAATCCAGTGGTGTGGAGAGCATGGGACTCACGTCTGAGCATACCCATCCCACTCGGGGTGACCATTGCAAAAACCACATTTGATGGACAGAATGCAGAACAATGTCATACATTCACCCCAGTACAGAGATCTGGGCCTAAATCCATTGTTTTTTTGCACTCCAGACCACCCCAGTTCAGACGTGGCCATATGCAAATCAGTCTGACCCTGTGCCTCATGGAAACAGTCCAGCCCGAACTGCCACGCCATGCCTTCCCTGGACAGGAAACAAACTTCCGAGGACCATTTTCTGGCATTCCAGCCGTCTTCAGCCCGGCTTGCTTGAATCCAGTGGTGTCAAGAGCATGGGACTCACGCCTGACCATACCCATCCCACTCGGGGTGACAAATGCAAAAACCACAGTTGATGGACAGAATGCAGAACAATGTCATACATTCACCCCTGTACAGAGATCTGGGCCTAAATCCATCGTTTTCTTGCACTCCATACCACCCCAGTTCAGACATGGCCATATGCAAATCAGTCTAAGCACCGTGGAGAACTGGAAGGAGTACCCCCTGACCAGTCGACCCAGGACAAGTGGGACTCCCCAAGGGCCAGTGAGGCCGATCCTCTTACACAAGTTTCAAGTTCAAGTTTATTTATTTATGATTTTGGAACTCGAATGAGATCCACATAAAAATGTAAACAATTAAGTACATTTACACACAATCATTGTTCAATAAAGATATAACAAAATACATTTCCAATCATAATTAATAGAGAACTAAAAAGTTTTTTAAAAGTTTACATTTTTATAACAAAACAGTTCATTTGGGGGATTGTGAATGGCATCTAGGAAAGAGATAGCAGAGGAAATACCCAATTGAAGACAAATAGGTCTCAGCGACCTACGTCTGAATGCAAGTAAAGCTGGGCACACAAAAAGAGCATGGTTAATATCCTGATTATTATTATTACAGAGATCACATAAGGCTGAGGAGCCATACCATTTAGATGTCAAAGAGTTCAACGGAAGTAGATCCTGCCTTAGTAAAAGGAAGAAACGCCGTACCCCATGATGGAGATTCCAGGTGACATATGGTTGGGCAATTCTCATTTGGCAGGAATCTACGGCTAGGTGGGCACCTTTTTTCCGGGTACGTGATCCCCTGTCCAACCTGAAGCTTAATTCCCAAGAGGCTGATTTCAGGATAGTTTTCAACTGATGACTGGATAAGGTGAATAAAACCGATTCATCAAGTTCAAGAATACCAACTGCAGTTCGAACGTTTTTTACAATTGTTGAATATTCTTTGAGGTTTCCAAGCAACTCAGTTTTTTATGATATATCTTAGGGTGCCTGGGTATCCCTGTGCAATATTAAAAACCCAGCGCACTATTCCAGCTATACCTTGGGCTCAACTGCTTCGTAGGCCGAATTCCAATCTGAGGGCTGCTGTAGAGCCCGCAGTATTGACCATACTGAGACTATGCATTATTTTGCCTTCCGTAGAGTTTAGAAAGCCCCAAGTTTTTATATCTACTAATTCCATGCCATATAGTAAAGATGCAGAGATTTTTGCATGATATACTTCCAACAAGATAGCAAAATGCTGTCTACCAGTAGCCTTATATAAAGAAGCCAAACTTTTTCCTTGGGTAATTGTTTTCTGAGTATTATTAGTTATGTGAGCTTTCTCGCTTAGATTACCCGTAACAATTTTTCCGAGGAAGACATAAGATTGTACCATTTCAAATCTCTGTCCCCCTACGGACCAAGGAAAATTCGCATATTTCAACTTTTTTCTCCCCACCATGCACATTACTTTGCTTTTTGAAACATTTATCGTCAAGTGGTGAGCTTCGGCATACTTGTGTAGAGCCTTCAGACGGTTATTTAGACCTTTAGGTGTTAGGTCTAAAATCAGTATATCGTCAGCATACATTAGACAAACAATTGGGACACCCCCCAAAATTGGGGCAATTCCAACACTTTCAGACAAGGCTAGGGGTAGATCGGTTATGTAGCGAGAAAACAGTAGAGGGGCCAAAAGGCAGCCTTGTTTTAACCCATTTGCTGTTTTAATTTCTTGCAATAGGCCTCTTTCCCCACCTAACAAAACTCTACACCAAGTTTCAAAGTGTAATGCTCGTGTTAACTCCAAAAGAGTAGAAGGCATGCCAAGATTTGATAACTTCCTCCACAGCAAAGATCGGTCTACTTCATCAAATGCTGTTTAGAAATCTATAAAGGCACCATAAACTCTCCCTCCACGAATTTTAACATATTTCTCTGTTATAACCTGCAATGCTGTTAAATTGTCTAAGGTGCTATGTCTCTGCCTAAACCCTGTCTGTTCGTAGGGCAGAATATTGTCTCTTGACACCCACTTTTGAATTAGTTTTAAAATACATTTTGAGAAAACCTTGCCAATGGCGTCCAGGAGGGCAATTTGACGATAGTTTTGGGGCATATTACGTGCTCCCTTTTTAAATAGGGGAACTAATATGCTTCCCTTCCATGAAGGGGGAACAGTTTTACTGGAGAAGCAGAAGTTAAAAACTGGAAACAAAATTTTGCACCACATTCTACTATGTTGTTTTATAACAGAGATGGGGAGCTCGTCCGGACCCATTGCTCCAGAAGATCACAGGCCCTTGATCGCTAATTCTATGTCCTTTTCGGACGGAGGACCATAAAGAGGGTCATCCACTAATAGTCTGCTGTCTTCAAAGGCCCTACCGTTACTAGCAAATAACTTCTTGATGTATTCAACCCAGATACGCTCTTCAATGGGGATTGGCAGAGGTCTAGATCCTAATCCACAGCCCTCCCCAATTATTGTCCAGAATGTTCTTGCTTTACCCCTGTAGACTGCCTCTCGAAGTCTAATCCAAAGAGCTTCTTCTCGCCCCCTTTTTAATTTAACCTTCATCCTGTTCCTTCTTCTTCTCAATAAGACGATCTTATGATATCTTTCGGGGGTGAGTAAAAGATATTGTTCCCTTACCAATTTATTTATTTCGATATTAAGATTACGAAGACAGTTAGGGATTGCTTTAGGCTTTTTTACAGGACGGGGTTTCTTGACAGTTGAGGTTACTGTATGCAGGAAGTCAGAGAAGCATTTTAATACACATCCATCCCAGTGAACCAAGTTCTCTATGGCAGACTCTAAAATGCTCGTCAAGCCCTCTATTACCTTGAAATTCCAAAAGCATCTCCCAGAATTAACTTCAAAATTTACCTGTTCACTATATAAAGACCAAGTATCCACCCCTGGTGGATATACGTTTACCGAAATTGCAAGTACCTTATGGTCGCTAAATTCTGTATCAATTACTAACAGGTCTTTTAAAAGATGAAAGTAAGTACTGTCCACTACCACATAATCAATAATGGATTTGATGTTAATAGAGTTACCGTTGTTAGATTTATGTGTAAAATGAGCTGGAGTATCCGAGGGAAGCCTTCCATTTTATAATGATACAATCTGCCTCTAGTGATTCCTCCAGTAGCAATTTCCCTCTCTTATTGGTCTTGATGTTACTAGGGAATAGGGCTTGTGGTATGTGTAATGATTCTTCTTTAAATACGTTCCGAAATAATTCTAAGCTATGATTGGAAATTCTACAATTTAGGTCCCCTAATAGTAATATGTGAGGGGGATCTAAATCTAAAAGCTTCTGTATAAAAGAGAAAACCTATTTTAAGCCATTATTAAAACAAGCGTCTGGGGGAATATAGTTATTTATCAGTACCATTGTTTTTTGAGGATCTTCATTGACGAGATTTGACAAAGTTATTGCTTGGAACAGTCTATCTGGGTCCAAATAATGAGCAAAATTCCATCTTATGTTATTCGATAGCAGACAAGCTATTCCTCCCTTGGCACCCTTGGCATGGCCTCTCCTAGAGGGGATGGCATTACTATCCAGCACATAATAGTCATTTACAGTAGGGAATCTTTCATCGACCCAAGTCTCCTGAAGACAGATCATGTCTGCTTCTAATGAAAGTAAATAAGATAGTTTTTCAGGATTGTTTTTTATTCCTGCCGCATTCCATGAAATTATTTTTAAGTTGGTGTTAAAAGCAGGAATGCGGTTTTGGAACAGAGGTGGGTTTGCTTGACAAAACACTTGGCAACCAATTCCATTTATAACTTTCTTCTGCTAGATTTGAGAGACAGGGTTTTTATAGATTACATGCCTTTCATTTCTTGAAATACAAATTTTTAGTTCATCAGTTTTTAGAGACCGGTCTGTGTTACCCATAGATGTAGCAGGGAAGATTGAAAAGTTTTTTGGACTGTTATTTATGAGAAAAGGAATAACATCAATCCCCCTAGATTGTAATCCTTCGGACCATTGTAAAATATGGTTTACTATAATTTTAGAGTGAAATTTAACCCTGGCTAATTTCCCTACCTCTGTTTTTAAAATTGTAACTATATCTATATCATTTGTTTGGATCAATTTTAAACTTTCAATCTCCCGAAAACAATTCAGGAGAACAGATCGATTTATAATTCGATCCTTATCAAATAAAGGGATGAAATCAAGGACAGCGGAATCAACGCTTTCCTTTACAACTTCCATATTTAATCGATTAGATGATCTTATGTTTTCTATGGTATCGGAGAAGGGCTCAGCTAAAGGGTTAGGGTCAGATGGAGGGATGTTTAGGGGAATTCTCTCATTGACAAGTCCTAGAGTGTTCACTGTCCCTGTTGATTCAGTGACCAAAATCATTTTGTCAGGTTTAGTTTGTATAGTGTTTACTTGAATTGAGGTTAGTGAACGCTCTAGTGAAAGGTTTTTTTCAGTGGATGTGTCTAAGTCTTTATCAAAATTAATTTTCCTCTGCCTCTTTTTTACATATCTGCGAATGGGTTTCCTTTTTTTTCCTCTATACTTTTTTTGTTTAACTGTTACTTCTTCTTTTTCATCATTAGGGGATTCCAAGGTAACTTCTTTTTTTTCATTGTTTATTTGAGATTTGAATATAGGAAATAATTCCTTGTTACTCCTTTTATCAGGGGCAGACAGTATTTCAATGTCTTGTTCCTGTTCAGAAATACAATTAGCTACTGCTGATTTTATTTTTTTATTATATTCCGGGGGATTCCCCGGAGTAGTTATTACTTTCTTACCAGTATTAACCGGACATATATTACTTTGTTCATTTGAGACCAAATCTAAAATTTGAGAAATACTTCCAAGATCTTTTTTAGACTACTTTTCAAAATTTTCGTTCGCCACTATTTTTGGTAGCTTATATTGTGGACTGGAGTCGGTTTCTTGTCTAGTATTTAACAATACCCTAAGTATCTGTGTTACCGTCTCCAGCACACATTCCGAACCCCCAACAAATTTCTCTAACAGTAATAGAATAGAGGATAATAGATGTTCAAGAGAAACCAAAGAGTCAGAAATTGGTTTATCCATCCTTGCAGGGGGGTTTGGCTGAGAATTGATCATATTAAGAACCGGACTTGATGAGAAATTTACCTGAGAAAGGGAAAAATGTGAATTAGTGGATGGGGTGCTGCTAAACAGTTGAAGACCCGTAGTTACTGGTACATTTGGATTATTAATTTGGTCCGAGACTAATTGTTTTTGTTCAGAGTTAGTAAGTCTCTTATGGTGCGCTATATCTATGTCAGGTAAGGTAAAGTAATTTCCAGTAGAGGCCGTTGGGAGAGGTAGACCAGAAGGAACAACTAAGCCTTCCTCTGATGAGGGCGGGAGACTATGTATTAACACCTCAATTGGTTTGGAGGGGGCTTCGCAAGGAGATCCCATCAAGTTTTTACTTAGGACACCTGAAGTGTATTTTAATTGCCTCTGTATAGTAGGGGGTACTAGAGGGCCAACCATATCGGTTTTATGCACCAGTGAATCTGAATGTAGGGTGCCAACCTGCTTATTACATCCATTGGTTATAGGTTGACCTTCTTCTTCCCTATTAAAAATAGTTTCTTCTGGTAGCAAACCCCCAGACGGAGCCTTATCCTTTCCCCTCTCCCATAAGCTATATAATTGACCTTTTCCTTTAAGTAAAAGTGTGGGAGTATCCTTATTTCGTAGCGGATTTGATTTAGTCTTAGAACAGGTCCTGCCCACTAATACGCGTCCAGATCTTAATTTTTTACCGTCATATCTAGAACAACTAAATCTCAACAATAAACAATCATATAAATTTGGGAGAACACAAAACCCGTATAATGACTAAGTAATCCCAGCCCACTGTGGCAAAATAAAGATAGAAATATATGTGAACTACTAATCCGTCCCTATTATAGGTTGACTATGAGAAAGAATAGATATTTATAGTAGATACAATAGTATATTTTAAGGGAACAGACCAAAAGGGTGTGCCCAGCCCAGCCTACTCCAGCCTCGGAGGGCATCAGAGGGCCCGCCCTTTACCCGGGCTTAGCCCGGCACCTGCCCGCGCGCGTCCCGCGTCGCGGGAAAGTGGTGGAGTTATAAGGAGGAAGGCTGGGGCGTGGTCACTGCGGGAAGAGGCAGCGGTGTGCAGCAAATGGGCTGCTGGGCCTCGCAGTCCCGCAGCGTCAGGAGTCCTGCCCCGGTATCCCGTGAACGGCTCCCGCGAAGCGGGGGGCGTGAAAAGTTATTGCAAGTGCCCTCGGCGATCCTCGTATTCAGGAGACAGAAGGACAAAGGTTTCCCAGTCAGCAAGGTGAACAGATTTCAAATACGGCTTCCGTGGGGCGGGAGCCGTCTATTCAAGGGAGGGAGGCAGGCGGGGGCGTGGTCACTGTGGGAAGAGGCGACAGGTGTGCAGCAAATGGCCTGCTGGGCCTCGCAGTCCCGCAGCGTCAGGAGTTCTGCCCCGGTATCCCGTGAATGGCTCCCACGAAGCGGGGGCCGTGAAAAGTTACTGCAAGTGCCCTCGGCGATCCTCGTATTCAGGAGACAGAAGCACAAAGGTTTCCCAGTCAGCAAGGTGAACAGATTTCAAATACGGCTTCCGTGGGGCGGGAGCCATCTATTCAAGGGAGGGAGGCAGGTGGGGCGTGGTCACTGCGGGAAGAGGCGGCAGGTGTGCAGCAAATGGCCTGCTGGGCCTCGCAGTCCCGCAGCGTCAGGAGTTCTGCCCCGGTATCCCGTGAACGGCTCCTGCGAAGAGGGGGCCGTGAAAAGTTCTTGCAAGTGCCCTCGGCGATCCTCGTATTCAGGAGACGGAAGCACAAAGGTTTCCCAGTCAGCAAGGTGAACAGATTTCAAGTACCTCTTACACCATCTGAGAACCAGTTGGGGGAAAGCACCCAGAACCCAAGATCAAGAGGAGGGCTGGCACAGGGAGCCAGGAGAACCAGCACCTTGAGGACTGCACAACCTTGAATGTGAGGAGGGTTGCTGAAACTGTCCCTGGTGGCTAGAGATTGCCACAGGAGTATAATGAGCCCAAAGTTGTTCAAATTGGCTTACTGGGGCCATAGTTTTGACATTTTAATGTTTGGTAACCTATGACCCCTCCTGCCTCGGAGCACATGGTGCTCCGCTGCACGCCCAGTACAATTCCCCTGGGTGTGGGTAGGAGTCTCCCCATCCTGCAGGGAGGGGGCGTGTGTTGGGCCCCATCTCTCCTCACCCGGTGACCCTATTCCATGGAGTGTTTTTTTGATTTAGGGGTCCGGACCACATCCCCAAACCTCGATGCATCCAGGGAAAAGTTTTGTGCGATGCAGCATCAGAGTGCTCCCCCGCAATGGTGGTAAGGGACTCAGGACACTATCCTAGGCCCTGGTGGTGTCAGTAGAAAGTGGAGAGTGCCACAACATTCCCCTGAATGGCAGGCTCACTCCCCAGTCCTTGTGCCCGTGACTGGGGGGAGTGGAGGCCATCCACCATCAACACACCTGCCAGCAAGAATGGGCAGATCAGAAGAGCACTGCCGTCTCCCGCAGCAGCAGAACGCTGAAGTGCTGCCTGCATGGGAAGGCGGCAGGGACAGCTGGGGTGGGCTCCCTGAGCTGTCCTCCATTGTGGGATTCTGCATGCAAGGTGTACAGGTGGGAATGAACACCTCGAGAGAGAAGAACTGTAGCACAAGGCCACATATGCAGAGGAAAACAAAAAGGATTTTAAGATGTGGTTCTCCCCGGCGCAGCGGGAGAGCCATTAATATAATATGCATGGCTCCCGAAGGAGCACCCCATAAAGCTCTGTGGGGCTGGCCTATTTTGCCCTATTTTCACCCTAATTTTGCACGTTTCTCACTTTGTGGTGGCCCCAGGAGGGCGGGGTTATGAAAAATGACTAAATTGTATAATATTCAGGGCAAAACTATATCAGTAAAGATACTTACCAAGGTATCCACAGTAATTTTATATAATTTAATTCTAATACCCTGGAAGATGATGATTTAATTCATCCCAGTTCACTATAAAACTTTATTATTAGGATGGAATTTTATACTTTCGCTATGTATAAAAACGTATCAGCGCTCTACAATACTAAGTCCAGATGAAGTTCTAAATGTAATTGGAATGAAACGCGTTGGCTGGATGTTGTTAAAATTGGATAGAAGGAGAGAAA
The DNA here is from genome assembly GCF_964263255.1 of Lissotriton vulgaris. Lineage (NCBI taxonomy): Eukaryota > Metazoa > Chordata > Amphibia > Caudata > Salamandridae > Lissotriton > Lissotriton vulgaris. The sequence continues at coordinate 912,423,276 of NC_141691.1, read as the reverse complement.
GAATAAACATCCTATTTTGGATCATAAATACTGCATTTTTTCTGGATTACAAATCTCTTACTGTGTACCCATCCACTTGCTTTTGCTTTCATCTACTGAATATACTGTCTCACGTAGACTTTCAACCGAGGACAGAACTTATGATGGGCCTAGACATCGAGGCACTGTACACATGCATACTGCAAGAGGTGAGCCTTCACTGCACAAGGAATCGATTAATACAGCAATAGTAGCTTTACAAGGCCCTTATCCAGTGAATCAGAAAATTGGCCAAACTGGCTACGAGGTGGAATTTCTTTGAGTACCAAGTTACTGCCTATCTACAATAACATGATGCATCTATGGGTAGTACCTTCGCTTCCAATCTAGCATGCCTTTATGTCCACCAATTTGAACAGGAACACAAATGGAATAACAATCCTTTTAAAACTGAAATAAGACTTTGGCATCTTTACATTGACAGACAACATTTTTCTAATTTGGAATGTGAATAGGGAATGGGCTTCTAACTTCATTAAAAGGTTGAACTGTCACAAACCATACCTAAAATTCACTGTGAGTGTTAACCAGAATGAGCTGTCGTTTAAATATTTTATTTCGGACAAAGGCCATAAAAGGTTTAATAGTAATACAATCGTTCATAAAATAATCTAAAATACATCCAGTCATATATTACATAGTTTCAGTAAAAAGGGTCAGAAGTTCCTAATAAAATGATTTTAAAAAATGTAAGACAGTATAAACTGGTCACCATAACGTTCCATTGTTACCACCACATTAAAATTCTTATAATGCATTAAAGGGAAGAGTTTCTGATTATTTATACAATCCATAAGGGTTTCCGCAGTCATAAATATCTTGATCTTAAGTGTGTCACAGGTTGAACCCCACTGTTTTCCTAATTAGTTCCACTATAAACAGATATCTAGATAGGGAAAACATCATGTGTGATAAGGTGCTAGTTGTCAGTACCCTAAGTGCCTCTTGATGCTTTCTGAATCCCATTGAATTACATAATGGTCGGATCCATTTCCTCCTTGCCCTATCGTACGCCGGACAGAAAATATGTGTTATGTTTTCTGTATTTGCTTATTGTGCATAAAGTGCAAGAACGATATTCCTTGCCCGGCCTCCAGTTTGCAGTATGGCTCTTAATCTGTAATATCTTGTATCTTAGCTTTAAGTATAAGGTTCTTGCTAGGTACGAATCTACGTGGTCAAGAAAATCTTCACGATTCAGGCTTGGCTTGATAGAGAGGAATTGAGTTGTTAACCTTCCTAATCTTGGGCCACAATAGAGTGCATTCAATGTATGTTGCCAATAAGTTCCCTTCAGTGTGTCTTTACAGCTTGATGTTAAACTGTGCAGGTTGGTCCACTATGATTCAAGACCTAGCTCTATGAGCCATTTCCGTACAAATCTTAGCCATGGGAAGGTAAGGTATGTATCAATAGCTAGTACTTCATGGACACCTTCTCTATATACTAGTAGTTCCGGTGTTATCCATAGCCCTATCCAGTAGAGAAATGGTCGCAAAATTGCAAGATGCCCTATATGACTCATATTTAGTCGTGAAACATTGGGACAAGTGGTGTTTATTGAGGTAGCCCCAATAGTCTCCTCGCAAATTTGTTTTCCCAATTATCAGTTGTTTGATGTCACTGGTACCCCATAACACTGATCCATACAATGCTGCTGCCTGGACCATGCATTTGTATAGCTCAAGCGCTGGTGTCACAGATTTACTTGTAGATGAACTATACTTCTTAAGGATTGCCCATGACCCTTGGATTAACAGTAAAACTGAGTGGCTGACTTGCTGTATCCAGGCTAATTTGGTGTCTAATAATATGCCCAAGTAAGTAAAGTTAGTGCCATGTTCTATTCTCCGATTACGCAGCACAAGGTTCTTTTTAAGGCCCTTTTGTGGGTTTATGGCCATGTTTGTGGTTTTATTTGCATTTATTTCTAAACGCTTTTCGATACAATATCTGTTACAACCGGTCAGCATTTTTTGTAGCCCCTTTATGGTCTGTGATATCAGGATTGTATCGTCTGCAAAAAGCAGCGCCGGTACCAAGTTCCCATTTAGTTATGGGGGGTCGTTTGCTTGATATTGTAAGTGATTTACCACGTCGTTGATATAGGGTGAGAACAGAGTGGGAGCAGGTATGCAACCCTATCTCACTCTTCTCTCTATCGGGATTGGCCTTGTGACTTACCCATTCATGCCCTTACAGACTCTAGCATAGATTCTGATGAGTATTTTTTTTAACTGCATGGCTAGGCTGGGGGGAGCTTTTTGATTTTCAAGTGTATCCCATAGTATACACCTGCGTACAAGGTTGAAAGCTGCCCTCAGATCAACGAATGCCATATAAATATGGCCCTTTCTGATCTTGACATATTTCCAGATAATGCACAAGAGTCTGAAAACTTGGTCTATTGTGCTAGTGCGTGATCTGAATCCAGCCTGTTAATTAGGACAGTATGTTATTGGTCTCTATCCAGTCATTAAGCTTATTCAGTAGCTGCCTGGCGTAATTTTTTTGAGGTACGTCTATCAGGCTAATTGGCCTGTAATTTTCAGCTTTGTGTTTACTGCCTTTTTTGTGGATAGGGACAATTTCAGCAACTTTTCACATTCCCAGTATTGAAGCACCTGCTAATATTGCATTGCTAAAAGCATTAACACATGGGACCCATACCTTTTTATCATGTTTGAAAAAATCACCAGGGAATCTATCTAGTCCTGGTGCTTTTCCCGATTTGTTGGTATCTATAGCCTACTCGGTGTCTTGCAGTGAGAAAAAAAAAACACTGTCTCCCTTGATATTAACAGGCCCTCTATCGCCACTCAGAGTTACAATGGGCCGAAAACTGGAGTACAAGTCAGTGAAGTGGTCGGTCCAAGCTGCCGAGACCAAATAGTGCCCCGTCCTTTGTGCCTGGTCCTTGACCCCGCAGGCTATAATTTTCCAGAACTCTGTCGAATTGTTAGTTTTTGCTGCCTGCAAAACATCAAGCTAACCATTTTCCTCCCAATTCCTTTTGGAAATAGCCAATACTTTCCGATGAGCATCCCTGCCGCTCCTTACTGAGTCTGCACTTACCTGCTTTATTGATTCAAGTAGAGCTGTCTTGGATCTTCTACATTCTGTTGTATACTGTGGATTTGCCTTTAATCCTGCTTTAGGGTTGGGTTTCGAGTTCTTCCCAATATTTTTAGTGAGGAGGGGCTCAAGCTTTGAGACCAAGGCAGTGTGCATAGATGTTATAGGCAAATCACTTATCTCCAGGTGTGCACCCACTACTTCGGCAAAAGTATTGTAGAAACTTGTCATGAGCTCTGTGCTACCTGTGATATTAGGCCACTTGATGGATCTTCGATTATTCCCTACTAAGGGGTTCCCATTTTGTATGCAGATATTTGATGATAATCCCTTACTAATTGGCCTATTACTTCCAAACATAATGGTCGGTGGTCACTGTCATCCCTCATCTCTATTTTAAAGCTCATTATTCTGCTCCAGCTGTGGATGCTATGCATTATATAGTTGATTCTCAACTGTGTATTGCCGCGCTTGAAAGTATTAAGAGAGGCTTTTTCGTACCCTTTGCTAAATACCTTTCCTTACATGACCTTAGACGGTGTTCTATTGTATACTGTACTATCTGTAGTGCAAGGTTTAGATGGCCCTGCCACTAATTGAGTCAAGCCTGAGACGTAATCCTCTTCTTCTGTGAGATGTCATTTTTGGACATCATAATCTGAGCCGAAAATGGCAAACTGAAAACAAAAGTGTATTCTAAATTAACCTACAAAAAATGTCTGCCACACTTTGAAAGTGTGCAGCCTGCTCTCTAAGAAAGAATTTACCTGAAGGCCAATTCCTTTGGGTAAGAAGTAACTGTTTTGACATCCAGGATGACAAAACAGAAGCTGGCATCTTTGCAAAAAAACTCATTGTTGGACACTACCCCAAAGCATTGACTGACAGGGCCAATGCTAGGATATGAAACAACCATAGCGAAGCCCTCCTTGAAAAATAAAAAAGAGATGAGTAGACACAGTTGATTTGTGTCAACATCTGCAGTAACATTTCTAATGAAGTCAAAAAGAGTGTTACCAGACATTGGCACATACAGTGTATTGAAGTTTGAGAAACCTTTATTCTCCTTCAAAAAACAATAGTTTGAGAGTTCTTCTGATTCATACAGACCTTAAAAGAAGAGAACCCGGGATCAAAGAACACTTTGGAACTTACCCAGGGTAATTGCCCATTTTCCTTGTGGTGGGTGCTCTGTATTTAAAATTTACCACTCAGGGAAAACCAAATGATATAGGATTAGGTACCCTGGGGAACAGAGAAATTACACTAACTGTACCTCCATGAATTTGGTGCACCTGATTGTGTGCCCGTACAAGATGATGTATATAGGGATGAATTCAAGAAAAGTCAAATCAGATTTAGGGAAAATGAAGTAATATCCCTTGTCAACATAACACAACACGACTAACAGCACATTACCTTGAGAAGGGCTATTCTGAAAATGACTTATGCTGGACCAACATTGAGAAAAGCACAAACATGAGCAAAACTCTCCTAGAGTAATAACAATGCAGGGTATATATATTGGAAACCTATGCATTGGGGATGGAATGACGAAATCCGTGGACACAGATAAAAGTGCTATCTCATTTCTCTTTGTGCTATATACCTGCTACCACTATGCTCCATTTTGTTTTATAAATTAAGCTCTGTGGCAATTACATCAAAAGCATCTGGTTGATGGTATTAGTAATCTGTACAGTAAATCCTCACAGAGTTGTCCAGGCCCTCTGAGTTTATGACCTTTGACTCTGCTTTTTACCATTTCACCTTCTCAAATCAAATACTGGCAGGCATAGTGACATCGCAGGGCCAAGTGAGGACTCTGCTCTGGGCTGCTGAAAGATTAGTTGCTGATTGATTTGCTTCGTGATAAAGGCTCATCACAGGATTAAGATTCCCCTTAACTCTGGCTTTATACTGCAACACAAGTGAGGATGGTGATTGCTTCCCCTTTTCCTCACATGGATTCATGAGGGTCAATTTGACTTTGGGCCTCTAACAAACCGCAACGGGTGTGCATGTGACCATCCCGGGAGCCAGACCTACTCACACGTTCAATAGGTTGCTTCTCCCTTGCCCCTTGTCCTGAAGAAGACCCGTAGGCTGAGGCTACAGTTGCTCTGGACAGGCCTAATTGGACTGATTTTTGTAATCAGCTGTTATTGATGTTTGTTTTCTGATTCCTTTTGGATTCTTTTCTTTTTCTTTCCTTATCTTCACTCACTCCACACTTGAGCACCTTTCTCATGCACTTTTCATTGGAGCAACCCTCTTCTCCTTAAGTTATAGGCATGGTAGAATGTATACCATATGGTGGAATAGGTTTATGAACAATAAATATATGTCTTTTTAAAATCAGGTTGTTGCACATCAAAGAAAATTCTTTATTTGGATTTATTTAACCTTGTGCTGATTGTATGCATGCACAAAGTCATTTTTAAGTGACAATTCTTTCAGAAAGTATTTTTAGAGAGAAGAAAGGTCAAGGACCAATTGTTTTCGGTATTGCAAGCATGGTAGGGGTATATGCTTTGCCACAGGAACTACATTTCTAATGAGGCTTTAGCACATCAGGCATACACTCACGCCGATACTACATGCAATGTATGTGGGGATGGCCAGATAGTACAGTGCCTTCCTGTATCCAAGTCTCTTTTAAAGATGCAGTTTTCCATCAGCTGGTAGGCAGATAGGAGATAGATGGGGCACAAGTAGGTTCTACAGGTGACATGGCACCCTTGAAGAAGTGAGTATGGACCAATCGCACTCTGTTTGAGGACAATTGTGAGTACAGTCTTCTGATTTTGTGTTTTACTTTTACCGCTGGCCCATGGGATCCTATGGATAACAAATTCAATTTTATCTACTGTGACACAACAGAGTGCAACTACAGGCTCATGTGTCCCCCTCCAAGATGACAAATATATATTCCCATACTTGCGTAAAGATTATGAGCATATAGCACATCACGATTTGCAGTGCAGCTTGATATAAGTCCACCGATATTCTTTAATTGTCTGGCTACATGTTGTCCTGTACTGTGTACATAACTTAATGTAGGAATGCAATTATATCCAAATTATGATATATGACTACATTCAGGGCTACGTGGGCTGTGTGGTCACAACAATGTTGAGTATGATCGGGTGCTATGAGATTGGACTGCTTGATACTAACATTGTTTGTTGTCATTCATTCCAGGAATACAGACAAATAAGTTGCTGGGATAGGGTGAGTAGCCCATTTTTGTTGTATGTTTTATGTGATAAATGTGTGTGTGTGTGTGTGTGTGCATATATCCTGACTGAATTAGGAAAACAGACTAAACTCAGAAAATAGAATTCCCGGGTGTACAAAAAAAGTGGTCCTGATGAATTAAAACAAGGCTGAAACATGTCGATAATACAAAGGTTGTAGGTCCATAAACACCCCCTTTAATTGAACTTTCTAATCCTACCAGAAACACTAATAATTAAGAGATGCCTAGGTTTTAATAAGGGATTTCTATTTTCCTAGAATGGTGGAAAATAGTCAAGCCCATCCTGAATTTTAGGGACCAGGATGTGACCTTATGATGAAGCATGCCAATAACAGTTAGTTGAGGGTCTAACAAAAAAGTGATTGCCATTTATTTACAGGGTCAAATGTTCCTCATTCATGAAAAAACATTTATCATATTGAGGGAATTGATAGGGTCATCAATTTCAGTCATCATAAATTATAGGGTACTTTGTGTTTAGTGCCATAGCATTCCAGACATATCAGGTAAGGTATAACATCACTTTTCTTTTTAAATCAATGGAAGCAAAGCTATCTAGATGAAGTCCTCACAGGAAATGTATAGTCCAATACCCCATCTATGAATTCCCAATGACAAATCACGTCACATGGGTGGTGCTATCATAACAAACTTGTGTTTCTTTTGAAGTGTAGAAGAGCACAACTCTTACCATCCATCCTCTCTGTGATTCTGTCCCTGATCGTCCCCTGACACCCAGTTGTTAATTGCTACATGCAACACTCTTTATGCATATACACTGGACAGGTGTGCACATATCGGATTATGGTCACCAGGCTACCCTATTCCCTTCTCTTCCTTATGTGCAGAGGCCCATCTCCTGGTGGTCTACAGCATTCTCACTATAAAAAGAGACAATACCAAGGGTAAGAAGAGACCCATGGTTGGGAGGTTAAATGCATAGTAATACTTACATTTTACCAAGTACCTCACAGGTTACATTGTTAAAAGGCCAGTCTTATGAGCTAACCGAAAGCTCTTGCCTCACAATGATTCGGGCACTGTACATTGGCACCTGGACTGTGATTGTTATAAAAATGCAATGTTCTCTAGAGGTTATGAAGTGTCTGCCCCGTGCTTTGATACTGTTGAAGAACACTCATTTCCCATGTTTGATGGTTCCCATGATTACGTCCACACAGTTACCCTTTAAAGTAATTTAACTTACATCATATTACTGAATTCTAAGATATCCTGATAAATACTGTAACTGTGTGTGTTATCTTCACCTTACAGAGCTCTTCACCTTGGCGACGCCTGGAGAGACTGTTTGATTTTCTTTGTGATCACTGATTTTTATTAAATATATTTTAGAGGTAGACTGTTCACCCTTTATCCTCTTATTCTTTTGAAAGGAGGGTCATTAATTATCTGTTGACCTCCTCATTTTTAAATGTCTCTTGACAGCTTAGGGTCTCTGCACACCAATGAGTCAAATGATGACTCACTCAACTCTGCTCAGCCACTTGTGGATGCAGCAGAGACTGTGCCATCCTCTTTCTGAGCTTCCACAACCACCACCACCGCACCCATTGCTCAAGCAAAGCTCAGAGAGAGAGCTTGACCCCAGCAAGGAGACATCAGCTATTGCCTCTTTTTCCTCAGTCCCTACACCCCCTGTTCCCATCCCACCATTCCTTGTTTCTGAGGAGGCATTAGAGGCAAGTAAGTATCTTAATGGTGTGCAGACTGTGGTGTGCGGTGTCCTCCAGGTTTTGGTCCAGAGCACTGTTCTCCAAAGTCAGTCCTGGAGGGCCGGCACTGTGCCAGATTTTTAATCTAGCTACATTTATTAAATGCGTTATGAAAAATATCTGACATGGATGCGGCCCTCCAGGACTGACATTGGAAAACCCTGGTCCAGAGCTAGGCCACATGGTCCAATTAGATCACTGACACAATATCGATTGACAAAAATATTGTCTAAAAAATATTGTTTACCAAAATATTGTGTGCCTATACTTATATTGGAAAGTACAAAAATATAGGCCAAAAAATATCAGCAACACTAATATCGTCAAAAAATAGACAAAAATATTGATTTTAAATATAAATAGATTTTTATGTAGTAAATGTTAAATATTTTAATATAAAGAACTCCTTATTTTTGGTGGAAATAAAACTCTTCGGGGTCCCCAGCACTGGCCACCTCAGATGGGTGACCTCCCCACCCTCTCACAATCTGTTCGCAACCTCTGCATAATCATTGATGACCAGCTGTCTATGAAACAGCAAGTGGTTAATGTCGCCTCAACCTGCTTTACAATTTTAAAATGGCTCAAGAAAATGTTCTGTATGCTCCCACCTTCCACGCAAAAAACTGTTATCCAGGCTCTGATCGTGTCCAGACTGGACTACGGCAACGTCTTGTATCTGGGCACAAATAAGGAGGTGCAAGTGGTCCAGAATTCTGCTGCCAGACTTTTATGCCAGCTACCCAGAATAGCCTCTATTACAGGTCCACTCCATGACCTTCACTGGCTTAAATGGAAAAACGCTCCAAATTTAAAGCACTTTGCTACATGCATAGGATCCAAATGGGTTTAGCACCACATTATCTTGGTGCCTTAGTTCATCCATACCTTCCCTCACGTCTCCTGCGATCATCTAATCAGTTAAAATTTCGAGTCCCCAGGGTCAAACGAGAATGTTTTGGCATAAAGTCATTTGCCTACTTATTTCCTTCTCTATGGAACTCACTCCCGTTTTAACTATGTCATAAAACTATCTACCACAAATTTCATTAAGACTTAAAAACTTGGATATTTAACCACTAGAGCTCTGCCCTCTTCTTTCTTGTGCGGGTCCGTAGGCGCCGGGAAACCTCCGGGTATCTGTGCGCAGTATAAATGTAAATAATAATAATAATAACAACTATAATATAATGTAAATTAAATATATTTCACTATTATTCAGTACAATATATCAATATATAGTTAGATAACCACACAAAGAAATATAGATGTATATGTATTGTAACATAAGGTTTTCGTTTAAATTATATTATTGTTTGGATTTTAACTTTATTAAATGAATATATATAAAATAATCAAAATAATATTTATTATACATTATATAATTGTTTTATATTTTAAACCCATTAATATGAATATATGAAAACATATATGTTTGTGTGTGTGTGTGTATATATATATATATATCGATACACAAAGTGATCCTGAAGCCAAACGAGAGCGCTCCGCAGTGTGTGCTCCGCCCAGGGGCCGGATCCTGACCCAAGGAAATTTTAGTATACAAAGGAGGCGGCACAACCAGGAAGTGACCAGAGTTTTACCGGCTTTGTCTGGAAGAAAAGGGAGAATTTCTTTAATGAGTTTCAGTTTAAAAAAGGCTGAGGAGGTGATCTGGTTGGCATGTGGGTGAAAAGTAAGGCGGTCATAAAAAATGACATCCAGATTCCTCACCTTGCTAACAGGCTCGGGAGGGGGGCCTAATGAGGATGGCCACCAATTGGACGACCACTCCAGAGTTAGCGGTCCAAAGATGACTACTTCCGTCTTATCGGAGTTTAACTTTAAACAATTGGAGGCCATCCAGCTCCCAATTGCTACCATGCCTGATTTAAGATCATCCGCTATTTTATAGCCATTGTTCTTGATGGCTAGGACCAACTGGGTGTCATCTGCATAGGAAGTAAGGCTCATCCCATAAGCCCGAATGACATTGGCTAAGTCCGACACATAGATGTTAAAAAGTGTCGGACTTAGGGATGAGCCTTGAGGTACTCCACATGGCAGAGACAAGGTGGACGAGTGAAAAGGTCCCATTGTGACTACTTGGGTTCTATCAGCCGAAAAGGAGGCCAGAAGTTTGCTTGCAGTCCCTTGAACACCCATGTTTTCGACACGGTTGATCAGAGTAGCATGATCGACCGTGTCGAAGGCTGCTGATAAATCAAGCAGTATCAAGACTGCTGTGCCCCCAGCGTCACGGATGAGTCTGATGTCATCCGCTGCTTTAATCAAAGCCGTCTCCGTCCCATGGAATTGGCGAAAGCCAAACTGGGTTTCATCAAGTAAATGATGTTGCTCTAAAAAAGCGGAGAGCTATTTGTTCAAAGCTTTTTCTGCTATTTTAGCCAAAACTGGTAGACTGGCGATGGGCCGGTAGCTCTTAGGTTCATCCATATCAAGATGTGGTTTCTTTAGGAGTGGTTTTATAAGGGTTTTTTTTAGACTTTCAGGGTAGATACCTGTGCTAAACATAGCATTGCATATGGAAGAAATAACCGGAAGAACCACTTCTATGACTGGCAGTAGAACTTTGAATGGACATGGATCAAGTGCTGAGCCTGATCTGATGGTGGATATTATATCCATGGCCTGAGGACTGGAAATGTCTGCGAATTGAGTAAGAATGGGTCCAGTATATATATCGGTCAATATGTTGGAAGGACTTTTGGCTTTTTTGGCAAAGGCGGAATAAATATCGTTAACTTTGCTAAAAAAAAAACTGGCTAATGCATAACAAAGGGATTGTGAGGGAAGTGGAGTCAGATTAGGGGAGTAGCCAGCTAACTGCTTGGCAGTCTCATACAGGGTTTTGTTTGAGTTTTTTGCTATCTCTATTCTGTGACTAAAGAATGTTTTCTTGGCCTCATCAATCATAATTTTATATTTGGCAACCGTTTCTTTATATTTTATTTTGGCCTCCTCTGAATAGTCTTTCCGCCAGTGCCTCTCCCTTTGCCTGCACTGTTGTTTTTGTTTCCTTAAGGCTGCAGAATACCAGGAGGCCGATGGAGTGGATCTGTTACGGGATCGTTGTTTGACCGGAACCAGTAAAGATGCCGCTGAACCCACCCACTCATAGAATTGAGTGGTGGCAACATTAGGGTCAGGTGATGGAGAAGGCATGGAAGTGATTAAAGAAGTTTCCAGGCTGTAGCTATCGATATCGTTCCACGCCTGGAAAGCTTGATGGGTATTGATGGGGATTAAGGGAGCAGCTATATGATGCGGGGTTAGTGACGCCATGATAACATGATGGTCTGACCAAGTGACAGGGAGAATTTGAGAGACATGTAGATTATGTGAGTTGGTGAAGATACCGTCCAGTGTATGGCCACCATCATGCGTGGGTGATTTGACCAGTAGAGGTAAACCAAAAGTGGTCATGTCCCCTAGGAACACAGTAGTGTCTTTGTCCTCCAATTTATCAAAATGGAAATTAAAATCACAGAGGACAGTGAAGGAACTGTCGAGAGCGGATGATTCCAAAATGGACCTAAGATCAGAAATAAATCCAGTTCTTGATCCCGGGGGACGATACAAAAGGATCCCTTTAAAATTATCAGAGGGGGTCAACTTGACGGAGAATTGCAGGGCTTCACAGGATGGTAGAGGGATCGTGTTGGTTCTGACAGTGAACAAGTCACGTACAATAAAGGCGATCCCACCACCTTTCCTGCGTGGTCTATCCAGTCTGTGGATGGAAAATCCTTTAGGGACTGCAATTACTATATCTGGCTCGGACGAACTATCCATCCAGGTTTCTGTCATAAATAGCATATCTAAGTTGTTGTCCTCCATCAGGTCAGATATGTCCTGTCGGTGTTTCCCAAGCGAACGGACATTTATGAGGGCAAATGAAAAGGATTTGGAGGAGTAGGACTTGGGCTTGGTCGGAGGGGAGGAGTTGAGGTAAAAGGGAATCTGTAATTGACAACAGGGACAGATTTGGGGAGAACCCGCATCAAGGAATAACGGATCCAATACAATGCATGACTGATGTTGAGGGGGTCGTAAACGCCTGAGCATGTTAGACGTATATGGTCCAGGTGAATCTAGGCCAAGCGGGCTCAAAAGACCAGGGGGACTGGCCCTCGGCCCGGGCCAGGCGCGGACGGGCGCAGACCGTACGCGCCTGGGTATGCCCATTATGCCCAGGGGTACTCAGTGGTGCATTGGCCTAGTCTTTCTGTGGGGTGTCTTGAATTTGAACCTGATTGTGGGCATGGATTTCATTGGATTGTGGTGATTTTTGTGTGTTTTTCGACTTTTGGGGTGGTGTTGGGGCCTGTCCTTGTGGGTGGGGGCCATTTTGAGGACTGGTACAGGCAGGGCCTGGCCATGTGGCTGGGGGTCTAGGTCTTTGAAGCCAGGCAGTGTGCTTTGTTGTGCCATAGGCCCGCACATAGTCTGCCATGCTTTCATCCATTATGCCCAGGGGTACTCTGTCAGTGGTGCATTTTATTGGTCTTCCCATTTTGGGGGGTGGGTATAATAAAAATGCTTACTTGCAAACTATTAATTGAAGCGCTACATATGCAACATTTATTTAACTGATGTTCCTCTGGCTTCGTTTGCTTTTAGGTGCAGAAAGACGAATCATCAGCCTCATCGTTCCTCATCAGTGCCAGGAACAAGTCCTTTTTTTGTTTTTTTTAAAAAAATTTTTATTGTTAACAGGCTGACGAAGAAAACAAAAAACAAATTAAAAAAAAAAAATAATAATAATATATTAAAACACAATACATATAAAATAGTTATCATACAAAACATATACAAAACCAAGTCAATCCAGAAGGAAGAAAAGAAAGAAAAAAGAAAAAAGAGGAATGAGGGCAAAAACAATAGAGAAAGAGCAATTTCTCTTTAGCAGTCTCACAAGCTATAATATTTAGCAGATGACAAATATCAAAGTCTTTCTTAAGTATAACATCAACGCTCAACAAAAGTTCCCCAATTTTTTCATATTTTTTCATTGCTCTTATGCCCCTAATGTTTGCTAAAGCTAGATCCATTGAGTGTATTTCAGTTACCAGTGCCCACCACTCCCAGACCTTTGGTGTTTCTGAACTAATCCAGGCTCTTGCCAGAGTTAATTTAGCACAGGACATTAGTATTGTAATCAGGGCAGCATGTGGGAGTGGAGCTGGATAAATATCTAGTAAGACCGACGTGGCCGTAGGCGTAGGCATCTGAATCTGTTTCATATTCAGAACTTTTTCAATGTCACACCAGAAAGTCTTGAGACTCGGACATGAGAACAGCATGTGTACCAAATCCGCTGCTTCGGTAGAGCATTTGGGGCATTTAGTACGATCGCTATAGGTATTATTAGGGGACCATTTAGAAATTCTTTCGGGGGTGTAGTATAACATACATGTTGTTCTAAATTGTTGGAGTCTTAGGCCGGATGATCGTACTCGTTTGTTGATATTCGTAAAGGAGCTTTTTATCTGTTTGGAGGTTATATTTGATCCCAATATTCTACTCCATTTGTCGGCACGCTTACTGCAATCATTAGATTTAATGGCGATAAGGATTCTATATGCTTCACTTATAACAGATTTGTTTTTTAATGAGTGTAGACAGATCCAGATGTCGCATTCAGAAACCTCCAAGATTTGTTTTTTGTTAATCAGATAATCATGTATCTGTAGGTATTTGTATCTCATATTTTCAGGCAGACTATATAGTAATTTAAGAGTATTGAAACCCAAAAAGCCTTGTGTGTTATATAGATCCCCTAGAGGAGTAATGCCTAATCTGGACCATCCGCGAGTAATATTATCGTTGAAGATATTTGGAAGACCAGGGTTACCCCATAACGGTAATTTTGAATGAAAAAAATTAGTATTGCAAAACAAAAGAATATTGCCCCATATCTTTGTTATATCTATAGCTGTCTTAAATTTAACCCTTTTGTAATAATTGGGGTCATTAGTTCTAAATAGAAACAGATTTGAGTCAGATTTCAGCATAAAATTATGGAAAAATAAAGCCCTTCCTTCATTGAGTAAGGAGCGTAAGCGGTTAACAAAAGCAGACCAAAAATATAATTTAAAATCAGGAAAATTAAGCCCTCCTTCGTGTGTGTCATTTTTCATAAAGTTTAATGATGATCTTGCTTTTTTGTACCCCCATATGAAGCTGCTAAATACTCCATCAAGTTTCTTAAAAAACTGATTGCTTAGCGCTAATGGTATAGATCGAAATAAATATACATATTTGGGCAATACCTTCATCTTTATTAGGTTGATTCTGCCAATTATATTTAAAGGTAATCTATGCCATTTTTTTAATAGTGAGCTGGTGGATTTAAGTAGTTCATTATAATTTATTTTATTAATATCTTGTAATTTAGCTGTTATTCTAACCCCAAGGTAAGTGGCTATTTTACATATCTCGGGCACTATCACAGGTGGGGTATAGTTGACTAATATTTGCGTTTTTTGTAGATTTATTTTATAGCCCGCTACCTTGCCATATTTCTCTGCCTCTAATATTATTCCTTTTTGAGCCTCGACAACATTTCCTGTATAAACCGCTATGTCGTCAGCATATGCTGTTATTTTTAGTTCTTGGAGTCCTGATTTAAAAGGTATGATCTGAGTTTGAGATTGAAGGGCTAATAAAAAAGGTTCCAAAGAGAGTGCAAATAAAAGAGGTGATAGAGGGCAGCCCTGACGGGTTCCTCGTTGAATCGGAAAGTCTGAAGATGCCAGCCCCCCATAACTTGTAAAAGCAGTTGGTTTGTCATATAATGGTTGAATGCATCTCAAAAATTGACCCCCAACCCCTAGTTTAGACAATACGCACCAGAGAAAGTCCCACCCCACTCGGTCGAAAGCTTTTTCAGCATCTAGTAAGATCATACCGAGTGGGGTGGCTTCTGTCTCTGCTACGTCGAATGCTGTTATGGCCGTGTTGACATGTATGGTAGTGTCTCTCCCAGTGATAAAGCCGTGTTGTTGTGGGTGGGTAATCATGGGCATAATAGGAGCCAATCTTAATGCTAGGATTTTGGCAAAAATGTTCGCATCTGTGTTTATCAAAGAAATAGGGCGATAAGACCCTCTCTCTTCTTTCGGTTTATCCTTCTTCAAAAAAAATATTATTTTGGCCCTATTCCAAGATTGAGGTGTTTTTCCATCAAGACCTACAGATTGAATTGCTTTCAGCAAGGGTTGTTCAAGCTCTTTTAAACATATCTTTTATATTTCTAATGGTATAGTATCTTCCCCTGCTGCTTTTCCTGAGGGCAATAAAGCTATAGCTTGGTGTAATTCTGCCATTGTTATCTCGTCAGATAGCAAGTCTATCTCTGGAATATTTTGAGTATCTATAGTATAATTTTCTATATATTTCTGTATGTCGTCTAGGCTAGGGGTCATTTCTGGAGTGTATAAGTTTCTATAGAAGTCAGCGAATTGTTCTAAAATATCTTGTGGTTTAGTATAAGTTTTGTTCCCTCTGCCCCGTATACTTTTGATCGCAGCGTTAGCTCTGTCCTCAGCGGTTTTATAGGCCAAGATTTTCCCGATTTTATCCCCCCCTTCATATTGAGTTATTTTGAATTTATGTAAACTGTTTAAGCTTTTTTTGATAAATTTGGACTTTGGTTCATTTTTAAGTGAGGTAGGTTTGAGTCCTATTTCTATACTCGTTGGCGAGTTAGACTGAAGAGCTGATGACAATAGTTCCTCTTGGGTAGTTATTTTTGACATCAAGATATCATTATTTTCTTTTATTCTATATTTTGTCTGATCACGTAAGTTTGAGTAAAGCCTCTAATACTAGCCTTACAAACATCCCATACGATGGCGGGTGAGGCTTAGTTTGTGTTTATGGTTATGAATTCTGTAAGGTGTGATTTTAACTGTGTAATATAGTCTATGTCTGAGATTAAGTGTCAAGAAAAAAGAAAATAGCCTAGGCATGGTTCTGATATTTGTTGTTTTAAATAACAAGATTATAGCATTGTGATCAGAAGAAATACGTGGGCATAAGATCATGGAGCTTGTTTTCAATAGGTTGTCACTTATAAATGCCATGTCTAGCCTTGAACATAGTTTATGGGGTGCGGAATAATAAGTATACCCTGGTTTGCTTGCATATAGGTTTCGCCAGACATCTTTTATATTATGTAAGCGACATATGTCAAGTATAGAAGCCCTGGTCTTATGCATTCTTTGATAGCCCCCAAGTCTAGTTGTATCTATTCTATAGTCCATAATGCAATTAAAATCCCCCATAATAATAAGTTCTCCAGCCCAATCTAATAGTTTAATATTCAATTGATCAAAGATGGTAGGATCGTCTATGTTACATCCATAGACCACGCATAGAACATATTTAACATTCTCAAAATATATCTGAGCAATAGCCCATCTACCATCTTTATCGCAAGATGTTTGTATTGTCTCAGCCCTAAATCGTTTGTCCTCAAGTATAGCAACTCCTCTTGTAGATTGCCCATAGGTTGAGCAGATGATGATATCATATCCTAATTGGTTAAGAAGTTTTTTGTCCTTCCCTGCGATATGTGTTTCAGATAAAAGAGCAACATGGGGATTGTGCACTTTTAGTTCTTCTTTTATCAAAATTCGTTTGTTCTTGCTATTTAACCCTGCAACATTCCAGGCTAGACACTTTATTTCATACATCTAAAAAAAGAGTTAAAGAAAAAAAGAGTAAAGAGAAAAAACAAAATTGAAGCTTTACATTTGGAGCTTATCTTGAATTGATCAAAGTATTGTCCATAATAACCACTTGTCCTCATGTATTGTGTTTTACGGATGCATTCAATATACAAAGAAATTCCAGTATCATTATTTAAGTCCTCCCCCTCAGCCTGTGAACGATTTTCTTTATTTTTATCTACCCCCCCCCTCAACCCCCCAGAGTGCGGAGAACACCCTCCCGCCACCCCCCTCCCCCCTAGCTCTCTCCCCGGCCGGGGAAGAGCCATCCCTCTGCATCTGCTGCCGCTGGATGGGCAGCTGGCTGGCAGGTCGGCACCGGAGACCCCCACCCTCTCTTCACTTAGACAGTCCATAAACCAAATATAAAGAAAGTAAGTTTGATATTAGACTAATACATTATGATGCGTATAACCTAAATGAGAATTGGAGCTAAGTTTGCTTATACATAAATTTCCAGTAGAAATAGAATTTTTTTATTTGGACAGTCTCTTAGTTTATATTAGTTCTTAGTTTTAGTATTAGTCTTGCTTGTACCAGCGCTGATGTCAGCTAGGTACGCTTCTGCTTCTTTTATATCCGTGAAGAAATAGGTACATCCCCCTTTTATTACCTTTAAGCGTGCTGTTTCTTGAAGAAAGGCCTGGCCGCCACTGGATTTAATTGGGTCTATCAATTTGCGTAACAGCCATCGTCTGTCCATAGTTTCTTTACTGAGGTCGGAGCGAGCAAAGATTGAGATCTCACCAATGGTTACTGGGGTATTGGGACGGGCTCTCTGCCAAATAGCCTGGCGAAGTAAGAAGTTACCGAAAAAAAACAAGAAAGGACAGGGAAATTGGCCCCCTCTGTTTCTCTGTACTAGAGGAAGACGGTGTGCTCTCTGAATTTGTGAGTCCCAGTCCCAATCTGCTAGGTCAGGAAAAGCTTTCTGAAACAGTCCCACTAAGTAGGCCCTCGGGTCAGATCCTTCTGTCCCCTCCGGTATGCCAAAAAGTCTTAAATTTGAGCGTCTCTGGCGGTTCTCCAAATCGTCAACTTTTTCTTGTAGGGTCGCAAGCTGTGTTTCATGTTTGTCAGCTGAGGATGTTGTTTTGGCGCTTGTTTCTTCCAGTTCAACTACCCTTTGTTGTAGTTCCACAATGTCTTGTGAGACTCCTCCAAACTTAGCAGTCAGTTCTTGTAAGGATGATTGTACCTTGCTATTATCTTCTCTCAGCTGTAGATAATGTTCCTGAGCCTCGGCCCGTTGATTGCCTAGTAGTTGCAATATTATATCCAGTGGAGACGCATCAGTTGGTTCTCGTCTAGGATTTGATTCCTCTTCAGAGACAGTTATATGTCTGTTTGTCTCCAAAATGGTGTGGGGAGATGAAAGTTCGTAGGAGGAGTCCCCAAGGGAAGGGGAAAGAGTGGCATTTGTTGTAGTAATTGTAGTTGTTGTGGCCGAGAAAGGTATTTGCAGTTCAGACGTCTCAACTTCTATTATTGGTATATCTATAGTAGAATCATGCGACTCATGCAGCATTGTTAATGATAATATTCGCTCAGAAAGATTATCCAATGATGTGCTAGGTGGCGTATTGGATGATTTAGGCGAAGTAGTTGGGGAACAATTTTCCACATTATTAGTGTCATTTGTGTTGCTCTGTGCAGTTTTGTTAGATAGTAGTTCTGTAGGGCTTGCCCCTGATAGTCTTTGTGTCATGTTTTTAACTAGGCCTTTTGCCTCGATCCATGTTCTTAATGGGCTTTTGTCCTGCAAAGCCTTTATCAAAATCTGGCTATTATTGGTGATGGGTCTATTTATCAATGAACCAGTCTTGACACATTTCTTTGCCCTAGATTTGTTTTTTTGTTTGCGTCCTTTCTTTATTCTTATTTTTGTTACTATGCCAGAATTGTCCTCTTTCTCTCCTGTCTCATCTTCTGTTTCTGCGTCGCAATCTTCAAAAGAGCCTTGCTCAGTGAGATCCATTAGCTCTGTCGCCAATCCTGCCGCTAGCCCACCATCCATTAGTTCAGTTATAGGAGCCATATTTCCTAAGTCTGTGTTAGCTGTTGGGTCTGTTATATCAATGTTCTTCTCTCCAGAAGTATTTTGGATACCCGTACTCAGGTTAGAGCTTGGTTTATTTAAAGTTTCTGCTACTTTTGAGGTAATTGACTCTTTAGTCGCTGGCCCCTCATGGCAGTTCTCCTCTACATTTATAAGCCTCATTGTCGTATTGGTATCTTGGACCCCAGTTAAGGTAATTAGTTCCCCATTCACTGTTGCCTGAGCTGCATTTATCAAGTCTCCCCCGTCTGCACATTCTTTTA
The DNA here is from genome assembly GCF_964263255.1 of Lissotriton vulgaris. Taxonomy (NCBI): domain Eukaryota; kingdom Metazoa; phylum Chordata; class Amphibia; order Caudata; family Salamandridae; genus Lissotriton; species Lissotriton vulgaris. The sequence continues at coordinate 912,404,089 of NC_141691.1, read as the reverse complement.
TCATTACATTGTTTTTAGCTGTAGCTTTACCAGATGTCTGCCCAGTCTTCCCAGTCTTTTTCACATTCTCGTTTAAAGAAGTATTAGGCAATCTCAGTACCTGCTTTATGATGTTGCTGCTTTCCTGTCGTTGTCCTCCCTTCATGTTAGAGACTGCAGTCGTCTCCGCGGATTCAGCAAGAGCGGCAGGTTTTGCTTTTCTCTTTCTCTCTCCCTCCTTGTCAGCGATTGGGACAGTTGAGGCGGCAGGGACAGGGGCGCTCTCCCGTAGGATGTTCTCTGGCATGTCCGAGGTCTGTAGAGTCAGAGGTGCCACTGGTGCCGCTGTTGCTGTTGTCGGGTTAGGCAGGTTTGGCGGGTTTGGCGGGTTTAGCTGGTTTAGCGGTACTTGCACGGGCGGGGGAGGGAGGGGCGCCGTATTTCCCGCTGGATGTTTACTATTCCTCGTAACTCTTGGAGAATTTTTCGGAGACATTTTACTTCGCCTCCAAAGACTCGATGCTTGCCGATTCAGACGAGTAAGGCCCGATAAGCCGAGCCCTGAACCATTGAACAGACCATAGATCGTCCGCCGGAAAAGTTCAGCAGTGGCGGTAAAATAGAACATCCGTGCAGGGGTGCAGTCGCTGAGTTTGCCGACACTATTCCCCCAAGGTAATATCAGCTTCTCTTCTGCTTTTTCTTTCGAAGTGGTTATTGCATCTCACAAGTATTTCTGTAAAGAGTAGGGAGAGAGACTCCGGACGAGCTGCTGGTGCAGATCCTCTCTCCGCCATCTTGGATCACCGCCAGGAACAAGTCCTGCTGCGGTGTGCGCAGCACAACGTCACGTGTGGCCACAGACAACTCTGCAACTTGTGCAACTGCGGCCTGCTGTTCTGACATCTGAAGAAGATGGCCCCAAAAAAAGTTGCCCGTAGCTCCTCTAGAAAGAAAGTTGCCAGTTAGGAGCAGAAGAAGCAAGTGGCGCCACTTACCAAGGAGACTGGTGTGCCGACCGCTGCATTTTTTGGGCAAAAAAAAAAGTACGCCTGCAGCAGCAGCGGGGTCGGCTGGGGACCAAGCTGGGAGCAGCACCTCCGCTCCATTGGGCTCAGTGCCACCACCACCACGCCAACTTAGGTCCAAGCCCTTGAGTGCTGCAGAGGCAGCCAGTATAGTTGTTCAATCACCATCGACCAGTGATGTTGGCTCATCGCAAGAAAGTAGCAGCATCTCTCAATCAACACAGGTTGTTGTAACTCATCTGACGAGTGTTCAACAACCACAGCCCCAACAACAACCACATGTGCAAGTACAAGCCCAAGTACACGTGGAAGGAGAGGCGGCGCAAGGAGATGCGCAAGCAGAGGTGCATGAAGCGGCACAAGTGCCCACAATAGTTGTTCCTCTCGAAGTAGGGGCACATCAGGAAATCGACATTCAAGCCGAGGTATCATTTGAGGAAGCCACTCCTCCTGATCATTCATTGTCTTCCAGATCCCTAGCAAGGAAAAGATCAAGGATGGTGTCTACACCTTCTTCAAGCCCCCTTCGTTCTGATGATACGATGAAAATTGGGAACCACCACGGCCGTTTGAGATTGAGGCACCACACCATGATCTGACAAAGATAGCTAAGCGTAAAAGGAAGGTCCCCGAAAGTCTCATAGTTATGGAGTGTGATGATGACACTGAACAAGAAGTGGCGTATACTCCTGCTGATGAAGACTCTCACGACGACGAGGCAGTCATCATACACGTCACTCAAGCCTCAGCGGGCATGCAGCAAACAGATATTTTTACCCTATCCCGAAATGCTGCTGAGCGTGATGTTGGCGACGTGGCAATGGGACCACCACCAATGCAGTTAACTAGTACATCACCACCTACTGCTTCCATATTTTCTCGCCAGAAGGGACCTCCATCCACCTCGACCTCCGTTTCCTCAATTAGTGGTGCTGTAAGTGCACAACGTAGTAAATTTCGGCAACACACATCCTCCACTTCATCTGGCATTAGCATTCCCAGTATCGCCTCCTCCGCTCCCCAGACATTTGAAGTCCGCAGTTTGGGACTTCTTTAGTGTTAGCCCAACAAGGGAAAACATAGCCATTTGTACCATTTGTAAGCTTTGAGTTAGTCGTGGTAAGCTTGGTACCAACTATGGTACCGGAGGCCAGAGAGGTCATCTTGAGAGACAGCACACTGTCAAATGGCATGCGCACCTAAAGGAGATCAAGGCAGCCTGAACTGCAAGTCAACAAATTTTATCCGTTGATGTTTCATCTGATGATGACGAGGAGGAAGAAGCATCAAACATTTCTTTACTTACACCCAGTACCCCTGTCAGCAGCACACCCCCTGCAAGATATATGAGCCACACTAAGAGTGTGGGAGAGAGTGAGACACCAATGCAAAAAAGTTCATCATCACCGAGCTTAACTGAGTCAAAGAAGTCATCATCATCCCGTAAAATGGTCCAGCCCACCATTAGAAGCATATTGTTTTCAGATGCGCCATTTGAACGCAACCACCCAACGGCGCGTCTGCATAACACTAAGCTGGCTAAAATGCTAGCACTGGACCTTCTCCCTTTTTCTTTTGTGGAAGGGGTGGGTTTTCTTGAATTAGTGGCATTGCTCTGCCCTAAATGGAAGGTTCCTAGCCGGTTCTATTTTGCCAGAGTTGCGGTTCCAGCACTACATGAAGATGTGCTGGAGGTGATTGGGGCAGCATTGCTGAAGAGTGCTGTTCACACTATACATCTGACAACAGACATGTGGACCAGTTGCCAAGCCGTTGATTACATGTGCATCACTGCACACTGGGTCTTTTTTTCAGGGGTTAAAGCAAAGCTAAACGCAGAAGTTGACCCGGACAACGTTTTTAAAGCTGCTCGGAAACATGCAACACTAGCCATGTTTGCCATGGAGAAAAATCATACAGGGGAAAACATTTTGCATGAGTTTAACACAAAGTTCTTTAAATGGCTGTCCCCAAGAAAACGCATGATTGGTTATGTTTCCACGGATAATGGTGCTAATGTAGTTAAGGCCATGGATAAGGGTAACTATTTCAGAGTGCCGTGTTTCGCGAACTGTATAAACCTGGTTGTTAAAAAATTCTTGAGTGAAGAAAGTCTAGTGTGCGAGTTACTGACCACCTGCCGAAGAATTTGCACCCATTTCAACCATTCTTTTAAGGCCCGAAAGCATCTGAGGGACCTGCAACATGAACATAAACTGCCAGTGAAAGCACTCATCCAGGAGGTGGCAACACGTTTGAACTCAACCTTCTACATGCTTGAGCGTCTGTATGAGCAGTATGCGGTAGTCGATCAGTATTTCTTTACACTGGGTACACCTATGATTGACCTGAGGATACAGGTGGAGCAATTGCAGCTAGTTAAAAGCCTGACAGACATGCTTTGTCCTTTTGAGGTCTTCGCGCGTGCAGTCAGCAGGGAGGACTGTAATTTGGGAAAAGCTATCCCATTGTTGCGCATGCTAGAGCACCAACTGAAGGCGATGTCTTCTACGTTTCAAAAAAATGGAAAGCAAGAAGTATTTGAGTTGGCAGAGCAGTTATTACAGCACCTATTTTGCGATGAACGTCTTCAAAAGATCCACAGAGAACAGCATTACATTTGTGCTACTATTCTGGATCCACTGTACAAAAAGGCAGTGGCAGGCAGAGTATTCTTTCCTTTTGATGACGCGGATGTTACAAAGTACAAACATTGGCTAGCTGTGTCAGCCAGTTGGTTTGAAAGAGAACGGCAGGAAATTGAAGGAAAAGGCAATACATCAGCATCAGCAGGCCATCTGGAGTCCAAAAAATCCACTTCTGCATCTGTGGCTGTGGCAGAAGTGAGTGATTTTCCCTCTCAGCAGTTAAAGACAGCCGTATCATCTGCACCAGACACAACAGTAACATTGTGTGCAGAAGCGTCTTCACTTATTTGCTTATTGATTTGAAGGTGCCGCAGTCTGCATCCCTCAGGTTCACAAGTTTACAAGAACATGCTCCTCTATTCTCCTCCTCCAGACTCCTATTTCCCTCAAAGCAGATGGCTGGATTACGCCCAATGAAGAAAGACTCTGCACTTTTGGGGGTGTTGTACTTCTTTGCAGGTGAGTTGACGGGTCTAGGGCATTGCTGTGAAGGTCTAATACCGGATAAAAGTGTTTTGGAGAAAATTGGAGCAGAAAAAGATTTTGCGCTTTTGATCACTTGCCTGTCTTTGGGGTGCTGTTTGGCGGGCTTTTAGGTTGGTGGGGGTGGGTTTGGGGGTCTGGGAGCATTGCTGGCACAGTCTAATGTTGATTGCATTTGTTTTTCAGGAAATCCATGGTGGAAAAGTGGAGTTAGGGCCTAGCTGCACAGCGTATTTGGACTGAATTGAAGGTAGGCCTATTTTTTCTTTTTTGCCTGTTTGGGGAAGTTCTACTTTTTTGCGGGTGGATGCAGGGGTCTGGGGGAATAGCTCGGAAGATGTAATATTGGAATCAAGTGTTTTGGACCAAATCCATGGTGAAAATGTTTTTGCATTTTTGCTCACTTGCCTGTCTTCGGGTGCTTTTTGGGGGGCTTCCAGGTTTTTGTGGGTGGGTTTTGGGGTCTGGGAGCACTGCTGGCACAGTCTAATGTTGATTGCATTTGTTTTTCAGGAAATCCATGGTAAAAAAGGGGAGTTGGGACCTAGCTGCAGAGCGCATTTGGACTGAATTCCAGGTAGGCCCAAAGTTTTCTTAGTGTGGCTTTTCCCGGGTTTTGCCTTTTGGCTTCTTGGGGGGGTTAAATTTGTTTTCTCCCGGGTTGACAGTACTGGGGCCATTGCTGGGAAGGTCTAATACCCGAAAGAAAGTGTTTTGGAGACAATCCCTGGGGAAAAAGTTTTTGCATTTTCTGAGATTTCGCTCACTCTACCGTTTTTGGGGGGCTGTTTGTGGGGGTTCCTGGTGTTTGAGGGGGGTTTGCAAGTCATGGTGCAATGCTGGGTATGGATACTTTTGCTAACCACCTTTTCCATTCTGGGTTGGTATCAAGCGCCAAGATGCTCCTTGGAGTGATAGAATGCACTATAGAAGAGCCATTTTACATTACTTTTGCTTGCTTGCAAGTGGTTTGAATACAATCCATGGTCGGTAAGGGAGGATTGGGGCCTACTTTACTTTCAAAGTACGTTTTGTCACCATTTTCTACTAGGCCTCGTTTTTGGAGATCTGATTGGGGGTCTTTTACATTTTTGCGACTGGGTTTAGTAAGGGTCTGGGAGCACTGCTGGGAAGGTCTAATTTTGTTCTAAAACACAGTTTACAGTACACCTAGCTTGAGGGGGAAGATCCGCTAAATTAATTCGCCCTTATTTATTTATCCTTCAAAAGGAGACTCAGACAGAGTACGCACTTTCAAAAATATTGTACTGTCTATTAGGAAACTCAAAGTGTGACTTTTTGCACTACACAGCGTTCATACCTTATATTTATTTGTCAGTGGTGTTCTAATATCACTTCCTGTTTTTCCATCAATAATTACAGACCGGGTTTCAGCCTGTGCAATGGGAAAAAAAGGATGAAGTCAGGCTTCACATTAGCGAGCCGCAATTCAGCATCCGCCAGGCAGGCAGTGGACAGGGTGTCTTCTGGTCACCAACATTCATGGACTGAGCGTCAGATGGAATGGAATAGTCCCGCTAATAAGAGGAATGGTTGGATGCATGCAACTTACCAAATTCAACAGGACAACTACAACAACATACAGATACAGTATCCGTTCTTTACTAATTATCTTTTAAGTAATGTCATTGCTGTGAACTTCTATGAGTGTGACTCTGCATTCTAAATTCATCCCTACAGCCATTGTATAGGTTTTACTTCTGCTATTTTTTAAACCAAATTTAATGTAAGAAGTGTATCTCTGAGTGCAGAGATAGGCAAGTGCAAACGCATAAATATTACTGCAGCCCTATACTGTCGCATTCTTTCATTCACGGTTGTCAAAAGTACTACTTACTTTTCAGTAACCATGCATGCAGTAGTGCATGCACTTCCTTATTGTCACTTAAAAGATTTATTGATAGCTTTGTACCCAAAGATTTGTTTATCTTCAATTACTGTTTGTCCATGCTGGGCTTTTTTTTTCCTCTCTCAACAAAACTTTGCCAAAAACCCCCATTCCCATCCATTTTCCAAACCCTAACCCTCTTCCCCCGGGTTGTGTGGTTTTGATTGATGTGTGACTAAATGACAGCAATAATTCCACACACTTGCTGGGGAGGATAAGGTCATAGCAACAGGCTGATGAAGGAATCCGAGGATATATTCTTACTCAGCATGACACAGAGACACTATTCAATCAATCAATCAATCAATCAAGACATTTATAGAGCGCACTACTTACCCGTAGGGTCTCAAGGTGCTTAGGGGGGGGGTGCCGTTACTGCTCGAACAGCCAGGTCTTGAGCTTCTTCCTGAAGGAGAGGTGGTCTTGGGTCAGGCGCAGGTCGGGAGGGAGGGAGTTCCAGGTCTTGGCGGCCAGGTAGGAGAAGGACCTTCCTCCTGTTGTCGCTCTACGGATGCGTGGGACGGCGGCGAGGGCGTGGCTGGCTGATCGGAGGTGGCGTTTGGGAGCGTAGAAGTTGATTCGGTTGTTGAGGTAGCTCGGGCCTTGATCGTGTAGGTCTTTGTGTGCGTGGGTGAGGAGACGGAAGGTGATTCTTTTGTTGACGGGGAGCCAATGCAGGTCTCTCAGGTGTCCGGAGATGTAGCTGGTTCGTGGGATGTCGAGGATGAGTCTGGCTGAAGCGTTCTGGATCCGCTGAAGTCTCTTCTGGAGCTTGGCGGTGGTTCCGGCGTAGAGGGCGTTGCCGTAGTCCAGTCGGCTGGTGACGAGGGCCTGGGTGACGGTCTTCCTGGTCTCTGTGGGGATCCACCAGAAGATCTTTCGTAACATGCGCAGGATGTTGAAGCACGCCGAGGAGACGGAGTTGACTTGTCTGGTCATGGAGAGGGAGGAGTCCAGGATGAAGCCCAGGTTGCGTGCGTGGTTCGTCGGTTTGGGTGCGGTGCCCAGGGCGGGGGGCCACCAGGAGTCGTCCCAGGCGGTGGGCGTGGAGCCCAGGATGAGGACCTCCGTCTTGTCTGAGTTCAGTTTCAGGCGGCTGGTCGTCATCCACTCGGCTACCTCCTTCATCCCTTCGTGCAGTTTGGCTCTGGCGGTGGCGGGGTCGTTGGTCAGGGAGATGATCAGCTGGGTGTCGTCGGCGTAGGAGATTATGTTGAGGTCGTGTTGGCGTGCGATGGCCATGAGGGGGCTCATGTAGACGTTGAAGAGGGTGGGGCTCAACGAGGATCCTTGAGGGACGCCGCAGATGACTTTGGTGGCCTCTGACTTGTACGGTGGTAGGCGGACTCTCTGTGTTCTTCCGTCGAGGAAGGAGACGATCCATTCCAGTGCCTTCTCCTGGATTCCGACGTTGCTGAGGCGTTGCACTAGGGTGCGGTGGCAGACAGTGTCGAAGGCCGCGGAGAGGTCTAGGAGGATGAGGGCCGCTGTTTCTCCGTTGTCCATCAAGGCTCGGATGTCGTCGGTGGCGGCGATGAGGGCGGTCTCGGTGCTGTGGTTGGCTCGAAAGCCGAACTGCGAGGGGTCGAGGGATCCGTTCGTCTCAAGGAAGGCGGCCAGCTGTTTGTTGACGGTCTTCTCGATGACTTTGGCTGGAAACGGGAGTAGCGAGATTGGGCGGTAATTCTTGAGTTCGGTGGGGTCTGCTGTAGGTTTCTTGAGAAGAGCGCTGAGTTCGGCGTGCTTCCAGCTCTCGGGGAAGGTGGCGGTGTCGAAGGAGGTGTTGATAATGTCCCGCAGGTGGGGTGCGATGACAGCGTCGGCCTTGTTGAAGACGTGGTGAGGGCAGGGGTCGGTCGGAGATCCGGAGTGGACGGAGTTCATCATGCGGACGGTGTCTTCGGTGCTGATCGGAGTCCAGGCTCGGAGGGTGGTGGTGGGCGGCGTTGCTGAGGTCGTGGCGTGCGTCGGTTGGGTGCTGAAGCTGTTGTGTATGTCCGCGATCTTGTTGTGGAAGTAGGAGGCGAGGGAGTTGCAGAGGTCTTGCGAGGGGGTGATGTCGTTGTTTCCGGCGTTGGGGTTGGAGAGCTCTTTCACGATGTTGAAGAGTTCCTTGCAGTTGTGTGCGTTGTTGTCCAGCCGGTCCTTGAAAGCAGTTTTCTTGGCGGTGCGGATCAGTTGGTGGTGCTTCCGGATGGCGAGTTTGAGGGTGGTCATGTTGTCCGGTGTAGGTTCCTTTCTCCAGACTTTCTCGAGGGCTCGGCAGTTCTTCTTGGAGCTCTTGAGTTCGTCGGTGAACCATGGGGCTTTCTTGCTGCCGGGTCTGCTGGGCGGGGTACTCAGAGGGGCGAGTTCATCCGCGCAGTTGCTGATCCACTTCGTGAGGTTGTCGGCGGCCTGGCTGGGGTTCGCTGAGCTGGCAGGAGGGTGAATTGGCAAATGAAAGCAGATTTTCATGTGCGCCATCAGCTTGATTGGTCATCAAGAACATCCTCCTCCTAGACGTGGCAAATTATTACGCTGCTGTGTCCTTCACCTTCAGTACTATTTCTTGTAGTAGTAGCCAATGTCAAAGAAATTCAACGCAAGTACTAGTTATACTTTCAATACTTTACCATTTGTTAGGCTACATTGTGGCACTGTTCTAGTGTACTGTCACCTGCTATATTCTCTATCGTACCGTTCTAATGCTACGGTAAGGACAAACAAGGTTTCATTTTCTTTTTTTTCAGATGCTGCAACTGCCACTGTGTAACACCACTAGTACCACCGCAATGATGACATTTCATCCACCCAGGATTGCCAACCTTAATCGCCATTTCCCATGCAGCCAGCCCTGTACCTAGCCCTATTTCCAAACACAAATTACAGGTAAGATAAGCGTTTGGGGGGAGGTAGTATAATGGAGTATTAGGAGAGACGAGAGACTGACGGTAGTACTAGTAAAGTCCTAGGACTATTGAATTCACATACTCTGTGAGAGGCACTTAGTTTTGAAAACATTTGGGCAATTACTTACACAACTTGAATCAAGATGCCACTTAAGTTTCAGGAAAACAAACTTACTGTTAAACCCCCACCCACCAGCCTCAAAAGCAGAAAAAAACACGTATGCTAAGATAAAGTTTAAAGTATATTTATATCCCTAACATAAATAATCTCCCGCAAGACCGAACCCACCCTCACTCCCTAACCCCAACGAATGTCCGTGAAATGTCCAAAAAACCCAACTCCCAATTCCCACCCCCAGAAGTCTTTAAAAAGGGGCAAGGGACAGTCTCCTCCTACTGCTGGCTGCTGTTGACTTTTCGGGCCAGGTCGGCATGCTCCTTGCAGAGGGTCTCGAGCAGGGTTTTGGTGTTGAGCAGCTCCTGCTTGAGGTAGGACACCCTGAGTGAAAGGCGGTGCAACCTTTTTTTGGTACTGCTGTGGTGGGCAGCTGATTTTTTTGCTGCTCGGCGGTGGCGGGTGGCTGCGGTACCCCGGCTCCGTACCGCTGGAGACCTGCTGCGCTGACTGGCCGACCCAGGAAGCGTGGAGGAGGATGCAGGTGTCGGCGTGGATGTTGTCGACGTACTCTGCGTGTCCTCCTCCTCCTAGGCCACCAGCCGCCGATATTCGGTGACAGTCGCCTCCAGCCTCCGTTGCCAGGCCCTTTTAGCCAGCTCCTTCCGTGTTGGTTTGGAATGAGCATCTATATGAAGAAAGAAAGATATAGTCTGTAACCAATGCTCTTTAAGATTAACACAAAATGATTCAGCAGAAAGTTGTGTCACAGTAGAACTTGCAACTTGCAAGCGCAGTACATAACTATTGTGGCCAGTATCTATCTAACCTCCCACTTCTTCATCCTTGCTCTAACATTAGTGGGAGTTTAAGGAATCAATTCTACGAGCACTATGGACTCACTCCATTAGAGTCGACTATGACAGTACACCAGTCTTATTCTTCTTCTTCTCTCTTGTTTAGCAAAATTGGTATGTTAACTTCTGCAAGCCGGCATAATGCCAGCGCAGTAAACTTGCACCCGAGAAAAACAGACGCCCGCCATGATGAGTGAGACAGACTTGCGTTACTATACCAGTCCAGTACATGCAGGTGGTGATGCTCTTACTTTTCTATTACGGGTGGCACTGAGAATACTCTGTTACAAGGGCTACTGCTTAATTAATTTAACGTTCACCCTACAGTGCCAATGAATACTAGAAAAGGAAAATGAAGAAGATAAATAATCTTATTATCTATCACTGCACATGGTATATCCATATTTGTTTACACATGGGATGACTTTAGGTGCTTTGCTTTTTATTGAGTGAACAGTGATACATCCACACATGAATGACCGAGTTCTACTAAACCTATTAACAGAGGTAGTGAGTGGCCATCGTAATAGCCGGATATATGCTGTGCTTGCAATACAAACTACTGCTACTATTCATGGTAGTATTCGGACAAAATTAATTTAAAACATCTTTTCCTTGCCTTTCCTACACTGGGACGGACGTGCAGGTGCGGTGTTACATGCTCTTCAAAGTAACACTTAGTTCATCCAGTGACCGTCTACTCTCTCTAGATACACATATGCTATCTAAGAGTCCATGATCCAGGCATCCATCCATTCAAACTATATGTCAATCATTCTTCTTCATTTCTCTCATCTGGACAAACCTTACGTTTTCTCATGGGAAAACAACCTTTTCATTTTATTTGGGAAACCGCAAGCCATACATCCGTGCTTGACTTGCATTTTAATTTCAACCAAAGGATATATTGCTCACACATACAGTTTCTGTTTCACCCACCCAGGCTGTTCTCCTTCCACCCATCCTTGCTTTATCCTTCACCCAGCCATACATCATTTTCCTTCCCAGCCACCTCGGGCACCAATCAAACACGTATCATTCTTCTTTGTCAGTCATCATTACTTTTAACTTGCTTGTCCTTCCACACTTACTTACACCCTTCTTTGGCTTTTCGTTCATCCCATCCATCAAGTTCATCTCAGAACTGATTTGGATTCTCGAAAAAAAATTCACAGCTGAGTTGAAGTAAATTTAGAGGAGGCTACTACCTGGTTGATAAAAACTTTGTTCTAAATTTGAAAGTCTGCTTGACAGTATAGTAACTTAACTGTTGAACATATATACTACACCCGTGCAGACAGCACACTCTGCAGTCTGCAATATCAATAAGTAAGGAATATAAGAGCTTACCACTGCCCGCCACTACCGTGGCAACCCGCACAGCAGTTTCCTCTGGCACTTGCACCGCCTCCTCCCCAGAAGTGTCCTCCTCCACCTCCGCGCTGGGCCTGACACCAGATGTTCCACCTACAAAGTACATTTAAGAATGTTAGATGTCATAGACATACACCACTCACTAGTATTTTGTCTATGAATGAAGAAATGTGAATACAGAAACCAATCTAATATTTTGTGGCTGTCTACTCTAAAGTAAAAATGTCCCTTTTTCCAGGGAAGGGTGTTGTCTTGCTGCACTTTTTGGCACAACTGATGAATGCTTTCTTTTTTGCTTTCTTGCTTTTTAACACGCACCATTTTTCTCATCATAACAGACAGAAGCTTCACTTCTAAGAACAAGAGCAAGATCAGATCATCATCACTAGGACGGAGTGACCAACGATTTAGCACCAAAAAGAAAAATGAAAGGGTGTTGTCTTGCTGCACTTTTTGGCACAACTGATGAATGCTTGCTTTTTAACACGCACCATTTTTCTCATCATAACAGACAGAAGCTTCACTTCTAAGAACAAGAGCAAGATCAGATCATCATCACTAGGACGGAGTGACCAATGATTTAGCACCAAAAAGAAAAATTAAAGTTCAAACCAGGTGAGGGCTCGGCTCGCTCACAATAAATGTGTGAAATAAATCACTAAGCACTTTTCCATTTTTATTCAACCGTTACTGTTTTATGACAAGCTTGATTTAAATAAATGTTTTTACTTTTATTAAAGCTTTAAAACTTAAAAAGACTCTGTGGTTTTTGGTCAAGAGTGACTGAGCAAAAGATTTTGAAATTTGCAAGCATGAGTCCGTGCCTCTGACACTTCTGGACTCTGACTCCGTACTCTTGTCCTGCGTTGGATAATCATCATTGGGGATCAATCATCGATGAATTCGGGAGCTAAATGACTCTGCCACACTATCTAGTCAGTAAGGAGATTGGGGGTTCTTCAAAGTCTCATATCCCTGAGGTATGTGGAAAGTCCACCTGCACCTATCATATTTGATAAACAATGCACTATTTAGTGTCCATAGTTCTGTTTGTGCAGATTTGTCCCTGCAACAGTAGTAGTATGGATTGTCCTCCTATCCAAACCAAAAGTAAAGTAGTATCTTATTATTTCTTGGTGGTCATTCACATATTATTGTTGGCAATTGTCAAAGCATAAACATTCAGAAGACTTGAAAAGACAATATGGACAATCCCAGAGGACTGCACTCAGTGCATAGAGCTATTGCTGACTAGAATGGGAGTTTCGTTTAACACCTTTTGCCAAATGTGCAATCTTAGTTAGCTACACAGACAGACTAATAAGAATAATCTAGTAATACCATAGGGAGTCATAGTAGAGGCAGGATAAGAATTTAGATACAGTCTACAAGAAGATCAAAGACGATTTAGAAAAAATCGAATGAGGAACGCTAGGAAAAAATAGGTACTCTATATTAAAATTAAAACTTACCGGGGCCAGCAAAGGAGCCCTCGCCTGACCGATCCTGGCCTTGTACAGCAGCACCAGCCGATACCCCGTCCTCCTCTGTCCTCTTGCCCCTGGGGGGAGCTGATGTACAACATGAAAAAAAGAAAGACCTGAAAACATGGATGATTGTTGTCAACCAAATGAAACATTTCATAAGAACAATAACAAAATATTTTGGCAAAATAGCAAATAGACAACTATTCCACAGGATATATTGACCTATCTCATGTGGTTTACTACGATATTAGTATTGCTTGATTTGCGGACCGTCGACTTGGAAAGTTATGTAACTCACTAAACAAACTACTAAAAAGGTTCGCCTAGGACTGGCAGGCAGCATTCCGCAGCACGCGAAGTGACAAACTCCATCGTGCTTGCAGATCAGTGACAACACTAAAAAGTTTCTTACTACATTAACCAGTCATTAAATTACTCAAACTATCAATCCACCACCACTATTTCTTCTTATTGCCAGGTGTACAAAGGAAGGACTGGACTTGAGTCTGTAGGGGCAGATTTACAAGCCCCTTGCGACTCTTTTTTTCCATTGTTGCGTGACTTTTGTGACGCAGCAGCAGAACAAAAGAGGCGCCATGGTGCAGCGTATATTAACAATGTGACGTATATGGGAGAGGCATCACGTTGTAAAGCCCTGCGCCATCAGGGGGCGTTCCGGCGCAAGGGAGGGCGTTACTGTGCAGGAACGCATCCTAAAAGTGGCTGAGGGGAATCTACAAGATTTCAATCAGTCACTTTTAGGACAATGATGCGTCACTCAAACCCTGCGCCTGCTTGAAGCAGACGTATGGCTTGACGCAACACTGGGGAGATAGGGCACCCCAGAGCATTGCTGGAGCTGCGCCATCGTTGCGACGCAACTCCAGCAATGCGCTGCCTTCACGGCACAGATGCGTAACGCTTCGGTGACGTTTTGGGCCCATGGTGCGCTGCATTGTAAATACGGTGCACCATGGGTGATGGTGGCGTGGCGCACAATTACTGGTGCATCCCTGCTACTTTGCAGGGATGCGCCGGTAATTGCAAATCTGCCCCTTAGTGTCTAGCATTACGCAGTTCTGTAAACTACACTCATACATAATTTCTCAGGCCAATGAAATGAACACAAAATCGAAAACAAATAAGCATAGTAGCAACGCTACTGAGAAGGAGAGCAGTGCACCTGAAATGCACAGAAGATTTTGAAATATAATTTATCGACAATGTAATCGGCAGCATTATTGCTCTTGGTAAAAAACAAAAATTTGCAATATAATAACACACAGAGTAGGAGAAAACAGAGTAGTGATGAAATAGCTACTACTACTCACCAAGCCCGGGGATCTCGATGCCGAGTAGGTCAAGCAGGTCGGGTTCCCCGTCCAGGAGATCCATCCAATGGTGGGTGGCCTGGTTGTAGGTGCGCCGAACCCGAGAGTGATAATACATGGCCCGGCACACCTTCTCCCACCGCTTCCAGCACCCCCAGAGCCAGTAGCCTCTTATGATCCTGCTGCCTGCCATGATGGTCCTGGGGAGGCGGCGCTGTACATAGAACACTAGTGGGGCCACCTCCTCCGTGCTAAAGATCTCCAGTGGCATCACTAGCTCCCCCCTCAAACGCCCCCACGGGAGCGGGGCACGGGGTGCGGGACCCTTCCCCTTCTCTGGCTGCTTCCTGGCTCCCTTTACCATGGTCTGGGCAGAAAGGAAGGTAGATAAGAAATAGAATAGGGAAGAAGAAAAGAAAAGAGTTTAAAAAAGTAGTTTAAAATTAACCAAAAGTAGCAGAAAACACAAAAATATAGAGCTAGAATAATAGAGGGATAGATAATAAGTAAAGTAGATAAAACAAAACTTCAAACAAGCAAAGGATGGCAGAGATTGAGAGAGGATACAGCAAGCATGCCCAGAACCATAGCAATAAATTAAAAACAAGATGGCCGCGCTCGTTCACGACCACGTGGGTAAGTTCGCGCAAGATTTCCCCCGCGATCACACGCGAACTTGTACTAGCGAGCGGCAAACTTTGCGAGATTACACATAGCGCCCGGAAACGGAAATACGTCACGCAAACAAGATAGCCACGCCCATGTGTGACCGCTAGGGTAACTTTGCCTCGTTGTGCTACCAGCGGCTTGCGAAAACGCAAAAAATCACGCAAACTGACAACGCAAAAAAAAATCGCATATTCACACAAATTCTCGGCTTCCGAATCTGATCTCGCGCATATTCGCACCCCGCGAATCCCACGAAATTGCAGAAAAACGATTTTTTCAAAACTGAAAGCACTCAGCAGGTGCAAAAGTTCAAGCTCATCATTAGTAACCATTCCCTGTGGTGCTTCCTGAGGGGCTCCTCCAGAGTTCAGTTGCCTACTTGCAACTATTCTATGACCCTGCTCTGACCTTCACAGCAGGCTCAGAGAATAGCTACAAGTATGCCACAAAGGTCCTGTTAAAAAAAATTACACTGCAACAGAAAGCAATTACAGATAAGGAAGCAGGTGCCAGACTGGAAGTTCAAATTCAGTGACACATTAATCAACCCCTAAATCATTCATGTCAGTTGAGGTACGGCAGGTGTGCTAACGAATTTTGCAAAACTGAAAGCACTTAGCAGGTGCAAAAGTTCAAGCTCCTCAATAATGAGGAAGTACTTACAGCTAAGGAAGCAGGTGCCAGCTCAAATTCAGTGACACAATAATCAGCCCCAAATTAATTCATGTCAGTTGAGGCAGGGCAGGTGTGCTTTTCCCCCATAATCTACAGTGATGAACCAGAGGGTGGCAGTGATGTACCAGAGGGTGGCATGGGGGAGAAAATGGGTAGCAGTGGTGAAATAGAGAGTGCTGTGATGAACCAGACATAGAATCAACATGGTCGCGACCGTTGCGACCCGACAAGTAAGTTTGCGTTTGCGAACTGGTAAAAAACCCTCTCGAACTGGCAGAAACCCTTGCGAACACACAAAAAAATCTGCAAATTCGCGAAAGTTCGCGGATTTTGCGGATTGCGAATTCGTGAATATGCAAATTCGCGAATTCGCAAAATTCGCCCATGCTTAGAATAAACACCCAGTAATCATTGCTGGCGTTGTGTTGGATTATTGAGAGCGCTCGTCAATTGGAACTTTATTGATATATATATATGCAACCTTGTTTGAAATATATATATTCACTGAAAAAACCATAGGTTTCACACCAGTTATAGTTAGGAATTAGCATTTAAAAAACCTATTAAATTCACTGAAAAAAACATAGGTTTCACACCAGTTATAGTTAGCTGGAAATTTTACTGACATAAAACCATTGAAATTCCACGTTATAGTTAGTTGGACTCACTATACCTTGCGCGCCTGCAATGCACTGCTGATGACGTCACATATTACACACCTGGGTAAGAATCAAACTTTCAAACGACTCTGCAACTGATAAGATAGACACGAACCGCGGTTTAAAACAAGGGTGCATGTTGGCGCCCCTACTGTTCAACTTATATACAGCAGACATGGAGACAGCCCTGCTGGGGGCCACCTTAGTAACACCAAAGATCGGGGCAACCAAAATACATTTTATGCAGTATGCGGATGATCTCGTAATTCTGGACCACACAAAAACAGGACTCCAAAAGGCACTCACCGCCCTGGCAATATATAACAACAAAAACAGGCTGGTAGCAAACCCGACTAAATCAAAAATAGTCATTTTTGGGCACTACCCCAAAAAAAAGAGCAAAACGGAGCCTCGGCCATTTAACCTTGGACAGTATCCAGAAATACTTATACTTAGGGGTCTCCTTCCACAAATCAGGGTTGTGCGGTACCCACTTAAAGAAAATACAGGGCAAAATTAAGTCCATCACCTTTGCCCTATGTAAACTACAAGCCCTTATACACAGTCCATCAGCAACAGCCATTCAAAGAGTCCTCAAGGCCAAGTTAATGCCGGCCCTTAACTACGCACAACAGGCGTATCCAGGCAAATTGAATAAGGAGTTGGAAAAAATCCATTGTGGGGCATACAAGAGACTGTATCACCTGCCGAAATGCACAAGAAACACTCTAATCCACCTGGAATTCGCCCTTAACCAACAAACCCTGGAAGAGATGGCAGCCCTAAGTAAATATTATTACCTCACAACAGCGGCACGCGATAACACACTAAAGGCCGTCCTGAAACACATTTTTACTGAACCAGGGAACCCCTGGTCAGCTACCATCGAAGCTGCCATGACGCAATTGAACCTGGCGATCGAGTCGTGGAACCCAGATCTTGTCAACTACACGACCATCAAACACGTGATAAAGAGACAAGTGCGCGCATGCTCCCGGGAGCTGGACTTGGAGTCCCTCAGGAAAAGAGCCTTCCATGAGTCCTTATGCTTGCCACACATCGCGCACAATCCTCAAAACCATCTCACGCAGGCCGTGTGCCTCCCAGCTCTCCACAAGATTCTTGCCTACAGATTGCACCCCCTGCTGCTCAATGAACTATATCATCCGGAAAATGCAGGCACAGGAGTTCGGGATTGCAGACTCTGCAACTATAAACAAGAGTCACTGGCCCACTTACTGTTTTGCTTCCCCGCTCTACGTGCACTCCGCACCCTCTACCTTAGGCCCATTCTCAGGGACGCTGGGACACGCACAGCCAAGGAAGCAATTCATCATCTATATACCTTGAGCATAGTAAAACAGATGGCCTCATTCGGAAAATTTATACAACAGACTCGGCTCGAGTTGATAGCTGCAAAGGCCACGCAGGAATAGAGACCTTGCCGTAGGACCCTCGGTGGCCCCCACAGGCCCCCGACCACGTGTGCCCGTATGAACTTTGGGAACTGCTTATAAACGCTTGTCATCAGAAATTCTGTGGTCTTTGTCCTTATGAACTTTGGGAACTTTTTAACAAACGCCTGCCTACAGATATTTTGTGGTTTTTTAACTTTTGTAATTTTATACCTTGGTCTTAATGTAATGGTTTTAAGTAACCACACAATAAAGTTATTCATTCATTCATTCATTCATTCATTCATTCATTCACGTCACATATTACATCACTCATGACATGGTCAGTGACATCACTGATGACATCACTGATGACACCATCCAGTAAATGTGTGTCTTTCTGGAAAATAAATATGTTTTATATATGTATATGTAAAGGTCGATGGAAGAATAAATGTTTAAATAAGTGTCTTAATGGATTTTTTAAAAAAAAGAAATGGATTGGTTAACTGGCTTATTAAGTGTATCTTAGTGAATACATATATTAGCGAGTATTGCTTAAATATTTAAATGTTTGTATCAGTGTTTTACTTTGTGTATAAGTGGCTGCATGGGTTGGTGAGTAGCTACATGTGTGTGTATATGGGTTATTAGATGTTTTTTTTAGTATAAGTATGAGTGTCTGTATGGTTTGGTAGGGGTGTTACTTAGCACACAGATGCATAAATGACTGACTCACTGTTTGTATGTGTTTTGAAGACAGCATATGTGCAGGACTGTATGGGTGGATGAGTGTGTATATGTGTGTGTTAGTGAGTGAATGACTGTCTCACTAGTGTCTTTATCAGTAACGACATATGTTTTAATCTGGTATATGTGAGTATTGATGTATATAAGTGAGTATATGTGAGATTGTAAGAGTTCCTGTTTAAATAAGTGTGTTTCTATAAGTGATTGTTTAAGAGAGTAAGTATGTGTAAGTTTCCTTAGAAGTAAGGTGGTAGTGTGTGTATAGTTGTATATGCAAATAAATGGATGTTCTATAGTATATTTGCATGTGTGAGTATGTGTGTGAGTAACTTTTGGATGACTGTCAGCGTGTAACAGGATATATAGATGTATCACTACATATGATGAGTGAGTATATGTATGAGTGACTATATAGAACTGTTGGTGAATGCGTGGATGTGTATATAGATGGTGGAATTACTGAATTGGTTGTTGTAACTGGTATGGGTATGTCCATTTTTTTGAAAATGTTAGTTTCTATTTTTGAATATGTGTTTCAAGGGTTACATTACTCTGAAAGGAGGTCTGTCACTCTGTCACAAGGATGGTGTTATCAGTGATGTCATGAGTGATGTCACTGACCATGTCATCAGTGATGTAATATGTGACGTCATCAGCAGTGCATTGCAGGCGCGCAAGTTATAGTGAGTCCAACTAACTATAACGTGGAATTTCAATGGTTTTATTTCAGTAAAATTTCCAGCTAACTATAACTGGTGTGAAACCTATGTTTTTTCAGTGAATTTCATAAGTTTTTAAAATGCTAATTCCTAACTATAACTGGTGTGAAACTTATGTTTTTTTCCAGTGAATTTCAAAGGTTTTTTAATAGCAAATTTCTGTAGCTATGAAATGTAATATTTTATAAAATTAATCCTATATTCTATATTTATGGAATACTATTTTTTTATGTTTATTCTTATTTTATTATTTTTTTTTTGCCTTGGAGCGCTCCCGGTGCGCGTACTGGTGAGCGCACCATTAAGCGCAGTATTCCGGCGCGTACCGAGGCGCGTCCCGGTAGCGCACCAAAAAAAAAAAGAATAAAAAATTATGAAGGAGTGAGCATGAAGAAAAGGGACAGAGAGAGTGGTGTTTAGAGAAAGAGAGCTTGAGGGAGGAACACAGAGGGACTGCACAATAGATATAAGACAGAGAAAAGGTTTTAGAGGAAGTAACTGAGAAAAGGAAAGACATGGGGAGTGACAGAGAGAAAGGACAGAGAGAGTAAAGGAAGGAGTGACAGAAAGGGACTGAGTGAACCAGAAAAAAAAGGTAAGTGAGGGAGTGTAGGTGAGCAGGGAGACTGAAAGAAGTTGAATGTGGTAGGAAAGTAAGGAAAAGAGAAGTAAACATGGAGGATAAGAATAAGTGAGGGAAGCAGAGTAAGAAAACAAAGGTGAGGTAGGGTGAGAGAAAAGTAGTGAGGTTAAAACAAAGGGTGATGACAAACTACATTTTTTTAGTAACAATTACCATATAATTATTGTAAACTTAATTACATATTTTTTCTAAAAAACCACAGGAGACACTTTCACCAAATATAGAATAGGTCCTACTACATAGCAGTCTCTACAATTTTCCCATTTGGTGGTATTCCATTGAGCCATTTAAGCTGTAGCCCTGTCTAAATATCCTGAGGTAAATTACATGACAAAAACACATATGAAAGTGAAAGTGTTGGAATTTACAACCAATTAAAATGATACTTATATGTTGTACTTTTATGTGCTGACATTTGATTGGTTAAGTACATGAATATATATGAAAAATAAGAGGGAAACACAGCCATTTTGACTAATACTACCTGAGGTACATTTTGAAAGAATTTTCACAGAAAACTTCAACTACTTTGTAATAGGATTGCATCAGGAGAATTATGCTAAGGTTAGATGGGGCCCAAATGGGGAACTCACAGACCCGATCCCGATAAAAAGGGGAGTGCGACAGGGCTGTGTCCTGGCCCCTAATCTATTCTCCCTTTATGTAAACGACATTGCAACCTATATGGAAAATTGCGATAACGATTCTCCTCGACTGGGAGGGGAACGCGTTGCGTCCCTCCTTTTCACGGATGACACAATTTTAATCTCGCAAACGCCACGTGGCCTACAGATCCTATTAGACAGGTTCCAACAGTACTGTATCCATAAAGGATTATAAATTAATATAAAAAAACAAAATATATGGCACTGAACCCGCATAAAACTTTTAAAAAGAACTTAATGTTAAATGGGCAAAGATTAGACTACGAGCACAGTTTCACTTACCTGGGGGTCTTGATGGACTCTGTAATGGGATGGGGCCCACAATTGGAAAAATCTAAATTGGTGTTCAAACAAAACTGTTTCCCAATAAGACAGAGGTACAACAAAAGTGTGAACAAAGCAGTTACTCCAGCAATAGAGCTTTTTAGATACAAGGTACAATCCGCCTCCTTGTACGGGGCAGAAATCTGGGGGCCAGTGTGCAAAAAAACTTTTGAAGTACTGGAGAACAAATTTGTCAGGGGACTATTAAAAGTTCCAATCAATACCCCCCTGATACCCCTATTCTTAGACCTAAACATTAAACACACAGATCAGCACGCTATATTGAGACCATTGCTGTTGTGGGTCAGATTATGGACAACCATGGAATTATCTGACTATAAAAACGGGCTGAAGGAAGTATTAGAGCTTGATAGGGATAATAAGATCTTCTGGTTTAAGCATGTAAAAAACTGGCTTACCAAGCTCGGATTATCACACTTTTGGAACGAGCCTGGATCTCTAAACTCAACTTCCAAGAAAATTGTCAAATTAAGCTTTTGGTCATATGTGAGTTACGATTTTGTGTATACAAGAACTCATGGTCCTCTCACTGAAAAATTTCTTTTGGCAAAAAATGAGGCTCTATTCGAACAATTTCTTGATGAAATCCAACCTCCACTGGCCAAATCTTTATATTTAAAATTTAGGTACGGAACGTTGAGGATAAAAGTAACTGAGAAAAGATGGGGGAAGACTGATAAAGATCATTGTACCCGGTGCACTAATAACCAAAGGGAGGACATTTTCCACATACTGTTTTTTTGTCCTAGTTACGACAAAGCAAGGAAAAAGTGGATAGTCCCCTTGTGCCGTAACATCGGCTCTACTTCCCATAGGGAAGATGGGAGAATCTTAAGCACGGACACCAGTCAAGTAATCGTGTTCGGTATTAGCAAGTTTCTATTGTCCACTTATTTTATTAGAAGGAAATTATCTCTTTCATTTTAAATTAAAGAAAGCTGCTTATTCAGACTCTCCGAAACCATGAACAAAGCCAAGGCATCGCATTTTTAATTCTGGTTGTTCAAATTCAATTTAATGTCTTTTTAACTTTTCTATTGTTTTAAACATTTTAATATTTATTTGATACTGTGCCAAACTGAAACTGTAAATTATGTGCCTTTATTTGATGAAATACTAGCTAACGTGTTAAACTTGATGAAATGTAGAAGTAATGTAGTATTAGGGCGCCCATTATAATGAATGTTATATTGTTGTATATTTTATCATGAACTGTACATTTTATTGTTATCTTTTATGTTGCAATGCAACAAAATAAAGATTGAAATTGAAACTACTTTGAAAAAGGTAAGTTGTTAATTTGGAAGGGGAACTATGTTGTGCACTTTAAGTAAATTTGGGAAAACGTTTTCTGATAGTTATATACTGTCCCTCTGTAAGAGATAGAGATTGAGATAGACGTATCTGTTATAATTATGGATTGAGTTAGGCTTCTCTGGTATAATTATGAATTTTCTTAGGCTTCATCACATGCACTTTTTAATAGTTCTACTTCCTGCCTGAAACCATACACTGCTCAAAAATTACTTCACTGTTAAAAACTCAGAAGTACCTGTCTGAACTTAAACCCAACCGTTCCCTAACTCTACTGATATAGTTATTTTTTATGCAATTTACAGCAAGAAAATGGAAGGAAAACAAGACAAAATTAATATTTCTTTCGAAGTTGTTGTTGAGAACAATCCTGAGGAAGATATGGATGACTTGGACTTTATGGATCAGTCACTGGACCAACAATTACTTGACATTGTTGAAACAATAGAATCATTGAATCAAAATGAGGACATTCCAGATGATCTAATGTTAGAAGTTCTTTTAAATTTTGAAAAATCACAACAATAAATGTATATTTAATAATTAAAAATTATTTGAGAGATTATTCATTATTATATGCAATTTATGAAATAGTACCAAAATGATTATACTATAAAGTGAGACTTATAGTATTCTGTGCAACTTTTTTGTGTTACATAGTAAGTTTACTCATAGTTACTACCTTTCTCCCACTATATTATCTCCAATGTGTATTTTACATCTCTTTTTCATCATAAGGGAGCAGGATAGACTACCCATGATCCCCTAGGACTTCTCAGGGAGTGCTTAAAGGATCTGTTTCTGCTTTCCTGACAGACTATGGTATGGATTCCATATACCACAATAACTTCTGTAACAATATGCAAGATATCTACAGAGGAGACGGAGTACATTAAAATTAAGTCTCTGCATTCTTTTTCCCCATGGTACGCTCCTCGGTACGCTCCCCTGAGCGCGTACCGGGCGCCCCCCCCCCGCAAAAAAAAAAAAAAAAAAAAATATATATATATTTTTTTGCCCCGCGGGGCTCTTTTATGGCCCCCACATCAAACCTAGGGGGCCAGGGGGGGGGTCTACCCTGCCCCCTTTTGGTCATTTCCCCCATTGTTTTTGCCACCTCTTGTATCTCGATACTACCAAGACACAAGATGGCGGCCGCTCCGGACTGTTTGGAATGTTTACAGACACCCGAGAGCCAATCAGCTTTCCGCGCGCGAACTCGCGTAGCACGCTGGTACGCGCCCCGGTGCGCGTACTGGAGCGCGCTTATAGATATATATTTTTTTTTTAACCTAAATTACTCAAAATCCACTGGAGCACATATCTTGAGACATAGCAAAGGCACATCGGGCTACCAGTCCCTACAATTTTGCCAAGTTTAGGGGAAATCCATTCAGCTGTTCGGGGTAAAAGTGAGGTCGACAGCCCTATGGAAATTAACATGGGGAAAACACGTTTTGGGACCCCCCTTTTATCTCGGCTTCGCTTGACTAATCCCCCCCAAACTTTCAGGTAAGGACCAGAGTGCACGAGGCAAATATGAGGACATTTTCAGGTAGATTCCTCAACCGGCACCAAAGCTATTTACAATAGAATGTTGAGATTTTGTATTGAAAATAATCCTAACTATAACTACCTACTGGCGACCGCAAGTAGGATATATATATATATATATATATATATATATATATATATATATATATATATATATATATATATATATATATATTACCTACTGGCGATAGCCAGTAGGTATATATAGTTAGGATTTTTTCTCTATGGAACTTTTGAAAATTCTATGCCTAATAACTTTGGCGTTTGTGGACGGAATTGGCTGAAATTTTCAGGAAAATGGTACATTTTGTTTCTGAGCAGCTCCTGAAAATTTGGGGGGGGTTCGTCAAGGGGGGGCCGAGAAAAAAGGGGGGTCCCAAAACGCGTTTTTCCCATGTTAATTTCCATAGGGCGGTTGGCCTCACTTTTAGCCCGAACAGCTGAATGGATTTCCACGAAACTTGGCAAAATTGTAGGGACTGTTAGCCCGATGTGCCTTTGCTAGGTCTCAATATATGTGCTTCAGTGGATTTTGAGAAATTAACGTTTAAAACAAGATATATATCTGTAACAGCGCTCCGGGTAGCGCTCCGGTTCGCGAACTTTTCGCGTATCGGAACTTTGCGAAGCGAAGCTGATTGGCTCTCCGGTGTCTGTCAACATTCTAAACAGTCCGGAGCGGCCGCCATCTTGTCTCTCGGTAGGATCGAGAGACAAGAGGAGGCCAAAACAAAGGGGGAAATGAAGGAAAGGGGGCAAGGTAGACCCCTTCTGACCCCCTAGGATTGATGAGGGGGATATTATAGAGCCACGCGGGGCCCAAAAAAAAAAAATCCGATTTTTTCGCCGTAGAGACGCGTCTTGGTAAGCGAACCGGGCAGCTAACCGGGCAGCTAACCGGGAAGCTAACCGGCAGTGTAACGGGAGTCTGAGGAGTAGCTGATTGGCTGTCAACATTGTAAACAGTCCGGAGCGGCCGCCATCTTGTTTCTCGGTAGGATCGAGAGACAAGAGGAGACCAAAACAAAGGGGGAAATGAAGGAAAGAGGGCAAGGTAGACCCCTTCTGACCCCATAGGATTGATGAGGGGGATATTATAAAGCCACGCGGGGCCAAAAAAAAAAAAAAAAATCTGATTTTTTCGCCGTAGAGACGCGTCTTGGTACGCGAACCGGGCAGCTAACCGGACAGCTAACCGGGAAGCTAACCGGCAGTGTAACGGGAGTCTGAGGAGAAGCTGATTGGCTGTTATCATTGTAAACAGTCTGGAGCGGCCGCCATCTTGTCTCTCTGTGGGATCGAGAGAAAGCCTGGGCGTAGTTCGCGTAGCCGCACTCCGCGAGCTACGCGAAGATGCACTTGCACTCCGCGAACTACGCATAGCTCCGCAAGCATGCGTAGTAGCTTGCTTGACCAGTTCGCAAGCCATTTTTCGTCTTCGGGAGCGCCGTGGAACTCTGGAACCTGCTCAACACCACATCCCCAGACGTCGCCTTCCTCACGGAAACATGGATGAACGCCTCCTCAGCGCTCGACATCGCCGTCACCATCCCGGACGGATACAAGATCACCCGGAGAGACCGCGTCAACGAGACAGGAGGAGGCATCGCCATCGTCCACAAGAACACCATCCGCATCACGACCAACTCAGACGACACCCTCACAGCCGCTTAACATCTTCACTTCCAGATGCACACCGACCCCAAGACCACACTCAGAGGCACCCTCATCTACAGACCCCCAGGACCTCGCACACAATTCAGCGAAGACATCGCAGACTTCATCAGCCCGCACGCCCTCGCCTCCGCTGACTACATCCTGCTAGGGGACCTCAAATTCCACCTGGAGAACAACAACGACAACCAACACCACCACCACCCTTCTGGACAACCTCGCCAACCTCGGACTCATGCAACTGGTGAACACCCCCACCCACTACGCCGGACACACGCTTGACCCAGTCTTCTCCTCCAGCAAGTACATCCCCTTCAGCCACTCCACCGGGCTCCACTGGACAGAACACAGCTGCGCCCACTTCAGCTTCAGAAAGACCACGACTCACCACCACCCGCAACAGGTTCCCCGCAGGAACTGGAACAAGATCACCACCGACCAGCTCACCACTTCACTGAGCCAGAACCCACCCGCCAGCTCAACGGACCCCAACCAAGCAGCCAACAACCTCACACAGTGGATCACCAATTGCGCTCGCCCAACCAGCCTCGACCACTCGCAGTCCGGCTTCCGCACCAACCACAGCACCGAGACCGCCCTCATCGCAGCCACTGACGACATCCGAGCCCGGCTCGACAACTGGGAAACAGCGGCCCTCATCCTCCTGGACTTCTCCGCAGCATTCGATACGGTCTGCCACCGCACCCTAGTGCAGCGCCTCCGCAACATCGGAATCCAAGAGAAGGCACTGGAGTGGATCATCTCGTTCCTCACCGGAAGAACCCAGAGAGTCCGCCTCCCCCCGTACAGATCCAAGGCCACCGAAGTCATATGCGGCATACCACAAGGATCATCACTCAGCCCCACCCTCTTCAACGTCTACATGAGCCCCCTCGCAGCCATCGTACGCCAACACAACCTCAACATCATCTCCTACGCCGACGACACCCAGCTGATCCTCTCCCTCACCAACGACCCAGGAACTGCCAGAACCAACCTACACGAAGGGATGAAAGACGTAGTCGAGTGGATGAGGAACAGCCGCCTGAAACTGAACTCAGACAAGACGGAAGTCCTCATCCTTGGATCATCACCCTCCGCCTGGGATGACTCCTGGTGGCCCCCTGCCCTGGGCAGCGCACCCAAACCAACGGACCACGCACGCAACCTGGGCTTCATCCTGGACTCCTCCCTCTCGATGACCAGACAAGTCAACGCCGTCTCATCATCATGCTTCAACATCCTACGCATGCTCCGAAAGATCTTCCCATGGCTCGCCACCGAAACCAGGAAGACGGTCACACCGGCACTCTTCATCAGCCGAATGGACTACGGAAACACCCTCTATACCGGAACCACAGCCAAACTCCAGAAAAGACTCTAACACATCCAGAACACCTCCGCACGACTCATCTTGGACATCCCCCGACACAGCCACATCTCCGGACACCTGAGAGACCTTCACTGGCTCCTTGTCAGCAAGAGAATCACGTTGCAACTCCTCACCCACGCACACAAGGCCCTCCACGACCTGGGCCCCAGGTACCTCAACAACCGCCTGACCTTCTACACTCCCACCCGCCAGCTACGATCGACCAGACACGCCCTCGCCGCCGTGCCACGCATCCGAAGATCCACCATGGGAGGAAGATCCTTCTCCTACCTGGCAGCCAAGACTCGGAACTCCCTCCCCATCCACCTCCGCCTGACTCAAGACCACCTCTGCTTCAGGAAGCAACTCAAGACATGGATGTTCGACGAGTAGCGGACCCTCCTCCCCCAAGTGCCTTGAGACCCTCTGGTTGAGTAGCGCGCTATACAAATATCCTGATTGATTGATTGATTGATTGCCTGCATGCTCGGGATGTGTAGCACGCGAAGTTACCCATGAGGTTTGTCCCGCCCGCTCGCGTCCCCTTATTTCCGGTCACGTCTAACGTGTTCGCGAGTTATTCTGTGCCAGATTGCAGTTTCTGCGTGTTCGGCAACTCGATCTTACTGACAAGCATCCTCGCGCACGCGAAAATGCTATTGAGCGCGCGAGAACTACGCTACGCAGCAGTTTGCGGAGTATTCAACAACTTCGCGTTCTCCGCGGAGCGCGGAGTTGCCGAAACTCCGCAAACTCCGCGAACGGAGCGTAGTTCTTCGCCCAGGGTTAATCGAGAGACAAGAGGTGGAAAAAAAAAAGGTGTAAATGAATGAAAGGGGTAAGGCAGACCCCTCCTGAACCCCTAGGATTGATGAGGGGGCTATTAAAGTTCCCTGCGGGGCAAAAGAAAAAAAAATTGTGATTTTTCGCGGTAAAGGTGCTTCCTGGTACGTTAACGGGGCTATTTTGAAGCAGTATCCTTTATTACAGCAACCGGCATAAAGTGTCCTGAATAGTTCAAAGCACTACGCGTTTCGACACTCATGCGTCTTGTTCACAAGCATCAGCATGTCACCTAGGTCAGAAAGATTGAAAGTTCAAGTCCTCATTTTTTGGGCATTTCACTCAATTTAAACAATTTAAACATTTGTAACGCCCTCCAGTGGGCGTGGTCACCGCTTTAGCCTTCTGGGACTCGTAGTACTTTCCATCATAAATAAAACCCTCCAGTGGGTTCTGCCACATTGTAACATTAATTTTGTGCAGTTTTTACAACTCTCCGGTGAGTCTCAGGACAAACAAATACCGGCTCAATTCCACAGAAACGGATTCTTCTGGAATCATCACAGCAGACCAATCTGCAGGAGACAGTCCATATTTGTGATGGTGGTGCGTTCTCCCGACCAGGACTGGCCATAAACATCTCAAACAAGGTTGCCCCACCATTGAGAGCGCACTCAAAAACCAGGCGAATGCCACTATTTTCAAGCAGTATCCTTTATCATGACAACCAGCATAAAGTGTCCTGAATAGTTTAAAGCCCTACACGTTTCGACACTCCTGCGTCTTGTTCACGGGCATCAGCATGTCACCTAGGGCAGAAAGATTGAAAGTTCAAGTCCTCATTTTTTGGGCATTTCACTCAATTTTAACAATTTAAACATTTGTAACGCCCTCCAGTGGGCGTGGTCACCGCTTTAGCCTTCTGGGACTCGTAGTACTTTCCATCATAAATAAAAACCTCCAGTGGGTTCTCCCACATTGCAACATTAATTTTGTGCAGTTTTTACAACTCTCCAGTGAGTCTCAGGACAAAAAAAAAACGGCTCAATTCCACAGAAAAGGATTCTTCTGAAATCATCACAGCAGACCAATCTTCAGGAGACAGTCCATATTTGTGATGGTGGTGCGTTCTCCCGACCAGGACCGGCCGTAAACATCTCAAACAAGGTTGCCCCACCATTGAGAGCGCACTCAAAAACCAGGCGAATGCCACTATTTTCAAGCAGTATCCTTTATCATGACAACCAGCATAAAGTGTCCTGAATAGTTTAAAGCCCTACACGTTTCGACACTCCTGCGTCTTGTTCACGGGCATCAGCATGTCACCTAGGGCAGAAAGAATGTGAATGTGAATGTGAATAGGCTTTTATAGAGAGCGCTTACACTCCAGGGAGCATCTTGGCGCTAGACATCACTGTCCCGAAAAGAAAGAAGGGGGGAAAGCTGAATTAAGGTAGATCGTATTCATGGATCCTGGTCCATGAATAGAGTGTGGGGTTAGATTAACGCCAGGCAGAGTGAGTCTTCGGTTTTGAAGATCCATGTTTTGAGCGTTTTGCGAAACAGTTTTTCGGAATGGATCAAGCGCATTTGTGGTGGGAGCTTGTTCCTAGCTTTGGCTCCCAGTACTCCGATGGATTTTCCACCTTTTGTGGTTAGTCTAAATTTGGGAACTGCCAAAAGGTTTTGGTTGGATGATCTGAGTGACCGTGAAGGGGTATATCTTCCAAACCTTTGGGATAGGTATGTCGGTCCCAACTGGTGGTAGGCTCTGAACGTGATAAGCAGGATTTTAAAAAGCACTCTTTTGTGGATGGGCAACCAGTGCAGGGTTTTGAGTGCTTTTGAGGCAGATGATTTTCTGGGTAGCCTTAGTACCAGGCGGGCGGCGGCGTTTTGAACCATCTGCAATTTGTGCAGGACGGTTCTGTTTGAGCCTGCATAGATGCTATTGCAGTAGTCTAAGCGGGATGTGATGAGGGCTACTGCCACAGTCTTTCTAGCTGTTAAGGGAAGGAGGTCGAAGAACCTTCTAAGACCTTTGATGATGTTGAAGCAGGACCCTGCCACTGTACCAGCTTGTTGCTTAAAGGATAAGGCTTCATCAAACCTTATCCCAAGGTTGCGGGCCGACGTGATGGTGTTTGGTGGAATGTCGGCGTCTTGGGGCCACAAATTGGTGGGGGAAAAAAGGTTGTTTTGGTCCAAAGGGAGGATTTCAGTTTTACCTGAATTGCTCAAAGATTGAAAGTTCAAGTCCTCATTTTTTGGGCATTTCACTCAATTTAAACATTTGTAATGCCCTCCAGTGGGCGTGGTCACCGCTTTAGCCTCCTGGGACTCGTAGTACTTTCCATCATAAATAAAACCCTCCAGTGGGTTCTGCCACATTGTAACATCAATTTTGTGCAGTTTTGTACAACTCTCCAGTGAGTCTCAGGACAAAACAAAACGGCTAAATTCCACAGAAACTGATTCTTCTGGAATCATCACAGCAGACCAATCTGCAGGAGACAGTCCATATTTGCGCTGGTGGTGCGTTCTCGCGACCAGGACTGGCCGTAAATATCTCAAACTAGGTTGCCCCACCATGGAGAGCGCACTCAAAAACCAGGCGAATGCCACTATTTTCAAGCAGTATCCTTTGTCATGGCAACCAGCATAAAGTGTCCTGAATAGTTTAAAGCCCTACACGTTTCGACACTCCTGCGTCTTGTTCACGGGCATCAGCATGTCACCTAGGGCAGAAAGATTGAAAGTTCAAGTCCTCATTTTTTGGGCCTTTCACTCAATTTAAACAATTTAAACATTAGTAACGCCCTCCAGTGGGTGTGGTCACCGCTTTAGCCTTCTGGGACTCGTAGTACTTTCCATCATAAATAAAACCCTCCAGTGGGTTCTGCCACATTGTAACAATAATTTTGTGCAGTTTTTACAACTCTCCAGTGAGTCTCAGGACAAAAAAAAACTGCTCAATTCCACATAAACTGATTCTTCTGGAATCATCACAGCAGACCAATCTGCAGGAGACAGTCCATATTTGTGATGGTGGTGCGTTCTCGCGACCAGGACTGGCCATAAATATCTCAAACTAGGTTGCCCCACCATTGAGAGCGCAATCAAAAACCAGGCGAATGCCGCTATTTTAAATCAGTATCCTTTATCATGGCAACCAGCATAAAGTGTCCTGAATAGTTTAAAGCCTTACACGTTTCGACACTCCTGCGTCTTGTTCATGGGCATCAGCATGTCACCTAGGGCAGAAAGATTGAAAGTTCAAGTCCTCATTTTTTTGTCATTTCACTCAATTTAAACAATTTTAACATTTGTAACGCCCTCCAGTGGGCGTGGTCACCGCTTTAGCCTTCTGGGACTTGTAGTACTTTCCATCATAAATAAAACCCTCCAGTGGGTTCTGCCACATTGTAACATTAATTTTGTGCAGTTTTTACAACTCTCCGGTGAGTCTCAGGACAAACAAATACCGGCTTAATTCCACAGAAACGGATTCTCCTGGAATCATCACAGCAGACCAATCTGCAGGAGACAGTCCATATTTGTGATGGTGGTGCGTTCTCCCGACCAGGACTGGCCATAAACATCTCAAACAAGGTTGCCCCACCATTGAGAGAGCACTCAAAAACCAGGCGAATGCCGCTATTTTCAAGCGGTATCCTTTATCATGGCAACCAGCATAAAGTGTCCTGAATAGTTTAAAGCCCTATACGTTTCGACACTCCTGCGTCTTGTTCACGGGAATCAGCATGTCACCAAGGGCAGAAAGATTGAAAGTTCAAGTCCTCATTTTTTGGGCATTTCACTCAATTTAAACATTTGTAACGCCCTCCAATGGGCGTGGTCACTGCTTTAGCCTTCTGGGACTCGTAGTACTTTCCATCATAGAGAAAACCCTCCAGTGGGTTCTGCCACATTGTAACATTAATTTTGTGCAGTTTTTACAACTCTCCAGTGAGTCTCAGGACAAAAAAAACCAGCTCAATTCCACAGAAACTGATTCTTCTGGAATCATTAAATGGTTAATTGGGGGCGCACAGCGGTTTTTAACTGATGCTTTAGGAAAGTTCTCCTGGGTTATTTGAGGGTTGGGTGCTACATGCAGGTGGCACGTCCGTCCTACGTGCGTTTAAAGATACAAATGGTCACTGTGTTCCCATGTAACTTGGGGACATCCCTGTCTTCTGTGCACACCGTGGGTGCTTGAATAAGCTTCCAATCATTAAATTGTTGAAATGTTTTTAATCATTTGTCGTCATTATTTTCATGACAGTAAGTTTCATGGTTTCACGTATATCATACACTTTTGAAATGGCTCCAATGCATTTCGGGTGGTGTACCCTTCATCTGGGAGCTTCTGAAAACAACAGTAAAACATAGCGTGGTATAAGGATCTTGTCTCATGTGGTGATAATCGTAACATGCGGGAAGGGTAGTTGGTGTGGTTGATTTGCCGAGTTAACTAGGTGGTTCAGGCTGGTTTAACTTCATGTGTGGGAAAGTAGCTAGGCGGAGAGGTTCATGCTCGTTAAATGCCAAATCGGCGTGCTCGTTTAAAGCGGGTGTGGCATGCGGGTAGGGTGTGCTCTATGGGCATAGATAGTGAGTCGTGGTGAACCGGGGTTTTGGAGACTTACGTGTAACCGGTATAACGCGGCTTCTGTAAGAAATAGGTACGAGTGCGTTTTAGTGATCGGTATATTAATATTATTCTAATGTGTGCATAAAGCACCTATGTTGTTCGACGCAAGGTTCGTGGCGAGGTACTTACAGGGTGTCGGTGTGCTCCGTTCAGTGCGGGTGATCTGCTTCAACGTTCCTACTCTTAGCGGACCAGGAAGTGAGTGGGTATTGCTCGGTGGTGCGTAAATATAGAAAGTGGACTGCGGGTGGCGGCCATATTGAGTGAGTGAGTTCTACGAGGTAGCGTGCACGGTGTGTAGTGCGGGTTCGAGAACGCCTAGCTGGCAATGTGATCAATTAACAAACATGATTTTAAACCAGTTATTGGAGAACATTTGAAAATATAAGTGAACATAACGGGTCATATGAAAAATATTAAATGCTGGGTTCAATGATTATACCACAAAGCGGATAACCAGTCTACTGCAGGACAGTCTGTAAGTACCTCGCCATGAACCTTGCGCCGAACAACATAGGTGCTTTATGCACACATTAGAATAATATTAATATACCGATCACTAAAACGCACTCGTACCTATTTCTTACAGAAGCCGCGTTATACCGGTTACACGTAAGTCTTCTGGAATCATCATAGCAGACCAATCTGCAGGAGACAGGTAATATTTGTGATGGTGGTGCGTTCTCGTGACCAGGACTGGCCGTAAATATCTCAAACTAGGTTGCCCCACCATTGAGAGCGCACTCAAAAACCAGGCGAATGCCGCTATTTTCAAGCAGTATCCTTTATCATGGCAACCAGCATAAAGTTTCCTGAATAGTTTAAAGCCCTACACGTTTCGACACTCCTGCATCTTGTTCACAGGCATCAGCATGTCACCTAGGGCAGAAAGATTGAAAGTTCAAGTCTTCATTTTTTGCGCATTTCACTCAATTTAAACAATTTAAACATTTGTAACGCCCTCCAGTGGGCGTGGTCACCGCTTTAGCCTTCTGGGACTCGTAGTACTTTCCATCATAAATAAAACCCTCCAGTGGGTACTGCCATATTGTAACATTAATTTTGTGCAGTTTTTACAACTCTCCAGTGAGTCTCAGGACAAACAAATACCGGCTCAATTCCACAGAAACTGATTCTTCGGGAATCATCACAGCAGACCAATCTGCAGGAGACAGTCCATATTTGTGATGGTGGTGCATTCTCCAGACCAGGACTGGCCGTAAACATATCAAACAAGTTTGCCCCACCATTGAGATCGCACTCAAAAACCAGGCGTATGCCGCTATTTTCAAGCAGTATCCTTTATCATGGCAACCAGCATAAAGTGTCCTGAATAGTTTAAAGCCCTACACGTTTCGACACTCCTGCATCTTGTTCACGGGCATCAGCATGTCACCTAGGGCAGAAAGATTGAAAGTCCTCAGTTTTTATGGCATTTCAGTAAATTTAAACAATTTACCCTCCAGTGGGCGTGGTCACCGCTTTAGCCTTCTGGGGCTCGTAGTACTTTCCATCATAAATCAAACCCTCCAGTGGGTTCTGCCTCATTGTAGCATTAATTTTGGGCAGTTTTTACAACTCTCCAGTGAGTCTCAGGACAAACATATACCGGCTCAATTCCACAGAAACTGATACTTCTGCAATCATCACCGATATAGAGACAGACAGACAGACAGACAGACAGACAGACAGACAGACAGACAGACAGATAGATAGATAGACAGACAGACAGACAGATAGATAGATAGATAGATAGATAGATAGATAGATAGATAGATAGATAGATAGATAGATAGATAGATAGATAGATAGATAGATAGATAGATAGATAGATAGATAGATAGATAGATAGATAGATAGATAGATAGATAGATAGATAGATAGATAGATAGATAGATAGATAGATAGATAGATAGATAGATAGATAGATAGATAGATCACCACCACCGGAGATCACTTGCACTCCGGAGATTTCTTATGACTTATTATTTAATCCAGAGGACAGACCTCAACACAAAGACGTGGTCGAGGAGCCGAGGACGAGAAAAAGTTACAGAGCAATCAAACACAGAAAAACAAGGAGAAGCCTCAGGAAGTACAACTCAGTACCCATTGCACAGCAAATTGAGGAATTAAGCTCGAGACATAACTTAAAAAAAAAATAATCTGATTGTAAACTTATCGAGTGTAATATTGACTGACAACCAATGTAGAGTGTTGAGCAAAGGCCTACATTTTTTTCCTGAGTTCCATTATGACCTAGTAGAAACCAAAATTGATACATATAAGTTCATTCGGAAATTAAAACTGACTAAATTTTCAGCAAGAATCAAGTACAAAACCATACCTTCTTCTACTACAGACACAATCAATGTACCTCCTAGCATTTCAATAAATCAAATACCAGAAATAAAAACAGTATATGACCTAACGCATGATTTGCAAGATGAGAAACTGCAGGAATCAGATATACTAACAGAACTAATCCGGCTGGCATTTTAAATCTGACACATCGCACAGGGTACAACTCTGACAATATACTCAATAATTGTATGCCAGGCCTTTTGCCAGTAAGCCCGAAGGTACTATTAGCTAATGTTCCACACCCTAACGCATTATCAAACAGCTTGTTAGCAGAAGGTAATAACATAGACATTGGCCGTGTAGCGAGCGAGGATACCTCTCACACCAGCGTAATTACTCATGGTAGCCTCTTCTGGAACATAGCAGGCTTTTCTAATAAATTAGGTATTAAAGACGGGTAGAGCTTGTTAGTGAATTTAGTATAGTCTGCCTACAGGAAACATGGCTGCACAATATAGCCCACATAAATGGTTTTTATTCTGTGCATACACCTGCTAGACTGTCTGTAGGTGGACACGACAAGAGAGGCCATTTAACTCTGATTTCAACCACATTAAATGGTAGAGTTAGGAAAATGCGGTTGGAAGCCTCACATTTTCAGATTATTAATAACTTTTGACTTTGTGGTTATCAATTTTTTATTTCAAAACGTTTTTTATTTATATGCAGCAGGTAAAGCAGAAAAATGCAAATACATCATGACAATCAACGCACTATTGCATAAACATTTCAAGTCATCACAAATAGGGAAATGATAGCCTAGGTCCTTGAGCCCCACAACATCTCAGACAATGTCAGCGTGGTAGTCCCAAGCTGTCCAGCATCCCGCCTTGCATATTCCGAACTTGTCCTACCAGTGGTATACATCTGCAACAGCTGTACTCGCGTCTACGACCGACTGCATAGAGCTTCAACTGTCGAAGGGCGATGCCATCATGCTACAGGGCAAGAACACATCCAGCAATTTAGAATTCTGCTTTTAATAGATATGTCTAGATTGAAGTATGTTGCAGTACTGTAGCTATACGCTGCAAACCATGAAGAAACGATGCAATAACCACGACAAAAAGGAAAGAAAGAACAAGGGCATAACTAGAATGCATATAAAAGGAGTGGGATGCGGAAAACGGGAGAGATGGGATAGTGGGCAGCAGGGGGGAGGTTGGGCAGGGGTGCTTTGATATAATTTCCTTGTCTGTTCACACCACATGGAACCACTGATCCAGCAACAGCCAACAGTGCCTCTGAATGTGAGTAAGGTGGGAAGTTGTGAATAACAGTATTGGCATGTGAACTATTGGGTAAGATATCTGAGTTGAAGGCATATTGTGGGGCAGTGCGATGTATGGCTAGGTAACAGGATTCCAAAAGCCCTCCGGATCTGTGGGGAATACTGCACCATCAAGGAGCTGTAGGGCTCGGAGTCTTGGTGGTTGTAATCTAGTAATTTCCAGGCATTCAAGGTGATCTACCAGCGGCTTCCACAGCTTTGTGAATTTAGTTTCCCGCAGCTGTAGTCGTGCTGTGAGCAGTTCCATGGCCACCATGTGCCATAGGCGAGTGAACCATACATTGATGGAAGGCGTTTCTGGTTTCTTCCAATACAGCGCAACGGTTTGCTTTGCTGCTCCCAGCATTTGAAGACTGAGGTGCCGATCTCGGCGGGTCATTGCTCACAGGTTCACTGGCCTAAGGCCCAGGATGAGGACGAGCGGACTCTCAGGTAACCGGTAGCCTAACACCCGCTTGATATGGCTGCGGATCTCTTTCCAGTATGTAGCAAGGAGAGGACATGTCCACCAAATGTGTATGAGATCCCCGACTGGTTGTGTACAACACCAAACGCAGAGACGATGCATTAGGGACCATCTTTTAAAGCCGAGATGGAGTATAATCCCACTGGGTCATCACCTTGTAAGCGGATTCTTGTTGGGGAATGCTATGAAAAGTTTTTGGAATATCACACCAAATGCATGCCCACTGAGAAGGAGTGATGTCGGCATCCGATACAGATTAAGGAAAAACCAAAGGAAATGATGGACGGAGCATTGACAATACAAGCACTCACCCCCAGTCAACTGATCTGGGTTTCATCCATCACCGTTCTTTAGCCCACTCTGCCAACCCAGTAAAAACATGGCCATATGCAAATCAGTCTGACCATGTGCCTCAATGGAACAGTCTAACCCGAACTGCCAAGCCATGCCTTCCCTGGACCGGAAACAAGCTACCGAAGACCAGTTTCTGGCATTTCAGCCGTCTTCAGCCCCGCTTGCTTGAATCCAGTGGCAAAGTGAGCAAGGGACTCACGTCTGAGCATACCCTGTCAACTTATGGCAAAGAAAGAAAAACCAAAGGAAATGATGGACAGAGCATTGACAATACAAGCACCTACCCCCAGTCAACTGATCTGGGTTTAATCCATCGCCGTTCTTTAGCCCACTCTGCCACCCCAGTTCAGACATGGCCATATGCAAATCAGTCTGACCCTGTGCCTCATGGGAACAGTCTAGCCCGAACTGCCAAGCCATGCCTTCCCTGGACCGGAAACAAGCTACAGAGGACCGGTTTCTGGCATTTCAGCCGTCTTCAGCCCGGCTTGCTTGAATCCAGTGGCAAAGTGAGCAAGGGACTCACGTCTGAGCATACCCTGCCAACTTATGGCGAACAAAGAAAAAACAAAAGAAATGATGGATGGAGCATTGACAATACAAGCACCTACCCCCAGTCAACTGATCTGGGTTTAATCCATCGCCGTTCTTTAGCCCACTCTGCCACCCCAGTTCAGACATGGCCATATGCAAATCAGTCTGACCCTGTGCCTCATGGGAACAGTCTAGCCCGAACTGCCAAGCCATGCCTTCCCTGGACCGGAAACAAGCTACCGAGGACCGGTTTCTGGCATTTCAGCCGTCTTCAGCCCGGCTTGCTTGAATCCAGTGGCAAAGTGAGCAAGGGACTCACGTCTGAGCATACCCTGCCAACTTATGGCGAACAAAGAAAAAACAAAAGAAATGATGGATGGAGCATTGACAATACAAGCACTCACCCCCAGTCAACTGATCTGGGTTTAATCCATCACCGTTCTTTAGCCCACTCTGCCACCCCAGTTCAGACATGACCATATGCAAATCAGTCTGACCCTGTGCCTCATGGGAACAGTCCAGCCCGAACTGCCAAGCCATGCCTTCCCTGGACCGGAAACAAGCTCCCCCACTACGATCCATCTCCGCATCCCAAACCAAATTAAAGTCTCCCCCATCTATGAGGTCCGTATTCACCGGCCCTATCTGCTCGCGGAGAACCCTGCCCAGAAAAGCATCTTGGCCCTGGTTTGGCGCATACACATTGCAGAGGGTGAGTGCACGATGTCCTCTCCTGACCTCTACTTTAAGAAACCTGCCCTCCGTGTCCCGAACTACTTTAGTGTCTCCCTGTGGAATACCCGCCCTACAAAGAATGGCGACTCCCGCTGTCTTGGTAACTGCTGAGGACCAAAACTGATGAGGAAAGCTCTGGTGTGACATGAGCTTGACATCGCGCCTAAGGAGGTGGGTCTCTTGTAAGAGAATGATGTCCGGGTTCTATAACAGTAAGTAGCGCCAGATTTGGCGGCGTTTATTGGGGGAATTAAGCCCTTTCACATTGAGAGAAAGGACACTCAAACAAGGAACAGCGGCATAGTCAGCTACTGTAGGGCAGTGTCGCTGTGACTAGCAAAAGGTCCCTAAAGGTGGTAAGCCCCTGAATGGTTTACTTAGCGTTCAGATGCCCCCCGCCAAGGGGACAGGTAAAGAGAGGAAGGATGAGGGAAGAATAGAGACAAAGAAAACAAACCAATAACTGTAATGGCCAACATGGCTAACAACATTCTAATCCAGTCCAGGGA
The DNA here is from genome assembly GCF_964263255.1 of Lissotriton vulgaris. Lineage (NCBI taxonomy): Eukaryota > Metazoa > Chordata > Amphibia > Caudata > Salamandridae > Lissotriton > Lissotriton vulgaris. The sequence goes on along the minus strand of NC_141691.1, from coordinate 912,365,861 downwards.
GAAGCCAGGCACACCGGCACAGGCTGTCCCAGAGGTGTCCCAGGAATAGGTGTGGGGGGCGGTATTCACACTGTACATTAAGTCAAGAAGTCTGGAACGCAGTCCCAGGCCACCGCCATTGTGGCGTACAACAAGTGTCCAATGGAGTACCTTGTGACGTAAGGTAAAAAGGCCGAAGAAGGGCGTTACATTTCCTCGTTGGTCAATTAGTGCCTGCCTTGAGGCGCAAGGGAGTCGTGCAGCCTGATTACTGGAGACAGAGCGATTCAGTTAGTTGCTGCCACCTACAAGCCCATAGAAAACACGGCTCTGTCGGGACATTATGTGCAGGGTAGAGTAGCTTATCAACTAAGTAAAGAAGATATGTCACAATCCTTTATGAAGGAGTGCCCAACCCAGCGGGGATACGTCCATGTCAGTTGTGGCGTGGGTCCTCCTGAAGATCCTAACGGGTACACAATGTAGCGCCCCAAGTGCCCGACCAATTGTTTAGTGTCAGGGGGGTAAGGACTTGCAGCTGGCAAGTATGATAGGCCAAATAGAAGTATTTCCAAATGACGTGATCACCCTACAAGGCTGGGAGCACTGATACTCCGAAATGGCATGCCTTGTGGAGTGTAGGAACCTGGTGGTCATTGGTCCGTCACTAGCTTTCATTGGCAGGATGTGGCTGAAAGGTCTCCAGAAAAAGTCAGAGGTTTTCCCCGAGACAGGCAACAGGGGTGCAAAGCCTCAGCGCAGGCCATCAGGGAAGGCTCCATATCAGCAGTTCGTGAGCCTGCGGGAGGCACAGCATCTATCAGAAGGTAGGGAGTCAGTGGCGCAGCCCGCCCGCATGGAGCCAATGAACCTCTGTCTTCGGCAGAGGGAGGACTGACCAGGGGGTTACCGGGGATCTTGATGTTTCAAATTCACAACAGGACTTGGAAGCTACCCCTAATCTTAATCTCCTGACAGAGAGTGGATTACACAGAAATGAACCAGACAATTCTCCCTTGGCAACTGCCATAAATCAAAGGGGTTTGAAAGAAGGGGCAATCCCTAAACAAAAGGTCAACAAATCCACTACCCTCAAAGGGAAGAAAGCTCAAACTGCCCACAACCAACACAATACCATTCTCGACCCGGTAATTGTGAATAATAATCTGGCAGTCTCTACAAATGATACAGGGGGGGTGCATTCGACAAAAATTGGCTTACCTTTAAGTCTTCCAGATGATACTATTATTGACAACAGTCTGAAGGAAATCTTGGAGCTTAGTGGGAAAGTCACTAATCTAGCCAAACAAAACCAAGATGGGAGCGGATTAAGTACGGCTAACATTAATATTCTTAATATGTTAAAAGCCCTACTCGAACCCATAGAGGTTAGATTACGTTTGCTCGAAACCATCTTGAAGAATATCCATAAGGATATAAGTGCCCCAAGTTTTACCTTGAATGCTAAGACACCCCATGTCACGAATACAGCTAATAAGTCATCCTTGGCTGGTAAAAGTGTTACTGTGTCTAAAAATAATGCCCACAAGAAGCCTAGCAACACTCCAAACCGGGGAGGCACTAAAGCAAAGACCCCTGATTTAAAACAATCTGAGAACACAATTAAAACTAAATCAACTCCCCAAGTCACACTTAATGATCCCACTCCACCAATCTCAAATCTTGACCCAGCCCCAAGAGCCAAGGTAGCGGCTCGCAGAAACATCCATCTTCCCCCAGACGCCTGCCCCTATGTAGTGATTCTTACCGGAGTCACTGAAATTTCACCATCTGAAGTGGAATCTCACCACGCCCTGAAAAATAAAGTGTGCCACTGGCTCTCTAAAAATCATCCTCTACCACCGAACATTCCAAGTAACATCTTAATGGTGGAGAGAACCCCATGGGTGGGAGGAAACAGAAAAAATCTACAAGGGGACTGCGTTGTGGCCACTTTTGAGAACACTCAGGTTGTAGAATATATATGTAGTGGAGCACCTAGATATCAAGCAAGTACTGTTACTGCTAGGCCCCTCTCTTATTTCTACCTACCTGGGAATCAAGTAGACAAAAGATGGAGTTGGTTAAGGGGCCCACAAGACCAAAAACCCAGACAGAGGTTTAACCCCCCATGGGAGGCGCAACCTTACGGCTGGGATGAGGGTGGAGATGTGGAATGGAACTTGGTTAGGAGAAGAAGAGGTAGAGCGCTCCAAGGAGGTTTCGTCGTAGGGCCACAAAACACTCACCCCCATTATTATCACCAGATCGCAAATGGGCAAGATAACTATTACAACTTCCCAATTGCTAATCGTTATGACTGTCTGTCAACCACGGATTGGGTTGACTGACAAATACAGGACTCACAAAATGGATAGAGGCATCATATCTCCCCTATCCATCTGCTAAAGGAAAATAGTACTCTGGACTTGCAGAAGTTAAATCTAACTTCAACTTCTGATAAGGGTCCTGTAGTCGCTGAGAGTAGGGGGGTGCATAACTCGCATAACTCCAATAAGCCAATTTGTAAAATCCTCACCTGGAATGTGGCGGGAATAACTGCTAAGGCTTCAGATCCCATCTGGCAGGGGTTTGTTAAACAACACAACATATTGGCCTTCCAAGAAACATGGGACACATCAACTTGTTTCTCATTCGATGGCTTTCATAGTTTTTCCACCCCAGCAGTAACGGGTGTAAGAGGGAGAGCCAAGGGTGGCCTACTCACACTGTTTTCACTGAATTTGGCTGGGGTTTTTAAAAAAATAGAACCTGCTCCTATGAATACGTTAATAATTGAGTGGGCTATTTCGGACCATCAAACCTTTTTATTTATTAACTTTTATAATTCTAGGGAGGGCTCTTTTTTGAATGAGCACCTGACTGCCCTGTCAGACTTTTTGTCAGTCTATAAACACGATTGCACTTCCGTCCAAGAGATGGTTATCCTGGGTGATTTTAATATTCACCCCTGCGAGGGGGGTTGTTATAATGATAGATACGGAGGATCACCTGTTGAGGGGATTCCTCACTTTGAACACACTAAGGAGGGTGAGGGGCTCTGGAGCCTTCTTGCCAATTTAAATTTATTCGAATTAGGCCATGGCAATAATGAGATTAGAGTGCCCACATTTATTGGGAGAGATGCAAACACCATCATTGACTACATCTTCGTATCACCTGGGTTATTAGTAAAGGCACGGGAATACAGGGTTGTGACCGCTACCTTTAGCGACCACAACCCTGTCCTACTGACGATGGACCTTGATTGTTTCCTGAATGGAAGAGAGACAGGTGTGGTAGCTCCAAGAGATCTGTCAACTAAGGAGCAGGGTAGGAGGATAAAGTGGGAGAAGATTGTCCCCGAACACTTCTTCCAAACATTAGCGCAGGAAACTGAGGCAAAGATGGCAGTCTGCCTAGATCCCACTTCCTTAGGGCCTGATGTTGTGGCCGCCTATGTTGAGATATGCTCAAGGATTTCAAAGAACCTGGAGTCTAGGAATGGCTCGCAAGGCAATAAGAATATTCACAAATGGTTTGATAAGGAATGCTCGCTAACGCATAAAGCACTCAAACATAGACCTAGAGATAGGACACTAGTGGCAACCCTCCGAAAGGAATACAAATCTGCACTCGCCAAGCGCAAGACACAAATCAAGGAGGAAGCTTGATACAGTTTACTATCCACAGATGTACTGAGAGATAGTAAAAAAATTTGGGCCATTGTTAATCAGTCTTTTTTCACAGAGGATGGGAAAACAGATATGGACTGTGTGATCGAAGAGGAAAGATGGCTTAACTATTTTAAACGAATCTATGAAACCGAGGCTCCTATCTCCCCAGTTAATCCCCCTTCTCGAAACACCAAGATTATGGAATTTAATATCTCTGAGGTGGAAATGGCGATTAAAGATACAAGTAAACATAAGGCCCCTGGACCTGATGGGGTCCCTGCCGATCTTTACATTCAGTATCCGCAATTTTGGTCCAAAATACTAACTAATGTCTTTAATGCGATACCTTCGGCAGGCTTCCCATCCTCCTGGTCCACCTCTATTATTGTTCCGATTTTTAAGAAGGGGAACAGGGGGGATCCTGCTTGCTACAGGCCAATCTCCTTGTTGGACTCTGCTGTTAAAATCTTGGGCAGAGTCATCTTACAAAGACTTGGGGACTGGCTTGAGGGGAGTGGGGTTCTCTCTGACCTTCAGTATGGTTTTAGAGCACATAGGGGGACCATGGACCAATGTTTAACCCCATGGCTGCTAAGGCAATTCCCCTCCTGTGCTGGGAATTGCTTTTTTTCATTGTTTTATGACGAGCTGGGCTCGTCATCAGTGTATGAGGAGGCTACACCATGACGAGCCCAGCTCGTCATGAGTGTGGAAGGGGTTAAACCTTCACCTTATTATTAGTAAATCCACCGTGGTGAAGGAGGGGCTTTTATATTTAGGTTTCATGGACTTATCCTCCGCTTTTGATTTGGTTAATCGCTCTAAACTATGGCTTATTTTGCGGGACTTGGATACTACCTTGGTTAACTTTTTTACACGATCTCCATCAGAACTTTTTCGCTTCTGTTAGGGTAACAAGGGAAGGCAGGTGTACTGAGAAATTTAGATCAGGGAGAGGGGTCAGACAAGGCTGCATTCTGGCCCCTCTTCTATTTACACTCTACATCAATTCCCTGGGTAAATCCCTGAATCTAGCCACCCTGGACGTTCCACGTATGGGAGGGTCACCCATTTCGGTCCTTCTGTACGCGGACGACGCCGTCCTACTAGCACGCACAGGCATGGGCCTACAAAGACTGTTAGACCATTTTGGATCTTTCATGGAAGCCTTGGATTTAAAGATCAACACATCAAAATCCCATGTCATGGTAACTGGCTCACGCAGGAAAAGCATGAAGATTAAAACTTATAGATGCAATGAAACATCCATCTCTAGGGTACCTTTCTTTTGTTATTTAGGCGTCACTTTTGACGAAAGAGGAACCTGGGGACCTCAGTTGAAACTGACGGGCAACGGAGTTGCAAGATCTACTACAGGCCTTATGAAGTTTTCTAAAAGACTTGGTTCGAGACCCATGGAGGCCATCATTCGCATCTATAAATCCAAATGCCTAGCAATTGCATCCTATGGGGCCGATATTTGGGGTTATGTTCCATCTCCAGGCATCCAAATTATAGAAAATAATTTCATACGAGCTCTGTTGTCACTCCCAAAGTCATCTCCTACATATTCAATCCATAGTGAAGTGGGCTTGGGATACATCACTGATCTCCTAAAAATGTCCCCCCTGCTATGCTGGGTCAAAACCTGGACAAATGAGGAGATTACGCTGAATCACCTCATACTTAAAGACTGTATGGCCTTGGACAAAGCGGACAGTATACCCTGGCTGGCGTATGTTAGAGCGGCATGCGTGAGGCTAGGGCGTCCGGACATGTATTCATCACCACAGGGCCTCAAGAAAGAGGATGTAGGGTGGGTCAAGTTGCATTTCCGAAACGTGTTGGAGACAGAAAGGGAGGAGGTTGAACTTACTAAACCAATGGTGAGATCAATAAATCAACTATCCATCTCCCCAGTCATGGAACCTTATCTAAAATACGTAACTAAACCATACCATCGTTTTCTTTTAATTAGGTTTAGGTTCAATCTTATTCACCTTGTGCTTGGAGCCTACACAAAATGGGGGACCCCAGAAAATATCCCACCCTGTACCTGTGATAGCTTTTCTACACAGGACACGCTTCTTTTAGTGATGTTTTGCGAACACTATTTGGTGGCCCGGAAAAAAAATTTGTACCCAATTTTGAAGGATCTCAACTTTGTCCAGGTGAGGCCTGCACTTTTACACTTGCAAATGCTTAATTCTGTGCAGGTCACATATGGTGTAGCTAGTTTTTTGGTAGCAGCAGCTCGATTAAATAAAACAAGACTTACCCAGACGAATAATCATCTAGGTTGATATTCTGTCTACTACGTTCTGGGGAAATGTACCAAGAATAGTGGGAAACAGGGGCGTCTTTTTTTGAATCTATACTGTTTAGTATCCATCCTTTGTATTTAAGCTTTTTAAATTGTTTTTAAGAACGAACGTAGGAACTGCAATCAGGTGTATATTTGTTTAATTGCAATTTTCTACTTGTATAATGTATGGATATTTAATAATGAATTGTGTATTGCTTTTATGGTTTTAATTATCCGAAATAAAGATATTTGACTGACTGACTGACTGACCAGGCATGTGTCAGTCTACGCAGGTTGAAGCCCGGACCAGGCCTTGAAGGCTTTCGGACAGGGCGTAGCAGAGAGGTCTCCACAGAGTTGCACAATCGACAATGATGGATAGCCCTTGCATGGTGAAGAGTATGTCTTTTGAGATGGTCAGCAGTTGCAGAGTTCAACTACTTGTTAGCAGCTGTTTGCGAGCTCGAAGACGATTGGCCCCCCTCCAGGGATTTGATATGCTGGATTATGTCCTGTTTCTCCAGGGAGGAGCTGCTGCGGACTCCAGAGGAGGGATGCCGAGGAGGACTCACCAGGTTCCATTGAGGCTTTAGTGGCACTCGGACCTTTGCAGACGCAAGGGATCGGCTAGCCAGGGGAGAGTCAGGGATCTGAAGTAACTGAGCTGCTTCCCTATATGATCTCAGCACTCCTCGCTTAGATTCCCACTGGAATATGAGAGCGAAGGGATGCCCACATTGGTAACGAATGTTAAGCTCCCGGAGCTTGTTAGTGATGGGTCTAAAGTCTCTGCGGCGACGGACTGTCGTAGGGGCTAAATCTTGATATAGCTGGATAGGTGTCCCATTAAGCCGGATCTCAGGCTTGTTCCGCACTGCCTTGAGAACCGCTTCCTTCTGGGTGAAGAAATGGACCCGAGTTAGAATGTCAGGGACGAGGCCAGGCCTCCCGCGGGTCCAGTCACTCTATGCGCGCGGTCCAAGGTAGGCGATGGGGCATCGTCATCTCCCCTGATGTCACGGAGCAGGTCCACCACAAATGTCATTATGTCCTCACCTTCTGCGCCAACTGGAACCCCCCGTATGTGTATGTTGTTACGGCGCCCCTATTTTACAAATCCTCCTGTTTGATTTGCAGCTCAATGTGCTGTTCATCTAGGGTGTTCCTTATCCTCCGTGCGAGTATCCAAGGTTTTTTCCAAGTCATCTACTCGATCTCCGAGTTCCCTCCATCCGTTCGGAGGTCTTTGACACAGGCTTGAACCTCATTGTGTAGAGATCCAATTTCAGATTTGAGTTCTTTCATAAAGAGCGTCATAAATGCTTGCGTGACTGGCTCGGAGGGGCCTGCAGTCACCATCACCGTGGCCTACCCCGGATTGTCCCCTGAAGTTGCGCTTGCACCCTCCCCGGAGGCCGACGAGGGGTCTTTCCCGTGTCGTTATCGAGTCATAGCCGCGTAGGAGCAATGCCGTGAGACCGTGAACCCCACGGGGACACCACCTTGTTAGGGGCTGTCGTCGTATGAGTGTAGCTGCCTTCCGAGCCTCCAGGTCTGGACGCCAGCGGATGTGCAGGTCGTGGAAGGATCAAGCTTGTTGAGGCATCAGCAATTGGCGTTGCTCTCAAAGACCGTGGGGCAGAGATGTGCCCTGGGGGGCAGGAGGTCATTGATTATGCAGGAGCTTGAGCTGCCGTGCAACAGACTCGCTGTCCAGTAGGTCGCTTGGAGAAAGCAACCCAGATAGATCTCCAAGCAGCCAGTAAGGTCCTATGCAGCAGAAACAGATCGTTAGGCAGAATGTAGGGCCTCCAGGGAGCAGATCTGTGCGAGGAATTGACAGGGGGCCAGCGTTTGTGGTGCGGCCATGTAGGGGCTAGGACAGCAGCAGCTAAGGGGCCCCAAGCAGCCACAGGGAGTATAGGGGGCGCTGTGTCCCCTCTGCCATTTACCAGCGCAAGTCAATCAGGGGGGTGCAAGAGGACATCTAGCCCCAGCAAGAACTACAGGAGGCAGCAGGAAACAAGGTAGCTATGGACAGACCCCCCAGCGATAGGGGCCAACTCACACAGGGAGAGGTAGGGGCGCCGCCGCCATGGTATAGCTCCAAGCCCAGGGTATCAACGGGCGTGCAGGAGAATTAGGAGAATCAGGTTTTCCGGGGCCCCGCCGCTGCCAGCCAGTCTCCAATGTCCAGGTGAGGTCTCAGCCGCACTCCGGCCGCAAATCGGCGGGCTCCCTTCGCACTCCACCGCTTTCACAGCTCAAGCAGCAGGAGTGATGGGCTCCCCCGGCAACTTCTTTCACGGGGCAGTCAGAGTATAGAGGGACTAGGCCCCAACATAATCTGCTCTCCTTCCGGTGCATCAGAGGACCCCAGGTGTCGCAGTGCATGGGTGTGCAGGGTCAGTTCGCTGCAGCAAGATTCCTCACGTTAGGCATGGAGGAGGGGGTGTAACCGCTGATGTATAGCTCTAGGCCTGGGGGGGATATTGGGGCCGCAGGGGAAATGATTGCCACCCCACAGTGGCGATGCTAACACCCCCTGCCCCGTACCTGCCCGGGGTCTGTTCTGCTGGGCCCCGCCGTCGCAGTCAAGTCACAGATGATCAGGCCGAGCCCGAGCAGCACTCGGATCTCAAGATGGCGGGCTCTCCCTCCTGCCCTCTGCTACACCTGCATCAGATCCTGCTGCTGCCAGCCAAACACCACGGCCGCAGCTCTCCGCACTCCGCACTCCGCACTCCTCCGGAGCTGTACTCTCCTTGACAATGCAGTCCAGCCAGCAATTATCACCGACATCTCTCGTGGCCGCTCGCAGGCCTCAGCCGGGTCGGGGGGGAGCCAAAGTCTTCCAGGAGATAAGGGCCCTACAGCTCCTAGGGGTTGTAGATGGCCCTCAGTCCTCAATAAATGTAGCTCACCGACTCTGGGATACTGGCAAGGTTAGTCACACCAGTGTAAGAAGGGCAGACTCCAAAGTGGCATTTGCGGTGGGACCAGTGACTGCAGTACAGGGTCCCAGCAGCACCAATGGTGGGCACCGCACCCGCAGCAAGGCCTCGATTTTACCGCTCTCAGGTCCTCTCTTCCCCAAGAGAGGAGCAGCCAAGCCCCTGCGACAGATCCGCCGTGGGCCTAGCGGATGTCCCCCAGGGAGTCTCAGGGCAGTATAGGCAGGGAATGTGTGTCCAGGCTCCTAAGATGGCAAGTGCACCATCCAACGTCCCGCCTCACCTCCCAGATCACCGGCTCTGCAACAGGCGGGGGGCCACCAGATACCTCACAGCTCCAAGGTTGCCCCATGGCCTGCAGGAGCCCCCCGGGAGCCCGGAAAGTCTCGGTCTCCCCAAGCCTCGGAGAGAGTAGCATGCACAATACTGCTTTGTCCGGGCTATTAAGATGGCGGGCGCCCCAGCCGTTAGCAGGCCCCTTATGTCTCTGTGCCAGAGTCCGCGTTGGCCAGCTCTTACAGCACTCCGCTGCCCCAGGAAAGGAGGCACAAGTTACCCCGCAGCGAAAGTGCTTCCAAAAGAACCACTTTCAGTGCTTAGCAAATGCTTGAAATCGCTAATGACAGTGGCGGCGCCCCGGAGCTCTCTAGGCGCACGTCTAACTCCATGTGAAGCAAGACCACGCCCCCCGGTTATCAATTTTTATCATAATAATTTTAATAGGGCAATCATTACTATTGTCCCCAAATTGGAAACTGTTCTAACGAAGCACATTGAGGAGTTAAAAACTCACTATACAATACTTTGGGGGGGGGGGGGGGGTGATTTCAATTGTAAACTGTGCGCACTGTCTTAATGTGAGGTATGTCAATTACTAGCAAGGGACATGATCCTAGTGGGAACATTTTGAATTTTTTATTGCTGAAATTGTAACTTTTTTTTAACTCTGGACTCTATTGAGCTCCTAAATTCTGATATTGTAACAATTGCAAGAAGAGGCCAAGGAAGTTGATTGATTTTATCATTTTGTCTGACTATTTTAACTATCAAACTGGGATTTTTTATATACCTAAACTTTTTTTTAGTGATCATTACCCACTGACATTAAAACTAGTTGTTCCATCAGATCCTCCAATCACACCAGCTAAAGCAGTCCCACATTCCTACACAAAAACAAGGGGCTAATTCAGAAGTGGAGTACTATCAATCCAGACTTTGTTCTGGAGGAGATAATAAAGAGTAACCTCGGGCAAGTATTGGATTGTCTGGAAGAAAAGCTGAATTCCTCAGTCATGATTAAATCGAATGAGGCAATAGCCTAGAAAATAAAGGTACTCCTAACAAAGAACCCAATAGAATAAAGAAAAGCAAAAGGTGGTTCAATAGGGAATGTCCCCAATTACAAAATAAACTAGTTTTGTCCTTAAAAATTAAGCCTCGAGATAAGGTGGAAGTGAGACAGATGCGTATAAACTACAAACTTGCGCTGGAGAAACGCAAGGTCTCCTGCCCGAGTTAGGCAAGAAGCATGGGGCCAATTACATCTGCCATCTCAGTGTAAAGACTTCAAACTCTTCTGGAAAACTGTCAATGAAAAGGATTTTAGTGATACAAAAAAATGCAATATTGAAGTAACAATCATGCCTGAAAGGTGGGTAAAACATTTCTCTGGCCTCTACAGTAATAGCCCTGAGACACAATGTGAAGCCCACCCCCAATACGTTGTATCACCTTTGGAACCCCGAACTCTAGATGAGGTAAGCAGGGCACTTTCATAGACTGAAAAGAACAAGGACCTGGGGCCGGATGGAATACCTGCAGACTTATTTTTAGCACAATTCTCCATGTGGCTACCATTGCTAACCAATATATTTAGATGTTATGCGGCCCAGGGTCCCCCGGAGTCTTGGAGATTGGTCATAATAGTGCCTATATACAAAAAGGGAGACAGGTTGGATCCTAAATGTTATCGTCCAATATCACTGATCAACAGCTCTTGTAAGATTATGGGACGTGAGATATTGGACAGAGTTGAGACCTGGATAACAGAAAACAGAAGTTCTCCGCTGTCCAATACGGATTCAGGATAGGCCTGGGCACCGTAGAACAGTGCCTTAACCTGCACCTGGTCATTGGCAAAAATACCATGGCTAAGCCAGGGTCCTTATACCTCAGGTTTATGGACCTGACCTGACGTCTGCCTTTGCCTGGGTGCAGAGGGGGAAACTGTGGGTGAAAATGCTGCTCATAGGCATTGATGCATCTATTGTCCACTTTTTAAGCGCAGTGCATCAGGGAGTCACAGGAAGAGTATGATACGGAATAGATGGCGAGCTTACCTCACCCATAAGGATGGACTGTGGTGTTCGCCAGCGATGTGTACTCGCCCCATTCCTATTCTGTTTATATATAAATGACTTCGAAAGCCACCTCAGAATCGGGAATGTAGATGCACCAACAACAGGCAGTAGGTCTTCACCTGCTTTATCATGCGCTGACGTATGTCCTAATGTCAAGAACCGGGGTGGGGCTTGTCTATAGGGGAAAATAGGAATGAGATCACTGACTTCAAAGGAAAACATTTGTAATAAATGAAAAAATCAATTGTGAGAGCACATATATGGTCTACATACTGGAAAGCAACTGTCCATCAGTTGGCCCAGGCGTGGGTCCCGCGCTCTCGTTGCCACTGGAGTCAACCTATCCTGGCTGGTGAGGGCTGAAAGCCCAAAACCTTGTCCTAGAATGCTTGTTTCCAGTCCAGGGAAGACCTGGCCTGGCAGTTCGGCTGGACTGTTCCCATTGAACAGAGGGTCAAGACTGATTTGCTTATGGCTTGGTCCAAACTGGATTGGCATGGTGAGCAAAATAAATGATAGATTTAGGCCCAGATCTCTGTACTGGGGTGACTGTATGACATTGTTCTGCATTCTTTCCATCAATTGTTCTTTTTGTGGAATGCAATGGCGGCCACAAGTATATCGGAAATATAATCTGCCAACTTAAGAAAAGAATCTTGGAGTACATATGTGCGATCCAAAATGATGACATAAACTATGCTATGACCAAACACATGAAAATACATCAGAATCACAGTTGGCAACAATTGAAATACGAGGGTTTGGCAACGATGCCGCAAAGTGAAAGAGGTGGAGACTGGATTAAAAAACGGAAGCGCCTGGAGTAAAGACTAATGATCAAATTCCACACGAAACACCCAACCAGTTTGAATGGGGATGAAGAATTATACGTTGACGTATAAATATGTACATACAAATCACAGAAGTTAGCTTTTGAAAGCAAATCGACAAAGATATCCCAATCGGGATATTTTGAAGAGCCGAAGCTGGATCATTGGCACTAAGCCCAATATGCACAAAATTCATGGCAAAGAGCTGAAACTGCACACTAGACCTATCATGTAATAAATAGAAAGAGCTAGGCTGGAACTGTGAATATGTAGATAGCTATTGTTATCCCAGGGCCCTGAGCCCGACTCACTCAATCTACAGAGCTGAACTATGGGCTCTAGAAACAAACATCAATTAACAACAAGACTGACGAAGGTTTCACAATGGACAATCTGCTTGTTATTGTTATATTATCACATTTTTGCACATGTTATTGTATATCATGAAATTGAAAAATACACCTCCCATAATGCATAATTACAGGCAGACTGGGCAATTGTGTACAAATCGACACTAAAGGTGGATCACCACTAACCGTGATTAAGACCAATCTGGTCAAAAAGCGTTGGTTTGTGAGCTTTGGAAGGTAATGGCTGTTGTACACTGGATTAAATAAGCCTTGATAAGAAATTTCCTGAAGTGCAAGTGATCTTCTTTGGTGGTGATATTGAATACAGATCTCGATTCCTTTACCACACCACTCACACCAACCGCGAGTTTCTGACCTACAGGAATCATTTGGTGGAATATATATATATCCTGGCACTACAAGAGCCACAAGGCCATGGGAATGGCCACTCCCACAGGGGCAGGGACTTGGGAGTTAAAAAGTGTGCAGGAAGCCGCCTCACTTTAAAAATGCCACTGAAGAAAGGAGTCAAATCCTGAAACATATCTGGCCTGGCAGAGTACTTTGATGCTTGTTTCCTCGCTGGGTGCTTGCTTGCAACATTGTTATAGCAATAAAACGAAGTATTAACCTACCTATTGGCATCTCCCATTGGGGTTACATTTTTGGATGGATGTTAGCGGCTGAGCCCAGCCGCAGGAGACAGCTCACTGCGTGAGTGCGGGCCCGTGATGGTGCCTAGATGGTGCTGTCTGAAATACGGGAGATAGCTTCTATAATGACATGTGGAAGCAGTGCAAGCATTGCAAACGGGACTTCGCACCCACCCACAGGGGTAAAGATTGTGCCTTTTTACTTTTTGCTGAGAGTGTGTAATGACGGACTCACTTGAGATGAATATATCCTGGCACTACAAGAGCCACAAGGCCATGGGAATGGCCACGTCTACAGGGGCAGGGGCTTGGAAGTTAAAAAGTGTGCAGGAAACCGCCTCACTTTAACAATGCCACTGAAGAAAGGAGTCAAATCCTAAAACGAGTCTGGCTTGGCAGAGAACTTTGATGCCTGTTTCCTTGCTGGGTGCTTGCTTGCAACATTGTCATCACAATAAATTGAAGTGTTAACCTATCTGTTGGCGTCTCCCATTGAGGCTACCTTTTTTGATGGATATATGTATATATATATATATATATATATGCCACAAACCTCCTTCCGTCGAAAGAAGAGTAGAAGCCACACAAGGGGGAAACATTTCAAGGGAGCCGCTTTAATGGTGTCACAGCAACAGGCAAATGCATTTCGGCCGCCAGGCCTTCTTCGGTGCCTAGACGCTGCTGTAAATGGGCAAACTTCAGCCTAGAACTGCTTTAAACAAATCGTCCAGTCCTGATAGGCTAACATCACGTCCCTCCCACTCCAGCCGGAGTGGACAGCCCAACCTGCAGTCCGCGGCAATACAAACGGACTGCACGTCCCAGAATGCAATGTTCCAGCAGCGGGGGTTTACGGGGAAAAAGATGCGCCACACTGAAGATGGAAACTGGAAGGTAAGTTCTAGTGCAGATCGTGCCACTATTGATGCTGTAATGCAGTCCAAAAGCACTCCCTTGGGTCCCCCAACCGCAACAACCTTTAGCCTCCAGGCTTCTGTTCAGCAAGAGGTCCGAATGACAAAGCACCGGTCCCGGTGTCAGGCGGGAAGCCCTTACACCGCTTCTTTTTCCCCTGGAGGCGTAGGGTGGACTCCGGATAATCTGTGCACACAGAAAACGTCCAAAAGGCAGCTGGAGCCGCCACCGCCAATGATACCGGAGTCACTTGTGGTGCGGGGGGCTTCTAACCGTGCCACAGGCAAGCACGGTAAAATGTATGCCACAAACCTCCTTCCGTCGAAAGAAGAGTAGAAGCCACACAAGGGGGAAACATTTCAAGGGAGCCGCTTTAATGGTGTCACAGCAACAGGCAAATGCATTTCGGCCGCCAGGCCTTCTTCGGTGCCTAGATGCTGCTGTAAATGGGCAAACTTCAGCCTAGAACTGCTTTAAACAAATCGTCCAGTCCTGATAGGCTAACATCACGTCCCTCCCACTCCAGCCGGAGTGGACAGTCCAACCTGCAGTCCGCGGCAATACAAACGGACTGCACGTCCCAGAATGCAATGTTCCAGCAGCGGGGGTTTACGGGGAAAAAGATGCGCCACACTGAAGATGGAAACTGGAAGGTAAGTTCTAGTGCAGATCGTGCCACTATTGATGCTGTAATGCAGTCCAAAAGCACTCCCTTGGGTCCCCCAACCGCAACAACCTTTAGCCTCCAGGCTTCTGTTCAGCAAGAGGTCCGAATGACAAAGCACCGGTCCCGGTGTCAGGCGGGAAGCCCTTACACCGCTTCTTTTTCCCCTGGAGGCGTAGGGTGGACTCCGGATAATCTGTGCACACAGAAAACGTTCAAAAGGCAGCTGGAGCCGCCACCGCCAATGATACCGGAGTCACTTGTGGTGCGGGGGGCTTCTAACCGTGCCACAGGCAAGCACGGTAAAATGTATGCCACAAACCTCCTTCCGTCGAAAGAAGAGTAGAAGCCACACAAGGGGGAAACATTTCAAGGGAGCCGCTTTAATGGTGTCACAGCAACAGGCAAATGCATTTCGGCCGCCAGGCCTTCTTCGGTGCCTAGACGCTGCTGTAAATGGGCAAACTTCAGCCTAGAACTGCTTTAAACAAATCGTCCAGTCCTGATAGGCTAACATCACGTCCCTCCCACTCCAGCCGGAGTGGACAGCCCAACCTGCAGTCCGCGGCAATACAAACGGACTGCACGTCCCAGAATGCAATGTTCCAGCAGCGGGGGTTTACGGGGAAAAAGATGCGCCACACTGAAGATGGAAACTGGAAGGTAAGTTCTAGTGCAGATCGTGCCACTATTGATGCTGTAATGCAGTCCAAAAGCACTCCCTTGGGTCCCCCAACCGCAACAACCTTTAGCCTCCAGGCTTCTGTTCAGCAAGAGGTCCGAATGACAAAGCACCGGTCCCGGTGTCAGGCGGGAAGCCCTTACACCGCTTCTTTTTCCCCTGGAGGCGTAGGGTGGACTCCGGATAATCTGTGCACACAGAAAACGTCCAAAAGGCAGCTGGAGCCGCCACCGCCAATGATACCGGACTCACTTGAGATGAATATATCCTGGCACTACAAGAGCCACAAGGCCATGGGAATGGCTACGTCTACAGGGGCAGGGGCTTGGAAGTTAAAAAGTGTGCAGGAAACCGCCTCACTTTAACAATGCCACTGAAGAAAGGAATCAAATCCTAAAACGAGTCTGGCTTGGCAGAGAACTTTGATGCCTGTTTCCTTGCTGGGTGCTTGCTTGCAACATTGTCATCACAATAAATTGAAGTGTTAACCTATCTGTTGGCGTCTCCCATTGAGGCTACCTTTTTTGATGGATATATGTATATATATATATATATATATATATATATATATATATATATATATATATATATATATATATATATAAATAAAAGGGGCCCGAGTTGGACCAGCCACAACAAGGAGAAGTAATGGATCAGGAGGCAGAAGATGTGACCAATCTGACGGTGGTCAATCTCACCGATAGGACACTGACCGAAACAGAATCAGAACTCCTAAGTTTAGGCTTAATATTTTGCCCCAGTACGAATCTGGAATATACTCAGACAAGGATCGACCTCTTTCGTTTTACACGGAAGCTTAAGTTCCATAAATATTTTAAGTTGAGACCGCACACCAAGGAGATGGCAAAACAAGGAGCTAGACTAACAGCTTTGCCTGGGTTGGAGGCCATGGAGGATTTAAGAACTGAGCAGGGCTCAAACCTTAATACTAATATGGACATGGCACAACGAGCATTGTTACAGGGGGTGGAGCAGGAAAGGGAAGAGAGTCATTTTAAGCCGCTGTCTGTCGTCATCCCACAATCATCTTGGAATACTATCAATGCCTTCACTGAAGCAATGACCAGGGATCTGGTGAAATATAGAAAGGCTACAAACCCCAACGTCCGGAACATCACTGAGCCTCAAAGGAAGGCATTGCAAGATCTCATGAGTGATAACACCATTGTAGTGAAACCATTCGACAAGGGGGGCAATGTAGTCCTGAGGAGTAGAGACTATTATCGACAAGAAGCGATCAGACAGCTGTCTGATGGTAAGTACTATATGGCTACCAACAGCGAGATGTATAATCAGAGTATCAAGGAGTATGATGGTTTAGTACGCAAATGGTACGATCTCGGAATGCTGAACAGGGATGAGCATCTTTTCCTGCGCATTAGTAACCCTATGACTCCAACCTTTCATCACCTCCCGAAACTCCATAAAAACAACACATGCCCTCCGGGTCGCCCCATTGTTTCTTCCATCAATGGTCTCACTGAGAATATGTCTAGATTTGTGGACAGTGTATTATTCCCGTTTGTGAATAATCTTGAGTCATATATCCAGGACACTAAAGATTTTTTAAACAGAATCATGGACATCACTTGGAATTCAGATTATTTATTGATGGTGATGGACATTACCAGTCTATACACGAATATAGATCACCAACATTTTTTTTGTCCTCATATATGCCACCAGATGTTATGACTCTAGTTGGGATCTCTCAAAGCCGCCAGCACAAATCATTACTATGCGCCCTGGGATTTTAGCTTAGCGGTTAAGGATCACCCAGAGGTAGGCTGTCTACTAGTCCAACTCCCGTATTCGATATCGGTAGACCTTGCCCAGGGAGGACCAGACCACAAACCCCTGGCATAATCATTGGACTTTTCATCTTCTATCTGTCCAACCACTTTACCAACGGAGCCCATACCTTCGCCGCACCCTCTCCACTACACAACATATCAAGTTTACTTATAGCCATGATATTTCTTAGGCAGTCTGCAAACCTTGGGGGGGGGTCGAAGATTTCCATTCTCTACACACCTCCCTCCTTGCGATGACAATAACATAAAATATAAACTGAAAGATACTGTCTCTGATGTCGTATTCATATGGTAGACCGAAAAGAATCAATCTTGGGCTACAAATAACTGGTGTTGACAGTACCTCCTCTAAAAAACTACAAACCTGTTGCCAATAGTTTTTAATTTCTGGGCAATCGGCAAAAATATGTAAATCATCTGCAGCTAAAAGCTTACATCCGGGACAGTAATAAGATTCTCCAGAGATTTTTGTCAATTTTAAAGGAGTCCAGTAAACCCTGTGTTCTGTGTAGAGATGGTTCCTTCTAAGATTAGCAGGCTTTATTGTCTTTTGGATATTATAAATGAATCTGTCCAAACCTCCAGCTTCTTCTCCGGGCTGTCTGCCAAAAAATCACCCCAAAGTTTAGAGATTTCTCCCTCCTGCCGATCTTTTGCCCCTGTTAGTAAGATATACCAAGAAGAGACCTCCCCCTTCCAACCTTCCTGTCTGCTGACTAATTCTAGAAATCCACTTCCCTCTTCCTCCAGCTCCCAATTTTGGCTTCCCCACCAGGATGATAATTGATAGTATTTAAACCTTGTGAGAGATCTTCCTGTTATATTAAATAGGGATGTCCAATCTAGGAGACCTAGGTTGTTGTTCAGGTCTCCCCATCTTACAATGCCTGCATCCCTCAAAGGGGACGATAAGCAATCTAATAAGCATTCAGGAGTTCCGGGGGAGTTCCAGATTGGGGCTAGGGAGCTGTAATAGCGGATTTTTCAAATTTTACAGACTGCTTGCCACAACTTAAGTGCTGTAAGTAGGATTTTTAAGCGGACTTTCTTATAAAAAATCTGGGCACCGAATTTAAACAAAAAAAATTCAAGGCCCTGGGGTAGGTCAGATAACATCGCCTTGAACAAACGGCCGTGTGAGGATGAGTCCAACTTGTTAGTCAGGAGTCCAACATTTTTTAACTGGAACGCATAGCAGTAAAAAAGTAAATCAGGGAGGGCCAGGCCACCTATTTTCAACCCCCTTCTCAACTTCCTCCAAGCGATTCTTGGTGACTTAGTAGCCCAGATAAATGAGCCTATCTTGCCCTGGAGGCTGGAGAGGTCTTTGTTATGGAAGGTCAGTGGGATACTGTTAAGTAGGAAAGTTACTTTAGGCAATACTACCATTTTGATTAAATTGACTCTACGATATATACTAAGAGGTAGACCGGCCCATCTAAGTAAAAGTTTAGTTATTTTTTTTAACCACTATTTGCCAGCTTGTTCTGGGGACATCAATCAGCTTTTGCGTAAGGTAGACACCCAGGTACCTGATCGTAGTTTTGGCTCCTGGTATGGGGACAGGACTATTCCAGCTCATTATATCTGTTTTGCTCTTATTGATGCTATATCCTGAGACTGCTATATATTCCTCCGCTAATTGAAATAACTTTGGAATAGCCTCTAGTGGATTGATAGTATAAAGCAGTAAGTCATCAGCATATAATGCAGTCTTAAGCTCCAGCCCACCCATTTTAAAGGGAATAATTGTTGGATCCGATCTCAACAATGAAACAAAGGGCTCAATGTATAGATCGAAAATATAGATCACCAACATGGTTTAAATGCGGTCAAGTATCATTTAGACCAACGTCAACTGCGCTTTGCGCAGCTTAACATGATGGTTCTAGAATTTGTGGAATTCTGTTTAACGCACAATATATTCTTATTTGAAGAACAACTGTTCAGACAAACATCTAGGACTGCGATGGGCACCTGCTTTGCCCCCAGCTACGCAAACTTGTTCGTCGGCTGGTGGGAGGAGCAGATGCCCAGGAGCTGTAGTGTGGAACAGGAGAGTGGGAAGGTTGTATATTGGTACCGCTACATAGATGACCTATTCATTGTGTGGCAAGGGGCAATGAATACGGCAGAAAGATATGTTGAGAACTTAAATAACAATGAGTGCAATCTGCACCTTTCGGGGTCCATTAGTCCGGTGGCAGTCGACTATTTGGACCTGAAGGTGTTCATTGATAGCGGCCAAATCCACACATCATTATACAGAAAAGAAACTGCTGGAAATTCCATCTTATTTGCCAGCAGTAGCCACCCACCCCAGTTGGTCAAAAGCAGACCCTATGGGGAATGGTTAAGACTCCGTAGGAATAGCTCGCGGGAACAGGATTTCGAGGCGGCCGTCTCTGATTGCCTGGCGCGATTCAGCCTCAGAGGATATGATGAGATACTGCTGCAGAGTACCCTGAAAAATGTGAGGAGAATCCTGAGGGTAGAACTCTTGAAGAAGAAACCTCTGAACAGGGAGATCAGTAAAGAAGGTAAATTTAGGATGGTGACCCCATATTCGTTGGGAGCCAACCAATTGAGAGCCATGATGAGAAAGAACTGGCACATTCTCCTTACGGATAATGTGCTGAAAGATGACTTACCACCACACCCCTTGGTGACCTTTAGCAGGGCTAGGTCATTAAGGGATATATTGGTGAGAAGCTATTTAGAGAAACCCATGGTCAAGGCGAAAACCCTGAAGGAAATGAGTGGTTTCTATCCTTGCGGCTGTTGTAAGGCCTGCGCAGCAATTAGAAGGGTCCTACATTATGATATACAGGACACAGGGAGGTCCATGAAGATATTGAAATGTATCACCTTTAGTACCACCTACGCAGTTTATTGTTTGGTCTGCCCGTGTGGCTTGCACTACATTGGGAGCACGATCAACCAATTGAAGATGAGGATACTAGAGCATCTCCGGGCTATCGATAAGGCAGATCCTGCGTATCTAGTAGCCCGGCACTTTGCTGAACAGCATAGCGAAGACAGAAGTAAACTGCAATTCTTCAGATTGGACAGTGCACCGCATAATGAAAGGGGAAGGGACCGATTGAGACAGCTGAGGAGGCTTGAATCGAGATATATTATCGATCTGTTGACCAAATATCCCAGAGGTCTGAACGGTGGCGAGGAGATGGCAGTGCACCTAGGGAAATGAATACGTATGGTTTGCTGCTACATGAATCTGCTAGATGAAACATTGAGTTTTGATCTTGATTTCTATTTAATAACAATTCCTTCTTTTTTTGAAAGGAGGTTTTGATAATGGAAATGACTTGAAAAAAACATTTTCTCTGCATATGAATGAACTTAAGAATCTGTGTTACATATCTTTTAATGATTAATTGAATATTGTTGATCTGGATGAATTGAAAATCAATCAGATGAATTTTTGTTAATTTCATTGTTAATGATGGAGACTGCAGCTAGGTGGACTTACTTACGAGGGATAATTGCCGATCCACGGCTAGATTGTGTGATATGTTCCATGTATATGTTTGTATACCCATTGCATCTTTCAAAAACCGATTCACGGTTCAATAATTGTAGGTGTGTATGTACATTCTATTACCCACTTAAAGATGGCCTCCTACTTGACACTAATGGGTGAGTCCCTTGTTTGTTGCCATTAAAATTGCAAGGCTTCATTAGTAGTCACAAGTCAAGTGTCAATGACTTTGACGAAGGCTAAACGCCGAAACAGGTTTGTTTGTTGTATGAAATAAAGACCGCTGAAGTTGCCATCTCCTGAGTGTTGTTTTCCGGCTTAAAAACAAGAGGAAATTGAGCGTCATATATATCTTTGATGGGAAGTTAGGTGTGGTAAAGAATATATATATATATATATATATATATATATATATATATATATGTATATATATTCACTGAAAAAACCAAAGGTTTAACACACGTTATAGTTAGGAAGTAGCATTTACAAAACCTATGAAATTCACTGAAAAAACCATAGGTTTGACACCAGTTATAGTTAGCTGGAAATTTTACTGATATAAAACCAATGAAATTCCACGTTATAGTTAGTTGGGCTCACTATAACTTGCGCGTGTAATGCACTGCTGATGACATTACATATTACATCACTCATGACATGGTCAGTGACATCACTAATGACACCATCCGGTGAATGTGTGTCTTTCTAAAAAATAAATATGCTTTATATATGTATATGTAAAGGTCGAGGGAAGAATAAATGTTTAAATTATTGTCTTAATGAATGTTTTTTTTTTTAAAGAAATGATTGGATAACTGGCTTATTAAGTGTACCTTAGTGAATACATATATTAGCGAGTAATGTTTAAATATTTAAATATATGTATCAGTGTTTCACTTTGTGAATAACTGGCTGCATGGGTTGATGAGTACCTACATGTGTAGGTATTTGGGTTATTAGATTTTTTTTAGTATCAGTATGAGTGTCTCTATGGTTTGGTGGGGGTGTTACTTATGATATAGATCCATCAATGACTGACTCACTGTTTCTATGTTTTTTGAAGACAGCATATGTGCAGGACTGTATGGGTGGATGAGGGTGTATATGTTTGTGTTAGTAAGTGAATGACTGTCTTACTATTGTGTTTATCAGTAACTACATATGTTTTAATCTAGTATATGTGATTATTGATGTATATAAGTGAGTATATGTGAGAGTGAGAGATTGAAAGAGTTCCTGTTTAAATAAGTATGTGTTTCTATAAGTGATTGTTTAAGAGAGTAAGTATGTATAAGTTTCCTTAGAAGTAACGTGGTAGTGTGTGTATAGTTGTATATGCAAATAAATGGATGTTCAATAGTTTATTTGCATGTGTGAGTATGTGTGTGAGTAACTTTTGGATGACTGTCAGTGTGTAACAGGATGTATAGGTGTATCACTACATATGATGAGTGAGTATATGTATGAGTGACTATATAGAACTGTTGGTGAATGACAGAATGTGTATATAGATGGTGGAATTACTGAATTGGTTGTTGTAACTGGTATGGGTATCTCCATTTTTTGGAAAATGTTAATTTCTATTTTCCAATATGTGTTTTAAGGGTTACATTACACTTAAAGGAGGTCTGTCATCAGTGATGTCATGAGTGATGTCACTGACCATGTCATGAGTGATGTAATATGTAATGTCATCAGCAGTGCATTACACGCGCAAGTTATAGTGAGTCCAACTAACTATAACGTGGAATTTCATTGGTTTTATATCAGTAAAATTTCCAGCTAACTATAACTGGTGTCAAACCTATGGTTTTTTCAGTGAATTTCATAGGTTTTGTAAATGCTACTTCCTAACTATAACGTGTGTAAAACCTTTGGTTTTTTCAGTGAATTTCATAGGTTTTTTGAATGCTACTTCCTAACTATAACAGGTTTAAAACCTATGGTTTTTTCAGTGAATTTCATAGGTTTTTTAAATGCTACTTCCTAACTATAACGTGTTTAAAACCTATGGTTTTTTCAGTGAATATATATATATATATATATATATATATATATATATATATATATATATATATATATATATATATATATATATATATATATATATAAATAAAATTTCTATGGCAAAATGAAACCCCTCATTGTGTTCCTTTTCAAATTAAATGTATTAAGTGTTACCACTTTATTCCAATCAAGATAACTTCAGGTGTGCCATACTTTTGTCATAAGTAAGACTGTTAGCGCACTAGTTGTTCTTTAGAACACTCTGGGACATTCTGTCATTGGGCTATAGTTGGGCTACATCTGGCTGATATTTGGGCTACATTTGTTTTTTTTTGTCTCTGGTGGCCATCTTTGGGCTACAATGGGCTACATTGGGCTACATTGGGCTACATTTGGGCTCTAACATATATATAGCCCAATGTAGCCCAATATATATTTTTTCAAAGTTAATTTTCTCAGCAACTACTGAACAGATTTAAACCATTCAAAGAAAAGCGTAATCTGCGAGCCGGACTCTACCTTTCTACCAAATTTCCTATAAATCCATTCAGCCGTTCGAGCTGTAGCCGTGTCTAAACGTCCTACGGAAAATAACACAGGGAAAACACGTTTTGGGACCCCCCTTTTATCTCAGCCCCCACTTGACTAATCCCCCCCAAACTTTCAGGGAAGGAGCAGAGCTGAGCAGGCCATCTTCTTTGAGAAAATCGCAAAGATTCGTCCACCGGCGCCAAAGTTATTCTCAATAGAATGTTGAGGATTTCCTATGGAAACTAGGTCCAAACTACTGTCTTTGGGATATAGTTGGGCTACATCTGGGCTCTTTTGTCTCTGGTGGCCATCTTGGGAGACTGCATATCAGAATTTTTTTATGAAATATAAGAGGATTTGAGAAGTTACTCAAAATGTGCCCTAATTTTTCTTTCTTCAGCACTAATCATAATTTCCTTGGCAAAATGAACCCCCTCATTTTGTTCCTTTGCAAATTAAATGTTTTAAGTGTTAACACTTTATTCCAATCAAGATGACTTCAGGTGTGCCATACTTTTGTCATAAGTAAGACTGTTAGCGCTCTAGTTGTTCTTTAGAACACTCTGGGACATTCTGTCATTGGGCTATAGTTGGGCTACATCTGGCTGATATTTGGGCTACATTTGTTTTTTTTGTCTCTGGTGGCCATCTTTGGGCTACATTGGGCTACATTGGGCTACATTTGGGCTCTAACATATATATAGCCCAATATATATTGTTTCAAAGTTAATTTTCTCAGCAACTACTGAACAGATTTACACCATTCAAAGAAAATCTTAATCTGCGAGCCGGACTCTACCTTTCTACCAAATTTCTTTTAAATCCATTCAGCCGTTCGAGCTGTAGCCATGTCTAAACGTCCTATGGAAAATAACATGGGGAAAACACGTTTTGGGACCCCCCTTTTATCTCAGCCCCCACTTGACGAATCCCCCCCAAACGTTCAGGGAAGGAGGGGAGCGGAGCAGGCCATCTTCGTTGAGAAATTTGCAAAGATTCGTCCACCGGCGCCAAAGTTATTCTCAATAGAATGTTGTGGATTTCCTATGGAAACTAGGTCCTGACTACTGTCATTGGGCTATAGTTGGGCTACATCTGGCTGATATTTGGGCTACATTTGGGCTCTTTTGTCTCTGGTGGCCATCTTGGGAGACTGCATATCAGAATTTTTTTAATGAAATATAAGAGGATTTGAGAAGTCACTCAAAATGTGCCCTAATTTTTCTTTCTTCAGCACTAATCATATTTTCTATGGCAAAATGAACCCCCTCATTTTGTTCCTTTGCAAATTAAATGTTTTAAGTGTTAACACTTTATTCCAATCAAGATGACTTCAGGTGTGCCATACTTTTGTCATAAGTAAGACTGTTAGCGCTCTAGTTGTTCTTTAGAACACTCTGGGACATTCTGTCATTGGGCTATAGTTGGGCTACATCTGGCTGATATTTGGGCTACATTTGTTTTTTTGTCTCTGTTGGCCATCTTTGGGCTACATTGGGCTACATTTGGGCTCTAACATATATAGCCCAATGTAGCCCAATATATATTTTTTCAAAGTTAATTTTCTCAGCAAGTACTGAACAGATTTACACCATTCAAAGAAAAGCGTAGTCTGCGAGCCGGACTCTACCTTTCTACAAAATTTCTTATAAATCCATTCAGCCGTTCGAGCTGTAGCCGTGTCTAAACGTCCTATGGAAAATAACATTGGGAAAACACGTTTTGGGACCCCCCTTTTATCTCAGCCCCCACTTGACGAATCCCCCCCAAACTTTCAGGGAAGGGGCGGAGCGGAGCAGGCCATCTTCTTTGAGAAATTCGCAAAGATTCGTCCACCGGCGTCAAAGTTATTCTCAATAGAAAGTTGCGGATTTCCTATGGAAACTAGGTCCTAACTACTGTCATTGGGCTATAGTTGGGCTACATCTGGCTGATATTTGGGCTACATTTGGGCTCTTTTGTCTCTGGTGGCCATCTTGGGAGACTGCATATCAGAATAGTTTTTATGAAATATAAGAGGATTTGAGAAGTCACTCAAAATGTGCCCTAATTTTTCTTTCTTCAGCACTAATCATAATTTTTATGGCAAAATGAACCCCCTCATTTTGTTCCTTTGCAAATTAAATGTTTTAAGTGTTAACACTTTACTCCAATCAAGATGACTTCAGGTGTGCCATACTTTTGTCATAAGTAAGACTGTTAGCACTCTAGTTGTTCTTTAGAACACTCTGGGACATTCTGTCATTGGGCTATAGTTGGGCTACATCTGGCTGATATTTGGGCTACATTTGTTTTTTTTGTCTCTGGTGGCCATCTTTGGGCTACATTGGGCTACATTGGGCTACATTTGGGCTCTAGATATATATAGCCCAATGTAGCCAAAGTTAATTTTCTCAGCAACTACTGAACAGATTTACACCATTAAAAGAAAAGGGTAATCTGCGAGCCGGACTCTACCTTTCTACCAAATTTCTTATAAATCCATTCAGCCGTTTGAGCTGTAGCCGTGTCTAAACGTCCTATGGATAATAACATGGGGAAAACACATTTTGGGACCCCCCTTTTATCTCAGCCCCCACTCGACGAATCCCCCCCAAACTTTCAGGGAAGGAGCGGAGCAGGCCATCTTCTTTGAGAAATTCGCAAAGATTCGTCCACCGGCGCCAAAGTTATTTTCAATAGAATGTTGCGGATTTCCTATGGAAAGTAGGTCCTAACTATAACTACCTACTGGCGACCGCCAGTAGGTAATATATATATATATATATATATATATATATATATATATATATATATATATATATATATATTACCTACTGGCGGTCGCCAGTAGGTAGTTATAGTTAGGATAATTTTCAATGTTAAATCTCAACATTCTATTTTGAATAACTTTGGCGCCGGTTGACGAATCTGCCTGAAATTTTCAGGAAAATGGTCTCATGGCGGTCCGGTCCTTCCCTGAAAGTTTGGGGGGGATTCGTCAAGCGGGGGCCGAGATAAAAGGGGGGTCCCAAAACGCGTTTTCCCCATGTTAATTTCCATAGGGCGGTCGATTTCACTTTTAGCCCGAACGGCTGAATGGATTTCCACCAAACTTGGCAAAATTGTAGGGACTGGTAGCCCGATGTGCCTTTGCTATGTCTCAAGATATGTGCTCCAGTGGATTTTGAGTAATTTAGGTTCAAAAAAATATATATATCTATAGGCGCTCTCCCGTGCGCGCACCGGAGTGCGCTCCAGGCGCGACACGCGACTTGCGCGCAGGAAGCTGATTGGATCTCAGTTGTCTGTAAACATTCTAAACAGTGCGGAGCGGCCGCCATCTTGTGTCTCGGTAAAATCGAGACACAAGGGGTTTGAAAAAAAAAGGGGCAAATGACCATAAGGGGGAAGAGTAGACTCCCTCTGACCCCCTAGGTTTGTTGTAGGGACTAAAATAGGGTCCTGCAGGGCATTAAAAATTTTTTTTCGTTTTGCGCGGGGGAAGCGCATGGTACGCGCACCGGCGAAGCACGGGGAAAATCCAGGACCATATTTATGAAGGCCTTGCGCTGTTAGTTTTGCGCTTCCTGTGCGTCAATTTTTGTGACGCACCAGCGGTGTAAAAAAATGCGCATTGTTATGCAATATTTTAAAAGTGACGCATCTATCTAGATGCGTCACTTTTTAAATATAGTGCAACGAGGTACATTTTATTACACTGCTGGTGTTATGCGTCACTTTTCTGTGCGCACTCCTTATGACATTCCAGATGTGTCATATTTAAAGTATGACGAATCATGTTGCAGATACAATATGGCGCAGAGTTTTAAAAAGTGACCCATGTACCTAGATGCGTCACTTTTTAAAAATAGCGTCAGGTATAATGCATGCAGAGGGGGTGTTCTCCCGCAAAAAGCTTTGTAATAGCGACGCAGTGAAATCTTTGAGATTTCACTGCGTCAGTTTTAGGATGCTGTTGCGTCAAAATCTTGTGCCTGCTTTACAGCAGGTGTTAGACTGAGGCAAGACCTTTCATATGCTGCTTTCCCCATTTGAAAGGACACATTACTGGAGTTGCGTCACTTTTGTGACGCACTCCAGCAATGCGTTACTTGGAATGTCATAAGGAGTGCGCACAGAAAAGTGACGCATTGCACCAGTAGTGTAAAAAAATGTGTTGCGTTGCGTTATATTTAAAAAGTGAGGTATCTAGGTAGATGGGTCACTTTTTAAAATCAAGCGCCACATTATATCTGCGTGAGGTATAATGCATGCAGAGGGGGTGTTCTCCAAATAAAAGCTTTGTAATAGCGACGCAGTGAAATGTTTGAGATTTCACTGCGTCACTTTTAGGATGCTGTTGCATCCTTTAAATATAGTGCAACGAGGCACATTTTATTACACTGCTGGTGTGATGCGTCACTTTTCTGTCCACAGTCCTTATGACATTCCAGATGTGTCATATTTAATGTATGACGAATCATGTTGCAAGGAGTTACAGATACGTCAGTATTTCTGACATATGTGTAAACATAAAAGTGATGCGAGGCCGGCGCAAAATTTTGACGCAATAGCATCCTAAAAGTGACGCAGGGAAATCTCATAGATTTCAGTACGTTGTTATTACCAAGCTTTTTGCGAGGGATTGCCCCCTCTGCATACATTATACCTGATGCAGATACAATATGGCGCAGAGTTTTAAAAAGTGACCCATGTACCTAGATGCGTCACTTTTTAAAAAATAGTGTCAGGTATAATGCATGCAGAGGGGGTGTTCCTTGCAAAAAGCTTGGTAATAATGACGCAGTGCGTCACTTTTAGGATGCAGTTGCGCCAAAATCTTGCGCCTGCTTCACAGCAAACCTTTCACATGGTGCTTTTTCCATGTGAAAGGACACATTATTGGAGTTGCGTCACTTTTGTGACGCACTCCTGCAATGCGTTACTTTTGTGTTTACAGATATGTCAGAAATACTGACATATCTGTAACTCCTTGCGAATTGATTAGTCATATATTAAATATGACATATCTGGAATGTCATAAGGAGTGCGTCCAGAAAAGTGACGCATCGCTATTTTCACGTAGCGATGCGTCACTTTTCAGAAATGAGGCCTCCAGTTTATTCACTGTGTCATAACTTTCTTTTCTAACACTCACCTTCTTTCAGTCCTCCTACTTCACTTCCTTTCACCTCTCATACCTTTCTGTTCTTTCTTACTCATTCTCCTTTCAATTATCAATGCACTATATTTCACTTACTCTTCATTTTTTAAGATTATAGCTCTTTGATGAGAATTGGAGGTAGTTCTGAAAAGAACTTTTGGTTTTCTTCTTTTAACTGAAGAGGAACAAAAACAGGGAATAGAAACTGCTCAACAGGAGCAAAAAGAAAAGAAAAAAATTAGGGGTGGGAAGGGCAGTGATGGTTCTCCAATGCCCGAACCATGAGCAGGACACTTTGCTCCCCATAGGTGAGGAGTTGATTGCAGTATCTGCATCTGACGACCCCATGGTTGAATGCAGGTTGAATGTTTGCTACCTGCCCCTGAGATTGTTCTCTTCCAGAAGAAGTTGCTCCTCCTGTTGATGTAGAGGCCCCATCTCTGGGAACCTCCTGTGCCAGAGCCCTGACACTTTCCCGGGCAAAATTCTGGGGGTGCCTCCTCTCCACATGGCGAATCATGGTGAAGTTGCCAAAAGAGTATTTTTTTGGGGGGTTACCCCGTGACAGGACCTGTTTGCAGATCCTGCACTCTACTTTTGGTGCATTCACCTTCTTCTGGCCTTCTGGAAACTTAAAAAATTTCCAGATGAAATGTTCCTTCACTCTTGGGGTAGGAGGCTCTTCATCAATGAAATCATCTTCACTGCTGGATAGTCTGGCAGCCATGATGAATCCAGGAATATGGAGCAGCAAAAAAGGCAGGTCTTTCAGTCACAAAAGTGAAAGAAGAAGTGAAGGAAATGGGTGGGGATTTCATTCATTGTAAAAAAAAACTGTTAGCAACCAATGAAAAGTGTTATTTTAGGGTCACATGACCCGATGCGTTTACGCTGCGCGCTCCGGAGCACTTCCGGGTGCGTTTACGCAGCGCGATCGTAGGCGCTTCCGGGTCGCAAACGTGGCGCGATCGTAGGCGCTTTTCCGTGCGTTTATGCGCCGCGCACGTATGCGCTTCCGAGGGCACTTACGTTGCGCGCCGAAGTGACGTCATCAATCTTTTATAGAAATGCATAATCATTTTCCATATTAAAAAAAACAAATTTTATTTGTATGGTACGAAATGTTTTGCATTATTATTAACTTTTCATTCATATTTTTTTTTCACGAACGACAGTTGCGCTCTGGGTGCGCTTTCAGATGAGCTCTCGGAGAAGCTTACCGGAGAGCTTAGCTGAAAGCTTCCCGGAGCGCGCACCCAGAGCGCAAAAGAAAAAAAATATAAAAAAAAATAAATACTTAAAAAAAAACAGCAAATTGTAAAAAAAAAAAAGGTTAGAAACTCGATATACAAAGGAATTAGCATTTAAAAAACTATGAAATTCACTGAAAAAACCATAGGTTTCACACCAGTTATAGTTAGGAATTAGCATTTAAAAAACCTATGAAATTCACTGAAAAAACCATAGGTTTCACACCAGTTATAGTTAGGAATTAGCATTTAAAAAACCTATGAAATTCACTGAAAAAACCATAGGTTTCACACCAGTTATAGTTAGGAATTAGCATTTAAAAAACCTATTAAATTCACTGAAAAAACCATAGGTTTCACACCAGTTATAGTTAGCTGGAAATTTTACTGATATAAAACCATTGAAATTCCCACGTTATAGTTAGATGGACTCACTATAACTTGCGCGTGCAATGCACTGCTGATGACCTCACATATTACATCACTCATGACATGGTCAGTGACATCACTCATGACATCACTGATGACACCATCCAGTGAATGTGTGTCTTTCTGAAAAATAAATATATTTTATATATGTATATGTAAAAGTTGATGGAAGAATAAATGTTTAAATAAGTGTCTAAATGGATGGTTTTTAAAAATTGATTGGTTAACTGGCTTAATAAGACATCATCAGCAGTGCATTGCACGCGCAAGTTATAGTGAGTCCATCTAACTATAACGTGGGAATTTCAATGGTTTTATATCAGTAAAATTTCCAGCTAACTATAACTGGTGTGAAACCTATGGTTTTTTCAGTGAATTTAATAGGTTTTTTAAATGCTAATTCCTAACTATAACTGGTGTGAAACCTATGGTTTTTTCAGTGAATTTCATAGGTTTTTTAAATGCTAATTCCTAACTATAACTGGTGTGAAACCTATGGTTTTTTCAGTGAATATATATATATATATATATATATTCACAGAAAAAACCATAGGTTATAGTGGATATATAGTTAGGAATTTGCATTTACAAAACCTTGAAAATTCAATGAAAAAACCATTGGTTTTAGGCCATATATAGTTAGGGATTTGCATTTACAAAACCTTATTTTACTCGCATAAAACCATTGAAATTCCATATATAGTTATAAGCGCTAACTATATATCGCGCACCCGCAATCCACTGCTGATGATGTCACATATTACATCATTCATGACATGGTTAGTGACATCACTGATGACATCACTGATGACAACATCCAGTGACTGTATGTTTCTGTAAAGTTAAAATATGTCTTACATATTGAAGAATGAGTGGATGTATAAGTGTCTGGATGAAGGATTTAGTAGGTGCAAGACTGACTGTATGAGTGAGTGATTAAATGTGTCTCACTGAGTGCATGGGTTAGTGACTAAACTGTTTTAATTTGTGCATCATTATATCTGTTGTTCTACAAACTGCTGCATATGTTGATCAGTAGCTATATGAGTAACTGTATGGGTTATTCATTGGTTGTCCAAGTATTTGTATGGGAAACTGAGTGTGTGTGTATGGGTGGCTGGGAGGTGTGTGACTCTGTACATAGATGTGTGAGTAGTTGATTCACTATATGTATGGATTCAAAAGTGTATGTGGAAACAGCTGTATGGGCGCTTGACTGTGCATGAGTGTATTAGTGAGTGAATTGATATCTCAGTGCTACATGTCAAATTAAGTACATATGTAAAACACAGAACATGTGAGAGTTGACATCTATAAATAACTGTGCATAAGAGCCAATGAATGTGTGAGTGGCTGTATGGATCATTGTGAACATGTATCAGAGATTGTATAAGAGAGTAAAGTAAATATGTGTTAGTATATGTTTGAATAAGTAAGGTGTGTATAACTGTATAGTTGAGAAAATGGAGGTGTGATTGATTTTTGGCATAACTGACTAGGTGTGTGAGTAACTCCATGGATGAGTGACAGTCTGTGACTGTCTGTTTACACTGATTGTATCTAAGGTTATATTAGAGTCTGAAGAGGTTCATGGTATTATCACATGAATAATATCATCAGTGATGTTATCAGTCATGTCAAATGAGATGTTTTCAGTGATGTCATCAGTGATGTCATTTGAGATGTCATCAGTGATATCATCAGTGATGTCACTAACCATGTCATGAATGATGTAATATGTGACATCATCAGCAGTGGATTGCGGGTGCGCGATATATAGTTAGCGCTTATAACTATATATGGAATTTCAATGGTTTTATGCGAGTAAAATAAGGTTTTGTAAATGCAAATCCCTAACTATATATGGCCTAAAACCAATGGTTTTTTCATTGAATTTTCAAGGTTTTGTAAATGCAAATTCCTAACTATATATCCACTATAACCTATGGTTTTTTCTGTGAATTTCATTGGTTTTTTAATAGCAAATATGAAAAGCTTTAAAATGTCAAGTACGTGATAGATAAAAACATTTTCGTATTTATGCACGCTGATGTGCTTTGAATGCTGCCCCCCCCTCCCCTCTTTTCTCTTAGTAGTACTCTCTCTTTGCAGATAGTGAACGGTAGTTAACGCAGGCCTTTGCCCCCGTTGTAATCCGTCGTGCCTGCTTGTCTCTCCATTTGATTGATTGTTATCCAAGCATTTACTGTTTTAGAATTGGTTCTCTTTGGATCATTCTCTATTTACAAACAAGCACAAAGTCGCAATACTCTGTTTAGTCTTTGCAGATAGTGAAAAATCGTGTAAAAAAATAAAAGTAATCGAGCAAAATCAGTAGGCCACTAATTGGATCTCTTTTTGACCTCGCTAAAATAGAAATATTAGGAACAACCCTTCATGAGAAATACGAAAATAGTGAGATGAACTGAGCTCCACACCATGAGGGCTGCAAGACAGCTCGACTCCGTCACCCACCCCGCCCAAAATAACGACAAACCCTATGCAAATATTAAAAATATAGACAACACACCAGCAAAGAAACAGGGTAAAACATTTTATTAAATAACTATTTACATAACTATTTTATACTTTTTATTGCCCGATCCGGCTAGCTCAATCGATCGAGCATGAAACTCATGCACTCTGATAGCAAGCGTTGCTACTGATGCTATGCAGACCAAAACTGGTTTTCAGTTTGTACATTTTTCTAGATTTTTCAATCCAAGGTTGGTTGACTTTGTAGAACGATGGCTTCAGATTTTCAACATACGGTGTGGTGGCGCGGACTGGGAGGGGGCGCTTCGCTCCTGCCCCCTCCCCAAGTAAGTTTTTCATACGTGAAAGTACGTTAATGGTTTTGGTCCCTGAGTTGCTTCAATGTCACTGCCATTCTCAAATGGCATAAGTTCTGGATGTTGGGTGCCATAGTTCAGAGTTCTGAGCAGTGCTTGTAACACTGTCTGAAGCTTATTTCCACCTACTGCAGCTTCACTATTCTCAAAGTAAGTGAGTGTCGTTTGTGGACCTGACTGCATTAGAAAACAATGTGATATGTTACCTTCCTAAACAGCTTGACGGAGGCCCCTGAGGGGTGGTGTGATGGCCATGGACTCGGAGAAGACGCTTGGCTCCGACACCCTCCCCAAGTCTTATAGCACTGGTGTAGCCTGAGATCGCCCCCGACATAAGCGGCCGGCTCCCGGGGTCCGGCGGAACTTTTTGCCTTTTGATGACTCTTCAATTCTGGACCTTGTCCCACAATCCGTTTGACCTGAAGACACGCTGTAGTGGGGCGCCCCTTTACCGTTTCAGTTGCCATTCCGCCCGCTTTTGCTACACTGTGCCTCTTCCGCCATTCTGCTGTTTACCGCCCGCTCTTGCGACTACAGCGTCTCGCTCATCATATAGTTGAGTTGCTCCCGCTCTTGCGGTGCAGCGATAGGCGGCTGCCACAGGACTCTCAAAATGGCGGCCGGCTCTTCGGTTTTGGGCCTGGTCCACTAAAATGGCCCTGGGAGACCTTTGAACTCGGACGCTTCCCTGATAGGGCTTGGGTCCCATTCTCGAAAGCGTCCCCTCAGCCGTGAAGATTCTACAAAAGTCTTGGGGGCCTCCGACTCCAGCAGGCTTCTGGTGGGGAGCGGCTGCCATGATTGCTCGTGGAATGGCCACGACGGAGCTACGAGATGGTGGTGCTCTCATGCTGACGCCAGCTTTAGTCTGAAACATCCAGAAACACTTTAGACTACCAATTCGATCAGTTCCGGTAGCGCCCCAACATGACCCGGAAGAGAAGAACTTGCCCTCCCCTCTTTGACTGATGGTTCTTCTTGCCTGTCCCCTCTGTTGTCATTTAACAGAACTTTTTGGACTGCTGAAAGGGGTTGTGTTCCGAACGCTGGTTGGTGGAGACATTTTGACTATATTCTTGACCTACGTTGTCGCGTAATGCGTTATATGACACGCCGCGTTAGCGCACCCGGAAGTGATCCGAGGCGCGGCGCGCAGCGCGTAACGTAAGCATAACAGGTCATGTGACTTGTTAATAAAACTTTTCATTGGTTCATTTTGCTTTTGTTATTTTAATGATGAAAAGCTTGGTCATATGACCTAAAAATTACGCTTTTTATTGTTTTCGAACATTATTTTTTTTAAAACATATATGTTATAATATTCCAGGCTAATGTACTTTCCCGGAAAATTTACAACTGTCCTGCAAGTAAAATATATTCCTTTTTCGAGAAAAAGGGCGTTTCTTCGTTCCATGACGGAGCCGTTGAGTAAAAGAGACTCGGCCTGCTGTCTTAGTCGCCGATACGCCTGATTATCAGATTCTTATCGATCACTTTATGTTGCAGAAATGAAAAACACAACTGCCCTTGACCATTTATCTTTACTGCGTTCCTACATATTATACCTTTTATCCGTCATGTAATTGGACTGCTTTATTTCACCTGCCTTTTACTGATTCGAAAACAGTGACTAAAAGTAAAAACTTTACCAATGTAAATACTACTACCGTGTTTTGTTTTAAAAACCTTTATTGTGAAAATGTCAGTATACAAATACGGGCCTATAACCACGTGGGCCGGCCACGGAGCAAACTGAAATCGTATATGATGAGGAGACATTTACACTGTAGAGGAACGTAACGAGCGGGCCATTAGGTTGCAAGAACAAAGGTGTCTAACAGTTGCGGAATCGGTGGACGTACATTTAGTAATTAAAATACGACAGGGCCACTTACAATAACATTTTCTAGATATACATTTGCGGGCAAGGAGTTACGAGTCCCATTTATACCGGCGCCATTTTGTGCGAGGCCGGGCAGGTCCAAGATATAGTCAAAATGTCTCCACCAACCATCGGCCAGACCAGAACCCCTTTCGGCCCTTTATGCTACAAGACGGTGTCTTCCATTCAGAAAATATTGTTGGCAGCATTTTGAAAGGAAACAGAAACAGCCGTTCTCCTAGTGAGTTTCACATTGTTACATTTAGGAAGAATGTTGAAGAGTAGTATGTGGAAAATCTGAAGCCATTTTTCTACAAACTCTCAATCAGACTTGGATAGAAAAAAAAATCCTGAAGAATGTACAAACTGAAAACCAATTTTTGTCTGTATAGCATCAACAGCAACGCTTGAGTCAGCTTTGTGTCAAGCCGCCATTTTCATTCAATCAATAGCGTCCCCCTGCACACATTCAGGAACCTGGTCATGTCTTCAGATGAAACGCATTGTAGGAAAAGAAGCAGAAAGGAAAAGGAAAAAAGTTCCGCCGGACCTCGGGAGCCGGCCGCCTATGTCATGTGCGACCTTTGGCCACACCAGGGCAATAGTGAAGCTGCAGCAGGTGCAAATAAGCTTCAGACAGTCTTACAAGCACTGCTCAGAAATCTCAACTGAGGCACTCAACATCCAGGACTTGCCATTCGGATCTTGGCGCCTTGTGCTGGTTCCGACCTATTCACACATCGGTCCACTACTGACATCACCTCATAAGCCAACGGGGCACCCCACGCCGACTTTCGGCGCAGCATTGTAGGATGGCCACACCAGTGCGGCAACTTGCTGGACACCACCTCGGTGCCATCCGGATCTCGGCGCGTTCGAGTCACTGTGCCGGAAGAGTGACCGGAACTCAGCTGAACACGCCGTCTTTCGGCGCAGCATTGTAGGATGGCCACACCAGTGCGGCAATTTGCTGGACACCACCTCGGTGCCATCCAAATCTCGGCGCGTTCGAGTCACTGTACCGCAAGAGTGACCGCAACTCAGCTGGACACGTCGTCTTTCGGCGCAGCATTGTAGGATGGCCACACCAGTGCGGCAATTTGCTGGACACCACCTCGGTGCCATCCGGATCTCGGCGCGTTCGAGTCACTGTACCGCAAGAGTGACCGCAACTCAGCTGGACACGCCGTCTTTCGGCGCAGCATTGTAGGATAGCCACACCAGTGCAGCAACTTGCTGGACACTAACTCGGTGCCATCCGGATCTCGGCGCGTTGTGCTGCCTTCGGCCTATTCGCACATCGGTCCGCTACTGACGCCGCCTCACGTGCCAACGGATTTTCTACGCTTTTTGTAGCCCTATGCCGCATAACAGGTCATGTGACTTGTTTATAAAACTTTTCATTGGATCATTTTACTTTTGGTTTCCTAAAGATGGAAGGCTTGTTCATATGACCTAAAAATAACACTTTTCATTGGTTTAGAACATTTTTTTTCCCCAAACGATGAAAGCCCCACCTTGTTTCTGGATCATTCAGACTGAAGCTGGCGTCAGCATGAGAGCACCACCATCTCGTGGCTCCGTCGTGGTCATTCCGCGAGCAATCATGGCAGCCGCTCCCCACCGGAAGTCTGCGGGAGTCGGGGGCCCCCAAGACTTTTGTAGAATCTTCACGGCTGAGGGGACGCTTTTCGAGAATGGAGCCCAAGCCCTAGCAGGCAAGCGTCCGAGTTCCAAGGTGTCCCAGGGCCATTTCAGTGGACCAGGCCCAAAACCGAAGAGCCGTCCGCCATTATAAGAGTCATGTGGCAGGCGCCTATCGCTGCACTGCAAGAGTGGGAGCAACTCAACAACATGGTGAGCGAGACGCTGTAGCCGCAAGAGCGGGCGCAACTCAGCTGGATGGCCGCCACCTGGGGAGGCCCGTTCACGCCGCCTCCCCCACGCCCAATCCCCCCCCCCCCGGGCCGCCGCACGCAAATTTTCGGAGCAGCATTGTAGGATACCAAAACCAGTGCAGCAGTTTACTGGACATCACCTGGGTGCCATCAACATCTCAGCGCGTTCTGCTGCCTTGGGACTATTCGCACAACAGACCGCTACTGACGAGGCCTCCCCCCGCCCCACCCGGGACGCCCCACGACAATTTTCGGAGCAGCATTGTAGGATCCCAAAACCAGTGCGGCACCCAGGCGACATCACCTGGGTGCCGTCCAGAACTCTGCACGTTGTGCTGCCTTGGGACTATTCGCACAAAAGACAGCTTCTGACCATTGTTGCCTTTTTGGGTGAAAAATGTTTAAATGTTTTTACAGTTTTTGTTCCGTTCATTATAGTTAAATGTTAATAAAGTTTTAAAATCTAACTTTGTTGGAGTGCTATATATGTTTAAAAAATCGAGTGAATGGGGCCTTGAATCGGGTTATTGTCATGTGTGGGCTTTGCAAGTGTACTGCTACAAGATCGGACATTTCAAACTCAAATGCACGTTCTTTTTCTTACCTTTCCGAAGCATGGAGCGCAATAGCAGGCAGAGAAAGGGTGATGCACGTGTTGAACACTGCCTGGCCTGGCAAGTTGCTGGCAGTGCCCCCCCCGCCCGCTCCTGAAAGAGGGCACACACACACCGCCGCCCCGAGTACTTCACAAATCTTTAAAAGACCATGCGCTTGTTCATGAGGCTTAAATGGTTTATCACCCCTTCTAGAACCCCTGCATCGACCCACTGACGTTTCCTGGAAGAATTACCACGTAACACAATACCAAGCCTTGTCAGCTGAAACCCCCGAGGAATCGTGGGGCATATTATCAAGAGGGTTTATCTCCGCTTTTTTGGCTTTAAAAGCCAAGAAAGCGGAGATAAAATTATCTCCCTATTACCAAGCTGTCGCTAACACCAGTTAGTGACAGCTAATAGGAGATAGCGACCATCTTGGGCCCCGCTTGGCATGTCAGTGATATTTATCACTAATGACATGCAAAGTGGGCGTGCCAAGATGTTAGAGACTGGAAACAGTCGCTAACATCGCTATCCCCTATTACCAACTTTTGGAGATATTCGCGCTAAGCGCGAATATCTCCAAAAGCTAACACCTGCCCTGAGCAGTTTTAGCCATGTTATCCAATGGGAAGTGGATAACATGGCTAAGAGCATTTGCTGGATAATGCATGAATATCGCTGACTTTTCAACAATATTCATGCATTGCGGCCGTTTTTTATCGCATTTGCGATAAACCTTGCTAATAGCAAGGTTTATGTGCGATAAAATTCGCCGATGTGCGGCGATAATTTTTGTCTCTAAACAAGTTAGAGACAAAAATTATCGCTAGTTGTTGGTAATATGCCCCCGGGTTTTTGCTTGCAGGAATCGGGAGGCGGGAGACTAGCACTGAAATCAGTAGTCTCACGCCTGAATCGGGAGGGTTGGCATGTCTGGATACTCTACAGCTGGGGCCATAAACTACATCCGCAGGGCTAGGTGATAGCCTAGGTCCGGCCTGGACAATCGGACACAGAGGAAGAGGAGTGTCAGAGGGTGCGGTAGTGAATAGGGTGAAAGGGAGGTGTCGGGCGGGCACAGGGTGTGATTCTCAGAGAAGAGCAGCGCAGATGGGGGGAAGTATATGGCCCATGCATGAGAGAAACAGCGGGGGTGACCAGTGCGTGGAAGAGATGCTTGCGAGGGTGGGGAGCCATGCTGAGGATCGGCGGCGTACAGAGAGTGGCCCTGGTCAAGGCATCTAAAATGGCTGCCGTGCACGACAAAATTGTGGCATTGGACAAAAACGCAAGATGGCGCAGACAATGTTTATCAATAAGGATTCATTTATAACAAAATATTTACTCGCAGTGACAAAATGGTGGTCAGCACTTCCTGATTTCCATCGAATCGAACGTTAACAAACGTCACGCAGCAAAAAAAAAAAAAAAAGCTCACGCACAGAGCAGTTTTTAGCCATGTTATCCAATGGAAGGTGGATAACATGGCTAAGAGCATTTGCTGGATAATGCATGAATATCGCTGACTTTTCAGCGATATTCATGCATTGTGGCCGATGTGCAGCGATAATTTTTGTCTCTAAACAATTAAAACGAAGCACAAAATGGCGAATTCCCGTTTCGCTACCAGTTTGCGGCCCAGTTCGCGGCCCGTGAAGCGCTTCTACCGTGAAAAATCATTTTTTTTTTATTTTCCCCACGGGACCCTTTAATAACCCCAACAACATTCCTAGGGGGTCAAGAGGGGTATACCTTGCCCCCTTTCAATAAATTCCCCCTTCGTTTTTCACCTCTTCTTCTCTCTCGATCCTACCGAGAGATAAGATGGCGGCCGCTCCGGACTGTTTAGAATGTTGACAGACACCGGAGAGCCAATCAGCTTTCTGTTATCCAATGGAAGGTGGATAACATGGCTAAGAGCATTTGCTGGATAATGCATGAATATCGCTGACTTTTCAGCGATATTCATGCATTGTGGCCAATGTGCGGCGATAATTTTTGTCTCTAAACAATTAAAACGAAGCACAAAATGGCGAATTCCCGTTTCGCTACCAGTTTGCGGCCCAGTTCGCGGCCCGTGAAGCGCTTCTACCGTGAAAAATCATTTTTTTTTTATTTTCCCCACGGGACCCTTTAATAACCCCAACAACAATCCTAGGGGGTCAAGAGGGGTATACCTTGCCCCCTTTCATTAAATTCCCCCTTCGTTTTTCACCTCTTCTTCTCTCTCGATCCTACCGAGAGATAAGATGGCGGCCGCTCCGGACTGTTTAGAATGTTGACAGACACCAGAGAGCCAATCAGCTTTCTGCGCGCAAAGTTCAGTTTCGCGAAAAGTAAGCGGACCGGATCGCTGCCCGGAGCGCTGTTACAGATATATATCTTGTTTTGAACGTTAATTTCTCAAAAACTACTGGAGCACATATATTGAGACCTAGCAAAGGCACATCGGGCTAACAGTCCCTACAATTTTGCCAAGTTTCGTGCAAATCCATTCAGCCGTTCGAGCTAAAAGTGAGTCCAACCGCCCTATGGAAATTAACATGGGAAAAACGCGTTTTGGGACCCCCCTTTTTTCTCGCCCCCCCTTGAGGAAA
This sequence comes from Lissotriton vulgaris, assembly GCF_964263255.1. Lineage (NCBI taxonomy): Eukaryota > Metazoa > Chordata > Amphibia > Caudata > Salamandridae > Lissotriton > Lissotriton vulgaris. Next base: position 912,325,961 of record NC_141691.1, on the reverse strand, counting down.
CCCCCCCAAATTTTCAAGGGCTGCTCAGAAACAAAATGTGCCATTTTCCTGAAAATTTCAGCCGATTCCGTCCACAAACGCCAAAGTTATTAGACATAGAATTTTCAAAAATGCCATAGGGAAAAAATCCTAACTATATATACCTACTGGCGATAGCCAGTAGGTAATATATATATATATATTTCCTACTGGCGATCGCCAGTAGGTAGTTATAGTTAGGATTTTTTTCAATGTTAAATCTCAAAATTCTATTTGGAATAACTTTGGCGCCGGTTGACGAATCTGACTGAAAATGTCTTCAAAATGGCCTCGCGGCGTTCCGGTCCTTCCCTGAAAGTTTGGGGGGGATTCGTCATGCAGGGGCCGAGATAAAAGGGGGGTCTCAAAACGCGTTTTTCCCATGTTAATTTCCATAGGGCAAATGGATTTCCACCAAATTTGGCAAAATTGTAGGGACTGGTAGCCCGATGTGCCTTTGCTATGTCTCAAGATATGTGCTCCAGTGGATTTTGAGTAATTTAGGTTCAAAAAAATATATATATCTATAGCAGCGCCCCGGCACGCTCACCGGGGAGCGCTCCGGGCGCGCCACGCGAGGTGCGCACGGAAAGCTGATTGGCTCTCGGGTGTCAGTAAACATTCGAAACAGTCCGGAGCGGCCGCCATCTTGTGTCTCGGTAAAATCGAGACACAAGAGGTGGCTCAAACAAAGGGGGAAATGACTGTAAGGCGTCAGGGATAGACCCCCTTTGACCCCCTAGGTTTGATGTGGGGGCTATAAAAGGGCCTCGCGGGGCATTTAAAATATTTTTTTTTTCCGTTTTGCGCGGGGGGAGCACCCGGTATGCGCACCGGGGAGCGGACCGGGGAGCGTACTATGAGGAAAAAAGATGACAGAGTTTTTAAAAAATGAAGCCTTTTTTTAGAAATTGGAGGTAGTTCTAAAAAGAACTTTTTTTTCTTCTTTTTGTTGTTTTATATATTTTTTTGTGTTTTTTGAACATTTTGTACTTTTTTTTGCTTTTCAAAACAGTTTTATATTTTTTTTGTATTTTTTTAGGGGGAGAAACAAAAAAAAGGGAATTGAAACTGGCTCAACTGGAGCAAAAAAAACAAAAAACCCAAAAAATTACTTCTTTTTGGGGCACTTGTGATTATCACCTGCAAGGATGATGAGCTTTACGCTTTTTTCACATAGGCGATAAGCTTGCCACATGCAGAACAAGTGATTTTAAAATCAGCAAATCGTGGCTGAATACAAGGCATCATCTCTGATGTTTCTGGTCCCAATGAAGTGGGTTCGTTTCTTTGGGAGGTGGTCCTTGAAGACTGGGGGAGGTTACTGGCCAGTTCCCTGAGCTCTGCACGAGAATAGTTGTTAGGGTGCTTATGGGTCATATGTCGAATCATGGTATAGTTACCAAAGGAATATTTTCTGTTTTGGTTGCCCCTTGAGAGTTCTTCCTTACAGATTAGGCAAGTTACACTTTTTTCTTGCCCTCTGGGAGGGAAAAAAACTCCCATACAATGTGTGACTTGTGCTTGTATGGGGTATTTTGTTCAGGCAGCCATCTTTCATCATCCTCCTCTTCCTCTTCCTCCTCCTCCTCCTCTTGTTGACCACCAATGTAATCTTGAGCTGGTCCTCTTGGTTGTTGTGGTGGTGGTGGTGGGGCAGATGCACCAGCTGCTGCTGCTACTGAAGCCATTATAAAGATCAAAAAGGTACAGAGAGGTACAAACAGGTCTTCCTCAGTCTAAGGACAAAGTCAGAATAAGGAAAAAAGGTGGGGTCTTTAATCATTTGGAAAAAAAAACTGTCCTGAACCAATGAGAAGTGTTATTTTCAGGTCACAAGACTAGGGGCTTCATCATTATGAAACCAAAACTGTTATGAACCAATGAAAAGTGTTATTTTCAGGTCACATGACCCGACCCGCTTACGCTACGCGCCCCCGTGCGCGCCCGGGGGCGCGCCCCAGGTCGCGTCCAGGGGCGCGCCCCGGGTCGTGTCGCGTAAGCGCGTCGGATGTTTACGTTGCGCGATCGTATTTGCTCGAGTACATCCGGGTGCGCTTACGCCGTGCTTATCACGCGGACGCGGCTACGCGATACGTCACGATCATGTTTTCGTTTGAGATATTGGCGCTTACGGGACGCTCCCCGGAGCGCACCCCGGGGCGCTTTATAGAAGTAAGCTCTTAGGGGTGCGCACCGGGAGCGCTCCAAAAAAAAAAAATGGGAAAAATTGTAGGGACTGGTAGCCCTATTCTTAAGTGGTTTTTACGAAAATATACTTTGAAAAAATATGTATTGTGCTACATTGGGCTATATATATGTTAGAGCCAAAATGTAGCCCAAATGCTACCCAATGTAGCCCAAAGATGGCCACCAGAGGCAAAAAAAAAATATATAGCCCAATGACAGAATGTACCAGAGTGTTCTAAACAACTAGAGCGCTAACAGTCTTACTTATAAAGTGAGACTTATAGTTAGGAATTAGCATTAAAAAACCTATGAAATTCACTGAAAAAAACATAGGTTTCACACCAGTTATAGTTAGGAATTAGCATTTAAAAAACCTATTAAATTCACAAAAAAAACCATAGGTTTCACATCAATTATAGTTAGCAGGAAATTTTACTGACATAAAACCATTGAAATTCCACGTTATAGTTAGTTAGACTCACTATAACTTGCGCGTGTAATGCACTGCTGATGACGTCACATATTACATCACTCATGACATGGTCAGTGACATCACTCATGACATCACTGATGACATCATCCTTGTGACAGAGTGACAGACCTCCTTTCACTGTAATGTAACCCATGAAACACATATTGAAAAATATAAATTAAATTTTTTTTAAAAAATGGAGATACCCATACCAGTTACAACAACCAATTCAATAATTCCACCATCTATATACACAATCACTCATTCACCAACAGTTCTATATAGTCACTTATACAGATATACACTCATCATATGTAGTGATACACATATACATCCTGTTACACACCGACAGTCATCCAAAAGTTACTCACACACATGCAAATAAACTATTGAACATCCATTTATTTGCATATACAGCTATACACACACTACCACCTTACTTCTAAGGAAACTTACACATACTTACTCTCTTAAACAATCACTTAAAGAAACACATACTTATTTAAATAAGAACTCTTTCAATCTCTCACTCTCACATATACTCACTCATATACATCAATACTCACATATACTAGATTAAAACATATGTAGTTACTGATAAAGAGACTACTGAGACAGTCATTCCCTACTAACACACGCATATACACACTCATCCACCCATACAGTCCTGCACATATGCTGTCTTCAAAACACATACAAACAGTGAGTCAGTCATTGATGCATCTATGTGCTAAGTAACACTCCCACTAAACCATACAGACACTCATACTGATACTAAAAAAACATCTAATAACCCATATACACACACATGTAGCTACTCACCAACCCATGCAGCCATTTATACACAAAGTGAAACACTGATACATATATTTAAATATTTAAACATTACTCGTTAATATATGTATTCACTAAGATACACTTAATAAACAATCATTTTTTTTTTTTAAAACATTTACACACTTATTAAAACATTTATTCTTCCATCGACCTTTACATATACATATATAAAACATTTATTTTTCAGAAAGGCACACATTCACTGGATGGTGTCATCAGTGATGTCATGAGTGATGTCACTGACCATGTCATGAGTGATGTAATATGTGACGTCATCAGCAGTGCATTACACGCACAAGTTATAGTGAGTCCAACTAACTATAACGTGGAATTTCAATGGTTTTATGTCAGTAAAATTTCCTGCTAACTATAACTGATGTGAAACCTATGGCTTTTTTAGTGAATATATATATATATATATCTAACATTCATATCGAAAAAAGATACAAAATACAAAAACATAAAAAAATTAAACTGATAATATAATTTTTTTTTAAAAGAATTAGTGCTATAAAATCTATTCAACCAATTTTATGAAAACTATTAGAGTATAAGAATATCAAATATACTATTCCCAATAGGGTCAACACAACGTTAGGGAAAGTTTCGGACTTTGGAGAGGTTACATTTACTAGTCCTACTCCAAAAAATGCAGCAGTGGGGAGAGTGGTGGATTTCAGAGGGTGAAATGTACTATTCCTACTTCAGAGGGGTAAAATTCACTATTCCCACTCCAGACTCTGCCACAGTAGGGAAACCGTTAGATTTCAGAGGGGTAAAAATTAATATTCTCACTCTAAACAGGGCAACAGTAGGGAAATTGTTAAACTGCGAAGACATTAATTTTACTATTCCTACTGCAGTCTAAGCAAGAGTAGGGAAAAACTTCACTTAAAACACATTACATATATGGGGCCGAAACGCGTCATGGCGGTGCGTGGTGTTTCAATGGAATAATAAATATTTTGCACAAAGCTTTCTGGGTCTGTGTTCGTCCTTCTTGTTCAGTGGGAAATTCAAGATGGAGTTCTCTGCATATATATATTGGTCCAATGTAAATGCTGATTAATTTGTAAATATTATAATCATGTTAAACAGACGTGACAACACTATGATTGTAGTTTTAAGAAATCACAGTCTCATGAATTAAGCACTGAAGTATTTACTTGAAATAGCAACAATGTATTGCAACGACACCATTTGCACATTCCAATATGGCCCTTTATTAATTATTTTGTACAGCCCTTTGTTTATTATCGTGGTTTTTGTAAATATTAACTTCCGCCTCGAAGACGCTAGCTGACACTAACGAAAGCTACGGCTGAAACGCATCTGTTTTGATTTTATGCAAAATAAATCCTTATCGGGATTAAACCATCGTCAGTGGTGGTCCTTTTTGTCTCACGGCACCGGAGCTTTGTATGTTAGCGGCTCGCCACCGCTGGACCGGGCAAGCACTCGCATAGGGTGCAGGTTTCAGATGGCGACCTACGGAGCGAATAAAATTGCAGACGAACCCGCACCGCCGCTTAAAGCCGACAAATAATACCCCTGGGGGAGCTGAGCAGGAGAAATCGAGCTCAACGCGACTTGGAGGTAGGAGAGCGACGTCATTCTGTAAATTAGCGGCACAAGCGAGTTAGGAGTGCAACGGAACCCATTCACTGATGTTTACTGAAATGGCAAGTCGCGAGGTGGCGGCTGGAATCTTCAAAGTCCGCCCCGAGGGAGACACGCAGGGCGCAAGCCAGGCACAAATTGCTGCACAAACGAGTCTGAAAAGCAAATACCAACAGTTAGAGAGACTCTATGAAAGGGAGATAAGAAAATGGTGGGAGGCCACCTCCCTACAGCACTACGTCGAGGTAAACAGAGTACCACGTGGCCTACGTATATATACAATTCCGGCCTATGAGAATCCGGACTCTGACTTACTAAGTGAGTGGGCAGAGTACACGGCACATTCCTCTGAGGGAATGTTAAAGATCTTAATTAAATTTGCCTGGAGAGATCGCAAAAATGCTTTAAAGGACATAGAATCCCTTGAAAGCAATATCCTTGAAAGAGTTGAACAAATAAAACATGATGAGGAAAAGGAAATAATAAAGAAACGATTGATCGCATATGAAAAGAAGATCCAAGTAAGAAAACAACAGAAATTTGAAAGAGAAGCTCATGATTACGAGCAAGGAAGGATCCCCACCTTCGCAAGAAAATACGATGCACCACGCCGGAATCTGAGGACAACATCACAGAAGATAATCGAGGTCAGAGATACCTCAGAGGCTGAGGTGACCAGCGCTTAGCAATCGGAAGAAGAGGTTCCCAGTGTGGGACAGGCACAAAGACAACAGCCTTCTTTTCGTGAGGTACTTAACCTCATCAAACAGTCATGGCTGAGAGGGGGGAAAGGACGTCCCCCGGAGCAATCAATAAACACAGGCGCCTCAAAAGGAGGGGCGGGAGAAAACAGTGGAAATGAAACAAGGCCCACCAGAAGTCGGAGGGGTCGGACCAACAGGAATTAGGACACAACCTAACTATTGTGAACCTCTCTCCAAGACCACTGACACCAGAAGAAGAAACTATGCTCAAGCTGGGTTTAAAATTCTGCCCACAAGCTGCTAGGAATACACTCAAACTCGAATTGACTTATTCAAGTTTATTCGGAAAATCAAGCTACTAAAATTCTTTAAACTAAGAACCCAAAGTGAACAGATATCAAGGGGTGCAGCGAGGGGGCACACGGACAAACAAGAACCAGGAGAAATAAACATCCGTGGCTTGGACAATCTAGCAATGCTGGAGGAATTGAGAGATGAAAGCAGTACCCAACCAGCATCACAAAGGAATAATGCCAGAAGAGCGGCAGAGATGGGGATAACCCAAATAGAAGAACACATTCTATTTAAACCACTATCACACTTTTGGCCCAAACTACCTACTGATGCAATTGACATTTTTTCAGAAACTGTGATTCGAGAACTCTAAATCTTGCACAGAAAAGAGGAGGACTCAAAAGGTAAAACAAAATGGAACCTGTCTTTTAGCCAGAGGAAAGCAATACAAAGTTTAGAACAGGATGATTCAATCATAATAAAGCCATCAGATAAGGGCCGCAATGTTGTTGTACAAACTTGAAACAATTACTGCAAGGAAGCTCTTCGACAACTTTTTGGCAAGGTTAACTATGCCCTTACAACACAACACGAATACAAAATAAGTATCCAGGAATATGCATATCTGATGAACAAGTGGTTTTAAAGGGGAACATTATCGAGAGAAGAACTGCTATTTTTACAGAATAGAAAGCCAAAAATCCCAACGTTCTACTACTTGCCTAAAGTGCACAAGGACACTGCTAGAACACCAGGGAGACCGATTGTGTCATCAATAGGAGTTTTGACTGAGAACATGTCTAAATTTATTGACTATTTTCTTTCACCCTTTGTTACATAATTGAGTTCTTACACGAAGACACTAAAGATTTTCTAAAACAAATCCAGGAAGTAGGTTGGGTAAACGATTTCATTATGATTACGCTTGCAACCTATATACGACCATAAGGCATCAATATGGCCTAGCTGCAGTAAGAACTTTCCTTGGACACGTCCGGTCAAATATTTTGAAAACAGTGAAATGCTACTTGAATTCATCTCGTTTTGTCTAAACAATAATATCTTCATCTTCCAAGGCCAACGATATTGGCAGATACAGGGCCCAGCGATGGGCACCTTCTTCGCCCCAGTTACGCGAACTTGTTAGTGGGCTGGTGGGAGAAGTAGGTGGCCTGGGCCGATGACAAGGGAGAATGGATGGATAAGGTGGTCTGTTGGTGGAGATATATCGACGATCTCTTTGTTATCTGGAAGGGATCAATGATATCAGCAGAACAGTATATCTCCGCCTTTAATGAAAACAATCTAAATTTAAGATTCACCCACGAGATGAGCAAGAACGAAGTAAAGTTTCTGGATCTTAAAGTGTTTCCAAAATCTGGAGTCATTCAAACAGCCTTGTACAGAAAAGCCACGACCAGTAACTCTGTTTTACACGGACGTAGTAGCCATCCAGCGACCTTCATAAGTAGTATCACCTATGGGGAATTACTACGAATAAAAAGCAATTGTTCAAGAACTGAAGACTATGACAAGGCAGCTAGCGACAGCATCAGACTATTTAGATCTAGAGGCTAGTCGCAGTAAACACTGCAATTGGCTAAAGAAAAAGTAGAAACAATAGAAAGACAGACACTACTTAGGGACACACAGACACGTACATCCGGAGAAGACACAAGGGAATCTGAGACTAATTACTAATTACTCGTCAGCAGCCAGTAAATTAAGAACAATACTATGCAGGAATTGGAAAATGTTGAAGTCTTACAGTACAACGGAAAAGGAACTCCCGGATTACCCCAAGATAACATTTGGAAAATCGAGATCCTTAAAAGACCACTTGGTACAAAGCCACCTTACTAAACCACCACCAGTCTCAGGTCTGCAGAGCCTTCATGGTTCGTTCCCGTGTGGGAAATGCAAAGCATGCAGTACCAGTAAAATAGTTTTAACATACAAAATCCCTGGTACTAGGTCCTGCACTAAGATCTCCAAATTCATGACATGTACAACAACATATGTAGTGTACTATCTGGAATGTCAATGTGGCTACCGCTACGTGGGCAGTACAGTCAATGCAGTCAAAATGTGAGTACTGGAACACCAAAGAGCAATTGCCAATAGGGATGAGAACTACCCTGTTGCCCGCCATTTTGCTAGCCACCACAATAGCAACAGAACGCTCCAACAGTTTTTCTGTCTAGACTGTATCCCCAATGACATCAGGGGAGGAGATAGGGAGAAAAGGTTACAACGTCTGGAGTCGAGATATATTATCGAACTCCAGACCAAGTCACCAAATGGGTTAAATGCTGGAGAAGAATTGATAACTCACCTGTAATGTATATAATCATTGAACAGCACCTTTATATGCCTGGGTTAAAAATTAGAAGGACTGACATTTAGTATGTTTCTGAAATAGAGAGGAATTGTAATGAAAAGTACTAAGATTAATGAATTGTAATGAAATGAACAGTGATTAATGAGTACATATATAAAAGTGATTTATTTGGATACATAGTGTAATGATTGAGAGAGGTTATCTCACCATATGAAACTATGTTTGCCCATTCAGGGCTCAATATTTTGAGTTACAATTGGTGCAATGTAAATGCTGATTAATTTGTAATGGAAAGGGGCGACCACTCGGTCCCCCCGAACGTATGGCAGAGTACCTCGATCCCCCCGGGAAGCCATTTTGGGGCGGGAGGCGCGTCTCGGCTGGTATGCCCGAAGCGGCGTAGCCGGGGCGCGCTTTTTTCCCGCCCTAGAGTGGGCTGGCCAAGACACTGACGCAGCCAGCCACGCCCTCGGGGCAGGCAGGGGCGGGTTTTCGCCCGCCCTGAAGACGGATAAAAGGGACGCAAGACCAGAAGACGTCCTCTTGTTCTTGTGCTCTGAAGCTGCACCTCCTCGCTACACGTGAGCTCGGGACAGAACCAAGAGCCAATTTTGAGCGTTTTGATCTTTTTCTTTGTCTTCTAGATAATTCGTCGGAGAGATGCCCAAGAAAGGCGCAAAGAGAATGACGACTGATCAGATGGTTCGGGTCCTCTTTAAAGAGATGTCCGACATTAAGAAGCGGCTGGCGGAGCGAGACGGGGGGGAGGGATCGGGGCGTCCACCGGCTGGAGGGAGACCAAAGAGGCCACGAAGGGTTCCAGCCGGGGGAGACGTCCCGGTCCCCGCTCCCCCGCTCGAGGCGCCGACCCCGGTGCCGATGGAGGGGAATCCGATTCCCGTTGTCGTCACACCGACATCCAAGGAGGACATGCCCCCCGAGCTGGCAGCACAGCTAGCAGCATGGTTGGGTGATAGTAGTGAGGGCGCCATGGCTGCCGAGGCACAGGCACTGATGAAACAGCTGAGGGAAAAAAGAGATGCAGCCAAGGTGCCCGCGCCGGCTGCGGTGATAGACAAGCCACAAGTGGCGGAAACAGCCTCCGGTTCAGGTAAGCGGCCATTGCCGATCGCAAGGGATGAGTCAGCACCCTCTCGTAGAGAGAAATTGGGGCAACATGTTCCGTTGGCAGTAAAGGAAAAGATTTGGGCGGGGGAGTATGTGAATATTTTCTCCTTGCTTGTCGATCATTATGAAGTGGAGCATGTTAAGAGTCAGAAAGACCTAATGCATCCGAGTGTTTGGCGCGCAAAAATGGCCGCCTTTAAGGTGAATGAGAATATTGGCAACTGGGGCAATGCGTGGGGTATCTTTACATCTATTTTGGGGGAACGTAGGCCCGAGTTGCTTCCTGAGTTTCCAATTTACCAGTCACGAATTATGGGTTACTCGACAGCGTATCAGGGTAACCATTGGTTCTGTTATGACAACCTTTTCAGGAAGGAAAAGGAGCATAACAAAAATTTAACTTGGGACTGTTATGATTCTTTGACATGGGATAAAATGAAAGAGTCAGGAATGTTAAAAATGCCGTTGGTAGGTAGCAATGTTGTTGAATACTCCCGCCAAAATGCGGGGACGTCCTTTCGGTCAGGTACGGGCACCGACGATTACTCGAGACCTGCCGGCAATACAGGGAAAAGGGGTTTCTGCTTCAATTTCAACAAAGGTAAATGTAACAGGCCTCCGGGATCGTGTAAATTCAAACACGAATGTAGTACTTGCGGGTCGTCCCATCCTGAGTCCTCGTGCAGAGCCAGAACGGGTGAGAACGGGGGTAGAGGAGGCGCTAAACAGGTCTAACACAGGCCGAGGGGCGCCTTTACCAACCCCGATTGATACCTTGGCGATGATTCCATGGCTCAGTGAATACCCAGATCGTACTTCTGCTGGGGTGCTGCGGAACGGTTTCTCATATGGTTTCCGCATCCCGGTAGGAGACTTTCAGGGTGTCGGGACGTGCAAAAATCAACTTTCCATTTTGCAGCATACATCTGTAGTACAAGATAAGATTCAGAAAGAGGTTAGCCGGGGACGGGTCGCCGGCCCGTATAGTGAACCCCCGGTACCGTATTTTGTCTGTTCTCCGTTAGGGGTGGTCCCCAAGAAGGACCCAGGTGAGTTTAGATTAATTCATAATCTGTCAGCTCCACATGGCCTTTCGGTGAACGATGCAATTGATCCAGAGGTATGTTCGGTGCGGAACGCATCATTTGATGAAGCAGTGGCCATTTTGAATCGCCTGGGGCCCGGGACGTTGATGGCGAAATCAGATATCGAGTCAGCGTTCCGGTTGCTCCCGGTACACCCAGACGACCAGCGTCTTCTGGGATTCATGTTTCAGGGATCGTATTACATGGATAGGTGTATGCCAATGGGATGCTCTATATCCTGTGCATATTTCGAGAAATTCAGTACTTTTCTTCAATGGGTATTCACGAAGACAACGGGTTTCCGAAATGTAATGCATTACCTTGATGACTTTCTGTTCCTTGGGCCCGCCGGAAATCACGAATGCCGCCAGGCCTTGTCTGACTTTTGTATGTTAATGGGGCAATTTGGCGTGCCATTGGCACCAGGAAAAACTGTGGGTCCTACGACTTGTCTCGAGTTTCTGGGGATCGAGTTGGACTCTAGTGAGGGTTGTTTTCGTTTACCAGCTGCCAAAGTGTCGAAATTCAGGGCAGCCCTGCAAGTATGTATAAACGCATCTAAAGTTACGCTGAATCAATTGCAACGATTGGTGGGGAAGTTGAATTTTGCCCTGAGGGTGATCCCAATGGCCCGCCCCTTTTCCCGTTCAATTGCCCAAGCGATGGTCGGCCTAAAGGAGGGTCATCATCGCACGAGACTATCGGCTGAGGTCCGCCAAGACATGCGTATTTGGTTAGCATTTTTGGCCGACTTCAATGGTCGAGTCGTTTGGAACAAACCAGCCGTGTCCTCTGAAGAGCTGGGTCTATGGACAGATTCAGCAGGAAGCATGGGCTTTGGCGCCATCTTCGGCACGAGATGGTCGGCACAAAGGTGGCCCCCATGGTGGCATGAAGGGGGGCTGACGAGTAATATTGCTTTCCTTGAACTGTTTCCCATCCTGGTGACAATGAACAGATGAACAGTGATTAATGAGTACATATATAAAAGTGATTTATTTGGATACATAGTGTAATGATTGAGAGAGGTTATCTCACCATATGAAACTATGCCTGCCCATTCAGGGCTCAATATTTTGAGTTACAATTGGTGCAATGTAAATGCTGATTAATTTGTAAATATTGGAATCATGTGAAACAGAACGTGACAACACTATGATTGTATCTATAAGAAATCACAGCCTCATGAATTAGGCAATGAAGTATTTACTTGAAATAGCAACAATTTATTGCAACTACACCATTTTCACATTCCAATATGGCGCTTAGGAATTATTTTGTACAGTCCTTCGTTTATTATCATGGTTTCTGTAAATATTAACTTCCGCCTCGAAGACACTAGCCGACACTGACGAAAGCTACTGCTGAAATGCATCTGTTTTGATTTGTGTACAATAAATCCTTATCGGGATTAAACTAACATGAGTGCTGGTCCTTTCTGTCTCACGGCAGCGGAGTTTTACATATATATATATATATATATATATATATATATATATATTACCTACTGGCGGTCGCCAGTAGGTAGTTATAGTTAGGATTGTTTTCTATAGGAAATCCGCAACATTCTATTGGGAATAACTTTGGCGCCGGTTGAGGAATCTGCCTGTACTTTTCCTTAAATTTGCCTTGCTGCGCTCCGCTCCTTCCCTGAAAGTTTGGGGGGGATTCGTCAAGCGGGGGCCGAGATAAAAGGGGGGTCCCTAAACGTGTTTTCCCCATGTTAATTTCCATAGGGCGGTTGGACTCACTTTTAGCCCGAACGGCTGAATGGATTTCCACAAAACTTGGCAAAATTGTAGGGACTGGTAGCCTGATGTGCCTTTGCTATGTCTCAAGATATGTGCTCCAGTGGATTTTGAGTAATTTAGGTTCAAAAAAATATATGTATCTGGGCGGAGCCTAACCACACATCTGATCTGATTGGCTGTCAGCACTTCATCCAATATACATGATAGCACCTCATTAAAAAGCATTGTAGTTAATAGAGGGTTTTAGGACTTTAGTTACATTATAAATCATTTGTTGATGGTACCATACTCATTTTAGGAATTGTGGTGTGTTCTAAGGTGATTTTACCATGTGAAAACGCCTTCTGTTGTGATATCATGAATCATGTTTGAAAGAAAACTAATATCTCATGATTTTCCCACAGTGGTTTGGAAGGGGATCAATTAGCTAAACTGAAAGCATATTTTCTGTAAATTCACATTATCTTTCTCAGTCATGTGAGAATGAAGTCTGACATTCTCAGTAAAACATGTACATCCAACAAGGACAGAGACTGTCAGTTGATTCCTTTGTGTTCTACTGCAGCCTCCTAGAGTGTTCTAAAGAATAACTAGAGCGCTAACAGTCCTACTTATTACAAAGGTATAGCACACCTGAAGCCATTGTGATGGGAATAAAGTGGTAACTCTTAAAACATTTAATTTAAAAAGGAACAAAATGAGGGGGTATATTATGCCATAGAAAGTATTATTAGTGCTGCAGAAAGAAAAATTAGGGCACATTTTGAGTGACTTCTCAAATCCTCTTCTATTTCATTGAAAAATTCTGACATGCAGTCTCCCAAGATGGCCACCAGAGACAAAAGAACCCAAATGTAGCACAAATATCACCCAGATGTAGCCCAAGTATAGCCCAATGACAGAATGTCCCAGAGTGTTCTAAAGAACAACTAGAGCACTAACAGTCCAACTTATTACAAAGGTATGGCACACCAGAAGCCATCTTGATTGGAATGAAGTGGTAAGTCTGAAAACATTTAATTTAAAAAGGAACAAAATGAGGGGGTTCATTTTGCCATAGAAAGTATGATTAGTGCTTCAGAAAGAAAAATTAGGGATCATTTTGAGTGACTTCTCAAATCCTCTTCTATTTCATTAAAAAAATTCTGACATGCAGACTGAAACATGCACTTTGAATACCAGCAGCAGACTTCCCTGGTGAGCAGTAGCTTTACTACAGTGATCTAATGAGCAACTAGAGTGCTAACATTCAGAATTTATGGCAAATGTGTGACACATCTGAATGCCTTCTTGATGGAACCAAAGTAAACAAGCATTGAAAATGCAATAGATCTCGCCCTTGTTTAAGTTAAAGCCATTCTGTTTGTAATGAGGTGGCTTTTTAGCTTTGTTTTTATTAGTGTTTTTTAAACTTTCATGTAAATAACATGCATCTGTATGCATATATGTATATGTATGCATGCATTTATATTTGTATTTATATAGATATACAGATTATATATTTTATATATGTATGTGTATATATATATATACATACACATACATATATATAAATGCATATGCATATATATGCATATATATATGTGTATATGTGTGTGTGTAGAGAGAGGTAGAGAGGTAGAGGTGTAGAGGTAGAGAGGTAGAGGTAGAGAGGTAGCGGTAGAGAGGTAGAGACTAGTAGAGAGAGAAGTAGAGAGAGGTAGAGAGGTAGAGAGTAGAGAGTGAGTAATAGAGAGTAGAGAGTGAGTAGTAGAGAGAAGTAGAGAGAGTAACAGATAGTGAGTAGTAGAGTGAATAGTAGAGTGAGTAGTAGAGAGTAGTAGAGAGTGAGTAGTAGAGAGTGAGTAGTAGAGAGTAGTAGAGCGTAAGTAGTAGAGTGAGTAGTAGAGAGCAGTAGAGAGTGAGTAGTAGAGAGTAGTAAAGAGTGAGTAGTAGAGAGTAGTAGAGAGTGAGTAGTAGAGAGTGAGTAGTAGAGAGTAGTAGAGAGTGAGTAGCAGAGACAGAGAATAGTAGAGAGTAGTAGAGAGTGAGAACTAGAGTGAGTAGTAGAGCCTAGTAGAGAGTAGTAGAGAGTGAGTAGTAGAGAGTAGTAGAGAGTGAGTAGTAGAGTGAGTAGTAGAGAGTAGTAGATAGTGAGTAGTAGGGAGTGAGTAGTAGAGAGAGAGTAGTAGAGAGTAGTAGAGTAGTAGAGAATGAGTAGTAGAGAGTGAGTATTTGAGAGTAGTGGAGTAGGAGAGAGTAAGTAGTAGAGAGTAGTGGAGAATATTCCAATGTTTGGCACAGCACCACTTGCACAATAAGTCCAATCAAATCATATCACTTAGAGTCCTTATTGAAGCGCTGAATCTTGGTGTATATTCAAATGCTTTTATTTTCCTTAAGTTTATGTACCACAGCCAGCCGAAATGTTTCGTTCTGTACAACAGAACTTCTTCAAGGCGTTCTTATTTCCTTCAAGTTATGTTGGTATCCTGTTGTCATATAACTAGATATTTCTTCCAAATGTTAGACGAGACGTAAGTACATTCTTATTCAAAGTGACAAGGTATCAATTTTACCCACACAATTTGGGCAGACTTGAGTAATTTATAGCATCCTCAAAGACAGTCTTTCAAAAATTCCAAAGTATAGGACATGATAATCCAAATCCAAATGTTTCTCAAGAAAAGTAATTTTCAATCGTTTGGAATATCGGTGTTTGGGCAGATATGACCCAGGGACCCCCAGTATGCAAGGGGAATTTGTCCCCCCTCTGCAAACGCACCAGTGGCCTGAAATGCAGAGAGGTGTAAAAAGGGGCATAGCCTCATTACACCTCTCTGCAATGCAGCCCCCTGGCGCATACTGGAGGTTCCATGTGGGCTAGTTGGCCCCCAGGGACCCCTAGTATGCAAGGGGAATTAGTTCCCCCTCTTCAAACATGCACGGGGGCTGCGCTGCAGAGAGTTGTAAAAGAGGGTGTGGCCTCATTACACCTCTCTGCAATGCAGCCCCCTGGCACATACTGGAGGCTCCTGGTGGGCTAGTTGGCCCCCAGGGACCCCCAGTATGCAAGGGAAATTAGTTCCCCCTCTGCAAACGCGGCAGGGGGCTGAGTTGCAGAGAGGTGTAACAAGGGGCATAGCCTCATTACACCTCTGCAATGCAGCCCCCTGGCGCATACTGGGGGTTCCAGGTGGGCTAGTTGGCCCCCAGGGGCCCCCAGTATGCAAGGGGAATTAGTTCCCGCTCTTCAAACATGCACGGTGGCTGCGTTGCAGAGAGGTGTAAAAAGGGGCGTGGTTTCATTACACCTCTCTGCAATGCAGTCCCCTGGCGCATACTGGAGATTCCTGGTGGGCTTTCAGGTCTTATATAGTTAGGAATTAGCATTAAAAAAACATTTGAAATTCACTGAAAAAAACATAGGTTTCAGGCCTTATATAGTTAGGAATTAGCATTTAAAAAACCTATGAAATTCACTGAAAAAACCATAAGTTTCACACCAGTTATAGTTAGGAATTAGCATTTAAAAAACCTATTAAATTCACTGAAAAAACCATAGGTTTGACACCAGTTATAGTTAGCTGGAAATTTTACTGACATAAAACCATTGAAATTCCCACGTTATAGTTAGTTGGACTCACTATAACCTGCGCGCCTGCAATGCCCTGCTGATGACGTCACATATTACATCACTCATGACATGGTCAGTGACATCACTCAGTCAATATGTAGTAAAAATTAAAAATGAACGACCCTGCTGCAAGACATGGCATTACTTGGATCGAATATTTCTTTTGCTCAGTTCGTGAATGTGTCCCCGGTAATTGAACTCCGACCTCAGCTCCAAATAAAAGTTTGTGACTGCTTGCTTAAGATATCTGGAAATGCCTTGAAGCTACAGGAGACAGAACAATGGTGATATATATATATATATATATATATATATATATATATATATATATATATATATATATATATATATATATATATATATATATATATATATATATATATATATATATATATATATATATATATATATATATATATATATATATATATATATGTCAAACCAACACTGGATTCCAATGAAGAAACATCATAGCGTGGACATCAAAGTTTGCAAAAGTGGTGAACCACCTCTTCATAGGAATCCAGCATTGGTTTGCTGTGTAGGGATTAGCCATCCCACTGTGGAACACCGTTGTCGGAGGCAGGGATAAGGTGACTGCGCTGCTTTGCTCGCTCGGCGGTGGGATATATATATATATATATATATATATATATATACAAACACATACACATATATTTATATTTAGAAAAATTTAAATCAATTTACATAATAACTATCATAAGAAAATAACAATTTATGAATAATTGATATTCAATTATTAATTAATTACCTTTCCACCTCTCCCAGGTACCCTAACAGTGTTTACTTAACTGTTACTTAATTAACTTCCTGCCCTATGACCCTACAAAGCCTGAATTATACAACAAAATGTAACTAGAATAAATACGTATAGCACAAATTACATAATTGATAATCAAATAAATTAGAAACAATTAATATTTAATTGTTAATTATTATTTAATTGACATCTCACCCTATACCCATACAAACCCAGCAGTCCAGACCTAAAACACAAAAGAATATAATTTTTACACAATTTACATGATTAACAGTCAATTAAAGAAATATTAACAACTAAAAGCTGAATAGCTAATTATTACTTAATCAAATTCTCATCTTTTACCCAACAAACCTAGCAACCCACACCGAAAGTACAAATATAATAAATCAGTATTATGTAATTTACATAATTATTACCAATTACTAATTATGAATTTTTTTTCTTCAATTAAAAAACCTACAAACCCACAAACTGCTACAACACTATAAATCACTATTACCAATTGCATTAAAAATTCCGAATCACTTATAATTACAAACTATATTTAAGATAATTAATAACAATTACATAAACATTAGCATTCATAGAATTAATATATGAACTAAAACTCATATAAAATTATTTAAAAAGCGATATTCCTAAAAACAATATTACTTAACCTATAAAAATAATATTCTTAACAATGATATGTTTGCACCAAGATATTTTGTGTCACAACTCTATATTCTGTCCAAATGCAGTCCAAATCCTGGAGAACTTTCACTCAGCACAGGCTGGCCAGCAGTCAGAGAGTGTCTTTGGGAGGTACTGCCTCCCCTGTCAATTCTTCACCCGACGAGGAGCAACCGCCAATGATGAAGCATGACACCCTTTTGGGTGTGTGAGGCAAATATATCCAACAAAATGTATGCCCAAAGGTGTACTACCCACACCTTAGGTCACGTCAGCTTCTCCTAAATATTTTCTCCCCTTTGAGGAACAGTGCAGCAACCCCCTTCTTTGAACTACTAGTACCTTATACGGGCACACGCTGTGACTGGACCTTTCACTTGCTTAAGTGATAGTTAGTGTCCGTTGATCCATTGATCACTCTCCCTTTAATTGACAAATACTTCTGCACGGTGCAGACCGTGGGAGTCTCTTTTCGGTGGGTAAGTCTTGACAGATCCCCCATTTCAGCGACCCGATACTTTTTAGGCGAGTTGCTTCCTTTTCATTTCCCCCAATTGGGGTTTTTGGAATTTCTTCCCCTTTACCCCCTTTTCACACTGCTTTGAAGGTTCCTCTTTCACACGGGAGCACTTTCCTTGACCACCCTACCATGGAGGGACAGGGATTGAGCTTCGGTGAAGAGGATGCAGCAGCTATCATGAGAACACCATCGCTTTTTGACATTGAGGTAGAATCGGCCTCAGGAAGCTATACAGCCGAGTGGCAATCATTGTCAGATCTGAAACGAGAGTGGATACGAGAAACAATACATGGGACTGTGATGGCGCAATATTTCAAAGCCAAAATAGCTCCCAATGGCTTGATAGTAAAGAATTTTACAAGAATCTTTTGGGAAGATGGACAATTTAAGATCGAATGGTCGCAGGTTTCGTGGAAATGCACCCATGACCTATTGATCCTGATAGTAAACACGGCCAAACGACTAGCAGATGCACTGTTGGTCCGCATCCAGGCAGCTGAGGCTGCATTAAAGACTGCGGTGCTTAACCCAGGCTTTAAAACCAAATTGACAGAGTTGAACAAAGAGATGGCGGAACACAAAGAATATCTCATGAATCAAAAAGTAGCAAAATTGCAAAAAGATATCAAGAGATTTTCTAAAGAAAAAGTCTATCCCTACTTAAGAGATGACTACGTCCCCCCCGGTACCAACTACAACTCGGACTCAAGCGCTTCTTCCTCCAGAAGAGGGTCGAAAAGTGGCTCTGACAGTAGTGAGAACAATGACCTCCCACAGATGCCACCGAGGCCCAAAAGGGGAAGGGGGCGTGGACAACAAAATTTCAAAATTTTCCTTACCAAGGACAACAAATGGGTCCCCCATTTTGGCACTACCCACAATTCCCCCACTTTCAACCAGCCTTAGCCCCACAGTACCCCCCTTTCTACGCTCCACAAAACTCTACAAACCCACCTTTTTTAGGCAGAGGTTGGGGCAGAGGGCGAGGGCGAAAAAGAGGGAACGCGCCAGAAAAGAGGGTGCAATGGGAGGACACACGCCCCCAAGGGATGGACACCAGGAACACGACCCGATCAGGACCAAAATGAGTCTAGTGGTCAATCTGTCAGATCGTATCCTCACTGAGGGAGAGGAACAAGCCCTCCAAAAAGGGTTAGGCTTTGTCCCTACCCCGAGAACGGACTTATTCCAACAGACCAGGGAAATCAAATCCTTTTCCGAAAAATAAGACTTAAGGCCTTCTTTGATGGCAAAACTTGTGACCCTATTGAAGACTCTGGTTTACATAACCCTTCCACGTTTACACCATATAATGGTTTGGTTCCAAACGAAGTTTTGACCTTTGAACAGGCAGTACTAAAGGATATTAACCGGATGGACAGACAGACTCGTCATTCGAACATTTCCAATAACGAAATGTTGGTCATAAAATCACTGGCAGAAGACCCCCTTATCACCATTAAACAGGCAGATAAGGGCGGAGCAACAGTACTGATGAACACTACGAATTACGACCTGGAATGCACTAGACAGCTAAATGATCACAGGTACTATACACCTATCCCTGGTGATCCAACCAGACGCCTGCAGACCATTATCACAGGGTTGGTGATGGATGCTGAGAGTGAAGAATGGATCTCCAAAAAAGAGGCAGAGTTCCTAGTTAAAAGTGACCCCCGGGTACCTTATTTCTATATACTGCCTAAGATCCATAAGGGAACGAGACCAGTACCAGGGAGGCCTATCGTGTCAGGGATCAATTCAATTCTAGAACCACTCTCACAATTTTGTGACCATTTTTTACAACCACTGGTCAAATGCATTCCTTCTTACGTCCAGGACACTACTGATGTCCTACGTATTTTGAACTCCATTCAGGACACAACACAAATCGACCTTCTGATTACTCTAGATGTGGAGGCCCTCTATACGAATATTCCACATAGGGCTACCCTAGAAGTAATAGAGGAAAGATTGGGGCAACAAACCTGGAACTCTAACACTCCGCAAACTTTCATCATGGAGTGTGCTACTCTTGCACTCACTGAGAATTACTTTAAGTACAAGGGACAATACTATCATCAGACTCAAGGGACATCAATGGGCAGTACCTTTGCTCCTTCGGTGGCCTGTCTCTATATGGCAGAGTTTGAAGACAGGCATATACATCACCAGTCCAACCCTTTTCGAGAGAATATTCTAGTATGGAGACGCTTCATTGATGACATCTTAATACTCTGGTCAGGCCCCACAACAACCCACGAGGAGTTCTTTGAATGGGTGAATACACTGAACCCCTTCTTACATTTTACGATGTCCTCTTCACCTAAGGAAATTGCCTTCCTTGATCTTACTATCAAATTGGAAGATGGGTCTCTCAGTACATCCCTGTATAGAAAACCCACAGATCGTAACAGTTTACTTCACTACAAAAGTCATCACCCGAAGGCACTGCGCGCAAATTTACCATTCGGACAATTTCTCTGGATAAGGTGCAATTGTAGCGAAGTGACTGATTACAAGAAAAAATCCTTGATACTGTCTAGGAACCTCATGGACAGAGGTTATCCCAAAAGCGATGTCTACAAAGCCAGAAAACGGGCTCGGAATAACAACCGAGAAGCTCTACTAGAGAGACGGGAGAGCGTACCGTTAGAGAACCAACCGATGACCTGTGTCACCACCTTTACCCCACGGTCCAACAAAATCAAACAGACCATTAAACGTCACTGGGGCATCCTCAATACAGGTGACCTGGTTATGGAGCAGCCTAGGTTTGCTTTCAAGAGATCACAGAACCTGAAGGATATTCTGATCAGCACCAGGCCAAAGAAAGTAAGAGAGACACAACAGACCCTTTGGCAGCTACCTCCTGTCAGGGGCCACTACCCTTGTGGTTCCTGCGATGTCTGTAAATACACCTCAATAGTGAAAACCATCAAACTTTCAGAGACCTTCAGTTGGGAACTCAGGCAACACACTAATTGCAACACTTCACATTGCATTTATTTACTGACTTGCCCATGCAACTTGCAATACATTGGGATGACCACCCGCCCCATTAAAACCCGCATCATTGAACACCGCAGCAATTTTCGCTGTAAAAAAAACAATACGAAAATGTGCAAACACTACGTGGAATACAACCATAATGAAGAGTCCCTGAACTAGGTTATCTTGGAATCCAGCCCAAACTCCCCAAAAAATGCACTCTTTAGGAAGGAGCAGAGATGGGTCCATCGCTTATCTTCTGACAGCCACGGCTTGAATGAAGATATCCCCTGGCATTCGCTATAAGTCAATCTTTATCAATGTTCCTACACTGATATTGCCTGACCTTTATTTTTAGTTAGGCTCGGACTACATACATCAGGGACACTCTCTGCGCATTTGACATGATACAGTCACTTGATCTTTGATGGCGTCTGTTTGTATACATTAGACAACCAGCATGAGTGGTAACTCTTTAACGGCTGACGGAGGATGACCCAATTATGACTATGACTAGTTGGGCGGCGATTCTCCTGTTGTTCATATGTTTAATATAGTGCATGACCAGACACACGCTGTGAGCTAACGGATGACAATAAGAATGTAAACTGTTAATATTGACACATGCCTCGGCAGTGGTACAACTTACACGCCCGTGGTCTTGACGTGACAGCACGTCATTGGCTGTGGTCTATCCAGAGCCTCTTCCCTATCCATCATGGCCGACCCGTGCACATAATACATCACGCGACCGTTTCCAAGGGTCGTATTGTTCTTACAAATAAAATGCAAGATTTGGCTTGTCATTCTCCTACATAACGGAACGGATAATGGAAAAAAAAAATTCTCGGCTCACTCCAGTGATCGAGCCATTTATAATCAAAAGCATGGCCAGATATTCCGTAAAACCGCAAATTGTGCGCGTATTGAATAACATGGGCATCTGTTCAGTTTAACACACTGTCCTCTATTTTGCTATTGCACTAAACATTGATCCACCTCTACCGCTATACTCACTTTACCTTTCTGTCATGGCCGCTATAGAAACGACCTCGGTCATGTGACCCACACGGAAGGGCGCCACTGACGAGGCTCCTCCCCGCCGGTGCCCTTTTAATAACAAACACCGCCAGACCTACCCATCTATCCGAACTCGGCGGAGATGGGTAGGTGCACCCACGCGGTCACGGGACGAGTAAGGTAAGGCGGGTCTACATGACATTACCCAGTCCTTGGTAGCCAGTACTTCATCTCGCTATTTTCCGCTCCCTGGTTTAACATCCCTTGTACATTGCAGCCACACCTGAAGGCTTGCCCTCGTAGAACTGACCCGCCGAGCATTCATGTGGCTCTTAGACCTTGACCCTTAGGTGAGCCATCAGCCTGCATTTGTTTGTTTTACCGCCTGAGAGAAAATATGATGTTATGCATATATTTTTGACACGAATTGACACTGCATAATATGGATGGTGTTTTTAGACAATACTGCTGCTTTTAAACACTGGTTTTTACCATAATGTTTTTCATTCACCAACACAGTGTGAGTGTGTGATCCTTGCACTGCACGCTGTTTTCACCTGGCATGTTTAGGTTGGGTACTCCCCCCCAACACCACCCGGAGCATGCCTCACTGTCTTTTACATGCTGACGCTGACCCAGTTTATGCTTTTTGATGAGAAATATACTATTAATAAACGTTCTGTTTTGTCTCATTATTTAGGCATAGGACTTTCCACCAAGGTAAAAAATACACCTACACCACATACATGACACTCGCATGTTAAGAGTTTTTCCCTTTTTTCCTTTTTTCATTTCACTCTAAAGGTCCTGATGAATCGCAGGTGATTAACCCAATGCGAGAAACATGTTGACAAATTGTTTTCTAAGGCCTCTCTAGGATCACTTTACCTAACTTGGTTAACCCTAGCGAGTTGCCTCCCTCCACAGGTTTTAATTGCAGTAGGGGGACCCCCAGAATAAAGTTGTTTCCGGCATCCCCTACTGCATTTTAATCACTACACCGAGTCTACCTGATACTCTGCCCACATACCCTCACTTCACCATAGGGCTGTTGGATACAAAAGATCTCCGCTAAAGAGCCCCTCCTAGAGGTGAGCCCGTTGGGGATTGCACCGCCCCCCGACGAGGAGCAACCGCCAATGATGAAGCATGACACCCTTTTGGGTGTGTGAGGCAAATATATCCAACAAAATGGATGCCCAAAGGTGTACTACCCACACCTTAGGTCACGTCAGCTTCTCCTAAATATTTTCTCCCCTTTGAGGAACAGTGCAGCAACCCCCTTCTTTGAACTACTAATTCTTCACTATTCCCAGAGACCTAAATTCCCTCTTTTGGCCACATGCCACCTCCCTTCTTAAGCCCAATTCATCTGCACAGGCTGGCCAGCAGTCAGAGCATGTCTTTGGGAGGAGATACTGCCTCCCCTGTCAATTCTTCACCATTCCCAGAGGCCTAAATTTCCTCTTTTGTCCACATGCCACCTCCCTTCTTAAGCCCAATCTATCTGCCCACATTCCCCTTTGAATGACTCCCAAACTGAGAAAAGGAGGAGGGCATTCAGTAAAAAATGGCAGGCAAACACTTTGTAAAAATGTAATTGCCCTCATTTATTGACCTTGATCCTACATTATTAATTGGGGTGTATTTATGATTAATAATTTAAGTAAAATAAATTCTATTTTAAGTTATCTGTGTTTCTGTGGTGTCTGAAAGAATGTGCTTTATAGTATAAATCTTTGAATGTAAATTGTTTGTAATTGTAAAGTAAATCAAAGTCAGGTTTTTATGGGTCCCAACTTTTAGACGTATGGGTTATGGTTTAAAATTGAGGGTAGATAACTAAAGACTTATGTGATATGATGTAATAAGTTAGGGTTCTGTTAATAGTTTGCAGCAAGAAGGATCTTGGGACCAACAGTCTACATTATGAGTGGATATTTCATGTGTCTATCAATATTTTGAAAGGGGCAAGATTTTGTAAGTACTTTATATTTTCTACTTTACAAAAATATGATTTATATTTATATTTAAAAACTTTTTTAGAATTTAGCAATATGGGTACACATGTGGCCCTGTAACATTCACACATGTGTGGTGTATTGCTTGCCTAATCCTATGTGTACAGACTGGATGAAGAATATATGACAAATTGCTGTTTCAAAAATATCATGTGAGTTTAGTATTAGTCTTAGTTTTGTTGTGAAATTACATTACATTTTGTACTGCAGCAGACTTTTGGGCATCAACATCTCCCACATAAATGCCCACAACTCTCAGCATTAGACACATATTGTCTCTGTTGAATATGGAATGCACAAGTGTGTTTTTTCTCCCTTCATAATATGTATGAAAGTTTTTCTCAGTGAATCTCCCGTCGGACAATGGAATCCATATAAGGCAGATAGATTACTATATTTTCGAAGGACCAACAGTTATGTTTTAATTTAAAACAGTTGACAGAGGTGGTGGTACGTGGCAAGCAGATAGCAAATGTTTGTTCACAATGTGGCTAAACTCCAAGGGACTTATTTATGAAAGACTTGTGCTGCTGGAGCGTCACTATTTCTGACACTCTAGTGGCACAAACCTTTCAACCATATCGATGAGGCCACCCAAAGCCACTTTGCTTGGCTTTGCATGGCCTCATAGATATAGAGTAAGGCTAGGCAGCACAAGTCACTGCATTCCCTTACTTTGCCTCAGGGAGGTTTTCCATGAGCTCTGCGATGATATTTCCCATGCAACAAGCATGGATTTTGATGCTGCCTCGGATTTACCTAATTACGTAAACCTGGGACAGCACTAAAACCGTACGCCTTTCCAGAGCAGTCATAACATCTTGAAATTTTAGTATTTCTCCTAATTTTTTTCTCTTTCCATGTGTGCTGCAGAATGCAGCACACACAAAAAGAAAAGAAAACACTTCTCAGGATTGCATATGTGCACGAAGGTGCCCCTACCTGCACGAAAACAATCCCGCATGCAACACAGACACTCTGGCAACATGGTGCAAGGGTGCCTGCATCGGAGTAGGCAGCAAATTACGGTGCATTCCTGCCCTTTCACATTGGCACAGAACAGAGCAGCAAGAAAACATGTGTTGCTGCCCTACGCCAATTCCCCATAAATGACGCTCTAAGTATGAAAGACAGTATTTTATAGTTTCAAACTCAATATGCCACAAAGCCTTTATCCCACCCCATCTGCTTACTATAAACCACACGCTATCTTTAAAGCCCTCTCATGCATATTTGACTCTGATATCTTCTGGCACAAGGGAACAAAACACTTCCAATATTACCTCCTCCTCACAAGGTGTGCCACTTACAAAGGATGATGGACAATCATCCTCAGCTAGGCTGATAACACAGCTTTTTACATGTGAACAGCTTTCATAGTGTGTAATATGTCATGCACTATTTGTCTTTCTACATTATAAACTCAAGTGGGAGATTTTACTATCCTACTTGAGTGTATTTAAGCTATCTTGTTTTAGGTCTATATCTATAATAACTGATAAAACCCCACCGAAAGGGAAATTACCCTCACCACCGTAAACATATAAACACTGATAAACACCTACACAACCACAAACTAAATGCCATTCAAAGAAAGAAAAAGGAGAGTGAAAGAGTCATTTTTATTTCTTCCTGAAAGGGCCAAAACAATGTACCTTTTTCTATACACGGTAGCAGCAAGAAAGACTGGGTTAACATTATTCTACTTGATTTTTGCTATTTGTTATTTAGGGATGTCACTAAAATATTGTTTTTTCTTCCTTTTGCTTTTTTCAGTTTTATGATCTTTGGTTTAAAGATGTAAGGTTTAGAAGCATGTTTTAGGTCTGATTTAATTATTTTTTAAACTGAGGTTGACTTAGGAAATATCAAAATCATACTTGATATTTTGGATATGTTTGATTCTTTCAGGCAATGGTAAAATGGCTAGTTTCATAAGAATCTTTTTGGATATGCACCATCACACTTACCCACAGACAGAAAATGGGTAAATCCATTTGATACATCAGCTCCCTTTTCTATGGAGTCAGTATTCATAGTATGTGAATTGCTAAAAAAAAACAGGCTTTAAACATCCAAAGCAAGGTGCAGTGACAGGTATATAAGAAAAGGGTGCTGTCACTAAGAATCTCAGATAGTGGTGAAAACACGGCACCAGAGTTTTTTAAAACATGGAACGCAGTGACATTTGGAATGCTGCTGCAAAAAGTTCTTACCACGTTCAACAAAGTTTGGACTGATAATGTTTGTATTTGCAGTGATTCAGCTACTTATATGAAAATGTTTAGCAATGACCTGTCTGATTGATACCTGAGCTGAAGTGCTTCCCTGTAAGAGATCCTTGTCACTTGCTAGATGGTATGCTGAAGCATCTTTACAGTCTTCAGAGTTAATGAAGAATGCTATTGACTTCGTAGTCAATTCTGGTGCACTGGGTTGTTATGTACAGGAACTAATATGCAAATATTTATAATGTTGTGCTTTGTGTGGCATCAAAGAAAGAGTTATCCCAACTGTGCCCTTTCACAGATGGTTGTGAGTCCTAGAGGCTGTGAATGCTATATCATCCATGTGGCAAACGGTTTGCCTAGTCTTGATGCAAAAGGCAAGTAATGTGAGGATCTTCATTCGCATATTGAAAGTGATGTGAAAATAAGTATACTCTACTGCATTCTTCGATTTTTACAGGCAAACATGACTGCTGCAGTTGACATAATAAAAAAAAACAGAGTCTGAAAACACCGTAATGTGCCAAGTGTTCATTGTAATCGGTGTAGATGTGTAACATCTCCTGAGAGTAGGCTGGAGCTGGGCGACACTTTTAGTGACTTTCGCACAGGAACATGCTCCATGTTAGAATGCTTGCGACTTGATAAGCAAAGAAATGTTGAGGATCAATTCAGGAGATGGTATTTTACATTGCATGAGAAGTGGCCTGGAATGATGCATATAAATGTCCCTTCACCACCCATGGCATTTGAAGACAATGAAGCCTCACTGTGGTATTCTGCACAAGTTCTAAGTCCCTTCCGTAAAGGGAATTTATCTTTGGACTTTGAAAAGTAATGAATGCGTTTTTGACCGCTTCAATAACTCTGAAGGCATATGCGCCCAGTTCAATGCATACGGTGCAGAACCTGGTCCAGAGAATCACAATCTTTAGGTGCACCAGTATTTGCATGGAAAGCTATGTCAGTGGCCAGAGTTAGCAAATTGTCATGCTTGTACACTAACCTGTACCACAGCCGATCACATCACTGGTCAGGGTGCAGAACTATAACAGAGCGACCGACATTCACAAACCATATATGACAGCCGCCTGGTTATAGGTTACCACTCACTTCTCTGGCACAGCCCTTCTATGTTTCAAATCCGTTCTGGAAAATAGAACACAATCTAACAGGACTGACAATATCCTTTCTCTTTCTTCACCTAACCTACTAGGAGTACCTCACGGCTCTACCTTGTCACCCACACTATTTAACTTATATGTCGAACCACTCACTGATCTACTACAGCAGGCGAACAGCAGGCGAACATCTTCTGCCACACGTACGCGGACGACACTGAACTTTACATTCAAATCACCTCCCTTGAAGAGATAAAGTTAATGAACGTAGCTCTCGAAAAAAACGTACAGTGGCTAACGTCCAACTTCCTCAAGTTAACTATGCGAGCTTCAACTTCTAACTTGTATACACTCTTCCTCTTATGACTTCCGAAGATAAGACTTGCACAAGCTCTGATTGACTCCTTATCGCGGAACGGTTATCTACCCTACCTTTATCCTCCGAACTTTATGATGTTTTTTTGATGTCTTATTTTACGTTGTTACTGTTGTTTTATTGCTATCAAATGTACTTTTCATTCCTTGTTCACTTTGTAAAGTGCTCTGTTACCCTACACTTGGGTCTGGTTCGCGCTATAGAAAACTTTAAAAATAAAATAAATAAAATAAATAGTCTTACAGATGCAATAACGATTAACTCTCTGTACATTGGTTGCTCTACTCTGAAACCTATTTACTTCTCATCGGAACTAACACAGCAGGTAGAGTTAATTCAGCTACTTATAGCACCTCTAGGTTTCAGAAAAGTTTGGTAAAAACACAATCATCTCTAACACATACCTTGAATATATATCAAATTTTCATTCACTCCAGCCAATATGGATCACTCTCAAAGAGGTATTTTTACAGTTTTTGTTGTCAATGTTAGAGGGCAAGGAATACCCCTCTCTCCCTAGTAGTAACTAAGCAGTGCCCTATATCTACTCTTGGTCAGTTGACACTTGGGAGTGAGGCAACATGGGATCATGTGGTTTGTTATGAGATGCATTCCTCAGAGGCCCCATAAGAGTCCACCTAAATCTAGGCTTGCCAGGAGTCCCTGTCATAAAAAATGCTGCATGCTGGCCTGGCAGAGACTGAGTCAATGCCAGAAGCTGGGTCCACCCTTTCACATTAGAGTGGTGGCATTCCCACTTACATAATCAACAGACTGCAGTTGTAGTCCTCTGTCACAGTAAGCAAGGTTGCTTGAGGCCTGTCCTGACTCCCCTATGTTTGGTGAGTATCCTGGACCCTGCTGGTCCAAACCGTAACCTTCTTTGACCTTCTGCATGGGTTGCCGCTGCCAAGGAATGTTGGTGCTCCAGCCGGGCACCAACCCCTCAGCACTCGACATCCTTCATGGGACAGCTCCCATCTGGCTTATGGTTGTCCTTAACGTCTCCTGGTCCCTGTGGTTGCAGAGTAAAGAACCCTTCAACACACCTGAAGCACCTAACAACAGTGGGCATTCGTGTTCCGAGCCCCTAGTCACTCCTGAGTGACCCAGACTCTTTCCCCTCTGCTTTCAGGTACTCTTCATCAAGAATCCACCTTTGGATTCCAATGGACACTTTTCTTCTTCCCCGTAGTGGCTCTTCTTTGAAGTACTCCATAGACATCAACAGTGGTTTCCGACGCCACTTCAGACCTATACTCCCTGAGATAGGTAACTCTGGTACTATGGTATCTACAGGTGTGGTGGCTCTCCAACCTCCCAAGTTCCATGGGGTTCCTTCCAACTCCACTTAGATGGGTTCTTAAACTTTAAAACTGCAACTGCGACTCTTCTATAGAATTGTACAAAGCACACAGTCATGTTCCCACACTGCATCCATCCTCGGTGGGGTCCTTACTTACTCACCTTGGGCGGTTCCTTGGGGTCCCAGTGAGTCTACATCCTCTAGACACTGTCTTTACTTGAGTCGTGGTTCTTATACCACTATTTTAGTATATGGTCTGGTCTCCGTCTGGAGCCCACTGTGTATTAGTGCTGCTTACGATTGTTTCTGTGCTACAGTATTGTGTGCTTTGTATCTTTGTGCAGAAGATACTGCGTTGTACTTGAAGTGTGTTATATTAGTAAATACATATTTTTATAACTACTGTGTGGTTCTCCTTTCATTTAACCAGTACTATAAGGGTGCATTCTGGTAAAACAAGCTGCTTAACATTTCTTCAGGATTAAGCCTGAAGGCTGCTCTCAGCAGCTACCACTTGGATAGCTTTCTAAGGTCATCGTTGACCTCTTAAATCACTGTAAGGGTTGTTTCGACTGGTACAGGGTGCCCACTTTAATTAGTGGACAGCATATACCCGGTCAACTTCTCATAAATATGTTTCCATTTGTTTCCCGAACAAGGCTGCACACCCAAACAGGTAACATTTGACAGTTGGCAAAACTGGCAGTTACAAAAGTATTACTCTTTCTTGACCAACATGTTTCAACCAGCCAATGTCCTTGATCATGAACAATTACTGCAGACCCCTTGTTGGTTTCCCCAATGCTTTTTATTGCCTTCCCGTGGGCTTCAGAAGTGACAGAATGCATGCTGGAATATGCAGTTTCTGCAGTGTTTACTTTTCCCTCCAGTGGGTGTCTATGCAGCTGATTGTCATTAATTTTAAACTTTTCTTGCACTCCAGTGGGCTGCCCATGTAATTCAAATGGCTTGTATTGTTTAAACGTTACCTTCCTTACACAGTCTTGGATGTCCAGACCATGGACCCGCTCTTCTAGTTGGCCAGCGGTGCAAACTCCACGGCTGGATGGCCATAAATATGTTTCCATTTGTGTCCCAAATGAGGCCACACACCCAGTGGGTTGCATTTGATCATTGGCAAAACCATCAATTTCAAAAGCAATAGTCTTTCTTGCCCAACACATCTCGGACAGCCAAGCCCTTGATTGCAGGCTGACTTTGAAACAATACAATTACCGCAGACCCCTTGTTTGTTTCCCCAATGTTTTTTTATTGCCCTCTGGTGGGCTTCAAAAGTGACACAATGCATGCTGGAATATGTAGTTTCCTATGTGTTTACTTTTCCCTTTAGTGGTTGTCTATGATGCTGCTTATCATTAATTGTTAACTATTCTTGCCCTACAGTTTGCGGCACATGTAATTCGCATGGTATGTATTTATTAAACTTCCTATTCCAAACAAGGTCTTGGAAGTGCACACCAAGGACTCACACCTCTAGTTAAGTAATGGTTTAGGCTTCATAGCTTTCTTGCCCAACGTGTTTCAACCAGCCAATGTCCTTGATCATGGACAATTACTGCAGACCCCTTGTTTGTTTCCCCAATGCCTTTTTATTACCCTCTGGTGGGCTTCAAAGTGACACAATGCATGATGGAATATGTAGTTTCCTCTGTGTTTACTTTTCCCTCTAGTGGGTGTCTATGTTGCTGCTTGTCATTAATTTTTAACTATTCTTGCCCTCCAGTGGGTCATCCATGTAATTTGCACGGTTTGTACTTTATCAAGCTTGCTGTTCCATACACAGTCTTGGAAGTCCAGACCACGAACCTGCTCTTCTAGTTAGGCGATGGTGCAAGGTTTACTGCTCAACAGCCATAAATATGCTTACATTTATGTACCAAATGAGGTTGCATTCCACAGCAGGTTGCATTTGATTCTTGGCAAAACAGCCAATGTCCTTGATCACGGATCGATTTTAAGGCATCACAAGGATTCAGGAAATATTCCAGAACTAATAGCTTCATACCGCACTGCTCTTAAACTGAAGCCAGACTTCCCAGATGCCTACTGCAATTTAGCACACTGCTTGCACGTGAGGGGTGTTTGCATGTGCTCCTGGGTGGGGATTTATATACTCAAACATGTAACATTGGATATATTATTTGGTTCATAACTTAAGCATTTCAGAAGTCCTTCTTTTAGTCTGGGACAAAGGAGTGCAAGATAAAGGACGGTGGCATGGTATATATGTATGTTTAAGTAAAAAGTGTCAAAAGACTGCCGTTTGGATTGAATTAGATTTGGGAACCATGAGCATTGAAACCAGATTTTATGAGGATTTGAAGGGAAGTTAAATCAATGGACTCTAAATGTGTAATTTTATTCTTTCAGGGGGAATGCCATTGCTAGTTACATATGTGCAATGTTGATAAATGTAAATGCAAGATGCATTACGCAGATGTGGTTGGAGTCATTCATTAATGCAAGTTTGGTTAGGGACATTGGAAAGATTTTTTTCTGCCAGGTCCGTTATACCATGTGACTAGGAAAATGAAGGTATCACACATGGCATGCTCTTCATAAACATGTGGTTCACATTTTAAGACAATAGTAGCATGTTCATAGATGAGGGGACAAATAATTCACCAGGTGAAGGAAGCTGGCTCCCTGTATAGTATTCCAAAAAGAGGTATGCTGTTTGTGAGAAAGTGCCCTCTTACTGCATGGTTGCCCCCACTTTTTGCTTTGCTGAACTGCTGATGTACTTTGACTGTGTGCGCGCTGGGCTCCTGCCAATCAGGTTCTCAGGGCCTTTGTTTTTTCGCTAAAACTCCATTGGAAAACAAACCCAGTTGGCACTCTGGCCACAGGTTAGACCCTTGAAATTGGTACCACAGGGACCCAGGGCACTGTAACCAAGGAAGGGCTCTAAGCCTTTGAAGCTTATTGTTAGAAGGTGGTTCTGACACTATGGGCCGCCCGGATTTTTTGCTTTCTGAGTACAAAATTGTTGAGCTTTTACTGTGGGGAGCCTCATAAGTTGGGACTCACCCACAGTGAACTCAGGATGTAAGAGACTGCATGGGGATTTTCCTAGTGTCCTCCTGGCTTGTCCAGGCCACTGTGCAGCAGCTGGAGTAAGGTACACTGGGCTGGTTACATGCAGACACATGTATACATGTGTGTGCACATGTGTAGGGGCTGCGCAGGACAGATTCCTAACATGTGCAGTCCGGGAGCACCTACAAGATTAAGGATGTGGCAGGACTTGTGCCGAATGGGGTGGTGACATGGAATAGGCTTTATACACTGGGAAGGAACATGCCAGGGCAAGTCAGTGTGTTTTACTGTTTTTCTCTTCATTATTCCCCTATGGGGATGAGGAGTCCATGTGCTAGATAAAGTTTCAGAAGGCCTACAGATTCCAGACACACACTAAAGTCCACCGTCCATTGTAGCAGATGTGAAAATGAGTATTCTGCAGAGTCCAAAGCTGCCTCGTTTTCCAACACTTATCGTTCGTGGACCTTGCCCATCCTGGGGGAGGAGGCTTGGCACCTCATGCCAGGATGTGCATTGTTTCAGAGATCAGCAAGCTCTCGACCAAGGGTTCCAGAAACATGTCTGGCGGTGGCAGCTGCAAGCAGCCACTCAGCCTGGACCCTAGTGGTAGGTCATTTTTCAGAGGGCACCTCTAAGATGCATTTTTCATTAAATCCCACACTGGCATGAGTGTGGGTTTAATCTCCTGAGCGGTTTGATACCAAACTTCTCAGTTTTCAATGCAGCCCCCCAGCCCCCCCCCCCCCCCCCCTCCAGCAACAGGAATATTCTACATCAGAGGGTGCTTCTGTGAGCTGCTTAAACTGTGTTTACTAGGGACTGTGCACTTCGTTTTTTGGCCAGGAGAGGGAGTAAAGTTTTATTCAAACATTATTGCTAGATTTTAAGTTAGTGAGGCCTTTACCTGCAGAAGTCCAAAGTGTGGATTGAGCCTGTCTGTCTCCTAGGAGATTCTGAAAAGGAGAAGCAGCTTCGAACTCCCTGGCCAGCAAACCTTGTCTGAGGTTGCTAGGACCTTATATGGTCTCCTAGTGGTTGGTACATGTGTACAGTAATTAGTGGTTATGTTATTGGTTGTTGGGAGTAGGGTGGGACTAGGGCTAGGGTTGGACCTTTAATTGGAAGTAGCGATTAGAGCTTCTGGTGTGATTGGTTGCTGTACTAGTTGTGGGACTAAGAGTAGGGTTAGGCTTTCTATTGGAAGTAGGGACTAGGGCTTCCGGTACCATTGGTTGCTTGGACTTGGGTTGGGACTACTGGTAGGGCTAGGGCCTCTATTGTACGTAGATATCAGGGTTTTTGAACTGATTAGGTGCTTGGACTAGAGCTAAGATATGGCTGTAAGGTCCTGGTCTCCTATTGGTTCTAGATTTTAAGGCTAGTGTTGTGATTGGATAGTGTTAAGGCTAGGGTTCCAATTGGCTGAAGGAGTCACCTGATTACATTTTCCCTTTTAGCACTACCCAGCCCACACCATCCACATCCACAAACTTAAGGTACTTATGCATCTATATATGTATCACTTTCTTCTAACTGAGCATTTCCAATGCACTACCCTATTCCTCAGCCAATACATCTATCAATATATCCTCTACATCCACTCTCATTTATCCCAAACCCCACACAACTACTATGACCCCCAAAATAACCCTTTCCTGACTCTCTCCTACTCTACCCCTCCTTGTATCATTTGACACCTCTATCTACTATACCTATACCCCAAAACAAACCTTTCTAAACTCTTCCCTGTGATTCCTCCCCTCCAAAACTCCTTTTTACTCATCCAAAAGCCTCCTCCTACTGCTAAGACCTAAAAACAAAAGAAAAACAAAAAAATCCTTCACTCTTTTATGCCTCCACTATTCTTTTCAATCAAAAATAAGATTAACATGTTCACTTCTCAAATTCCATATTCAACTATACTAATTTACCACTAATCTTTTATGGGTTCCGGAGTGGCGGGCTTTAACACCCCATCAGGTGTAACAAGTGCTATATGAATGCAAACCTTTCTTCCACTTTTATCCCTCCACTATCCTTCTCACTCCAAATAACTGACTAATATCCACCACTGATATTACTTTCATATTTCACTATACTAATTCACCACTAATCCTCTATGGGCTTCTGGAGTAGCGTGCTTCAACAACCCATCAGGGGTAACAAGCGCTATATAAATATAAACCTTTTTTCCTCCTCTATCCTTCTGCTATCACTCCAAATCCAAATAACTGACTAACCTATCCACCACTTAAAATGTACTTGCATCTTTCACTATACTAATTCAACACTAATCCTCTATGGGTCCTGGAGTAGCGCACTACTCGCCGAAAAAGCGCTTTGATGCCTCAACAGGGGTTGTAAGCGCTATATAAATGCAATTACAATACAATACAATTGCTGCTGACACCTCATTTGTTTCACCAAAGTTTTTATTGCCCTATGGTGGGATTAACAAGTGACACAATGCGCGCTGGGGTATGTAGTTTCAGCAGTGTTTCATTTACCTCCAGTGGGTGTCTACTACTGACAAATTTATATGTATCAAACCCCTGAAACCTACTGAACATACAGTCAAAAATTAAGTTAATATTAGTAGTAAACAGTTTTAACTCAATTGAGAGAGGTTCCGCTATACCACAATGTTTGAGAACAGTGAAACTTTCAAGAGAAATACAACACAGAGTATTAAAAGGTATCTACTAAGAACAGTGTACACTCAATGCAACAGTTGTCAAAAAATACAATATTTTCAAAAAATAAACAAGATCTAAAGGCGCTAAATATTATACTGCCTGCATACCTAATACTGTGGTGAAAACTTTAAGATAGCCCATATTTTCAAGCAAAATAATCACATGTACATAGGTTAGTATCTGGTGCACACAGTCTTATATGTCATGTAGAAATTGCCATGCTTGCATGATTCTTTCTAGTATTCAAGGCTGCTTGCAAAAGTTATTATCAACTACATAGAATCTTACAGCTGTTGAAAGCATATTCTGAAGAGCCAAAACACTTGTATGGAACATAATATTCTACTGTCATCTCCACACAAAGTTACTCTTGAATTCAAAGATGTAAAATGTGTTAAATTCATCTACACACCTATGGTATATTAGGCTCAAATGTGTTTTATAAACACCTAGAAGTACAAAATTAGGGAGACAAATAATATGGTACCTACTTGCCATTATAAAACAAACTTCCCCTCCCGGAGTCTCTTTAGGCCCTGGGAACACCATCCCCCAGGGCAGTCTATTTTTTTAAGGGGAGCCATTATTGGCCCTGAGGATCCATTCCACTTATTTAAATGATGATGAGGGGGTTGTGGTGTTTGCCCCCCCTTCCCTGAGCCTTGTTAGGTCATGGGGACCCCATACCCCAGGGCTGGAGTCTTTTTAAGGGGGAAAGAGGCGCTCTTGGTCCCCTTCCCTGAGCTGATGTCATCCCTTGGGACCCCATCCCCCCTAGGCCCACCATCAATTTTAAGGAGAGGAGGCATATGACCCCCCTCCTATTACAGATTTAGGCCCCAGAGACCCCATCCCCTGGTGTAATTTTCAAAGTTTTATGGGGAGCGGGAACATAAGAACCCCCTCTTCGGGCCGACTTCAGCCCCACTGACCCCATTCCCTGTGGCCCAGTAATGTTTTGTAGAGAATGGGGCATGTGGCCCCCATCCTGGGCTGATTTCAGCCCCAGGGATCTCATCCCCCGGGGCCCACAACTTAAAGGTGGGTACCCACTATAGTGTTGTTTGGGGCCCTGGGGGAAGCCTCAAGATCCTAATGCTGCTCTGTGAGGGTGGGATACTTATTTTGATGTTTCCCTTTCCTGCATCACTATGGGGCGGGAAACAGATCAAAAGTCTGCTCCTAGTGGGCAGGAGCATTTTTTAAGCTTTGGCCTGATGGGAGTGGGCTTGGTGTTTGCTCCCACTTGGTGGGAGTTTTGAAAATGCTCCCACCATGCGAGAGCAAACACAGGGTTCGCTGCCTGCATCGCTGTGGGCAGGGAAGCTGCTATGTGGCCTGGGTGGGCTCCCAGGGACTTAGCTTGCAAACGGGCCCAAAGAGATGGGGTCAGCTGGGCTAATAATGACTATGGGGGAGCGTGGGGCCCCCTTCCTCTAAAGTAATCAGCCCTAGTGTTAGGCTCCCTGAGGCCTTTTGAGGCTGCAGGAGGACTCCTTCTCTGTTTTTGTCAAATTTCGGCCCGGGGTAAGCTCTCCCAGGGTATTTTCAGACTCAGGCCCACTCTACGTTATGAATATAGCCTCAGGGGTAGACTCCTTGGCGCTTATAATTATTAAATGTGGCCCAGCTGCCAGTTTTTTAATCCTGCAAGAATCTCAAAGTATTGCTTAATTTTTAGCAATTCTTTGTTTTTTTTTGCTCCAGTGAGGGGTGCTTGACTGTAAGCCGCATTGGGACTAGAAGGTCAGGGTATCCAAACACTGCCTTTGTATATACTTATTTTTTTTTACTTCAGGGCAGTGGACTAAGTCGCTGGGTCCTGAATGGTTGCCAGCAACATTTTTCTCATGTTGCTGACAGCTGGGAGCTTGGGGCTTGTGGGAGTCTGTCTCCTCCGAGAGCTAATGGGACACACCAAATTGGCTTCGCTTGCTGCTGACACCTCGTTACTGACACAGCGTTACAGCTTACCTGAATCAGGACCAGTGCTGGTGTTCCGCTCTCCCTTTGCCGCTGCAGTCCAACAGCAGCCGCTGAGCAGGGGAGAGCGAGAGGGCTCAAAAGAACTACCCTTCCCAGCTGCCCTTGCCCCTGGACCGGAAGTGACATCCCGAAGCAGCGTGCCAGGCGGCGCATTTAATCCAGGCTCCATATCGGTGGAGCGGGGGGACACAACAAAAATTGGCTTTGCTTGCTGACACCGCGTTACTGACACAGCATTACAGCTTGCCCGAATCAGGACCAGTGCTGGTGTTCCGCTCTCCCTTTGCCGCTGCAGTCCAACAAGAGCCGCTGAGCAGGGGAGAGCGAACGGGCTCAAAAGAACTACCCTTCCCAGCTGCCCTTGCCCCTGGACCGGAAGTGACATCCCGAAGCAGCGCGCCAGGCGGCGCATTTAATCCAGGCTCCACACCCGCGTCGCGGGAGCGCGCGGGAGCGCGCGGGAGCGCCGGGCGAAGCCCGGGCAAAGGGCGGGCCCTCTACGGCCAGAGGAGGCTGGGCTGGGCCACCCCCTTAACCATTTGCTAACGGACAGCTGTGAGGACAACATCCTCATTGAAAGGTACTATTAACAACGTCACTAACCTTGTGCCCTGAAAAGTTCCCGGTGATATTACCTGGCTTATCCTTATGTCAGAAAGATATACTCTTTAGTTGGTGAGAATACCTTCTAAACCTGACAAGTACTGATCATAAAATAATGAGAAAGGTGACCAAAATTGCTAAGATGCCTACGCTATGCTCTAACACCAGACAGAAGGCCGCCATACTACAGCCCCTACCTACACTAACAGCAATAGACAAGATGTTGCAACAAACCATAGGGGCAGTAGCAACGGCAATTGTCAACACTGAAAGAAGGCTCTCTCTTCCACCGACTATAACTATCCAAGATTTAGATTTAGGTGAGGACCTTTCAGTGGCTGTAACTGATCTCCCGGACACAAGCTTTTGCTTTACGTCTTTTTACGCGGAGCTCCCCTGCGCACAGGCACCCACAGGGACCCCTAGAGTGGCTGAGGACATTCCTATAGATTCAAATCCTCCTCTCGCTCCAGAAAAGCTAGGATCAAATAATACAGGTCCGAGAAGGAATAAGGAACCTCAGCAAAGAAGAAAAAGGGGAAAAATTATATTGTAAATCATAACCTGGTGACACCAATACCTAACACTACACCAGGCATACCCGGTTGGGTGGCAAACATGGTAGCCGACTTAAAAGCAGGGCTGGAAGAAACTATCATCACTCATATCAAACCCCTGATGTCAAAGATTGATAGACTAACCTCTATAATAAACAACAGGGGGCAGGTACGACAAAGCCGGTGGCTCCTGCCGGAACTACAGCTTCGGCAGAGCAGGAAAGGAATACACCAAATAACATACATAAGGATAAGGTAGCACCAGTTGTTAATCTCTCTACAAAAGTTACTAAGATGGGAACACAACTTATTACCTCAAAAAACACCAAAGCTCCCCTATCCTCTTGCCCCACCATCACTACCCCTCATGATCACATCAATCAGGGAGCGGGAAACACTACAGGTGCAAATGACAAAATAGGCCCTAACCTGAAGGAGAGTAATAATGCGACCAAAAATACCCTGCCCAAAAACGTAACAGACAAACCAGGCCCAGCTCGCTTCCCTACTATAAATCTCCCCCCGGAAGCCCTGCCCTTTGTTGTAGTACTAACGGGGGTTCTGCCCCTAAAGGAAGGAAATAGAGAAAACCACTTTGAGCTAAAAAATAAGTGTGTGCAATGGCTAAGGGCGAATAGGCCGTTACCCCCAAATATCTCAGGGGAAATACTTGCCGTCAGAAGAGGGGAATGGATTGGGAAAGGAGCAAAAACGATGGCAGGAGACATTAATATAATAAATTTCAGGGACACCTCCTCAGTGAATTATATATGCAATGCCCCCCTAAATAGTTAAAACACTCAAATATATCCACTGCATCTATCCTATTTCTATCCCATCATACCCCAGAGACCAGCGTATACAAATAGGGTCCATGCCAGCAGGGTCTATCATCACAGCCCCCAGAATAGAGTGCAACAGTGGCGAGCACCTGGGGAGGGTATACCTATATACGATCCCGCTATCCCACTGCTTGCCCATTGGAACAGGTTCTGTGTATTGGACGAGGTGTACTGACTCGCCCGCGATTTAATCTGTACACCACAATCTACTAGGGGATTATTTGGTAAAGGGTCCACATGGCTGGGAAATATAATATCTACCACCCCGAAGAAAGTAACAGCAGGGGAGCCAGTAGGAAGGAGGTCCCAGAGCAACAAGGGGGGGCACAGTGCATAGAGCTCAAGGTATGCAGAAATGACAAGAGGGTTATATCATCCACAGATACATTAATAAGGCCAAATGAAGAAAATATAGTCGCACTAAATGACAATATAATAATAGCTGGGGAGAATAGGAAAACGCGCTCACCAGGGGATGGAGCATATATGTCGGTAAATCAGGACGGTCTCAGAGTAATATCCTGGAATATAGCAGGTTTGGCGGCCAAATACAGTTGCCAGGAACGGAGGCAGTATATCACCAGTTTCCACATCATATGTCTGCAGGAGACTTGGGTGATTGATCCCAATCAGTACGTCATAGAGAGGTTTAAATGCTTTCCAGTTCCTGCTGTAAGGTCCTTATCAGGGAGAGCGATTGGAGGCCTACTAATATATGTAGACCTCCGCATACAAGGGGTATGGTCTAACCACAATTGGAACTCAAATAACATGCAGGCGATAGGCTTCCATTCCAAAGGGATTAATATTTTATTGGTAAATTGGTACAATGCGGTAGGCACAAACAGTAGAGGAAATGTAATAAAATAATTGTATTCCCGCCTAGATGCACAGTTATCTCTAACAAAGGCAGCAGCTGCCTCACGCGTCATCCTTACAGGGGATTTTAATTGTCACCTCTGTGGGAATTTGAGACCATTAAATAAGGACTGGTCGCGGTGCACAGTGGCAAAAGGACCACACTTTGTACACTCCGTAGAGGGGTGGGAAATAGAGAAGGTGACAAAAAGGCATAATTTGATGCACACGATAGACATGATCGAGCTAGGCAGTAGTGGGGAACCTAACCCAACTTTTAAGGGTAGAGACTGCCATTCATACATAGATTTTATTATGGTTTCTCCCACACCTAGAAACTGGATTAGTAGCACGGTAATCGAAAATAGTATTTTTAGTGAACTAAATTGTCTAAATTAAATTTCAAGAAACCACCAAGCAGAGTAGATTCAATAGAAAGGGTGGTAGATCAGGGGAGGAGGCTTAGATGGGCCAGTATAGATGGAGATAAGTTTTATAGGAGTCTCGTAACAGCAGGGCTAAATGCTATAAATGTATGCCTCGACCAAAACAATGAGGGAGCGACGGTGGTCATCGCATTTGAAGAAATAGCACGCCTTGTTGACGGCCTATTAAAAACCACTAAAAGAAGAGAAACAGTCATTATATCTTGTTGGTTTGACAAAGATTGTATCGAGGCACATAAATATCTTAAATATAGCCTAAAACAGCGCCCTAGGGACAACATCCGAATGGCCCACTGCAGAGCGAAATACAAAAAGGCCCTGAAATCCCGTAAAGAATGTCTTCGAAGACAAGCCTGGGAGGACTTAAGGGAGGCGGCAGAAAGAGGAGATCTGTCTGGATTCTGGAAAGTTATAAATAAGCCGTGCTTCCAGGACCCAAGCGCACCACAAATTCTGAACACCATCCTACCAGAACAGTGGCATACCCATTTCCAGAGTCTGTACAACCATACAGGGAAAATAACTCACGATGAAGGGCAGAGGTCGAAATTGACTGCACGGCTAGATTTTTCTATGGCAGAAGTGGAATTGGCAATTTTAAAGCTAACCAAAAATAAAGCACCTGGACCTGACGGTATACCCCCTGACCTATATCTGAGTAATATGGAATTTTGGGCTCCCATTCTCATGAGGGTCTTGAATGAGGCAGTTGTGGCAGGGCTGCCCCGCTCTTGGTCCTTCTCGACTATCGTACCAATCTGTAAAAAAGGGAATCGGGATGACCCCCAATGTTATCACCCCATATCTTTAATTGACGTGACGGCGAAGGTGTTGTGCCGCGCCATTTTAAATCGGCTACAAGATTGGGCAGAGGATAACCAAATACTTACAGATATCCAATAAGGGTTCAGGGAGGGAAGATCAACCACCGATCAGTGTCTGAATTTATACCTCATGACGGCTAAGTACACTATTGCCAGTAAGGGGGCTATGCATCTGGGGTTTATGGACCTTTCCGCGGCCTTCGACCGCGTAAATAGAGAAAAATTATGGGCACTGATGACAAGCCTAGGGGTGGAACAAGAGCTAGTCGACACCCTGAAGGCCTTACACTGGAATACATCAGCAACGGTCCGCTATAACCAAGATGGAAGCAAGACTGAACCATTCCTATGTACGAGCGGAGTGCGGCACGGCTGCATCTTAGCGCCATTCTTATTTTCCTTATATATCAACAATCTGGACAAGGAACTATCCAAATTGAGTGTGGATTCCCCTCAAATAGGTCATTGCCCGGTGCCCGTCCTGCTTTACGCAGATGACGCAGTGTTGTTAGCTCGAACAACGCGGAGGCTCCAGAGGCTGATCGATGGATTTGTCAACTTCATGGCCACACTTGACCTGTCAGCTAATCTGGAAAAATCTTATGTTATGTCAGTTGGGGTAAGACCAAACAGGAAATTTGTCTATAGAATAGGTTCCCACAAAATAGGCCTGGTACAGTCCTTTTCCTACTTAGGCGTTCTTTTTGATGAGCGATTAGACTTTAAATCCCTGACTGAAAAACACGCGGCAAAATTGGTGGCGTCATCATGGGCCATAATGGGTTACGGGAGAAGACTGGGCAGATGGTCGCCGGAACAAGTACTCAACCTGTACAGGTCAATATGCTGCGCTAAAGCAGCCTATGGGTCAGAAGTGTGGGGTTTCACAAATAAGCATATGCACCAGATTCAGGTGGAGGAAAATACGTTTTTAAAAGGATACTGAAAGTGCCACAGAGTACCCCATCTTACATTATACATGACGAACTGAGAGAGCCCTACATTGAAGACTGAATAAAGATCAGACCACTGCTGGCTTGGATTAAAATCTGGATTAATCCAGAGGCTGACCTTAGCAGGCAAATCATTAAAGACTGTCTGACTCGCAACAGAGGGGGCCATATCCCCTGGATAAAGTACGCAAAAGATTCCTTGGAGGCAATCAGTTGCAAACATTTCTACACTGCACCCGAAACCCTAAATGCCCAGAACAAGACGTTGGTCAAAAAACTGTACGGTGATTGGACATCTACAAGTAGGGCTGCCACCGAAAAGCGCAAATCTACAGTTTTGTCCTACAGTTTACTGAAAAAGGAACAAGGAATGGAACCATATCTAGCAGTGATGTACAATGCACAGGACAGATTTTATATGACCCGTTTTAGACTTAATATGAAACATCATCTACTGTCTGTCCCCTCTGGATTTACCTTATCACTGGAGGCGAAGGGCACCTGCGGCTGCGACAGTAGGTCTCAGCAGGATACCCTTCACTTTGTACTTTTATGCTCATTTTATTCAGCTCCCAGACGTACGTTCTTGGTGGGGATTCTTAAAAAAGCTAAATTCAGACAGGCAAAAGCAGCTCTACTGTTTTTGCAGGAAGCCTCAGATGCTCACACACTGTTTTGTATAATAAGTTTTTATCAAGGTGGCTATGAGGTTAAGGAACACAAGAGAAGTAAATGATTGCAATGTCCTTAAATTAGAGACTGATATCAGAAAATTTTTGACATGAATTTAATGCCCCTCCTCTTCCCTTAATCATTTTAATGTGGTTTTTAAATGTTTTTTAAATATTTTTAAATGCTTTTTATGTACTTTTATGGTATCTTTCTA
The DNA here is from genome assembly GCF_964263255.1 of Lissotriton vulgaris. Classification (NCBI taxonomy): domain Eukaryota; kingdom Metazoa; phylum Chordata; class Amphibia; order Caudata; family Salamandridae; genus Lissotriton; species Lissotriton vulgaris. The sequence continues at coordinate 912,283,152 of NC_141691.1, read as the reverse complement.
AGTGCCGAGTAAAGATATTTGAATTGAAATTGAATTGAAATTGAGTCTGACTCATCCGAGAGCAAGATGGTCCAAAGGAAATGGGAAACAACCTTTACATTGCGTATTTTACTCCGCAATACAATCACAACGTGGTCGTTACAATGACTGTGTTGTAACCAGACAGTGCCATTACTACGCAAGTCATTACATCGACTTACAGTAGATGGTGATCTAACATAAGGAAATGTATAGTTTACTATTCCAACACCTTCCCTACTGTTGTGTAGGCTGGAGTTGAAATAGTAAATTATACATTTCTAACGTTACAGCACCATCTACTGCATGATGATGTATTGTATTGTGGAGTAAAATCCGCATTATTAAGGTATATATGCCTCACAGACCTAACTGGCAAAACATACGATCATTTTTTACCCTGAATTTCGCAAAAATGGATTTACACCACATCACAAAAAGCACAATCTGTGGACCAAGATCTAGTACCTGTCAAATCTGGTGTAATTCTATTCAGCAGTTTTTGTTTTAGCCTTGTCTAAAGATGTCTATGGAAAAGGCATGGGTATTTTGTATTTTGACGCCACTCTTTTTTCTTAGCCCCCGCTTGACAGATCACACTAAAATGTTCTATGATAGAGCTGAAGTGGACAAACTTTTGTTTTGGAAAGTTTTGTGATGATTCGTCAAATGAGACCAAAGTTATTAGCAAACGACCTTTTAATAATTACCTACTGGCGGTCACCGGAGGGTATGATATAGTTAGGACCATGTTTCTATAGGAAAAGTATTTTTTGACTTGGCCATACCTTTGGCGCCATTTGTCGAATCTCCGTCAAATAGGGGAGTAAAAAAAGTATGTTTTCCTAGTTAATTTCCATAGCAGCTTTGAACAAGATTACAGCCCAAACTGCTGAACGGAATTACACCAAATTTGACAGAAAGATTTGGTCAGCAGATTGTGCTTTTTGTTATCTGATATGAATCCGTTCGGTAGTTGTTGAGAAATTTAAGGGAAAAAAATAGATATATCTGTGATCAAGCCGACTTTGCGAACAATAAAGAGCTTGTGCAGGGAAATGCCAAGCTCTGATTATCTGCCAATACTTTAACCAATCAGTAATGGCAGCCATCTTGTGGCTTCCAACCAAAAAAAGAAAATCATGAAAAGGTGGTATGGTCCCTGCCAGGCCAAAAGCATTTTCTTTTTAAACTAAAATTGCAGTTAAATCGTGATATTCACAAATTAGTGGAAAAAAAACAACCCCCTGGGAGAGCCAGTTTTCAGGGGCATACAATAAAAATAGGATAGGGATGCACAGGGCCCCCCCTCCTAGGGCTTATGAAAGCCACGGGGCTACAACATCCCCAGGGCATTGTTTTTAATGTAGGCGGGTGGTGCCCATGCAGCAGCCTCTACAGCCGAGTGACTGCCACCTCCCATGGGCAAATGTCCATAAATAAATGCGGGGAGGCCTGCAGGCCCGGGGACCACCACGTCCCGGGGCACTTTAAAATATGTATGCGGGTGGGCCAGCTCATGCGCTGTAGCTTGCCACCTCACCAGGGCGCAACATATACAATTATTGTGGGGGGCCTATCCAGCCCCCCCGAAGCTCGGGAACTGCCACGTCCTAAAAAATATGTTTGCAGATGGGCCTGCTGGACCCAACTGCGACCTAGGGCCCACCACCTCCCTGGGGCCATACATTTAGTATCAACGTGGGAGGGTCAATACCACCTTCCCCACAGCCCTGGGGACTTACCTACCCAGCGCTAAACAACACATGAATGTGGGGCCCCGCACAACACCCTTGCTGCTGTCAAATTCCTATTTATATTTCCGCAGGAACGCCATGCAAAATATGAAAGGTCTCAACCTACCCTAGCCACGTAGCGTGCCCAACTGAGTGAAAGCAACAACAGTAAACCTGGGGAAGGAAAAAGAAGTGTCCGACAATGTTCGTTACTCTTGGAATGGACGAGACAGCCTGGAGAAATCTCTGTCAAACAAAAACAGAAAGTGTGAGTATGTGCTGAAATGCCAAATCTAAAAGATAATACAGGAACTTTGTGTGACTCTAAAGTATCGGGAAAATTCTTTCTCCCACTGAGCACTGACAGGTTGTTCGAGTGAGATTCAAGTCTCTTGCCTGTAGATCGTGAACGGGAGAGTGTAACTAAGGAACACAATGAAGTTATGAAAGAAAAGATAAAAGGAAAGCACACTGAGACCCACCTATGAACTAACAGTAATGACCCATGAAGACAGGACTCCTTCTTAAAGAACTAAATCCTAAACAACTATCTAACATAGTGTTTGTGTAAATGAGTGATTATTCTATATTAATTCCACCGTAAACATCAGATAGAACTAACACGATATTCCTTGTGGCTTTAAGGAATAACTTTATGAAAATAAAACAAAAGAAAGGAAAAATCAAATATCCATGGACTTAGGATCCCAATTAGATATGTATTAGGCAGATACTTACATTATATGCATGGGCAGTGCAAAGAGCGCAGTTACCGTAGAGCAGATTAATAGATGGTTCTCCTTTTCTTCTTTTTTTTTGTTTTCTGTTATTTCTTTGTGGAACTGAGGCCTCGCCGAACTACTGTGACGCAGGAGCCAAGGACCAGCATGGATAGAAATGCACCAAAAGAACCAGCAAGTCCCCAGGACATGGGAACAGAAGGCACGATGTGGACAGAAGCAGGCATGGCACACCAGGATGCCGAGACGAGAAAGGGAAGGAAGCTGTGATGAGAACGGGAGCAGGAACGCAGCAGCCCGAAGAGGGACCAGAATAACGGCAGGTGAGTAACCCGAAAGCACAGGAGAGTGTGAACAGAAGTGAACTGAGCCGATCCCGAACACTGGAATGCAAGGATCCGAGGAGCTTTATGCTCCTCTCACTGTGTCCGCACATGTGAGCAAGCATTACCGGCATTCATGATAGCTTGCCGGTGCCGGCTGCATTACGCAAGCTGGACCTGCATTCCTGACAGTACGTCCCCCGTTGCACCTCCACCAGCTTAGGTTTCTCAGTATAATGTTTATAAAAAATAAACGCAAAAAACGAGTAGCATGCACATGACTTGCTGGTTCCCAGGTTCAATCCTCAACACCATAGCCTTTCCACTGTATGAGATATTGTAACCTGCATCTCATCCTCTTTGAGTCAATGATAGCCTCAACCTCTTATTCAGATTCCTTATCAATGACCACTGGAGTTGGATGAGCAGGTGTGCGTGAGCCAGCCACTACAGTAAGGAGACATGGAAAACCAGGTGTATTTTCAGTGTAGCAGGGAGGTATACCTTCATGGCAACAGGGTAATTACCTGTCATCCGTTGTAAGGGACAATAAATGGAGGTTTGAACTTACTGAATCACCTCAAGGCAAGGTTTTTGGTAGATATCCATACTTTGTCTCCTATGGCATACGCAGGTTTTGTACTTTGATGGATACGCTTTTTCCTTATATTCACACTAAGCTCTTTCTAGGTTTTCTGGAGCTATCTTCTGTATGTCGTGCAATGTTTTCACAAAGTCAAGAGCAGCAGGAGCAGGATGAGAATTGGTAAGGGGTGATAGCATTGACCTGGGGTGAAAACCAGAGTTGCAATAGAAAGGAGAGTAGTTAGTACAATAGTGACAACCATTATTATGAGACAATTCAGCTACCCACCTGAACGTGTCCCAATCTGCTGTGGAATGTAGAAGCTGACATCTTAAATATTGTTTATTCTTTCAGTCTGACCGTCTGTCTGAGGATAATGGCCAGAGGAGAAACTGACATCAATCTGTAGCAAGGCACCTATCCCTTTCCAAAAGTTAGAAATAGAATGAGAACCCCGGTCTGATACCATAACAGAGGGAAGGCCATGAATGTGAATAGTATGCAACTGGATGAAGACATCCCGTACTTGGGTCTGTTTGAGAAAGAACTCCACCTAATGCTATTTTGAGGCATCTGTCTCAACCACAAAGGGACATGAGGGATCTGGATGTCTCAATATAGGTGCTTGAGTAAAGGCTTCCATCATCTTGCAAAACGTCTCTTCGGCTGCTCTATTCCATATAAACTTAGCTCCCTTTTTCAATAGTTTGGTACCGGGGGAAGCTAAATCAGAGAAACTTTCAATAAAGCGTCTATAGAAGTTGGCAAAGACAAGAAAACTCTGTATCTTTCTTACATTTGTTGGAGATTGCCAACATATTATGTCCTCCACTTTCTGAGGGTCCATGCTGTTTCCATCGGGAGATAAAATGAACCCGAGGAAATATACTTGAGAGGTATGGAATTGGCATTTGTCTAATTTACAGTATAGATGGTTGGCCCGCAATCATTCAAGCACACTCCTAACATAATCTTAATGCTCCTGTACTGATGAAAAATAAATCAGGATATCATCAACATATGCAATAGCATAAAAGTTCAACATGTCCTTGAGTACCTTGTTAATAAAAAACTGAAAGGCAGATGGGGTATTGCACAAACCAAACGGCATTACTAGATATTTGTAGAGGCCAAACATAGTACAAAAACAGTCTTCCACTCAACCCCCTCCTTGATTATTAATAAATGGTAAGCTCCGCATAAATCTAGCTTAGAGAAAAAGTTCACATTTTTAATTTTGTCAAGGAGAGAAGAAATTGGTGGCAAAAGGTACCAGTTCTTTATTGTTATATAATTGAGGGCTCAGCAATTGATGCAACACCTGAGAGCTCCCTCCCATTTCGGTATGAAAAAGAGGGGTGAGGAGGCAGGTGATCGGGAAGGTCGTAAAAAACCAATCCTAAGCATCTAATTTAAATAATCACGTAGGTATAATTTCTCTTTTTCTATTAATACTTAGATTCTTTACAGGGTATGCGGGCTCCAGCCTCTAAATCAATCCTACAGTCATAGGATCTATGGGCTGGAAGCGTGGTTTCCTTTTCTTTGTCAAGAACCTCCTTCACATCTTGATACCAGAAAAGGTAATTCTGGGATTTCAGGGTTTGTGATCACCGCTATCACCCTCAGGTTTTTCTATTCATTATTACAGATTTTTTTTACAGTTATCAGAACTAACAGTTGAAGATAACTCTTTCCAATTAATAAAAGGGTTGTGGTGGCATAGCCATAGAAGGCCTGTTATAGCAAGAAACTGGGGAGACTAAACGAGATCGAAAGAGATAGTCTCATGATGTGTTTCTTGTATCACCACCGTTAATTCAATGGTAGCATGAGTAACAGGATCTGACTTAAGGTTCCTGCCATCTATGGTTCTTACTTCCTCCAAAGAGGTCTTGTTGATAAAAGGAATCTTCTTACTTTTGGCCCAGTACAAATCCATATAATTGCCTGTGGCACCTGAGTCTACCATAATTTGGACTTCCATGGTTTGTTGTCCCTATTCCACCTTGGATGAAAGGAAAAAATAATGAAAGAGGAAGAGACAGCATCTTTTTTTACAAAATCTTGTGAACCAATTAGCCCCAACCCACCCAAAATCTTTGTCTCTTCAGATTTCGTACTTGTTAGTTTTCTGGGTTGTTTATTTTCTTTGGTTTCGCAGGATATTCTTTATGAAAATGATCCTGCTTTCCATAGTGCAAACATAACTTCTTATAATGCCTTCACTGCTTCTTTTCTTCACTAATCTGCACAGGTTCCCTTTTCTCTTCTGCCTTCTCTAAGTATTGTTTTATCTCTTTGTAGAAAATAGAGGGACATCAGAGCAGGATCCCCCATGAACCTCTCCGGTGGGGCCAAAGGGATTGATGGAGGTGTAGTTCTCTTAAAATACCAGAACACTTGAGCTGGAGGACTGGGAGGGAAGCAGAGACTGACCCCTGCACCTCCTGCCATGTTCCCTGGATAAAGCATCAGCTTCACATTCTGTCAAATTCCTACGTTTGCGCATGAACGCCAACAGATTGAAATTCCCAACCACCCCTGGCCACGTATTGTGCCCAACTGAGTCAAAGCGACAACAGTAGACCAGGGGAAGAAGGGAAAACAGGGATGGAAATAGAAGTGTCCCACAATGTTCTCCACTCTTGGACAGGGCCAGGCAGCCAGGAGAAATCTCTGTCAAACAAAGAAAGAAAGTGTGAGTATGTACTGAAATGCTAAATCTAAAAGGTAATACAGGAAACTATGTGTGACTCTAAAGCACCTAAATAATTCCCTTCTTCCACTGAGTACTTACAGGTTGTTTAAGTGAGATGTAGTCTCTTGTCTGTAGAAAGCAAAAGGGAGAGCATAACTAAGGAATATCAATCAATCAATCAATCAATCATAGCTTTTGTAAAGTGCACTACATACCTGTGAGGGTCTCAAGGAGCTGGGGGGGTGCTGCTACTGTTCGAAGAGCCAGGTCTTGAGGAGTCTCCTGAAGGTTAGAAGGTCTTCGGTCTGACGTAGGCAGATGGGGAGGGTTTTCCACATCTTGGTGGCTAGGTGGGAGAATGATCTGCTGCCGGCGGTCATTCTTCGGAAGCGGGGGACGGTGGCGAGGGCGTGGTCGGAGGAGCAGAGCTGGCGGGCGGGGGTGTAGAGGCTGAGTCGTCTGTTGAGGTACGCTGGTCCTGTGTTGTGGAGTGCCTTGTGAGCATGGGTGAGGAACATGAAGGTAATCCTCTTGTTGATGAGGAGCCAGTTCAGGTCTTTCAGGTTGGGTTTTATGTGGCTGCGATAGGAGATATCGAGGTTCAGGCGTGCTGAGGCGTTCTGGATGCGTTGAAGTCGTTTCAGGAGTTTGGCCGGGGCTCCTGCGTAGAGGGCATTGCTGTAGTCCAGTCTGATGCTGACGAGGGCCTGGGTGACCGTCCTTCTAGTTTCAGTGGGGATCCACTTGAAGATCCTGCGAAGCATGCGGAGGGTGTTGAAGCAGGGGGAGGAGACGGCGTTGAATTGCTTTGTCATGGAGAGTGTGGAGTCGAGGATGACTCCTAGGTTTCGTGCATGGTTGGTGGGTGTAGGGGGTGCTCCTAGTGCCGTCAGCCACCATGAGGTGGGGGCCTTGATCTACTGTAACTCCTTTGAAGAGGGGTGATTCTTTACAGTTGAGGCCATAAACTACATCCGCAGGGCTAGGTGATAGCCTGGGACCGGCCTGGGCAATCAGACACAAAGGAAGAGGAGTGTCAGAGGGTTCGGTAGTGAATAGGGTGAAAGGGAGGTGTCGGGCGGGCACAGGGTGTGATTCTCAGGGAAGAGCAGCGCAGATGGGGGGAGGTTTATGGCCCATGCATGAGAGAGAGAGCGGGGGTGACCAGTGCGTGGGGGAGATGCTTGCGAGGGTGGGGAGCCATGCTGAGGATCGGTGGCGTGCAGAGAGTGGGTCTGGTCAAGTCATCTAAAATGGCTGCCGTGCACGACAAAAGTGTGGCATTGGAAAAAAGGCAAGATGGCGCATACAATGTTTATCAATACGGATTAATTTATAACTATTATTTTTAACAATATATTTACTCGCAGTGTCAAAATGGCGGTCAACACTTCCTGATTTCCTTCGAATCGAACGTTAACAGACGTCACGCAGCAAAAAAAAAGCATTGGTTTTCTATGTGTAGCCGGGTCTCTGCTGATACCGGCAAGGGGCACGCCCTCTCGTTCTGGAGCTCCGTGTGATCAGCAAAAACTGTGGTGGAGTGTGAGAAGCACAACACGGCGCCCCCCCTAGCAGAGGTACTAACCAGCTGGTGTGTGTCTGCGCGAAGGGGAGAGAGGAGGCGGCATTGCGCTGCCTGACAAGGGCTCATTCGAAGGTAATGGCCGGAATAATATGCCCAGGACCCCTGTGGTGGAGTGCAAGAAGCGCCAAGCAATTGGGGGCACGAAAGTGAGTCTGTTGTCCCATACACTGGTATACGGGACCTCGTGGACTGCAGGTTCCATCAGCCAGTGCTACCGAACCCTCTGACACTCCTCTTCCTTTGTGTCTGATTGCCCAGGCCGGTCCCAGGCTATCACCTAGCCCTGCGGATGTAGTTTATGGCCTCAACTGTAAAGAATCACCCCTCTTCAAAGGAGTTACAGTAGATCAAGGCCCCCACCTCATGAGATCCGTCACACCACACGCGTTCCTACTATCTGATAACGATCCTGTATTGTGATTGGGGAGGGGATTCTCACTGTGAGGGTGTGTGGGACCGAGATTCCAGGGATGCCTTTTTGTACATCAAAGTCTTCACAATTATGTGTCACATTAAAAATATATAGCACTCCAACAAAGTAGTAGGATTATAACACTTTAATAACTTATAAATATATACAACGCACCAAAAACAGTAAACACGTTGAAAAAAAAAAAAAATTAAACACAGCAACAATAGTCAGTAGCGGTCTGTTGTGCGAATAGTCCGAAGGCAGCACAACACACCGAGATCTGGACGGCACCCAGGTGATGTCCTTTACTTGCCGCACTGGTCTTGGCATCCTACAATGTTGCACCGAAAAACGGCGTGGGGCACCCCGGGGGTGGGGGGGGCGGCGTGAACGGGCCTCCCCAGGTGGAGGCTCGTCTGCTGTAGTGGGGCGCCCTTTTTCCGTTTCAGTCACCAATCAGCAGTTTTCCGCCCGCTTTTGCTGCACTGTGCCTCATCCGCCATTCAGCTGTTTACCGCCTGCTCTTGCGGCTACAGCGTCTCGTCCACCATCCAGTAGAATTGTGCCCACTCTTGCGGTGCAGCGATAGGTGGCTGCCACAGGACTCTTAAAATGGCGGCCGGCTCTTCGGATTTGGGCCTGGTCCACTAAAATGGACCTGGGACACATTTGAACTCGGACATTTGCCTGCTAGGGCTTGGGCCCCATTCTCAAAAGCGTCCCCTCAGCCTTGAAGATTCTACAAAAGTCATCGGGGCCCCCGACTCCCGCAGGCTTCCGGTGGGGAGCGGCTGGCATGATTGCTTGCAGAATGGCCACAACGGAGCTACGAGATGGTGGTGCTCTCATGCTGACGCCAGCTTCAGTCTGAAACATCCAGAAACACTGTAGACTATCAATTCGAAGTGTTCCGGTGGAGCCCCAACGTGACCCAGTAGGGAAGAACTTGCCCTCCCCTTTTTTGAGTGATGGTTCTTGTTGCCTGTCCCCTCTGTTGTCATCTAACAGAACCTTTTTGGATTGCCGAGTGAGAAACAAAAAAGGTGGGGCTTTCATCGTTTGGGAAAAAAAAAATGTTTCAATCCAATGAAAAGTGTTATTTTTAGGTCATATGATCAAGCATTTCATCATTAGGAAACCAAAAGTAAAATGAACCAATGAAAAGTTTTATAAACAAGTCACATGACCTGTTATGCGGCTTTGGGCTATAAAAAGCCTACAAAATCTGTTGGCCTGTGAGGCGGCGTCAGTAGCGGACTGATGTGCGAATAGGCCGAAAGCAGCACAACGCGTCAAGATCCGGATGGCACCGAGGTGGTGTCCAGCAAGTTGCCGCACTGGTGTGGCTATCCTACAATGCTGCGCCGAAAGACGGCGTGGGGTGCCCGGGGGGGGGGGGGAGGTGGCGCGAACTGGCC